>NC_133325.1:243074819-243689819 GCF_042186555.1 Aquarana catesbeiana | reverse complement strand
TTGCCTACTCTAGTCCCCATATACACTGTGGATTGCTATTTCTGGTTAGTCCAATTTACACAGAGGGCTTACATGATACTTGTCTTGAAAATGCACCATGTTTTATGGTAATGAACCATCCACAGTGTGGTGTCATTAAAGTACACTAAATATGAACCCTTACCTCATAAAACAACCTCATGCACAATGGATGTTTTTACAGCTGCTGTTTTTGGCTTCAGGTATTTTTTTCTGTCGCCAGTAAACTCCGCAGCATGTTATCCTACATGCCCATGCACACATAGGCTTTTATCAGCATTTTTGGCAGGGGTGTTTTCTGGCTGGAAAAAAACCCCAGAACTAGTGGGTTTGAAGAGTTTTTCAGCTGTAAAAATGCTCTAACTCAGAAAAACTTGACAATTCAGCATTTATGAGCATTTTTGAGCTATGAGCTTTTGTGGGAGTATAGTTTTGCAAAAAAAAAAAAAAAAACACTAGAAAATGCTAATGCAAAAACGCTGCACAAAGCGGCAAAACTCTCAGCTGCGTAAGGGGCTTGGAGAGATGGGGTTGGAGTACACTGATCTTCCCAGTGAATAACTGTGCAGAGGGCATGTCAGCACAAATCTTGGCTATTGGTGGATAGGCAGACTGTTCTCACCAGAAAACTGACCATACTGGGAAGGATGTGCTTCTATGCCTAGCATGGCCAGTTTGAAATAAGGAAGTAAGGGGACTGGAAGGAACACAATGTATGTCATATAAAGGAAGCAATGCAAAAAGAACAGAATCTTTTTTAACACAAGTACCTGGTACAAAAGACACATATTACGAATATGAAATGTTGGAGTAACATATTCTTTAATTGTGAATACACCTTGAAAGTGCATTTTAGTGCATGTGTGTTCCAGTGCAAGGCAACACACAGTTGTGAACAATCTGTGCATTACATGTAAAAAAATGGTGTGGGTCCATATTTTCATGTGTTAAGGTACACTGCCAGGCTATTAAAACGAATGTGCTACCTGCAGCACACATGAACACATGAAAGGCATTGCATTAATGTGAATGCTTTAATACAACACACAGTGAGAATCTGGTTTAGATGCCTGGCATGTACAGTTAAGCTCACAGTAGCCTCATGAGAGAAGCAGTGCATGCAAGGTAATAAAAAGCTTTTGTTATCTTAAGCAACATTAACCCTTTCACTGCCAGAGACGTTTTTGCATTTAATGCACACGTTTAAAAAATCATTTTAGGACTGAAGATTACATAAACCCCCCAAAACATTGTATATTTTCTGAAAGCAGACACCCTAGAGAATAAAAAAGTGGTAGTCCAATTTTTTTATTTCACATGATATTACCACAAAGGTTAATTTTAGGGCATACAAATGCCATAAATTATATAAATTTTTATTTTGTAAAAAATGAAGACGAGGTTGCGCCAAGTAAATAGATACCCAACACGTCAAACCTTTAATTTGTGCGCGCCTGTAAAAGGGGGACAAACTTCAGTGTCCTACATTTCCAATAGGCAATGCTTTACAAGCCCCCTATAGGTCATAAATGTAGCGTTACAGAGGTATGTACCATGTATCGCAATCAACATTTTCATGCATGGGGAGATTTTATGTGCTTGGGTGTAACTTTTTTTTTTACTTAAAGGGTAACTCCACTTTCGTGGGGAAAACAAAAAAGCAAATAACAATAAAAAAAAATATAGCGTGTACAATTGTGATAGAAGTCATAATGTAATTGAATGTTATTAAAAATTACCTTTCCTTTTCAATCTGCAACCACTGTAATTTTCTATAAATGCAATGCAATATGGCTAAATTGAGTTGTTCTTTTCACAGAATGTGTACTGACCACTCCCCAGAAACATAATTTTCAGCTTGTGTGATTGGCTCACCAATTTTCCAAGAAGTCTGCCTAAGATACAAGTCAGATTTCAGGCATCACCTGCCACAAAAATGTCATTTTTGGTGAGCTACTTCCAATAGAAACACATCTAAAGAGATGCAGGCCCAGCAGCTTTCCTCATTAGTGCCCTGCAGCTGCAACAGCTTATTGATAATTATGAAACCACTCACATTAGACCCAGAGGCACAGACAAACACACAGGGATTTCTTCAGAATAACAAAAGGTAGGAATCTGCAACAAAGGTTGTTATAATCCTTGCAATGTGCATAGATCACCGGGGGGGGGGGGGGGTTTCTCAACAAAAATGGAGTTACGCTTTAACTGTTTTTTTATCCTAGAGGGATGATTTTTTGGTGACAGGTTCTCTTTAACCACTTGAGGTCCGGGCCATAGCCGAATGACGGCTACAGCGCGGACCTCAATCTCCGGGAGGACGTCAAATGACGTCCTCCCCTATGCACGCGCACCGCACGCACCCTGCAGGGCGCGCGGTGTGCGCGCTGTGATCACCGAGTCACGGAGACTCGGATGATCACAGATCCGAGTAAGGGGCCAGTCCCGACCCCTTACCATGTGATCAGCTGTCAGCCAATGACAGCTGGTCACATGATGTAAACAAAAGCTCGGTGATCGGTTTTGTTTTCTCTTCACGCTGACAGCGTGAGGAGGAAAAAAAAGCCGATCACCGGCTTATGTCAAAGGGACATCGGTCCCGAAGAGGAAGGAGGCACAGATGCCTCATCTGTGCCTCCAAGTGCCATCTGCCAGTGCCCACAGTGCCCACAAGTGCCACCTATTAAAGCCCACAAGTGCCACCTATCAATGCCCACAAGTGCCACCTATCAATGTCCACAAGTGCCACCTATCAATGCCCACAAGTGCCACCTATTAGTGCCACCTAGCAGTGCTGCCATCAATCAGTGCCCAACACTGCCACCCATCAGTGCCCATAACCGCCACCCATCAGTGCCCATCACTGCCACCTATCGGTGCCCATCAGTGCCGCCTCATCAGCGTACATCAACGAAGGAGAAAAATTAACTGTTTGCAAAAATTGATAACAAAATATAAAAAAAATATAATTTTTTTTTTTAAATTCTGTCTTTTTCAATTTTTTTAACAAAAAATAAAAACCGTAGAGGTGATCAAATACCATCAAAAGAAAGCTCTATTTGTGAGAAAAAAATTATAAAAATTTCATTTGTATGACCGCGCAATCGTCATTCAAAGTGCGACAGCGCTGAAAGCTGAAAATTGGTCTGGACAGGAGAGGGGTTTAAGTGCCCAGTAAGCAAGTGGTTAAGGAGACATCCGGGGTCTAAAAGGCCATGGATGTCTCCCCTGTGCTCCACTGAATGCAATACAATGCAGATCGCATTGCATTACATTCTTTCCCGCCCATGCTGTTCAGGGACATTGATGGGCGGACCCAGAAATTTCGTCAAACATGTCAGTTTCTGGGTCAGCAACAGCAAACATGTCGGGTTCTGGGTAGCAGTTGCCGCCTACTTGGCAGTACTTGCTATGCCGGTCCCGGGCCGATGGGCAAGCGGAGCCCAGGCTTCATGGTGGGGGGCATCACATTACTGGGTGTCCATGGAAGAAATCAGGCGTCAGTGCAGCCACTGAAATGCTTCCACCTGACAGGACACTGCTTGTCAGATTTACACACAATCACACTGCAGCCACCGGTAATGTGTGTAAAACCCCCCCTGCTGTCAAGTCCATACAACATAAAGGCCTGGCAGTGAAAGGGTTAAACCAGAAGCTATGGAAACACAGTCATAGTAAGGTAAAAATAAAAGTCACATTTACCACTTCAAGCTCGGACATTTTCACCCCCATCCTGCCCAGGCCATTTTTCCATTTTCAGCCCTGTCACACTTTGAATGATAACTACTTAGTCATGCAACACTGTACCCAAAGGAAATTTTGTGTAATTTCTTTGAGACAAATAGAACTTTCTTTCGGTGGTATTAATCACCACATTTTTTTTTAAAAAAACATTTTGAAAAAAAAAAGAACTTTTTTTTAGTTTCTGTTATAAGTTTTGCAAATAAATAATCCTATTTCACAAATTTAGACCAAAATGTATTTGGTAAAAATAACCCAAATCAGTGTATATTATTTAGTTTGTGTAAAAGTTATAGAGTCTACAAACTATGGAATATACAGTGTATTTGAAAATTGATCCATTCTGATGTTCTGACTGACCTAAAATGTCCAGGACAATACAAATACCCCCAAAACGGCCCCTTGTTGGAATTTAGACAGTCCAACAGTGGCGGCTAGTGCTCAAACTTTTTTTTTTGGGGGGGGGGGGAAACAAACTGAAAAATTCTGAAAAATACTGAAAAAGAAACATCAATTGCAGCCTCACTGTGCCCATCAAATGCAGCCTCACTGTGCCCATCATATGCAGCCACTGTGCCCATCATTCGCAGCCACTGTCCCCCATCAAATGCAGCCACTGTGCCCCATCAAATGCAGCCACTGTGCCCATCAAATGCAGCCTCACTGTGCCCATCATATGCAGCCACTGTGCCCATCATTCGCAGCCACTGTCCCCCATCAAATGCAGCCACTGTGCCCCATCATATTCAGCCACTGTGCAACATCAAATGCAGCCACTCTGCCCCATCAAATGCAGCCTCACTGTGACCCCACTGCCCGCTCGCCGTCTGACCGGCACTTATCCCATCTTGGTGGCGGGTCAGACAGCATGGTAACAGCGGCAAGCTATGGGACGGGGTCGGGTCAGGCGACTGCTCCTGTGTCCTCCATGTTTCTCGTGTTTCTCTTCTTCCCTTCTGCTAAGTGTCCAATAGGATCACCTGTGCCTTCAGCCAATCAGGTGATGGGTATTAGACCTGCGCTTCCTGATTGGCAGAGAGGCGGTTCAGTGTTAGAAAAGCAAATATTTATTTGCTTTTCTAACACACCTGGGTGGGCTCCGAGCGCAATGCTTTGCTCTCCGAGTCCACCTTTTTTGAAGCCTATTAGAGCCTATGGCTCTAATCAGGTGCCTAAAAAAACACCCCCCACTGTAATTCAGGCGCCTGGCATCTGAAAAGGGGCTCGACGACTTAATAGACGGGCAGCCCCTGCAGTCCAAGGTATTTTTGGAACATGAAGAAAGTTAATGAAAATTTTTTCCACAAAGTTGTAATTTTAACAAGTTATTTCTTACACACAACATGTTTACAATTAGGCGATCCCCATAAAACATTCTGCTACCCCCCCTCCTGAGTATGAAGATACCACATGTGTGAAACTTTTTCACAGCCTAACTGCATAGAGAGGCCCAAAGTCCAAGGAGCACCTTCAGGGTTTCTGGGGGCGTAAACTAGGCATTTAATTTCTTGACTGCCTTTCACTTTTTTAGAGGCCCAGTAGCACCAGGACAGTAGAAACACCTACACAATTACCACATTTTGAAAGAAAAGAAAGGCATAATGAGTCCTTAGAAGATTACATTTTTTTGCCACACGTCTTGGAAAATGTGGATAGAGAAGGAAAATTTATTTTTTTACTCAAAGTTGTCGATTAATACACCCCAAAACACATTATACTACTCCTCACGAGTATGATGATACCACATATGTGAGCCTTTTTTAATGTTTGGACTGATTATGTAGCAGACATTGTATCTTGTATATCTCAAAAATCAACCAACACTGCATAGAAAACAATGTACTGTAATGGCCACCTCTAGATGAGTGGTTAGTGTTTAATTGAGTATCACCCATACACCCAATAGAGTCTCTATTACAATTAGCCAAACAAACTTAGCCTACTGGTACCTTGCACCCACACGGAGCAGTGGCTGTGTCTGCACAGCCACTGTATCCCAAAAGACACTGCATGCATGGAGATGCACGGAACACCTGTACATCTGTACATGGGTAAACATAGCCCTCGTATGAGGCACTCATTGATACACCATGTGTGAGGGAGGCTTTATGGTGACACTGGGACTGGTGTGGTGGTGTTGAGGGGCACTGTCACTGGCTGCACACAACTCCTCAACTCCCCCTTTAGCTGGGAAGGTAGTGGCTGGAGATGTACACATGCCACATGATGAATTATTGCACACAATGACCATTACCAGCATTCAAGTGAATGAGGCCTCGCTGTAACTGCATCACAACCAAACACAACACTCTCAATCAAAGTGCGAGTCCAGCGTTTATCAGGATTAAACTGTTTAATGTTCTCTGAAGAATGATCTTAAAATGGATCACTTTTCATCAATGAGCCCTTAATTGTTTTTTTTTTTTTTATTATTTTTATTTATTTATTTTTTGTTAGATATTTTTACATTAAAAAGAAAAACAGAGCAGTGCAATGTCACTATGGGGATTATATACTATTTTGATCAATGATCGGAGACACTTTAGGCTGCAATGGCATCCAGTGTCACTAATTACTAACCAGAGCAGTACAATGTCCCCATAGTGATACTGCACTGCTCTAATTACTGTGATCAGTTTCAGATCGCTGTTTTTTTTTCTTCTTCTTTCACATTTTCAGTGTGTAGTAATACAGTGCCAAGAACTGTATTCCACACTCTCTCACTGCGGATTGCAGCTGGTAGCCTGTGTTGACAAGTGTGATTGCTGTGATTAGTCACAGCGATTACATGATACAGAGCCAGTCACAGAAGCCCTGTACCCCGATCTGTGATCCACTGTGTCCGGTGGACACAGCAATCACAGACTACACTGGTGAGTGGCCTGGGGGCCACACACGAGTGCCCACAGTGGGAGGCTCCTGCCCAGCTGTATATGTATTGTGGCCAGGCGGGAGACGGTTAGGGTAACCATAAATCAATGAAGGAGTGTGGAAAACCCATACATCAAAAAGTACCTCAAAAGGTGGTCATGCAAAACATATGAAATAAACTAATAAATTGAGAAAAACTGAACTTTACATGCAGTCTTTTGAGGGAAAAACATACATTTTTAAATTTGAAATTATATAGTTTAGTTATATACTGTATGTCATCCTAGAGCTGTAAAGGGATTTGTAATATGAGGCAAGACACTCATTGATCAATACAGGGTAAATAAGGAGTTTCCCTAATGGAAACCTTATCCTAGAAATAGTAACAGGGTTGGATTGCTCCCTAGCCAGCCACGCCAATACAGTGCCTTGAAAATGTATTCATACCGCTTGAAATTTTCCACATTTTGTCATGTTACAACCAAAAACGTAAATGTATTTTATTTGGATTTTATATGATAGACCAGCACAAAGTAGCACTTGATTGTGAAGTAGAAGGAAAATGATAAATGGTTTTCAACCTTTTTTACAAATAAATATCTTTAAAGTTTGGCGTGCATTTGTATTCAGCCCCTCTGAGTCAATATTTTGTAGAACCACCTTTTACTGCAATTACAGCTGCAAGTCTTTTTAGATCTCTACCAGCTTTGCACATCTAGAGAGTGAAATGTTGGTAATTCTTCTTTGCAAAATAGCTCAAGCTCTGTCAGATTGGGTGGAGAGTGCCAGTGAACAGCAATTTTCCAGTCTTGCTACAGATTCTCAATTGGATTTAGGTCTCAACTTTGACTGGGCCATTCTAACACATGAATATTCTTTAATCTAAACCATTCCATTGTAGCTCTGGCTGTATGTTTGGGGCCGTTGTCCTGCTGGAAGATGAACCTCCACCCCAGTCTCAAGTCTTTTGCAGACTCTAACATGTTTTCTTCTAAGATTACCCTGTATTTGTCTCCATCCATCTTCCCATCAACTCTGAAGAGCTTCCCTGTCCCTGATGACCAGCTTCCCCGTCCCTGCTGAAGGCAAGCATCCCCACAACATGATGCTGTCACCACAATGTTTCATGGTGGGGATGGTGTGTTCAGGGTGATGTGCAGTGTTAGTTTTGCGCCAAACATAGCATTTTACTTTTAGGCCAAAAAGTTCAATTTTGGTCTCATCTTACCAGAGCACCTTCTTCCACATGTTTGCCATGTCCCCCACATGACTTCTCACAAACTGCAAATGGGGATTCCTATGGCTTTCTTTCAACAATGGCTTTCTTCTTGCCACTCTGTCATAAAGGCCAGATTTGTGGAGTGCACGACTAATAGTTGTCCTGTGGACAGATTCTCCCACCTGAGCTGTGGATCTCTGCAGCTCCTCCTGAGTTACCATGGGCCTCTTGGCTGCTTCTCTAATTAATGCTCTCCTTGCCCGGCCTGTCAGTTTAGCTGGATGCCCATATCTTGGTAGGTTTTCAGTTGTGCCATACTACTTCCATTTTCTGATGATGGATTGAACAGTGCTCCTTAAGATGTTCAAAGCTTGGGATATTTTTTATAAACTAACCCTGCTTTAAACTTCTCCACAACTTTATCTCTGACTGGTCTGGTGTGCTCCTTGGCCATTGTGATGCTGTTTATTCACTAAGGTTCTCTAAAAAAACTCTAATGCCCCATACACATTGTCGGATTGTTTGATGGGAGCTTGTTGTTGGAAATTCCGACTGTGTGTAGCCTCCATCGGACATTTTCCATCAGAATTTCCGTCACACAAAATTTGAGACCTGGATCTCAAATTTTCCGACAACAAAATCAGTTGTCATAAATTCCGATCATGTGTACACAATTCCGACGGACAAAATTCCAGGCAGGCTCAGAATCAAGCAGAAGAGTCACACTGGCTATTTAACTTCCTTTTTCTTGGCTTGTCATATGAGTTGTACATCACCGCATTCTTGACATTCGGAATTTCCAACAAGATTTGGGTGACCGTGTGTATGCAAGACAAGTTTGAGCCAACATCCGTCGGAAAAAATCCATGGATTTTGTTGTCGGAATGTCCGATCGTGTGTACGGGGCATTAGCGCTTTACAGAACAGCTGTATTTATACTGAGATTAAATTTACTAATTAGGTGACTTCTGAAGGCAATTGGTTCCACTCGATTTTAGTTAGGGGTATCAGAAAAAAAGGGGGCTGAAAACAAATGAACACCACACTTTTCAGATATTTATTTGTAAAAAAATTTGAAAACCATTTATCATTTTCCTTCCACTTCACAATAATGTGCCACTTTGTGTTGGTCCATCGCATAAAATCCCAATAAAATAGATTTACATTTTTGGTTGTAACATGACAAAATGTGGAAAATTTCAAGGGGTATGAATACTTTTCAAGGCACTGTAGCTTTCCATTTTTTCCCACTGCTCAAAGATCCTCTTGGTGTAGGATAGCTTTTTTCATAGTAGAGATGCAGAGAAAGAATACCTCACTCAGCTCCTCTTGCCAGAAATGATAGACCAACAAGTCCTGGGATTGGGTATACGTCCACTACTAAATTGCTGCCTTAGACTCAGCCTTTTCTAGATCAGCCATCAAAGCCATTTGAACTTTATGATGCTTTGATAACTGCCCCTAGTAAAGGCCTTAAAGACATCCAAGGTAACAACAGGAGGCGTAGAACCAGCATTATGAGTCCAGTATGCATATCATTTAAGATAGTAATATTCATCTTCTTTGGGGTCAGAAACACAGAATCTGGAGAGTCGACACGAACTATCAGAGGGGATTGAGGACATAGTAAGTTGCAATAAAAGTGGGGCATTATCTGAGATGTCTCACAGGAGGATAGAGACATCCCAAACCAGGTCTAATAGGTGGAAAAGAAGAAATTTATTTATCGGTATACTGACTCCTCTAGAGTAATTTCTGTAGGTAGATTGGTAGTGGTGGCCAACCCAAGGTTTTTTCAGGCTAAGTACTTTATTAACCACCAAAAGTTCCTCCTGAAATATGCAGATATGATCATTCTTAAAAAATGTAAAACCCACAGAATGCGTAATCGAGTTTTTAAACCTCTTGTATTCCACAGAACTATATTATACAACTGAAATCTGGTGGGTAAGGCAATAATTGTTTTGGAATTGACCTGGGAGCTGACCAGGATGGTGATCTTTTTTACTTTAGTTGGCCCTATACACATCATAGTTTGCATTGTGATTGGCCATAAATAAACTTAAAAAATTACCCTATTTAATGTACTGAAATTAACAACTTACATGTACTTAAAACCAAAAAAGAATATAGAATTTCCCTAAAAGCTGTAAAGAAAATTACTATATAACCCCCCCTTCCCTACAAGTGAGGTGGATGGAGGAATTCCCCCATCAGGATATTGTATTCTGACACGGGGACCTGGTGCTGTCAGAATCCACTGATCATCCACTGCTAATTGGTTGCAGCCACTAATAAACAAAAGTTTTCTATCTTGTTTGTTCGACAAAACTCAATCAAATGATTGAGTTCTTTTGAACAGGGAGGGCGAAACACTGTTCAAAATTTGGCTGGCCTGTGCTAAACCAGATGAATTTTGATCTGTCTATGGACAGCTTAAGTTGTTGCTTTGTTGCGATCTGCATTGGGTGTTAATGTTAACTCATTACACCCCAAACGCAAGTTGCTAACTCAGTGCGTGTGCCTGCACTAGATTGCAAGATACAGCAGTACTATGAGGTCTGGTTCCTGTGGTTTTTATAAAGTAGTGCAAGCACTACTTTTGGTGCAGTCCGTGCAATTTCAGCCCAATCAAATGAATAGGTTAAAATCGCACTGCACCCCACATATGGAGGGTGTGAACCGGTCCTTAAAGTAAATTAAAGATAAGGCATTCATTAAACACAATTGAACTTAAATTGCCTTTGATACATACACACACAAAGTGCATTAATTAGTCTTCTCTATTCTACTGGACTTCTGTATAGTCAGTCACCACCTCTGACTTAGGCAGTACTAAAGTTTTTTTTTTTTAATGCAAACACTCACACTTTATTGCAAGTTGATAGTCATTCATGCACACTTGCCAAGCTGAGGGGTTGATTTACTAAAGACAAATAGACTGTAAACCCTACAAGAAAAGTTGCACTTTGCAAGGGAAGTCTCCTCAGAGGTGAAGTTCTGCTGACTATCATAATTTAATCACTTGCAGGCAAAAATTATTATTATTTTTTTCTTTTTATGCAAGGAAGCACGTAATTGGTTAGTTTTTATAAAGTAAATTTGCACTATATTGATTACGCTATAGTAAAAATTCCCTTGCACATATTACAACGTTTCCTGAAAAATGAACAACTTACTTGCCTTTAGTAAATGAACCCCTATGTGTCTTTTGTTTTTTCCAGAAGATCTCTCAGCTGTTGTGCAGGCATACTACCAGGACTTGGGGTTCTCTATGATCTCTTTAACTATGTGAATACAGTATGTGCCTAAGTACCAAGACCATCATTGTACAGTATGGTATGACCCCTCACAGTACTGTCCTGCGTTATCTTTTCTCCTTTGTTAACAGCCATATATCTTAAAACAAATACCTAGCTATGAGTAAACTGGGCAAAGTTTGCTTTGCATGAGATTCAACAAAAAGTCTTCTAAATCCGAACATAACAGAACCTCATTCAAGTCCCTGGGAGTCAAACCTTGTTAATATATTCAAGAAAATTTTGCAAGTTTTTGCTAAAAAGGGGGCATGGGTAGTCAGGCACTGCTATGGAGGCATGTACTTCTGTAATAAAAACAAAAGCACATTTCAGCAAAGAGAGGGTCTTAATTTGGTTTAAATGTCAGCACAACAAATACACAAAGACTTTAAATAGTATGCTTTAGGAATGCCTTGAACCTGTATGTGAATTTAGACTACCAAAAAGTAGTAGATCACACTATTGACCAATTTTCTTTTACAGGGAACACCATCCATGCAAGGAAAACAACCACATCTGTGTAAAAATAAGGGACTTTAAATGTGCTGCCAGGAAAATATAAAAGGCACCATCTGGATTCAAACATTTTAATAAAACATTGTTTTTATCATACATATTGTGATTTGGGGGGTTGGTTAGCTCAGTGGTAGATACGTTTTATTGAAGTCTATGCCAGTCCAAACTGTGTTTTAAAAGCTTGACAGCCCCCTTTTTTTTTTAAACAATTGAAAAGAAAAGTTTAGCTTCACAAGGCAAACAGTCAACTGAAAAATACTGACCTAACTCACTCTCCTGTCAGCCACACTGCTGCTCTTGTCTCTGGTTTCCCAGACCATGGGATCTTTAGGTTCACTCAGCCTTAGATACAGCACTTTGTTGCACAGGCCCCTCTCTTGGCCTTAATATAGATAATGTTCTCCTAGCACCCTTGGCTCTTTTACTCTTCCAGAACATACAGATTAGCTCTAGTCCCCTGGACTCACTAGTTGCCTCAGTCCTGCTGACACCTATCTCCACACAAAGACTCTGTATTCAGACAGGAGCCTTGAAGTAAAATCAACTGGCTTATAACTAATCTGCACATCTGTGCAATCGGATAGCTTTCAGGTCTCCAGCAAGACCTTTGCACAAGGTCACAACACCAGGAGAATACTCACAAGTCAGTCTCCTCCATTCAAAACAATGCTCTGGAGCATCACATTCTACCTTAATTTGAATACTGTGTGTCTTCTTCCTATAATCACACCATGGCAGAGCCTAGCACTGTCACAAAATACAGTTAAAAATCTTATAAAAAGAGAGTACAAAACCATAAAATACAGGTAAAAAGATTCAAAGATTTTATATAGTAACAGAAATACATTTGATTCCAATGGAGTTGATTCGTTCGGGATACACCACTTCTTTAGGACTCAAACAAATAGAAGGTCTATTCAATCCATAAAGTTTTTGTTCTTTCTTTAAAAGAAGCAACATTTAATAATGCATAAAAATGAGCTAGGCTTACTGTATATCTCAATCTTATAGTCAAAAAAAGTTATAGATATTGCTTAGAAAATATGTGTTCAAGGCTGAATATGTGGGGGCCCCCCTTATTCTATAGGGGGCTTCTAGATTCCGATAAGTGTCCCCTGTAGGCCCCAACATTTCTTTTAGAATTCCCATCCCATTGAGTTCCCATCAAAATAGGGACAATTTGCTTTGTATGGCACGGAGGCTTTGCTGCCACGCCAATTTTGAGGGCATGTGGCCTGTTATGGGTAAAGAAGGGGGAGTCACATGCTGGTCATATTCGGTGAGTGATGTCACCCAGGTTTTCCAGACTGTTTACATTCAGCAGCTGTCTGAAAATCTGTTTTTCAAGAGCATTGAAAGCTGAAAATTGGCCTGGGAAGAAAGGGGGTGAAAGTGCCCAGTATTGTAGTGGTTAAAGGGATATTTTATGAATTTTAGGAAGGACCTCGCATTGTGTTGGTGTATGTTTTTTTAAGGGATGGTACACATTGTTTTTAAAAAAAGGCATTCTTTTAAAATTCAGACTTTGTTGGGGATGAAATTATGAACTTCAGCACTACAAGTAACAAGTGGCATATAAAAATGCAGAAGACACCTTATAAGAAGAAAGTTCCTTTCAAAGAGTAAAATTAGAAGAAAGTTCCTGGCAAAGAGTAAAATTAGAAGAAAGTTCCTGGCAAAGGGTAAAAGTACCCATTCTTACTGTAAAGAATGCATTTTCATGTTTTAATGTTATTTAATTTTAAGTCCTCTTATCTTTTTAGTACTCCTTGAGTCTTTTGCAGTGACCTTTAAGTGAACAATTATACAAGGAGATACAATCCCCCTGAAATAACCTATTATCAAAGATGAATTTAGTTCAGTTTCTAGAAAACATCCTACTTTTATTAGGTCCTTCTTCATCAGACTCATCCAGTTTTACTCCCCCTAGATTGTCTTATTCATGCATGTTTTTATCCTCAAATACATTAATTGACATTTATGTATGTTAAAGCTCTGTTGCCAAAAGAGGCAAAATTGGAGAGGGATATCAAGGTTAGCTTTTAAAGTAAAGATATCTTGCAAGGGTTGCATTCCACTTAATTAATTTCTGTCATCTGTACAGGAAAAAAGCACCTGTCAGCACTCAGGTTCAGCAGACTGTAAAGCTAAGATAATAAAATATGATGATTATTGGCTTCAGCCCAGTCCTCCACCCATAGAAGAACCGCTCCTAATGCATTTTACTCATATGGAGCTTAATCATATAGGTCTCTATGATTAAGCCCCTAATGGGCAACTTGCATTAGGGGGGATTCTTCTTTGGTTGGATAATTGAGCCGAAGCCTTTTCTTATCATCTTTTATTATCTTATCTTTACAGTCTGCTGATCATGTATGCAGCCAGGTGCCATTTTCCTGCAGCCTAAGCTGAGCCTAAAGAGCTTTACATCCCGACCAGCACCAGTATATAGTGTCATCAGCCACAAGACTCACAGGTTCAAACGTAATGGTCCCATAATGGAACCTTGATATACAGCACTGACATCGAGATGTTCCATGTTTAACCAGATAATTGGAACCTGTACATGAGCTGATTATAGAGAAAATCTTCTCTGTGGATAATTTTTTAGGTGTGCATGTGTTTGTGTGGAAGGTTTAAACCCTTTGCCTGGTTTTTAATACTTTCTTTGTCCCCACTGGGACCTTCACACTGTGGGGTTGATTTACTAAGACCGGAAAGTGCAAAATCTGGTGCAGTTCTGCATAGAAACCAACCAGCTTCCAAGTTTTTTGTCAATGCTTAATTGAACAATTGAACAAAAAAACAAACAACCTGACAGAGGTTTTAAATGTTGAGAAAATAAAAAAAAATAGAAATATTTTAATGCATATACTCTTTTAAGCATAATAAGAATATGTATTTTTGTTTAATATTTGTGCAAAAATGTTTTGCAAAAAAAACGTTTTGCAGTCATTGGAATAAGACCTTCATTTCTAAATTCTGAATGCATGTGTATTATATGAACTAAAGTCTATACTGGCTACACTAGATGTATACTAATATCACCAAACTCCATCAGTAAACAAATAAGTACCCTAAAGCTAAATAACTCTCTCAATTAGAAGAAAGTAAACAGAAAAACATAAGAATTTTCAATGATTTCCAGTAATGGTTTGTTAGTTCAACTTTGACTTGCTTTTATGCCATTGCAATAAAACTGAATTTTCAATAGGATCTGTCAAGTTTAGTTATGACAGAGACATACTAGTTAGAAATTCAGAGTGACTTCTACATTGGCAGTATGATATATCGAATATAGACAAAATTCTTTCAAGTTTCAGCTACAACTCTGCTTAAATAATTTAGATTTTTTTCTTATCAAACTTGCTTGACAGATTTGTTGATAAGCACACTTTTCTTCTAGTGATCAACTTTGTATTTAGTAGTTATAAAAACTATACTTCTTTTTAGTATTAATAGATACAGTTTACTCTGTTGTATGTACTACATTAATCCTTTTCTGTAAATGACTTTAGCTTTACCAAAGTCTCAAATGGATCTTTAATATTGGATATTTCTAGCTGAAATGCAAACTATTCTAATTTTTACAAAGTATAATACTCCACCACTTGTGATCAGTGAAATGGTTTAAAAATCAGGTGATTTGGCAAACAGCAAATTTCCTTTAACTGAATGTAAACATACAGTATTTGATTTGACAGCAGAGAATTATAGAATTCATGAATCACAATTGTGTAGACTGCCAGCTGGTGTAATGTCTGCAGATCAGACAGTTTTACGTGCAAATATTGTGGCAAATCAAGCATTTTCAAATTGCTGCTCTACTAGATTCATCCATAAGCCACCACTAACACCACACTAACATATAGAACTTCTATCATTTACATATTTTCAATAGTTAAAGACTTAAACAAAACGTTCAGGTTAGAAGATTTTTTTATTGTTTTATAGTCTGTTTACCCTCTCAACAAATACTATAATAAGGGTAATCTAAACATCTTATACTATTTTTTCAAAATGTGCCATTCTGACAGGATGAGATGGTGCTCAGATGTCCATGGGATATATTTGACTCCAACAGGCACCATTTGTGCAGCTCAGTCAAAGAACAATGCCTAACTGGTTGGAATTTATTTGCTAAAGATGATTTTTTTTCTTTATAATAATACACAAATAGATACACTGAGTACTGGATACAAGGATCTATGCCTATAAGATATAGGAAAGAAGTAATCACCAGGAAATTGTGTGACTACGTTGAGAAAGCAAAGCTATATGCGCATATTGATGACAGCAACTTTGGTTTGAATTATGCTTGTTTCATGGGTGTGTTGTGTGAAAATGTCCTTATGTACAAATTATTCTCAAGATAACATCAAATTCAGAGATTAAATTAAATGCAAAATCTAACCACAATTAAAAACAGATTTTTTACGTATCAGTAAATACACAAAGTATATCATTTTGACTCTTGTTTATTCAGGTACTGTGCTTTATGAGAACAGCCTGGGATGAGGGGATTGCTGTTTTAAAATGTTCTGGATCTGGAGGCATGCTCTAGTAATGCAACTACTCTGTTACTAGTGCTTCTCTGTTACTGGAGGGCTAGCAAATAGGCGGCAATGAGAAAGGAAATATAATAGGCAATAACTCTACCATACATTTCTCTTACAAGTGTTTCCAGGTTACTGGATGACAAAGCTATGTGATTATATTAACGGTGTTATATTGGAAATATGGCATAAATATATCAGAAATACACAATATAGAGGATTTTATTTCTTTTAATAAAGGATACCCGCTATGTATTCAAATACTGATAGATACTGACTGCTTATTTTCTTGCTGTCCTACATACTATGATGGTGGATGTTTTTTGAAATAGATCCCCAATTTGGTGGACAGTCCACAGAAACCCTGGATCAGAGTGGTAAAACCATTAGACACATTGTGAATTAGTCTGATAAGAAATTTAGTGTGTGGTTCTGTAGGGGAGCGTTCTGCAGTATGCCACTAGTCCATAAATAATTGTCAGCTTATCAATTGCAGTCTCTTTGAGAGAGACAGTAGAGAAGCCCCAGTGTGGTCATGTGAAGCAGAAACATACAACACAATCCCAACGTCTTGGACAGCCAACTGAGGTTGTCACAAGTACGTGATAATGGTGTCATGATGTCTAATCATGCTTCTGATCTAACTGGCCTAGCCACTCAGAAATATCTTTGCAGTTTTGGAAAGAGCATTTGCTCAGATTTATATATGTGAAAATATATTTTTTAAATTACCTATACTAGAGACTGTTACACTGTGCATTTAATACTGACCTAGACTCAATATTAGAAAGGAAGGTAATGTTGATAGATAGTTTAGGTGGAAAACAGTGGTAGACAATATGGCATCCATTTTGATCTTTGCTGAGACCCTCAGTTTTCCCTGAAATAGTCACTATAATGAAAAAACAGTTACTGCAGAAGAGGAGGTTAGGTGACACAACAAATTGCAGAGGTTGGTGAATAGTGTTGTTACCTTCTTGTGATGTGTGCCAACAGAATGAAAACCCCAAAAGTTGACTTAACATAGTTACACACATATTGGCAGATTCATGTGTACCATACAGTGGTGTATTTAGGTTTTGTGCTGCCCTAGGCCTGACTAAACTCATGCACCCCATAATTTAAATATGACCCACCCCTTCCTGTCAAGACCACATCCCTTTCTGTTGAAGACCTGTCCTAAAATTTTCCAGTGGGGACACCAATTCTGAAGGGGGGGGCAATGGATTCCCTTAATTTGCTGAGATTTTCGCTCATTTCCCATTTGGCTATGAGGCAGGAAATAAAGGGAAATCTCTGCAATGGGACAGGGATGGCAAAAAATAAACCGACAGGGGCTATAACCCTCCCTTACTCTTATGAAAAAAATAAGTGTTGCCTATAGTTCTAATTTAGGCACAGATTTCTGCTAAATTTATGGAGAGGACTAAGAGGATATACCATGCCAACGGTGCAGCAGAAAACATTTAGTGCAGTGATGAAGGTATGTAGTCCAGGCATTGAGCAAAGGAAGGATTGGGGGCAGGAACAAATAAATCCATCTGTTAATTTTTCTCATCAGCAATCAACAGAAATATAATTAACATTCCTTAATATGTACAATTGACACAAGCAAAGGATTGCAGGAGATTCCTACTACCTACCTGCCAGGTATGGGTGACCATGTCAGTGTCCCTTGTGTCTGCACCATCCCTAGATAAAAAACCCATTTGGCAGTTAGGTACAGTGGGGCAAAAAAGTATTTAGTCAGCCACCAATTGTGCAAGTTCTCCCACTTATAAAGATGAGAGAGACCTGTAATTGCCATCATAGGCATACCTCAACTATGAGAGACAAAATGTGGAAACAAATCCAGACAATCACATTGTCTGATTTTTGAAAGAATTTATTTGCAAATTATGGTGGAAAATAAGTATTTGGTCACCTACAAACAAGCAAGATTTCTGACTCTCACAGACCTGTATCTTCTTCTTTAAGAGGCTCTTCTGTCCTCCACTCATTACCTGTATTGATGGCACCTGTTTGAACTTGTTATCAGTATAAAAGACACCTGTCCACAACCTCAAACAGTCACAATCCAAACTCCACTATGGTGAAGACCAAAGAGCTGTCGAAGAACACCAGAAACAAAATTGTGGACCTGCACCAGGCTGGGAAGACTGAATCTACAATAGGAAAGCAGCTTGGTATGAAGAAATCAACTGTGGGAGCAATAATTAGAAAATTGAAGACATACAAGACCACTGATAATCTCCCTCAATCTGTGGCTCCATGCAAGATCTCACCCCGTGGGGTCAAAATGATCACAAGAACGGTGAGCAAAAATCCCAGAACCACACGGGGGGGGATCTAGTGAATGACCTGCAGAGAGCTGGGACCAAAGTAACAAAGGCTACCATCAGTAACACACTACGCCGCCAGGGACTCAGATCCTGCAGTGCCAGACGTGTCCCCCAGCTTAAGCCAGTACATGTCTGGGCCCATCTGAGGTTTGCTAGAGAGCATTTGGATGATCCAGAAGAGGATTGGGAGAATGTCATATGGTCAGATGAAACCAAAGTAGAACTGTTTGGTAGAAACACAACTTGTGTTTGGAGGAGAGAGAATGCTGTGTTGCAACCAAAGAACACCATACCAACTGTGAAGCATGGGGGTGGCAACATCATGCTTTCGGGCTGTTTCTCTGCAAAGGGAACAGGACGACTGATCTGTGTACATGAAAGAA
The DNA here is from genome assembly GCF_042186555.1 of Aquarana catesbeiana. Lineage (NCBI taxonomy): Eukaryota > Metazoa > Chordata > Amphibia > Anura > Ranidae > Aquarana > Aquarana catesbeiana. The sequence goes on along the minus strand of NC_133325.1, from coordinate 243,670,874 downwards.
TGAATGGGGCCATGTATCGTGAGATTTTGAGTGCAAACCTCCTACCATCAGCAAGGGCATTGAAGATGAAACGTGGCTGGGTCTTTTAGCATGACAATGATCCCAAGCACACTGCCTGGGCAACGAAGGAGTGGCTTCGTAAGAAGCATTTCAAGGTCCTGGAGGGAGTTGAAAGTTCGTGTTGCCCAGCGACAGCCCCAAAACATCACTGCTCTAGAGGAGATCTGCATGGAGGAATGGGCCAACATACCAGCAACAGTGTGTGACAACCTTGTGAAGACTTACAGAAAACGTTTGACCTCTGTCATTGCCAACAAAGGATATATAGCAAAGTATTGAGATGAACTTTTGATATTGACCAAATACTTATTTTCCACCATAATTTGCAAATAAATTCTTTCAAAAATCAGACAATGTGATTGTCTGGATTTGTTTCCATATTTTGTCTCTCATAGTTGAGGTATACCTATGATGACAATTACAGGCCTCTCTCATCTTTTTAAGTGGGAGAACTTGCACAATTGGTGGCTGACTAGATACTTTTTTGCCCCACTGTAAGTGCCATGCAAGTTTCACCCAAATAATGTAGCTTTCCTTCTACTCTGGGTACCCCATGCTATATAATCTAATCAGCTACTGTACAAACATTAACACCTACCTCCTATATAGATTACCAGTAGCTGCTATCTATGGTAAGGCACTGTAATATATAGCAACTCCTCTGCCAAAGGCAAATAAATAAGAAGATGCCCTAATATTTAACTTCCATATGCTTCATTGCAAGCTTGAAAGCCCTCAGGAGTTTCTAGTATATACAGTAGAGCTGCACAATTAATCGTTAAAAAAAATCATGATCTCGATTCAACCCCCTCACAAGCTTAATCCAGCATTTCCAGGATTTAGTGCAGAGCCGTTTTCTGCTCATGGCTGACAGCTTAAAAAAAAAAGGCAGCCTGTCACGTTTATCACAACATTGCTCAGCACTGAGATAAAAAGAAACATTGTATTATTTGGTTCTTTTAGATCAATGGGATGAACTTCAGTCTGGAAATGAGGGCATTTTAACCACTTAAAGACTAAACCTTTTTCTGACACTTGTTGATTACAAGTTAAAATCTGTATTTTTTGCTAGAAAATTACCTAGAACCCCCAAACATTATATATATATATAAAATGGCGGTCGTTGCAATATTTTATGTCACACTGTATTTGCACAGCCATCTTTCAAAAGCATTTTTTGGGGAAAAAAATACACTTCAATGAATTAAAAAAAAAACTAAACAGCAAAGTTAGGCCAATTTTTGTATAATGTGAAAGACGATGTTACGTCAAGAATCATAATCTTTATTTTGAACACAAAAATTGTTCATCTCATTTTATCCAGAATCATGCAGCGCTAACATACAGCATATATATATATATATATCTATATATATATATATATATATATATATATATATATATAGATATATATATTAGATTGTGATCAACCAAAGGTTTGCAGGAAAGTCTTACTACCTGCCTCCTAAGTGTAGCTGACCATCTCAGTCTTCTTTGCATCTGCACCATCTCTACTACCCAGATTAGATGCCCCATGACAGCTCGGTAGTCGTCCTGCAAATTCCACTTAACTGGTGTGGTTTTCCTTTCAGTCTGAGTACTTACAGCCTGCTTGGCTCCCTTCATGTGTCTCCACTGCACCTCTCCTGACATGGGGTCTCCTCACACAGTGGAGAGCTCCTCCCCCTTCATTCTACTGGCCCAGTCTGTCAGCTGACTTTCTCCTCCAGACAGTTTCAGCCTCCCGACATGGCATCTGTTTCTCTGTAGCTCCTCAGCTACAGTCAAAACTACCCTCAACAGTTGTGGAATGGTGGCCGTACTATATTTATTTAGCAGATAGCTGTGCATTGAGCTTGTGGGTTGGAGTTGCAGTTTAAATCTTTAATAACAAGTTTTAGTTTTGAGATTACATTTTGTTTTTTAAACAAAATAAATGTTCCTGAACTGAAATTGTGCAGTTTTGGACAGCCTTTTAACCAACAGATGCATGAAAGCCCCCGTGTTACCCAAGCATGACTTACAGTGCTATGAGAAGGATACTTTGAGTGCTGTACTTTTTTTTTTAAATCAACACTTTTTTAATCTATGTACTATGTGTTAATAATAATGAAAGTGATCCGCACAGATATCTAACACATTAATATTATGGAAAAATTATCCCAAATAGTGTGAAAAAGTAAATACAATAGCTGAAATCCAAAATAAAATGTGTATACATTCAAAAAAGTCCATCAAAGTGATAGATTAGTGAGAATAATCATGAGTGTCCATAATTTTGGTGAAACTTCTAAATAAACAATTGTGTTGTGAAATTGATGTTAATCTTCGTGACTAAATAGTCACGTAATGCTCCCAGAGCCCTTACCTCCAAATGGAGAAAAATAAGCCTTGGATCGATATCCTGGGATGGGATCGCCTATGTGTCGTCCGTACTCCCAATTGATGTCCATGTAGATGATTATGGCTGTGGTTCATGATTCGCTGAGCAAGCCCTCTCTCTTCTGACAGCTTGAATGGCCTTAAAATCTCATTATGAATGTTCAGTGTTCGCCATTAAAGAAAATAGAAGAAAACAGGCCTCCCATAGTGTAATATGTAAAGATAATACAATTTATTGAAAATGCCAAGTTGCCTCTTACACCAAAAAAGTTAAAAACAAGCTTATCTGTATGTAGCCTTGTGTCAAACACACTCCTTGCATCACTTCCAGTCTCTCACACTTCCGGACAATCCCCATGCACGTTATGTCACAACACGTGACTTCATCAGGGGAACTGGATTGGTTGTTGAGCCATCCTATTTATGTGTAGGAACAGGAAATGAATTAATGGCCACTTCCTGTTCCTGCACATAAATAGAATGGCTCAACAACAATCCGGTTCCCCTGATGAAGTCACGTGTTGTGACGTAACGTGCGTAGGGATTGGCCAGAAGTGTGAGAGAGCAGAAGTGATGCAAGGAGTGTGTTTGACACATGGCTACATACAGATAAGCTTCTTTTTAACTTTTTTGATGTAAGAGGAAACTTGGCATTTTCAATAAATTGTATTATCTTTACATATTACACTATGGGAGGCCTGTTTTCTTTTATTTCCTTTAATGGCGAACACTGAACGTCCATAACGTAACCAAGAGATTTTGAGGCCATTCAAGCTGTCAGAAGAGAGAGGGCTTGCTCAGCGGATCGTGAACCATATCCATAATCATCTACACGGACATCAATTGGGAGTACGGACGACACATAGGCGATCCTATCCCAGGATATCGATCCAAGGCTTATTTTTCTCCATTTGGAGGTAAGGGCTCTGGGAGCATTACGTTACTATTTAGTCATGAAGATTAACATCAATGTCCAACACAACTGTTTATTTAGAAGATTCACCAGGATTATGGACACTCATGATTTCTGTCACTAATCTATCACTTTGATGGACTTTTTTGATGAATACACATTTTATTTTGGATTTCAGCTATTGTGTTTACTTTTTCACACTATTTGGGATTATTTTTCTATAATATTAATGTGTTAGAAGTCTGCGCGGATCACTTTCATTATTATTTACTGTTTTTTGTGTTTAGTGTACACTTCAGATCTTGCAGCGATTTCACATACTTCACATTATTAGTTTTCATTGTTTATTCACTTAATCAGTAGCACGAAGGACCTCACTTTAAATTATATAACTATGTTTAACACAAAATCTGCCCGCATTTTTATCTGTTTCTTAAGGCAGTGTCTTCTAAAATCATTGTGCATGTTGGTAACATTATGGTAGGGCCTTGGAACTACAAGCTAAATCTGTTTGAAAGTTTTAAACACAGTTTAAATTGTCAGACTCATAGCTAAAATGTCTTGCATTTGATTGTTCTACTAAAGGATTGTCAATCACGTTTTTCTAAAAATTACATTATCTGTAGACAGTAGGCCCAAATCACAAAAATAAAATGGAAGAATGATAATCTGTAAGTTAAACCATGTGTCTGTATTTTTCAACTCTCATTGAATTCTCATTGACTGAAAATAACAGTACATTTTTGAAAGTAATGATTGCTTTCCTGGTATGTTAGCTTTGTTTATTGAGTCTATTATCTTTATCTTTAAATTAGCTCAATTTTGGTAAATGAAGAGAACTTTGGCTAGGTAAAAATGATTCATTTATAAAATCAATCTGTTAATGAATAATAATATGTGTACATAGTGTATGGTTTTCTGACACAGAGTGTTTCTGTAAATATAAAAATGCTGTGTATCTCCCTCTTCCTGAGCTTTATCAATTCAGCATAAAGGGCAAAGAAGGTAATATACCAATGTGACATGTGCATGGCAAAGGGCAATCACTTTCCTAAAAGCAATATTAAAAGCTCTGCTACCTGCAATGTTCTCATGTATAGCCATTATTGGTAAATTGTTTGCATATTCATCACTCTTAAAAGAGAGTGATAATGTTTTTGTTTTTTTATACATGCTGAAATGTGGTTTTATAGCTAAATATTACTATATCAAAATTGGTGTTTAAACACTAATTTGTGCACCTGGACTTTTTTAAAAGAACCATTTTAAGATGTATGCTTCTCATCATAAACTCCAAATGTTGAGCATTACTGAAATCATTTATTAAATGACTTATTGAATCATAATGTATAGCTACCATTCAACTTTTTGTCTCATTGGAAGCCAAGTATTTATTTTTTTCCTGCAAGACAATGGACAAATCCATTCAGGATGCTGTATTATTTTTATTTTTTTTTACTAGTTATGTCTAATGCAGAAAGACAGGAATAAGCAGAGTAGAAAGCACCTGTCAGCTCTATTTCCCAGGATTCTTGATTAGTATGAAACTTTAATAGGCTTCTCACTAACCTGGACTGAAACATGCTTATGTCTGGATGTGTGTCTGTCTTTGTATGGAGCAGAGTGGAATAGAGAAAGATAGTTACATAGTAGGTGAGGTTGATAAAAGACAGAAGTCCATCAAGTCCAACCTATGTGTGTGATTATATTAGTCAGTAGTCAGTATTACATTGTATATCCCTGTATGTTCCAGTCGTTCATAGTGTTAATGGATATACATTATTTCATGCAAAGACAAATGATTTTAATAAGCCAGTAGCATTATGGAATGCTCATAGTGCCTGTATTGTAGAGTTATATTACCATTGTCCCCTAGCTGGACTCCTTGTAAAATAAACTATCAATCAGGTGATGCATTTTGTTTATATTCAAAGACCTAAAAATTAACTAGGTTACTAGAAGAGCACTAGCTCTTACATCAAACTACCACATTAATTTCATGAGTTTTTACTTATTAGACAGCGATTCCTTTGGCTATGCCTGAGGACTCAACCGAATCATTATTTAGCCAATATGATTTTATCTTGAGCAATTTTTTTATTCCTATTTTACTTTTTTTGTTTTAAGACTATTTTAAGTACATTGGCAGTTTTGGTAGTTAACTAGAATAAGTACATGAATTATGGTATTATATAATTTACGGAAATTAAACATATTTTGTTTATTTGCTAGATGATTGCTGAATTTAAAAAAGTTTATAAAAAATGTTAAATACAAGTTTTCTTTTTTGTTGTGTCTGGCTATTAACACTATCCTTTGAATATTGAATAAATACTTTTATACTGAAAACATGTGTTCCCTACAGTCAAAGGGCTTTTTCACAAATCCATGCATTCTACTACCATGGTATTATATTTAGGACTACAAAGTATTTTTTTTTATCATGGAGAGATCATGGTAAAATAATTTCACCTTCCAAAATGGTTTTTAACAGAATAATATATACAAACATACACAGTATATATTCATTATATATTCACACACACGAGCACACACACAAATGTGTGTTTGTTTGCTGGGAATTAGCATTACCTTTCTAGAAGATACACATACGTATATAGCAAATTTCGATAAAATTTTCAGTAGTTACAAATGAAAATAAATCTCACGACACCTATTAGAAGAGAGAATCATACAAGGCCTACCATATGATTACAGTAGACATTTATTCCCTTATGTGATCTGCTATAGCCAAGTACTACAGATGTAGAGGAGGCAGTTGTCAATCATATGCAAAGCAGTACTTGAGAAGAATTGTAATTATGCAGGTATGTAAGCAGGTATCTCTATGAGAGTGGACACAGTGTTTTTTTTTTTTTTTAAACGTATGCACATTTTTTACAACAGTATGCAGTTTGACACTTTTCAGACTCTAAAATGAACATGCTAATCTAATGGGTTTTCAAAAACAGCAAAAGTAATATTTTAACAAGACTCCTCAAATTATATTTTATTGTTTAACTTTTTATCTCTATATTTACCGGTAGTTTACATAATATAATGCAAAAGATGAAATGGTCCAATTTCTTGTCATTGACTATATCTACAGCAGTTTGTAGATGGAGATATATACATTATATTCAGGCCTAGAATATTATTATTGTGTACCACTCAGGGCAAGAAAAAAAACATTTGTATTGTTATTTTAATATTATTACCTTACTGACACCAACCACATAAATAAGTGCTTAAGCATATTACGTTAATCTGCTGCCAGACTAGATTGTAAACCGTTTTGCATTCGATTCTCAGTCTTTATTCATTTTTGACACTTTTACATGCGTAAAGTTTGGTAGATAACTTAGGTGAAAGTTGGGTGATAGTTGCTATCCCATAGTTTTAAACATTGAGCATATTTGCCAGTCTAATTAGTATAATTCGTACTCAAATAGTATTAATGCCAGTCCAGTTAGTTAGGAAATCAATAAATCAATGAGTCAACTAAACAATTTAAATATTTACATAGAAGCTATCTATACACATAATACTTTCATATGTGTGTTCTTAAATTAGCAAAATGCTGCAACACACTGCAACAGACATAATGTTGACCTTTCAACAACATGTGTGTAGTAGCCATTTTAAGAAACATATTTTAAAGCACTATGCTATAAATATTTAAGAAACATGCTTTCCCCTAATGACACATAATACACATCTCATTGGGGTAAAGATAACATGAAACCTTGAAGTCTATAGAAAAAAAAAATCCCTATCAAGACTAAGCCAGCCTTGCCCTACCTAATTAAATATGAAACTTCAGTGACACTAATAAGGATTAAAGCAAATTTCAAGGCAGATTCTGAGTATTTCAGTCAAAACCATGAGCCTCAAAGTTGATGGCAGACAGACTATTCCCATACAGTTGCCAGAATTCTACACCCTGACCTCCAGCATGTTAGAACTGAGGCACTGGCACTCGTCACACATCACAAATGCATCAGCAGAGACCGATTACGAGGGAAACAGAAAAGCAACTCACAATTCTTGTACATTAAATGCTACAAATCCACAACCTTCCGCAAGCTGCAAGTGCAACTGTACAAACAACACTGAGAAACACAGCAAGGACGAGTTACATTATCACCTACCCTACAAAACAGCTACGGAGAAATAAAATCTAATTTGTTGCATACCATTTATAGCAGATTTCAGCTAGTACAGCACAGCAGAGATGACACACTTACTGTAATGTCCCATAGAGAAGAGTTCCCATCGAGACAGTGGCACTCTTTGCATTCCACTCACTGACAAGGGTTAACCATCAAGAAGAAATAGAATACCATCTATTAGCAGCCAGCCTGCTTAGATAATACATATTTCCACATATGATAAATCCCGGGTAAACCTGTATTTCTATTTAAACACCTTGCGGAGTAAAGCCTAGCACTGCATCTGGTTGCCAAAGCACAATCAATATAGAAGGAGCAGTATTTTATGATTGGAGAAGTTGTTGTGTTTTTGGTGGTGAAATTCATTATTTAGTATCTGAACCCTCAGCATTTCAGTATCATTTATTCATAAAGTCCCTTTTTGCCAGGAGGAAATGGATACAGCTATAGAGAGGGAGAGAGAGTGTGTAAGAGGGAGAGAGAGAGAGAGGGAGAGAAAGAGAGAAGGAATGGGAGCAAAGCGGATTGATGATATTGATCAGGTACCATCTTGAAACAAAAGCTAGGTGCTCTATTTTAGTTGACAACTGTGACAGATAAAAAACAAGCAAGTGAGGGGGAAGGCTAAGGCCTTGAACATCACAAGCTTTAAAGAACGTTTGAAGAAACCATTATGACAAGCAGGTCTAGGCAAGCTGCTGCAAACGATGTATTCAGAAGATTCATTAAAAAATGATGCTTTGTTTGCCTTCTGAATATGAGGGTTCTAGTTTGCGTGCTATACTATCCTGTCAATGAAATTAGATTTTTAGATTGAACAATGTAAAGAAGTTTCAGAAAAAAATATTAGAAACAAATAAGCACTTCAATTTGTTAGGTCATTTTTTTCTTAAAAGAAATGTCTGTCACAGCTTGAGATATACACAACACTTGGGCACATATGTGGATGAAAAATAAAGTAGTTTTTCTATATTCAAGCAAGTGACATTACTGTGATATTTTAATCCTGGTGTCTTTTCACAGCAGGAAACATTCCTTATTTAATTCTATTATTTTTATTTATGAATTATTAATTACCAGCAGTCAAAATGGTGTTAACCAAAGCAGACAGGTATTTCTAACTGGTATAACATAATAAAACATAATATAATAATAATCATAATACCAACAACAACAATAATATCTTTAGAATTGAGATTTATTTAACTGGTATAGAGCATACAGAAATCAAACATTTGAAAAGTTTTATTAATTTAACTAATTAAAATGGATTACTTAAAATGGAAATAAATAAATGTTTTATATTTCATTATTTTATGTTTTACAGTAGTATGACTTTATCATTTTAATTATTTCATGTTGTAGTGTGATTTCATAAATAGACAAAATATAAATTACATTACTGAAACTTTGGAAATTGCCACGACAAAGCTGATGAGGCTAATTGCTTCCAACAATCAAATAATATGTAGCACATAGGGCAGCTGATCCTGAAATTATCCTAAATGTATGCCCGATGTTGAAACACTGATTTTTTTAGAAGGAAAACTTTTCAGTGTTCACTTTAAAGCAGAGTTCCAGCCTCTAAAAAATAAATAAAATAAAAATTAGCAGCTACAAATAATGTAGCTGCTGACTTTTAATAAGGACACTTACCTGTTCTGGGATCTCTTGACGTCAGCCCCCTGAAGCGGATTCGTCCATTGGCTCAGGATCAGGCGCCGGCATTGCAACTAAGGGAGACCTGCAGTGAAGCCTTCAGGCTTCACAGCTGGTTTCCTACTGGGCATGTGCAAGTTGTGCTGTGCTTTCTGAATGGTCCCGTCGTCTTCTGGGACACACACAGGTCCCATAAAGAAGCGGGGGTGGCTGATGTGAACGTGGAGATTACATACCTCGCCGCGAGGTAGGAGGGAAATTAAGCAGGAAAACATCATAATAGGCACAAAGCAACTAAAAAAAAAAAAAGCAATATCCAAAAAGGAGTGGGAGTGGGGGGAGGTGGGGTGGTCTATTCTTTAAGACATAGTTGCACTTTAGCCTGGAACTCCATTTTAAGCAGTAGAAAATAAATGTAGTCGATAGCGCAAAGTGAAAACCTCCTGACAGCAACAAATACATGGGCCCAGATTTTGAACCTCAAGCCCTTCTTTCTTTAATGGTCTTCTCAATTTTACTAAGCACTCTAACCCTCATTACTGAGGAGCCCCACCTTCCTTATTATGCACTCCAATTCTCCTTACTGGCACCCACCACCCTCTGTGCCAGGCCCTGTAAAAGCAAACTCTTAGTGCAAACTGTATTGAACAGAGTAGTACTGGTCATTTCCTTTACTACAGAGCTGTGAAGCTATTATGAGCTGACACAATTTACAGTGTTGCCTCCACATGAATCATTTGAATAATGGCCCGTACACACAATCCGAATATCGTACGAAAACAGTCATCTGAGGAAGGATCGTACGATATTTGGATCGTGTATACACTACTTTCGACAGCCAATCATGACCGTTCATCCGATATTATTCGATCGGACATACACGAAAATTTTCCTCGTACGATTCCAGATCGTACGATTTTCGTTTAGTCAGTATAGTTATCGTCCGAAAATACAATACAAAGACATTACAACACATGACATCACTTCTGATTTTTTTGTCTGTCGTATTTTTGTGACTTTATTTAGCTATTCAATTTCTACTTGTAACTATTAAGCGAGAAAGGTCGTACGATCGGTCGTCATGTGATATGACTGACAACATCACCAAGCATAGGGATAATTGAAAAAGCATACATGCACTCTGTATTGACCCTAAACAAATTGAAAGTTCAACTTTGGATGATGGATATGATCAAAGTCCCTCTACCCAGGGTGCACTGTGGGTAATGTATTATTGCATAGGTTGGGGAAAGTGATAGATAGGGGCAAGGTACATTCTCTGTTTCTGCACCACTTACTTACAGAAGAGGTATATCAGTAGAGTTGCTTTCAAAGATAACCTGTATTTAAGCAGCCTAATCTTTCTTGCCCCAATAACTACATGTTCCACATCAAACTGGAACATTCTTCTCTTGACTGCATATGTCTTGTCACCAATAATTCAAACATAACCTATCTCTAACAAATAACATTTTTAAAATCTTAAATTTAAAGTTGTTATAAATCTTCATTTTTTTAATTAAAATAATAAACACGTTATACTTACCTGCTCTGTGCAGCGGTTATGCACAGAGAGGCTCAGGTACCTCCTCGTATGGGCTTCCCTGCTAGCACTCCTGGTTCTCCCTCTTCATTGCTGCTATGAAGGCAAATGTGCAGGCTCTATCCTAAGCTGGGCTGTGTGCATCTACAGACAGACAAAGCACGGCTCGACCCACCCCCTCATCCTACTCACAGGTTTTTATTGACAGCAGCAAGAGCCAATGGCTCCTGTTGCTGCCAAGTTTCCTGTGAGGAGAGAAAGGGGGGAAGAGCTGCTGCAAACTGGCACAGTACTCAATTGTGATCAGAATATGGTATGGGTTTAAGGAGGGGACTGGGGGAGAGCAGCTATCAAAAGTTTTTTACCTTAATGCAATAAGGTAAAAAAAGCTAAAAAAAAAGCTTTATTTTTAAACGACTTTAACCACTTGCCGAATTTTACTGCTACAGTTTGGGGGCCAGCTGAGCAGTACCACATATATATGCGTGATTCTGCATTTGCAGGTAGGGGGTGCGTACACAAGGAAGGCATGAAAATCGGCACATTGCTATGTAAAATCATCACACATTACACATTGTTAGACACACATTTAACCCTTTGATTGCCCTATTTACCCCTTCCCAGCCAGTGTCATTAGTACAGTGTAAATGTATATTATTAGCACTGATCACTAGTGTCACTGGAGATGTCAGTGGCAGTTAGCCAGTTCCCACAAAAAGTCAGTGTCAGATTGCCCGCTCTCCCTGAGAGGGCTGATTGCCGCCATTACTAGTATAAAAAAATTAAATAAATAAAAATGCCAAGATATATATCTCATAGTTTGTAGACGCTATAACTTTCACGCAAATCAATCAATATACACTTTTTGGGGGAGTTTTCTTACCAAAGACATGTAGCAGAATACATTTTGACCTAAATGTATGAAGAAATTAGATTTTTACAATTTTTTTTTATTGGATATGTTTTATAACAGAAAGTAGAATTTTTTTTTTTAATGCATGCTTTTCTTTTTTGCTTATAGCACAAACAAAAAAAAAACCCAGTGGTGATCAAATACCACCAAAGTCCCAAAGCTCTATTTGTGGAGGAAATAATTATATAAATTGTGTTTGCTTACAGCATTGCATGACCCCGCAATGCCCAGTTAAATTAGCGCAATGCTGAAGAGTAAAAAATGGCCTGGTCATAAAGGGGGTAAAATCATCTGGAGCTAAAGTGGTTAAATACATGGACAATACTTGTATTTATTTATTTTTATTATTTATTTATTTCATATAATACATGTACTGAAACAAAATACAAAACAAACAATCTCTATATCAAAAAGTATATAAAATCAGTACATAGTGGTTAAAAAGTCCAAAATTTGCCTTCGTACAGACCTTCAATCCTCACTTGTGCAGCCTTAGACCACCACCTGATAAAAACTAAAATTCACCAGAGCTGAACCTTTAATACAAAAGGTCAAAAATACATTCAGGGTTTCATCATTTCAGGATTTTGTCCTCCCAACATCAGGGTTTCCATTGTCTATAGATCACAAACAAGAAGAGACAATTTCATAGCGTACTAACATTTATAAAACCAAAGAAAAAGAATACCAAACTCACATTTAGAATATGTACAACATTTGTATTGCATGAAGTATGAAGACCTGCTGCTATGGTTTGAAAAACAATTTCACTTCCACGATACAATCACCTAACCAGCTTGATATTTCCACCAAACAGAACCGAACGTAATGCCATATTCTTTGTGACCATACCCAAATGAGTGTTTCTCAACCTTTTTTCAGTCAAGGCACCCTTTAAAATTATGGACAGTCTCGAGGCAGCCCGTTCTTATGCTCCGTACACACGGTCGGACTCTCCGACGTAAAATGTGCGATCAGAGCTTGTTGTCGGAAATTGCGACCGTATGTAGGCTCCATCGGACAGTTTCCATCGGATTTTCCGTTGCACAAAATTTGAGATCTGCTTCTCAAATTTTCCGACAACAAAATCCGTTTGCGCAAATACCCATCGTGTGTACACAATTCCGACATACAAAGTGCCACACATGCTCAGAATAAATTAAAAAGACGGAAGCACTCGGTCTGGTAAAGCTACCATTCGTAATGGAGGTAGCACATTTGTCACGCTGCAAATTTTAAAATCTTTTAATGCAGCGCATTCTCTTCTCCTTTATAATGCTAGAATAATGAAGTTGTTTTGCTGTTCATATTCACACAGAGTTCTCACAAACTGATTTCTTTATTATTTCTCGTGATTTCATGAATATAATTTTTTTTTTATTTTCATCAGATCTCCAGATAAATTTTTTTTTCTTTTTATAGTGAATATTTTTTTTTGGTTGTTTTTTTTAATCAGGATATCCTGTTTTATTTATTTATTTTTTTTTTTGGTGATCTCCCTATTTTTTTTGGTGGGTTTTGTGTGTCAAGTTACCACAACACCATTATTATCTTGTATTTTTTAACCTCAAGGAGGTTGTATGGTGTTGGTGTCCCTTGTTAATTTGACTTTGTATTTTTGAAATGTACCTGCCTACTGTCCTTTTTGAAGGAAAACACATAGGCAAGTATTTGTGAAAAATAAATATCCCTTTATTAGGGGTCATAACAAAATAAAGAGGAAGGCAACGCTGGAGAAACTGCTGACATTGGCAAAGCCTTTGTACCCCAGGGCACACATCAATTATTTGCCAGCCAAAATTGGTGGCCTGAGGAGTTCTTATAATAGTGAGCACAATCCGGTCCCAGACTACAAGAGACCAGGAACAGCAGCAGATGACATATATGTCCCCAGGCTGTGGTCATACAACAGCCTGCGTCTTTTGTCAGATCAGACTCAACCCAGGCCATGACTTTCTTGTCTTCCTTCCACTCTTCCTTCCAGGCTTACATCCAGGCTGAGGTGTGGGAAGTGTGGCAGGAGGAGGAGGAGGATGGTCCAACTCACACAGGTGGGTTTTGTTGGTGATTTCGCCCCTCAAACCCTAATTTAGTGTGAGGCACATGATTTCCTCACACAAGAGGCATTGGCCCTCCTCCATTTCCTGCAGTTTGCATTCAGCCATGGAGGCAAAGGCCCTCTTGAAGAGTGGGGGTGGTTCTGAGGGCCGCATAAGCCTCCCCAATCAGCCTGAGCACTGACTCCTCCACGTTGCTCCCCTTCCTGGGCCTTTTTGGTGGAAGGCGGATGGGAGGGACCTGCGATTCTGTCAGGCTACTGGGCCTGGCCACCTCCTGATTGCCACTAACCCATGCCACCTCCTGACTGCCACATTCCACAGCCTCTTCCTGGCTGCCACATTTCACAGCCTCCTTCTGGCTGCCACATTCCACGCCCTCGTCCTGGCTGAGGCTTTCCTGTGTATGAAAAAGGGACATAGTTTTAGTTTTTTGGTCATCAATCACACACAATTTTCAGTTAATGACTGTTGCAAATTGAATGTTAACAACTAGAAAAGACTGTCATTCTGACCCCAGCATTTTTCATTCTTGTCACAATCATTTTTGGCCACTACTGTCTATTGATATGTAAAACACTTTATTAAATCAGCAATTAGTGATCAATAATAACATCTAGTTAACATCATTAATTTTTTGACAAGAAATATGTTGAACAATGCTATACCTGGCTCAAGCTGGGCTCCTCCACTTCTTCCTGGCTGGAAGGCCCAGGTTGGACGTCGGAAGCCTCAGCTGAGGTGGAAGGAAGTGTGGAAGGAAGGGTGGAAGGAAGAGTGGAGAGTGATGGCCTGACTTCAGTCTGGTCTGACAGTATCTCATAGTACCACAGCCTGGGTACATAAATGTCATCTGCTGCTGCTCCTGATCTCTGGGAATCCTGGACCTTCTTGCGCTCCATAAGATATGTGCTCCTCAGGCCACCAGTTTTTGTTTTTAAATAGGGGATGTTTGCCGTGGGGACGTGCGGCTTCACCAACTCCAGCAGTTTCTCCATCGCTGCCTGCCTCTTTATTTTGTTATTATATGGTGGATGTTTCACCTGCCACGGACAGGGCAGCTCCCTGTACTTGTCTATAAAGATTGGGAGAAAGCTGTGGTCTTTGAACCTATCCATTTTCTCTGCAAGACACAACACAAGGCAAACCCTAATGTCAGGCTAAACTCTCTTAATCTTGACCCAATATAGGCCTCAATCTATAAGTAGTATAGGGCCAGTGATGCACCAAGTTAAAATTGTACCTTCGTTAGAACGATCGTCGATTCCGTTACTTCGTCCTCCGCTCAAAGAACGTACATACGATGCACGCGTGTTATGCTTTATATACACTGCGCATGCTTGAAACTTCGCCCACCCCTGACGTTCTTTCTAGTCTATTCCCCGCCCCTTGTCTTTCGGCGCAGTGGGGAGAGAAAACACATGGCGGAGACACAGCAGGTGCATGATAATCTCAGCAACGAGGACGACGAAAGCCCGGAGCCACAAACCTCCCAATCCCTGAGGAGATTGAAGGCCTCAAATATGTCCTTTGTAGAGATGGAGGAGATGGTGGACATCTTGAAGAGGGCCGACTATGACAGGAAGTATGGACTGTACCTAAACCCAAATGTGAGAAAGGCCAAGATCATAACTAAGGTTGTGAAGAGTCTGCAGAAGAATTTTGGGGTACGGCGATCCAAGGATCGACTGAGATTACGATGGTCAGACCACAAAATGAGGGAGCATGATCAGTACAGAAGAATCAAGAGTGTGCTTCTAAAAAGTAAATAGTTGTCCTGTGTTCCTATTATTATAATTACTTGCATGCTGCTCCATGTGCTTTTCTTTACTGATGTACAGTTTAAAATGGAAACTTTTATGGTCATGGGCACATTAAGCAGGCATAGGAAACATTGTTCATTCGGCCACTAAAATACAATGTTTTGGGCACATGCAGGTTAACTACATTTGTTCAGGCCTATTTGTATTAAAAGAACTTTGTTGTCTAGATGGGTTTGTAACTAGAATGAAATGCAAACTTGATTCAGTGTAAAGGAGAGGTCATTCAGCAGCTGTTTACACATCTGGACACAGGAGCACTAGTGTGGGACACCAGAGCAAACTTTTTAGGGTTTCCCTAACAAGTGCTCCAGTGGATACTTGCGGTGTCTCCATGTGTGAAACTTGTCCAAAAAAGGGGAGTATTCCAGCATTGGAAAGGAAATAAAAATGTCTTCAGCTTGGAACTGTCCCAAAACAGACAATTGTACGTCACTTCCAAGTATTGTTTCATATTACTATTTCTGCCCTCCAATATCTGTGTGCTAAGTATACCTGTTTTTTATTCACATAGGAGAGAAAAGACTCAGGACACCAGGGACCCCCCACCTCCGAAAGAAGGGGAAGTCACAAAAACCCAAGCAGAGGAGGAGGAGGGAGACGTTTTGGATGTGGGCGAAATTGTCACCACAACAGGTGAGTGTCTGAGACCACAGCTTCAGGTAATAGATGAATGCCTGCATATTTATAATACATGGTGTGTTTTTTTTTTTTTAGATGATGTGGATGTTGTGGAAGAAGAATGTCATTTCACAAGTGAAAGTGCCCAGATTCTCATTGGGGAGATAATGGGGTGCAATCGCGATTTAGAAAATCTTAAGCAAAACATCAATGATGTTCAACAAAAAATGAAGAACATCATTGATGTTTTAGGGAGAATCTAAATAACACAAAATTTTACACTTTTTTATTGTGTATTTTTGCTTTAAAAAAAGTTTTAAAGTATTTTAAAAGCCAAATTTTGAAGATGCACACACTGTGTCAACATGTGCAATCTGCCATCACAGGAGATCAATGTACGCGTTTTGTGGGTGCAACCCTTTCCTCCCAACTAAAGGAGCTGAGAGGAGGGGGTTGAACCCCCAAAACACGTTCATTGATCCCCCATGATGGGAGCTAGCACATGTTGACATTAGGTCATGAGATCAGAAGGGAAATCCCCATTTTGACTCTCAATTTGTGTGCATCTTCAGAATTTGGCTTTTATAGGGGTGACATCACCCCATCTGATGAAGGCAAGATCAACACAATTTTGACATACTAATTTCTGATATTGCCTTCACTTTATCAAAGTTGAACTTTGTAAGTTCCTGAGTTATGTATGTTATGATTTGAAACATGCCTGTTTAACCAAAAAAGACTATTTCTAATTAATGTGACAAAAAATAATGTTATACAACAAAGATGTTGGTTTGTTCAAAAACCCTTTTATAAACACACATGTGATTGTGCTTAAAAAAAAAATTTAGACTCAACAATGTGTGGCTTCTTATTTCAATGCTCAAAAGCATTTTTTGGAGTAAGTTGGTGTTTACAGTGACAATTCGGGTTATTTACTAAAGGCAAATCCACTTTGCACTACAAGTGCACTTTCAGTGCACTTTCAAGTGCACTTGTAGTGCAAAGTGGATTTTCCTTTAGTAACTAGCACCCACAGTGCTTTATAATTTCCAACAATCACACCATTTTCGTGACTCCCAAAAATTACTTCATGGTACTTACAATTATGAATATTTGCAGCATTAATGCATTGCATACATTAACAACAAAAACAAGGTGTGTGTGTAGCAGACCCACAACATAATAGTTAGCTGAAGAAGAGATTGTCACCTCATGTATAAAACAAATTACGTTTGCACTATTAAAGAAAATGGCCAAAAAAAAGCCCATTGGAGAACCTAGGAGACAGCTAAAAGAAACACAAGCAGTAAATCAAATAAAATATTATTTCAGATTCTAAAAAATATTTATTGAAAAAATGTCTCAGACATTTGCTGGCATATCAATGGCCCCCCTACCCGAAAAGTATTCCAGATATTTTTGTCTCACTTTGCGGGTGCTTTAGGGGGGGCAAGCCAGGACGGCCAGCTTCAAGTGCCGTCAGTTTTGAAGTATCAGGAAAGCCGGCCTCAGTCCCAACTGAGGCCACATAGTTCATTGCATTTTTTCGAAGAAAATTGTGCAGAATGCAGCAGGCAAGCACAATATGGTTCAGTTTATATTCCGCCATGTGGATTGGTGTCAGAAATAGGCGGAACCGGCTGGCCATTATCCCGATAGCACTCTCCACCACTCTTCTGGCTCTGGCCAGTTGGTATTTAAAAACCCTTTGATCTGGGGTGAGGGTCCTCATGGGAAATGGCCTCATCAGATGTTCACCCAGCCCAAATGCTTCATCGGCAACAAAGACAAATGGGAGTCCTTCCATGTTCTCTTCCGGAGGTGGCAATCCCAAGCCACCACTCTGTAGATGCTTGTACAAAACATAACAATGAAAATACACATTGTACAAATGGAAACACATTTTTACATTCTGCAATTACCTATCAAGATAATAGGAGAACAAAACTTTAAACAGTACCATTTGAAAGTATTCAGGCAGGCCCTTTCACTACATGCTTTGGTGAATTCATCTATAAATATGAACAAAAAAGTGGTAGGTATAGTGTGTATGGTTTGGCAAAGTCAGCAGATAGAGGATTGGTATCGGTTGACTTAGCGGTTGGGGGGCCGGAAGGGTTACAAATTATTTTGGGACCCCAAAAAAAAGCCTCTGGCACTCTGCATGAATTTAAGCACACAAATAACATTTGGACACATTTTAGGGGGTGTTTAGGGTAAAGCACTACCATGTTGCTGCCAAAATACATTGTTAACTGACTAGACTAGGTGTGTATGGGCCCAGGATAGCATGCTGGGGAGGTTAGTGAAGGCAAATATGCATGAAGGACAAAAAGGAAGTTTAAGAAATTCAAGAATGCATGAGGACAAAGGGGACATTCACAGCATATTACAATCATGGTAATTAGGGAATCATGAAAGAAATACAATACATTAGCAAACATTAAATACATAGAATGTGATGTTAAAGGAAAAAACATACCCTAATATAGTCCTTCTGCAGGACCTGAATGATGGCAGAACAGGTCTCTGGAATAATGATCCCCAGAGCCTGGGGGGAGATGCCTGTCGAGAACTTGATGTCCTGCAGACTTCTCCCCATCACCAAGTACCGCAACGTGGCAACTAGCCTCTGCTCGGGAGTGATGGCTTGCTGCATGCAGGTGTCCTGTTTCTTAATATAAGGGGACAGCAAAGCCAACAAACGGTGAAAAACGGGGTCCGTCATCCGGAGATAATTCCTGAAATCATCAGGATTATTCTAACGGATCTCCCGCAACAAGGGCATATGAGAGAATTGGTCAAGCTGGAGTAACCAATTCTTGGTCCATGAACTCCTCCTCCTCGCCCTGTTCATGGACTGGGCTTGGGTCAAAGTAAGAACCCCGACACCAAGCCCCTGCATAGCACGAACTCTACGACAAGTACCTAACCGCAACATGGCTTCAAAACGGTCGGCTGGTCAGAACCAATGAACAGAACGTACTGAAAAATAGCAAGGCCTGAGAAGAGCGAGCTGAAAATCAGATACAAGTGGACAAGAACACACTGAAAAAACAGATACGAACTGACTACACGCACTGAAAACCAGATACAAACCCACAAGCACAAACTGAAGAGCAGTAACGAACTGAAAAGCATGTGTCTGAAAAGCGCAAATCGTCTCTCACCAAACTTCTACTAACACGAAATTAGCATAAGGAGCCCAAAGGGTGGTGCACTTGGTATTGAACTTCCCTTTTCTAGTCCCGTTGTACATGTTGTACGTCACCGTGTTCTTGACGTTCGGAATTTCCGCCAACATCTGTCAGAAAAAATCAAATGGCCATTTATGAGCTTCAGTGTGCATGGAGCCTTCTAATAGCTTTACATAATGCAGCAACATCCACACGCAGGAGACCCAACGTTGGAGGTGATTTATTCTTCTAAATCAAATACACTTTTGCACACTGGTACTGACTAGTATTCCAATGTTTCTCTTCTCTGTCAATTTCTCTCCATCAGTCAGCTAATGTCACCCCAGTGCTGTGGGAGAGGAGCACAGGAGGGTCAAACAAGGATGCTATGGAGGTAACAGACATCCTCCTTTTTTTCCCACAAGTAGAGCTTTATTTTGATGGTATTGATTGCCTCTGCAATTTTTATTTTCTTGCGATATAAATGAAAAAAGACCAAAAATTTAGAAAAAAATGATATTTTCTACTTTTTGTTATAGAAAAATCCAATAAACTCAATTTTAGTCATACATTTAGGCCAAAATGTATTCAGCCACATGTCTTTGGTAAAAAAAATGTCAATAAGCCTATATTTATTGGTTTGGGCAAAAGTTATAACGTCTACAAACTAGGGTACATTTTCTGGAATTTATACAGCTTTTAGTTTATGACTACCTCTCTCATTTCTTGAGGTGCTAAAATGGCAGGGCAGTACAACCCTCCCCCCCCAAATGACCCCATTTTGGAAAGTAGACACCCCAAGCTATTTGCTGAGAGGCATGTTGAGTCCATGAAATATTTTATATTTTGCCACAAGTTGCGGGAAAATGACAAACTTTTTTTTTTTGCGCAAAGTTGTCACTAAATGATATATTGCTCAAACATGCCATTGTCATATGTGGATTTATACCCCAAAATACATTATGCTGCTTTTCCTGAGAACGGGGATACCACATGTGTGATACTTTTTGGGAGCCTAGTCACGTACAGGATTCCGAAAACCAAGAACCGCCTTCAGGATTTCTAAGGGCGTACATTTTTGATTTCACTCCTCACTACATATTACAGTTTTGAAGGCCATAAAATGCCAAGATAGCACAAAACCCCCCAAATGACCCCATTTTGGAAAGTAGACACCCAAAGCTATTTGCTAAGTGGCATGTTGAGTCCATGGAATATTTTAGATTTCGCCACAAAGTTGTCACTAAATAATATATTGCTCCCCAAAAAACACTTTATTGCTTCTTCTGAGTATGGGGATACCACATGTGTAAGACTTTTTAGGAGCCTAGCCATGTATTTTGGGGCGTAATTTCACATATGCCCATGGCATGTTTGAGCAATATATCATTTAGTGATGACTTTGTGCACAAAAAAAAAAAAACTTGTGGAAAAATATAAAATATTTCATGGACTCAACATGCCTATCAGCAAATAGCTTGGGGTGTCTATTTTCCAAAAAGGGGTCATTTGGGGGGGAGGGGTTTGAACTGTCCTGGCATTTTATGCACAACATTTAGAAGATCATGTCACACATCACCCACTCTTCTAACCACTTGAAGACAAAGCCCTTTCTGACACTTTTTGATTACATGAAAAAATATTTTTTTTGCAAGAAAATTACTTTGAACCCCCAAACATTATATATATATATATTTTTTAAAGCAAAGGCCCTACAGATTAAAATGGTGGGTTGGGTATTGCATTTTTTTTTTCACACAGTATTTGCACAGCGGTTTTTCAAACACAATTTTTTGGGAAAAAACATAAATTTTAATACACAAAAATACACTATATTACCCAAATGTTTGATAAAATAAAAAAGAGGATCTTATGCCAGGTACATGGATACCAAAGATGACATGCTTTAAAATTGCACACAAATATGCAGCGGCATCAAACTACATACATTTTTAAAAGCCTTTACAGGTACCACTTTAGATTTACAGAGGAGGTCTACTGCTAAAATGACTGCCCTCGATCTGACCTTTGCGGTGATACCTCACATGCATGGTGCATTTGTTGTTTACATATGACACCAGACCGACGCTTGCGTTTGCCTTTGTGCAGAAGCACAGGGGGGACAGGGGTGCTTTTTTTTAGTTATTTATTTTGCTTTTTTATTTTATTTTTAAACTGTTCCTTTCATTTTTTTTTAAAATCATTTTTATTGTTATCTCAGGGAATGTAAATATCCCATATGATAGCAATACTAAGTGACAGGTATTCTTTTTTTGAAAAAAATTGGGGTCTATTAGACCCTAGATCTCTCCTCTGCCCTCAAAGCATCTGACCACACCAAGATTGGTGTGATAAAATGCTTTCCCAATTTCCTAATGGCGCTGTTTATATCAGTCATGAAATGCTCGTAGCTTCTGGTTTCTTAGGCCATAGAGATGATTGGAGCCATTCTGGTCTCTGATCAGCTCTATGGTCAGCTGGTGGAACCACCGGCTGCAGTCTCGGGTTCCCTGTTGGGACAGGAGGGCCCGAGAAAACCATGGAAGACGGTGGGGGAACGTTCCCTCCCACTGCTTGTAAAAGCAGTCTAGAGGTTAATTAACCACTAGGATTGCTTTCAGATGAAAGCCGACCGCTGGCTGAAAAGAATGATACTAAGATGATACCTAAACCTTCAGGCATCATTCTGGTATAACCACTCAAAATCCAGCAACATACGAGTACGTCGCTGGTCCTTGTTGGATATACATTGTAATGTTCTTTTTTTCATGCAGGCTGTGGGCTAAATTAAAAAAAAGAGATTGATCAGTGGGTATGCCCACCATTAGAATACCACCCTTCATCCACTCACTTCAAATGATGAGCATACATGCACCATTTTTTTTTAACTGTGGTGGTGAAATCACCTCCTACAGCGCTGGAGTCACTGATTTACATATCTTGGGAGCAAATGCTGTTGTTGTCAAGATAAATAAATCAGTGCTGCAGCTGAATGGCGTACCTGCTAAGCAAATGATGGTTAACAATAAAACAAAGTAACATTACAGTATAACAGTAATGCCCCGTACACACAATTGGAAATTCCGCCAGCAAAAGTCCAATGTGAGCTTTTGGTCGGAAGTTTCTATCGGACATCCGCTCATCTGTATGCAATTCCGATGCACAAAAAACCATGCAGGCTCAGAATCAAGTGTGAGACGGAAGCGCTCGGTCTGGTAAAACTAACGTTTGTAATAGAGATAGCACATTCGTCACGCTGCAAATTATTGGATCTTTTAATGCAGCGCATTTTTTTGTTCTTTATAATGCTAGAATAATGAATTTGTTTTGCTGCTGATATTCACACAGAGTTCTGACAAACTGATTTCTTTATTATTTCTCATGATCTCCTGAATAATCTTTTTTGTTTTTAAAGCCAGATCTCCATAATAATGTTTAGAATTATTTTTTATAGTCATCTTTTTTTTTTTTTTTTTTTAATCAAGATCTCCTGTTTTTTTGATTATTTTTAAATTATTTTCTAGTGATCTCCATATTTTTTGTGTGTGTGTCAAGTTTCCACAACAACATTATTATCTTGTATTTTTAAAGCTCGAGGAGGTTGGTTGGTGTCCCTTGTTAATTTGACATTGTATTTTTGAAATGTACCCGCCTACTCACAAACAAACTGTCCTATTTGAAGAAAAACACATAGGCAAGTATTTTCATATAAAAAAACTCCATTTATTCTGGCTCATGACAAAATAAAGAGGAAAGCAACACTGGAGAAACTGCTTGAATTTGCAAAGCCTTTTTACCCCAGAGCACACATCAACTCTTTGTAAATAAAAAATGGTAGCCTGAGAAGTCCATATAATAGGGAGCACAATCTGGTCCAGGACTCCCAGAGATCAGGAACAGCAGCAGATGACATATGTCCCCAGGCTGTGGTACTACCACAGCCTGTGTCTTCTGTCAGACCAGACTGAACCCAGGCCATCACTTTCATGTCTTCCTTGCAACCTTCCCTCCACGCTTCCCTGCAGCCTTCTTTGCTTCTTTGGAGGCTGTGGCTCTAGAGGTGGACTTATGGCAGGAGGAGGAGGACGGGCGAGCGCACATAAGTGCATGTTATCAGTCATTTGGCCCTCAGGGCCTGAAAAATAATCTTCTCACAGATGAGGCCTTGGCCCTCCTCCATTTGCTGCAATTTTGCAGCTACATAGCAGCCATAGGCCTCTTCAGCATCGGGGGTGTTTTCAGGGCCTCATTAGCCTCCTTGATGAGGCCCAATGCTGCCTCCTCCATGTTACTCCCCTTCCTGGTACTTTTTGTTGAAAGGCGGAGGGGAGGCACCTGGGATTGGGTGTGCATGTTATCAGTCATTTGGCCCTCAACCCCTTATGAAGGGCCTGAAAAATAATCTTCTCACAGATGAGGCCTTGGCCCTCCTCCATTTGCTGCAATTTTGCAGCTACATAGCAGCCATAGGCCTCTTCAGCGTCAGGGCTGTTTTCAGGGCCGCATTAGCCTCCTTAATGAGGCCCAGTGCTGCCTCCTCCATGTTACTCCCCTTCCTGGTACTTTTTGTTGAAAGGCAGAGGGGAAGCACCTGGGATTGGGTGAGGCTACTGGGCCTGGCCACCTGTGAGCTGACACTTACCCCCACCTCCTGGCTGACACTTACCCCCACCTCCTGGCTGACACTTACCCCCGCCTCCTGGCTGACACTTACCCCCGCCTCCTCCTGTCTGCCACATTCCAGAGCCTCATCCTGGCTGAGGTCTTCCTGTGTATGAATTTTTGGTTAATCAATCACACACAATTTTCAGCTCATGACTATTGCAAATTGAATGTTAATAAATATAAAAGATTATCATTCTGAGCCCAGCATTTTTCATTCTTGTCACAATCATTTTTGGCCCCTACTGTCTATTGATATGTAAAACACTTTTTGTTAAATCATTCATTTGTTATCAATAATAACATCTAGTTAACAATAATAATTTTCGGACAATAAATATGTTAAATATGAGGAGCTGGGCTCCTCAACTTCTTCCAGGATGGAAGGCCCAGGTCGGTCCTCGGAAGCCTCAGCTGAGGTTGAGGGAAGGGTGGATGGTGGATGGAAGTGTAGAAAGTGATTCCCTGGCTTCAATCTTCAAACCGCATCCTGTTGTAGTACCACAGACTGGGTACATACACATCCTTTGCTGCTGCTCTGGATTTCATTGAAGCCTGGACCCTATTAGGCTCCTTCCTATATGTGCTTCTTATCCACAAACTCAATGTCTACGTCGGGGACCTGCGTCTTCACAAATTGCAGCAGTTTCTCCAGTGATTCCTTCCTATCTGGTTTATTTCGATATAAGGGGTTTTTAACCTCCCACAAATTTCTCATATCCCTGTATCTGTCTATGAACTGGCCCATGAATTCAGGGTCTTTGAATTGTTTCATATTTGCTGCAAGACAAAACACAAGATAAAAACACAAATATCAGGCTAAACTCTCCTAATCTTATCCCAATATAGGCCTCAATCTCGAATCAGGATAGGCCACTGATGTCCCAAGTTAAAATGTTACCTTCGTTAGAATGTTCAGAGCTTCCGGTCCTCCTTCCTCCGCACACAGAACGTAGGTACAACACACGCATGTTAGCTTTATATACACTGCACATGCGTGAAACTCCGCCCGCGTCGCCTGCCCCTGACGTTCTTTCTATAATTTTCCCCGCCCCTTCACTTTCATCGCAGTGGGAGAGGAACATGGCGGAGACACAGCAGGAGCATAATAGCAGTAATGAGGAGAAAAGCCCGGAGCCAGAAACGTCACGATCCCGCAGGAGATTTAAGGCCTCAAATATGGCCTTTGTAGAGATGGTGGAGATGGTGGACATCTTGAAGAGGGCCGACTATGATGGGAAGTATGGACTTTACCTAAACCCAAATGTGAGAAAGGCCAAGATCATGTCTAAAGTAGTGAGAAGTCTGCACAGGAATTTTGGGGTACGACGATCAAAGGAGCAATTGAGGAAACGCTGGTCAGACCTCAAATTGAGGGAGCAGGATCAGTACAGAATGATCAAGAAACTGCTTCTAAAAAAGTAAGTAGTTGTCGTGTGTCCCTATTATTATTATTACTTGCATGCTGCTCCATGTGCTTTTTTTTTTACTGTTGTACAGTTTTAAATGGCTACTTTCATGTTCGTAGGCACAGTAATTGGTTGCAGTAAACATTGTTCGTTTGCCAACTAAATACAATGTTTTTGGCAGATACAGGGTTAACTACATTTGGTCATGATAATTTGTATTAAAAGAAGTTTAGGACATTGTTGTCTAGATGTGTTCAAAACTAGAATGAATTGCAAACTTGATTTAGTGTAATGTAGGGAGAGGACACTCAGCAGCTGTACACATCTGGACTCAGGAGCACCAGTGTGGTACACCATAACAAACCTTTCAGGGTGTCCCACACAGGTACTCCAGTGGATACTTGGGGTGTCTCCATGTGTGAAACTTGCCCAAAAAAGGTAAGTATTCCAGCTTTGTTAAGGGAAAAAATCATGTCTTCAGCTTGGAACTCTGCCAAAACAGACAATTGTACCCCACTTCCAATGCAATGTTTCATATTCTTATTTCTGGCCTCAAATATCTGTGTGCTAAGTATACCTTTTGTTTCATTCTCATAGAGGAGAAAAGACTTGGGACATCTGAGGACACCAGGAACCCCCCACCTCCTGAAGAAGGGGAACAGAGGACACCACAATCTCTGGATGTGGAGGAAGGAGAGGTGGATGACGTGGCTGAAATTGTCACCACAACAGGTCAGTGTCTGACACCACAGATTCAGGTAATAGAGATATGCCTGCATATTTATAATACATGGTGTGTATTTTTTCTTTTAGGTGATGTGCATGTTGTGGAAGAACAAGCTCCTCATTTCACCAGTGCAAGTGCACAAATACTAATCCAGGAGATAATGGTGTGTAGTCAATATTTAGACATCATAAAGCAAAACCTATGAGGTTGAGCAAAGACTGAAGAACATGATTGATGTATTAGGGAGAATCTAAATAACAAGAAAATGCCACCATTTTTAGAATTTTTTTGAAAAATTTTTAAAAATTTTTGTCGCATTTTAAAAGCCAAATTTTGAAGATGCACACAGTGTGTCAACATGTGCTATCTGCCATCGGGGATATCAATGTACGCATTTTGTGGGTACAATCCCTTCCTCACAACTCAAGTTGGTGAGAGGAAGTGGTTGCACCCCCAAAACACGTCCATTGATTCCCCATGATGGGAGATAGCACATGTTGACATCAGGAGGGAAATCCCCAGTTTGACTCCCAATGTGTGTGCATCTTCAAAATTTGGCTTTTACAGGGGTGACATCACCCCATCTGATGAAGGCAATATCAACACATTTTTGACACTATAATGTCTGATATTGCCTTCAGTGTTTCAATGTTGAACTTTGTAAGTTCCTAAGTTGTGTATGTTATGTTTTGAAACATGTCTGTTTATGTACTAAAAAAATATTTTCAATGTAAAACTTTATAAAACCAAGATTTTTTTTACCCAAAAATGTTTTATAATGCACATGTGCATGTGCACGGAGTAAAAACATTTTTTTTTTCAAATAGAAAATATTTACAAACTTGCTGGCATAGCAATGGCCCCCCTACTCATAAATGAATCAACATATTTTTGCCGCACTTCACAGGCACTTTGGGGGGGGCAAGCCAGGCCGGCCAGCTTCCAGTGTATTTTCAGGAAGTGCGGCCTCAGGCCCAACTGAGGCAACATAATTAGGAGCATTTCTCTTTAAAAACTTGTGACGTATGCAGCATGCTAGAACTATGTGGTTCAGTTTGTACTCAGCCGTATTAATTGCCATAAGAAATGGGTGGAACTGGCTGGCCATTATCCCAAGGGCATTCTCCATGTCTCTTCTGGCTCTGGCCAGCTTACAATTAAAAACCCTCTTCTCTGAGGTGAAGGTCCCCTGGGGGAATGGCCTCATCAGGTGATCACCCAGACCAAATGCTTCATCAGTGATAAAAACAAATGGGAGTCCTTCCAAGTTCTCTTCTGCAGGTGGCAATCCCAAGCCACCACTCTGGAAACATCAGTAGAACTCAGTCTGGGCAAAGACTCCACCATCCGACATCCGTCCATTCCTACGTATAAAAATTCATATGTCGCCGACACCACCGCCATCAACACGATACTATTGAAACCCTTATAATTAAAATACTATGACCCCAAGTGGGGTGGTGGTATGATGTGGACATGTTTCCCATCGATTGCCCCTTCACAGTTAGGAAAGTCCCACCACTGGTCAAACTGGGAGGCCACAGTCTGCCATTCCTGTGGCGTTGAAGGAAACTGTGGAGTCAAAAAAGAAAAAGAAATATTAGTACTTTTGCACATAACATTGCAAGCAGATTAGACACAAACATTCTTAGCCAACATCAGTATAACATTTATTTTAAGGAGTGTTTAAAGACAAAAAGATAAGGTCCACTTATCAGATTCCTCACCCCCTCTGATGGCCCATTGAAAAAATTTTAAGGGGTTATAAATGAGTTTGGGACTCCAAAAAAAAGCCTCTGCCTGAATTTAAGGACAACAATAACATTTGGACACATTTTAGGGGGTGTTTAGGGTAAAGCACTACTATGAAGCTGACAAATTACATTGTTAAGTGACTAGGCTAGGTGTGTGTGGGCCCAGGATAGCATGCTGGGGAGGTTAGTGAAGGCAAATATGCATGTAGGCCTAAAAAGGAGCATTAAAAGCTTACAGCATGCATGGGCACAAAGGGGACATTCACAGCATATTACAATCATGGTAATTAGGGAATGATGAAAGAAATACAAAACAATAGCATAAATGAAATACATAGAATGTGATGTTAAAGGAGAAAACTTACCCTAATATAGTCCTTCTGCAGGACCTGAATGATGGCAGAACAGGTCTCTGGAATAATGATCCCCAGAGCCTGGGGGAGATGCCTGTCGAGAGCTAGATGTCCTGCAGACTTCTCCCTGTCACCAAGTACCGCAACGTGGTAAATAGCCGCTTCATAATATAAGGGGACACAAAGCCAACACACTGTGAAAAATGGGGTCCGTCATCCGGAGAAAATTCCTGAAATCGTCAGGGTTATTCTCCTGGATCTCCCACAACAAATGCATATGACAGAATTGGTCACGCTGGAGTAACCAATTCTTCATCCATGAACTCCTCCCCGCCCTGTTCATGGACTGGGCTTGGGTCAAAGCAAGAACCCCAATACCAAGCTCCCACACAGTACGAACTCTATGATGAGTACGTGACCGCAACCTGGCTTCAAAACGGTCGGCTTGTCAGAACAAACTAACATAACGCACCGAATAACAGAAAGGCCTGTGAAGAGCAAGCTGAAAATTAGAAACGAGCGGACAAGAACGCACTGATAAACAGATACGAACTGACTACACGCACTAAAAACCAGATACAAACCCACAAGCACAAACTGAAGAGCATTAACGATCTGAAAAGCACAAGGCTGAAAAACGTGAATCATTTTCACCAAACTTCTACTAACATGAGATAAACACGAGATTAGCAGAAGCAGCCCAAAGGGTGGCGCATTGGGTATTGGTGTGACCGTGTGTATGCAAGACAAGCTTGAGCGGAAATCCATCGGAAAATCCATCCAAGGCTTTTCCGTCAAAAATTCTGATCATGTGTACGCGGCATTAGACATACCATACCTGCAAAGCAAATACAATAAAACATAGTAAAAACAAAACATTTTTTAACGCAATCTGTGCCTAAAAAATATATGCTGAAGTATGGGGGCAATCCGCCCCTAATGTTAGGAGCAAATCGCTCCTCCGGCCCCTGCCCCCATGCTTCAGCATATATGCTCTCTTTTTTAACTGTGGTGGTGAAATCACCTCCTACAGCGCTGGAGTCACGGCTTTATGTATGGTGGGAGGAAACGCTGTTGCTGTCACAATAAATAAACACATGCTGCAGCTGAATGGCGTACCTGCTAATCAAATGATGGTTAACAATAAAACAAAGTAACATTACAGTATAACAGTAAGACATACCATACCTGCAAAGCAAACATAATAAAACATAGTAAAAATAAAACATTACAGTTCTAAAATACAGTAACAACAGAGAGAGAGCAATTGATATAGAACAATAGTGAGCGGACAATAGAGAGCGAACAGCAGAGAAAGAACAATAGAGAGAGAGAAGAAAAATAAAACCACAACTATTTTTGGATTTTTTATTTTATTTTATTTTTTGTGTTTTTGTGTGTGTGGTTTTTTTTTTGCACTTTTATAAAAATTATAAACTGTGAATGTTCCAGATTAGGGTCTCAAAATGTGATGGCCATCTCATCTTTTGAGACCCTGTGTTATTGTGCCCTAGAACTGTGCAGTTCTGTACCCTACGCTAATACTCCACTAGTGTGTGGTAGTGTTTGAAACAGTCACTGATGCAGAGACCAGGTTTCCAAGACAGGAGGGACAATAAAAGTGGGTGTCACGCTAAATCTGCATTTTCTGCAGACACAACATCTTCTTTGGGGTGTTCTTTGGGCAGGGGTACCAGGGAGGACATACTGAAAATGCCTCTCATGCAGCTGGATCACTGCATTTGCGTTGGGAAGGTGGAGCATAGCACCGTCTGGAAACAGAAGGGCTGTGACAATCTCTTCCTGGAAATTTAGGAAGGATCCAGTTCGTGCTGAAGCTTTGTATGGCACAAAAGTGTTAAGCAGAGCCAATTGAAATAAGTATACAGACACTTTTTTGGCCTTTTTTTTGGACTTACGGGCAATTAGGCATGGCGCCAACAACTGGTCGTTGAGGTCCACCCCTCCCATGTTAAGGTTGTATTTGTGGACACAGTGGGGTTTCTCCACAACATCAGTTGCCATAGGAATTTGGACTGTCATATCTGCGTGAAGGGAGGACAAAATGAAAAACTTCCATGAATCCCTCCACTTCACTGCTAACAAATTATTACACTTCAAGCAGGCTCCCTTCTCCGTCTAAGTTGGGCTTCTACAAGCCGTTGGGGGAAGCCCCGGAAATTAGATCACACGGTCCCACATGCACCAATTCCACAATCAAAAAGGTGCCTAAAAAGGGGTACACTCATGTAATACATGTCCACGTACAAGTAGTACCCGTTTCCGAATAAGGGTGTCACCAAGTCCCACACAATCTTACCAGCACTCCCTATGTAGTCTGGGCAGTTCTCCGGCTCTATGTGACTATCTCTTCCCTCGTAAACCATAAAACTATATGTATAGCCTGTTGCCCTGTCACAGAGCTTATACATCTTGACCCCATATCTGGCACGCTTCCTAGGAAGATACTATTTGATAGACAAGAGGCCAGAAAATGTAATCAGAGACTAATCAATGCAGACAACTTGATCTGGAGTAAACAAGGCTGCAAACTGTTGGTTGAAGTGGTTTACGAGGGGCCAAATATTGTAGAGCCAATCAAATCCAGGGTCACCCCGAGGACGACAGAGTTAATTATCATTGAAGTGCATGAACTGCAAGATCTGCTCGTATCCTGTCCTGGTCATGGAGGCAGAGAACACGGGCATATGGTGAATTGGGTCAGTGGACCAATATGACCGCATCCCATTCTTTTTAGTAATGCCCATGAGGAGGGATAGGCCAAGGAAGGTCTTAAATTCGGAAACCGTAATCAACTATCAAGCAAGGATCAACTGGAGATTAGCGACAATAAATTGACCACCATACAAATTGCTTTGGTCCACAATAGATCTATAGAGATCTTCTGTGAAAAACAGCGAATAAAAATCAAGTGACGTAAAATCAACTGTTTCCACCTGAATTCCAGGTTGGCCAGTGAATGGGGAAGGTACGGGTGCTGCAGAAGTGGTGGGCTCCCAATTCGGATTGGCAAATGCAGCAGGAAGGGCACTATGGGCTTGATGGGCCTGTGTTTGTCTTCTTCTTGGTGGCTGTGGGACATATGGAAAATGCCTCTCATGCAACCGGCTCACTGGCCACCTCACCAGCTTGAACTGCACTTATGGGACTCGGCACATGACCACGTGATACTGCAGTGCTGGATGTACGACCAGGATACAAGAGCCCTGCTCTTGCACCCCAATGACAGTAGAATAATGGGGTTGAGTACACCTGACTTTGGCAGGAACCACTACTCCGTCGTCAGAGCTATCTGTCAGGATGCCATTGCTGTCTATTGGTTCGTATTCTGAGCCTGATGGGTGACTTCCTCTTCATTATCTGTCATGCTCAGAAACGTGTACACATCTTCATTACTGTACTTTCGATTTGACATTTTGGTCTCTAAATTTACTGGTACAGTAGTGAGACTCACAGGAAAAAGAGCTCCTGACTGTCAGCGACTGCTTCAAAGGCTACAAAAAAACTGTTAGCATTCGCAAGGATCAGGCCTGACTCTGCAAATGCTTCAGTTATGTGTTTAGTGTTTTTGTAAGTGACAGTGTACCTACGTGTACTGGTGTCAGTGTAGTGTTGGTGCACTTACTCTGAGATGTCTTCTCTCCTCTCTCTGGAACAAAAAGGATTCCACGAGGAGAGATGACATCACTTCCGCTGTCTGTGTTTACACTGTGTTCACACAGGCAGGGGAAGGATTACATTCACCAGGACTGATCACCAGGTCCAGGCCAGAAATCATTGGCCTGGGCCTGGAGACTGACTGGTTCTGAAGCGAATCCGATCATCCCGGCCGCCTGGGGGGTGAGCACACTCACCCCCCAGGCGGCCACGTGCCCGACGTATAGCTACGACGAGTATAACTATGGCGGCTGGTCCGGGTCTGGTTTATAACTGATGATGTCATTGGTTGTTAGGATGCGAGTGTCTAGAAAGTTGTAATGATGCATAATATAAACCTGTGGATTTGTGTAACTAAAAGGCAGACATTTTGCCAAGGCACACCTGAAGAGACCTCAAGACACCCCAGGGTGCCTGGGCACCCTGATTAAAAAAGGCTGCCCTACATGTTTTGCCGCAAACTCTATTTTAGGGGCCAAAGGAAGTCTTTGTTATGAAACATGTAAGGCATGGCCTCACAAGACATTTATTTTGAAGTTTCTAATCATTACAGGGTTAATCTACTAAAGGCAAATAGACTGTTCACCATTCAAGGGAAAACACACTTTGCAAGGAAATGTACAGTTAGCTTATTGAATGAAGTGAATCTCTGCTGACTTCTATCATCCAATCATATGCAAACAGAAATACTTATTTTTTAACATCTTCCTTTAATGTGGGTGGGCATTGCAAAGTTAATCTTACATTACATTTAGTAAGCTTAGGGAAAATTTCCTTGCAAAGTGCAAATTACCTTGCAAAGTGAAGAGTCCATTGCCTTTTGTAAATCAACCCCTTATGTGTTGATATCACATCCTTTTGTATATAAACATTTTAAGAGCACTATATTTTATTTCAGTTTATGTGTTATATGAAACTGTTCAGGACAATGTTAATGTACTTATGTTTGAGAATTTAGTGTGATCATTTTTAATTGTTTATGTTTTTTGTTTATAAATCACATTGTCATTTTCATTGCTTTTGGTTTTGTCATATGACGTCCTCCCAGAACCTCCCGCACGCTCCCTGGGGCGCACACCCCGGAAAGTCCATGACCATTAGGTCTTCCAGACCCCGTGCCATGGATCAGGGTAAACGGCCAATGACAGCGGCCCTTTACCACGTGATTGTTCCATCCAATGATGAAAGGATCACTTGTCAACAAACTGATGCATGTCTGGTTCAGCTCCTCCCTCTGCTTGCACTGATCGGTACAGTGTGTGAGGAGAGGAGCCAGGTGCAGCAGCATTTGTGGGCTGGATGTGAAGTGCCCACAGCACTGATCTCTGCCCATCCATGGCTCATCCATCCATCCTCATTCATGCTCCATCCATGCCCAGCTGTGCCAAGCCATGCTCATCCATGCTCATCCATGCCCAGCCATGCTCAGCCATGCCCATCTGTGCTCATCCATGCCCAGCCATGCTCCTCTGCCCAGTCATGCTTGTCTCTGCCCAGCCGTGATCATCCATGCCCAGCCATGCTCATTCATGCCCAACCATGCTCTATCGTGCTCATCTGTGCTCATCCATGCCCAGCCGTGCTAAGTCATGCCCAGTCGGGCTCAGCCATGCTCATCCATGCTCATCCAGTGCCCAGCCATGCCCAGCCATGCTTATCCCTGCTCAGCTGTGCTCATCGGGGCTCATGCTGTGGGGGCACTTGGCAAAAGAGAGGGGCTAGGAGCACCGACAAGGGACCCGAGAAGAGGAGGATCAGGGCATTCTTTATGCAAAACCAATGCACAGAGCGGGTAAGTATGATATGTTTGAAATTTTAAATCAACAAAAAAACAAGACTTTAATATCACTTTAA
The DNA here is from genome assembly GCF_042186555.1 of Aquarana catesbeiana. Lineage (NCBI taxonomy): Eukaryota > Metazoa > Chordata > Amphibia > Anura > Ranidae > Aquarana > Aquarana catesbeiana. The sequence continues at coordinate 243,637,121 of NC_133325.1, read as the reverse complement.
TTCTTGCACTTCGTTAGTCACACAGCTTGGTTCTGGTTTTACTCCACTCAGGTACAGAGCACTGCACTATGCTATGAGAAGCGGGATGAGTGTTTCATGTCCCCCATACACAAAAGTACAATTTTTTTAATGTAGTGACAAGTTCACAGAAGGCAGGCAGAGGCAGTGCTAGTAAGTAAAGGCACCTGACAGTGCCTAACAGGGGAGAGGGGGATTGTATTTATTGGTTGGAGCCGGGATTTTCATAAAAAGATAAAAGAGACTAGATAATTTGATTTTCCATTGATACCAGCATAAATAACACCCAGCCATGCTCCCCCTTTAAAATAATACACACTGATTACTGTAAGTGAACTAACTCTTGATCTACTTTGATGCTCTCCACATGACCTTATATTTTTATGAACACCATGTTATTAAATCTCTGGTGCTTTCCTTCACTGCCACTATATAAAGTGAAAGAAGTATAGAATATCTAGTGTGTAAAATGACTCTGCAGTTGGCTTTGATACTAGAAGATTTGAATTAGACTGGAAAAGAAAGCCATCCTCAGGCACAGAATTTTAATAAATGGCTTTAAAAAAATTCCAAAGATTGTAGCAGAATGGTGATTTCAGTAACATCGTTTGCAAAATCATTTTTCTTTCAACCTAATTATAAGTATAATAAGAGGAATAAGCATTGTTTACATCGTTTTTGTCATGTAAATGATGAAAACGGAATGTAGGGTGTTACCTAATACTGTACATCAGCAAAAGAAAACATTAGTTTAAGTCTGACAGTATGTGGCAGCTATTATTGTCATTCAGATTTAAAAGTAAAATAACACAAGCTAAAGTCTAGTTATCAAAGTCTAAAGTTTATTCCAAAGCAACTCTGTCAATATTTCTTGCCCTCAACAATCTGTCAATATCTAGTGTAAAAAACGATACATCGTCTCTGCACATTTTAAATAATAATATATTAAATAATAGGGTTATCAAATAAATAGCATACTTATTTTCTGATGCATTGCTTAGAACACATACATCTCCTTTCTTTTCTTTTCTCTATAACCTTTGTTACAATATATTTATGCAGGCAAGCCATTTCAACCCCAGCAACATAGTTTACTGTATAAAGCCCAATTTCAGCTCTGTGTTTTTTAATTAGTAGGCCAACATTAAAAGCAGTTCTGGGTGCCACTCACCTCTTCACCAGTGTTGTCCCCTGCAGACTCCCTGCCTTATACAAACTACTTCCTAAAAGCCCAGGGCACCAAAGGCTTGCCCCCAGGGGGCACATCATGAAAGAAGAGGAGTGAAAGTACCTCCTCCTCCTGCAAATAAACCAAAGATATCTAGAAAAAGGTAAGTATATAAGTTGTAAAAAAAGACTGGGGCGGGAGAGATTTTAAGCTATGATATCTGAATTTCTTTGCAAAACTGTGCAAAGCTGCAGTCACTTATAAAGACTACATATTTTAATCCAAAGAGCTGCCAGCTCTAGCTTCTTACAAAATGCAATGTAGTGCAACTATCACTATTTGTAGAAAAATGTAAGGCCTTTTTTCAAAAATGACCATTTCATTTATGTCCAAAGGAGCTGACAATCTCAGGATTTTATAGGCTTGGCAATGTTTGAAAATTCCTTGCTGGTTTAAGTCCAATAAATTATAGTTCATTTCAAAGCTTGTAACTTCTTTTAAAAATTGTAATAGTGTTCCTTATTCAGAAAAGGGGCTTGTTTTTTTTTCAAATCTGATGTTACAGTTTTCCATACTATGTGTAATTAAATAGTTCAAAAGTTCCGTAACTTTAAAAGAATACAATAATTTGACATCATTTTTTTTAATCTTTAATTTTTAAAGAGGAATTGAACATTAAGCAGCTAGACTTTGTCAAACATAACCTAAACTGGGTGAGCTTAATGATCAGCTCACACGCATGCTTCAAAACACTTAAAAGAAATCTGAGAAAACTTGGGACCCGTGGATCCATTATATTTCACTGAATTGCTGGAGTTCAGGAGGAACGACTGGAATTTCTTTTTTCTCTATTTTCCCTTTTTCTTTCTTGATTTCTCTTTCTTAAGGCTGCCCTAATAAAGTACAATCTGGCATGTTTTTCTGATACCCTGAAATAGTCACTATTTCATATTTGATGTGATATAGTTCTGCTGTATTTTCAAGTTCCTTGAAAATATATATAGCTGTGATATCACTGATGATAATGTGAAATGGAGTGACCAAGCTAGTGACTACGTAACGTGCACTTGTGCACTTCTTGTCTCAGTGGGAAATCATGCCAGCTCTTGTGTACTGTGATAACTTTATTGGAAACATTTCAATGACCAGATTGAAATACAGAAAAGCCGGACAGATGGCAAAGGACTAGTCACCAGAATGATCTGTGGTCTCCCTGCAGCTGATCTTTTATTACTACCGACTTACCGTGTCTTGTTCTGCACTGTGTCTCTGTGTGGAGGTGACAGTTCTGGTAGAGGCAGGGTTTTACTTCATATCTGAGACTCTAGGAAAATATTGAGCAGAACAGCAGTGGCATCATTATATCTCATTCCAAATTTCCTGAGATTAGCAATGCCTCTAATTCACACTGCACCTATACAGCCAAGGTAGTGGTGGTGGCTCATAAGGGGCGCAGGGGCTCCACCCCCAAATCCATGCACCCGACCCCTAATCTCCATGCAGGGTGCTGGACGCATGGATTTCAATGGGGTTTTTTGTTTTTGAAGCACATGATTAGAGCCTGAGGCTCTTATTGGCTTAAAAAAGGGTGGTCTTGGGGTGCAGAGCACTGCGCCCCAAGCCGACCCACTTGTGTGACATTGCACCCACTTGTGTGACATTAGTGAATTAATATTTACTAATTTCTTCCTGCTTCTCCTCCCAGTCAGGTCCTGAGACTTGTTTGGCTGGGAGTCCCAAGACCCAATTTTCTGGGAGGAGAAGTGACCGCCGGGACTCGGTAGGAGATACAAGGGGAAGCCGCCGAAGCCATGACCTGGATGGGGTACGTGCAAGCCTGGCGGGCAGCCTGTCAGGTGATGGGTGAATGGGCGAGCGAAGCAGCGATTGATCGAGCGATGGGGGCCAGGTTTGCCCCCCCCAAAAAAATTGAGCACTGGCCACAACTGAGTCTAGGCATTCTCACATACCAGGAAGTGCACTGCTATTTTTCATGAGGAATTCCAGACAAAATGTACAGGGTACTGGAAAATATAAAAAATCCTTATAAAGATTGGCACAATATTCTTTAGCCACTTCCTGCCTGGCCTATAGCAGAATGATGGCCGGGCGGTGGTTCCATTATCCTGACTGGACGTCATATGACGTCTTTCAGGATAACAAGCCAACGCGCTCCCATGGGGGCATGCAGAGCGGCGATCTGTGGTGTGCTGTGTCACTCTGACACACCGCATCTCAGATCATGGTAAAGAGCCTCTGACGGAGGCTCTTTACCACGTGATCAGCTGTGACCAATCACAGCTGATCACAGCGTGAACCAGGACATGCCGGTAATCGGCTTTCCTCAATTTACTCTAACATTGATTATCACCGCAGCCCCCATCAGAGATGCCAACCACAGCTGCAAAATCAGTGCTCCTCAGCTGCCAGTCAGTGCCCACCCAAGTCGCCAATCAGTGCCCATAAAAGTGCCAATAAGTGCCCATCAAAGTGCCAATCAGTGCCCCATCAGTAATGCCTGTCAGTGCCTTTCAGATGCCCATCAGTAATGCCTGGCAGTACCTCCTCATCAGTGCTGCCTATCAGTGCCATCTATCAGTGCTGCCTATCAGTGCCCATCAGTGCCGCCTATCAGTGCCCATTAGTGCAGCCTCATCAGTGCCCATCAGTGAAGGAGAAATCAAAATTTTATAACAGAAAGAAAGAAAAACTTTTTTTTCCAAAAATTGTAGTTTCCCAGGGACCTCCCTGGGAAAAATAGAGACACATTACATGAGAGAGCAGTGCACTGGAGACTTCCATAGAGGACCCCAAGAGGTGACCATATGTTATTACACCATCCAAGGAACCATAGTGTATGCTGGCTTTTAACATACCTAAGGTGAGAGGCTAGAGAGCATGGAGGTGAAACGGGAAGCAAGTTTGATTGTCACCTATATCATGAATAGTCACAATTAACGGTGAAGGGAAATAGCATAACTTTACAGAAAGGACTTTTTATATAAGGAATACATCTATGGACATGTACAATTTCTTCTGATATTTGAATATTAGGTGTCCATCTCTGAGACACAAGGAAACATTGAATATCCATGCAGCAGAATCACTTTAACCTTATGAATTTGAATGTCAATGATTATATAATATTTTATTGGGTTGATCTACATTTTTTCTTTTTTTGCTGTTTGCACTATAAAACACTGTTTAAGGATTGTGATAATCACCTGATGTCTAGGCCCGACACACATGAATCCTTGATTGTTTATGCACTGTCACTCTACATTTTTGTTTTGTTTGTATTTTGTTTACAATTTGATGATCATTTAATGGTAGCGATCAATGTTTTACCAACCATTACACGTAATGTGAAGACACAGGAGCACATTTGATGTACATCAATTTTTTTTTAACATTTTTAATTATTTTTTAACATTTTGATCTTATTAATAGTTATGGATATGTTATTTAAGTGAAGGCAGCAGTCTTGATTGCCAATTCACCCCACATACATGGTGATAGCACGAGAGTAACACACAATACCATATTTAACGCAGCTGATGTTTGCTCATCTCTAATGAGGAGCTAAGCCTATTTTTCTCCATTATTGTTGGGAAACCTTGTAATATCTCAGTACCATCACAATCTCCATATGAATGAACATATTTCACTCTAATTTGTAGATTACTTTCAATTAGGAGACAAAACAGCCACCTCTTCTACTTACCCTGGCAATTTGAAAGAAAGTATAACTGTAAATGTTAGCAGAGTCATGTTTCAAACCAGTTTTTAATGTTATCAGTTAAATCATTATGTTTCATAAACATCAAACTTCAAGTCAAACTGTCCCATTTTTTGTATAATTCCTTCCCATGATCTCCTGTATAACCTTCCACTACTTGTTAACCCCTATCTGATCTGTCTGCTGTACTATGTTTGTCTGGCACACAAAAGCATTGGCACCCACAGGCAGATCGCAAGAGCACTGTGTTGACCTGCCATTCAGCAACCATGCACAGAACACACCTTTTCCCTTACCACCAGCCCTAAAGCTTGAGTTTTTCTACCAGATGCATGCAATTTCTAGTTTACTTTTTTTGGATGAGGAAAATATTTAACATTATCTGATCAAATATTTCGCGTTTTTTTTTTTTTTTTTTATGCTTTGTTGTTTGTACACATTTGCAAACGTAATGTGCATTTTCTGTAAGATTTTTCAGCTGAGAGTTATTTGGGTGGAATGTTCATAAAGCCTTTCTCACACAATGAAATACTTAATTTTGATCTGTACATATCAAAATACATGGCATGGCATGGTATACACAATATTTTACTTGGTTATATCAATGCCTAGCATACCTGTGATTAAGGAAATTATTTTTTCTCCTTAACAAGAGTACCCCTCTCTACAGTGCAAAAGTTAGCGATGAATCAGGCTATTGGTTATGGTGTGCCATTACTTCAACTGAAGCCTGAATTCCAAATTTGAATTACAACAATTTGAAATACTTGCTGTACAAATCAGAAAGCAACCAGACAGTAAAATGAATTACAGTACATGATAACTTGGGATGACGTTTGGGTCAATCATGGATTGTAAACCAACCCTCCCCAACTGCAGTTTTCCTACCCACTGAATTGATGGGAGATTTCAATGCCACAGTAACTAACTAACTAAAATGCACTTCCTGGCCTTTGAATTTAAGTCATCTGGCTTATAAGTAGTTTTGTGCCAACAAGGGTGGATTTCCCAGGAGCAATCTGTCAGTGTGTGTTTTTGAAGTAGTTTAGAGAGATCTTACAATTATGTGTATAGTAATTGCTGCTATACAGTTCTATACTGTGGATTGCAGCACGGTGGGCTACATATTCTTCTGATCCAGTTTTGCCTGTGAGTGTCAGCAAAAAACAATAGTAGTTGCTGTTGGTGGCTGGGAAGGACTCAAGAAGGGGAACAATGCTGGAGCTGGTGGTATTATTTTTTTTCTATTTTCAAAGATTTTTATAGAATTTTCATAAAAGTAACAAAGCACATAGATGCAATGACATAAAGAACAATAAGATATAGACATCCAGCAAGACTGAATAAGAGATAATAATTGGAGCGCTCTGCTTTAGACTGGGGAATTGAGAAACCAGCATATGGTATATATCATACCATTAGGTCTTAGGAGATCAAGGAGGAAGACCAAAACCCTTCCACCAACCACACCCCGGGAGGGAGATTGCTGTGCAGAAGGGGATTAGTGGGGCCTCCCCCTCTCAACTCCAGCCATTGAAGATTCCCTAGCAAAAATATTGGATGAATTGTAATAGTACCATCGATCTAAGAAAAAGTAATTTCAGGCCAAATCCCTGAAAATTTAATACAAAATCAAGCAGGTTCTTCTATGGGACTTTTAGATGCAGAAATTCCTTGACAAATAGGTATAATGAAAATATATTGATATTTTATAAGAAAAGTTAAAAATGAATTAATGACTTATTGAAAAGTCACAATAAGATGCATATATCTATTATACAGAATACAATAGCGAGAAACATATGTGTATGTATACCCCCTTGCCAACCAGCTCACTCCGATATACGTTGGCAGAAGGGCACATACAGGCATATTAATGTACGTTGCCCTGTAAGACGCGGCATTGTGGACGGGCGCGCACGCCCGCCGCAAGCTCCATGAGTGTGATTGTGGGTCCCGCGGGCTCGATGTCCATCGTCTCATGGAGAGGAAGAATGGGGAAATGCTGATGTAAACAAGCATTTCCCCATTCTTCCTAGTGACAGGACACTGATCACAGCTCCCTGTGATCGGGAGCAGTGATCAGTGTCATGTCACACGTAGCCCATCCCCCCCACAGTGAGAATCACTCCCTAGGACACACTTAACCCCTGCAGCACCCCCTAGTGGTTAACCCCTTTACTGGAATAAATAATGATATTTGAAGCGCTTCACAATGTGCATGAAAATGAATATATAAGAATAAATATAAATAGTCAAATAAATCCAGCGGTGAGTAAAAATTCCTATAAAATCCAGCAATCAAAATAGTGTAAAATTATTAAAAATTAGTGACACCAAATGTGTAAAAAATTCACATAAAAAATAAATATATAGGGATGTATTCAGAAGGTTCAATTATACAGGTGTAGAATCCTGATTGGTATAGAGCTTTTGATCACTAGCAAAGCTGTTTAAAAACACTTGCTTAATTAAGGTGCTCATTGATAGTACCAATGTGTTTTTTGCTTCTATTCACAACCAATGTGGGAATCATAAACAGGCAGATAAGAGAAAAAAACCAATCATTGTGCAATAGTTAGGATACCAAGGTACACAGGCAAACTTCAATCCACTCACGTGTGCCTTATAATGATAAGGCATATGCAGGTTTTACTATAGCAGTCAGCCGCCTTAGACAGGAGCAGATTCAGTGCAGTACACTGTGTGAAACTGCTGATCTGCACAGAGCTTCCTTGGCTCCTCCCACGCGTTACATCACAGTCACGTGATGTACGTTGCCCTGTAAGACGCGGCATTGTGGAACGGCGCGCACGCCCGCCGCAAGCTCCATGAGTGTGATTGTGGGTCCCGCGGGCTCGATGTCCATCGTCTCATGGAGAGGAAGAATGGGGAAATGCTGATGTAAACAAGCATTTCCCCATTCTTCCTAGTGACAGGACACTGATCACAGCTCCCTGTGATCGGGAGCAGTGATCAGTGTCATGTCACACGTAGCCCATCCCCCCCACAGTGAGAATCACTCCCTAGGACACACTTAACCCCTGCAGCACCCCCTAGTGGTTAACCCCTTTACTGCCAGTCACATTTACACAGTAATCAGTGCATTTTTAATCACATTGATCGCTGTATAAATGTGAATGGTTCCAAAATAGTGCCAAAAGTGTCCGATCTGTCTGCCATAATGTCGCAGTCATGGTAAAAATCACAGATTGCCACCATTACTAGTAAAAAAAAAATTTATAAAAATGCAATAAAACTATCCCCTATTTTGTAGATGATATAACTTTTGATCAAACCAATCAATAAACGCTTATTGCGATTTTTTCCCAAAAATATGTAGAAGAATAAGTATCAGCCTAAACTGAGGAAAAAAATTGTTTATTTATATATTTTTTGGGGATATTTATTATAGCAAAAAGTAAAAAATATTGCTTTTTTTTCAAAATTTCGCTATTTTTTGTTTATAGCGCAAAAAATAAAAACCGCAGAGGTGATTAAATACCACCAAAAGAAAGCTCTATTTGTGGGGAAATAAGGACGTCAATTTTGTTTGGGAGCCACGACGCAATTGTCAGTTAAAGTGACGCAGTGCCGAATCGCAAAAAAACGCTCTGGTCTTTGGCCAGCCAAATGATCCGGGGGTGAATACAGACAACCACTTGAGACTGGCCAGTAGTGAACTGGTTCAGAAGATGCCTGATGCATTTCGAGGTTTGTAGCGATTTAACCTCTTCTTCAGGGACTAGTGGTTCATTGGTTGTCTACAAATTAATAAAGACCAAAAAAAGACATAAGCACTTGTCATACAAAATATATGAATGGGCATTACATATTGAACATATCATAGAATAACAACATGAGATCTAACCATGTCTCTTGAGATGTCAACAGCAATGCATCCGGTTAAAAGAAATGGGGAGAAGTATTCTGCTGCCCCAGATCAGCCAGGATGGAAAAGCCAGGGAGGTCAAATACGATGGGCCCAAGCCAAAAAGAGATCACACAAAGAGGGCGCCTAACTTCCAACCAATGGGGGGGGGTTTGCTGTACTGTAAGCTGGGCAAACCCTCCAACAGTCTATAGTAAAAAGATGAGGGATGAAAGAAAACCATCAGAAGAAATATCTATTTATGAAAACATAATGGTTTCAAAATGGAGTTGTATAATCTACTATAGAAGACTGGTCCAGTGAGAAACACACACCTTATTATAGACTTGAAGTTGATAACGTACAGATTTTGAAACAGCATGTGTTCCAGACACAGGGAAGAGAGGAACAAGAAGTACCTCACAAATCTACAAGGCAATATAAAAATTAATATATAACGCACAAAAAATGTGCAAAAATTTAAGAATGCATATCCATAGAATATTGGACAGTATTTCTGCTCATAAAATATAGATAAGATTGGAAACATAGAAACAACAAGCAAAAAGCTACAAAGCTGATTGTTACCTCTGGTCTGGGATCACTGTTACTTCATCTGCACAGTGCTGGCTGCAGCATAAATCTGAACACTAAGAGCCCATTCACACAGGGGCAACTTTGGATCTGACTTCAAGTCGCCCCAAGTCGCCCCTAGTCGCCTCAAGTCGCGCTACATGAAAAAATCAATGTAAGTGAATGGATCCATCTTAATGCACACTACTGCAGTTGCTCCAACTTCAGAAAAGGTTCCTGTACTACTTCAATCCGACTTGAAGGCAACTTGTACCCATTGATTTCAATGGAAGTTGCCTCCAAGTCTGATCACTGTTCATACTGAGGCAACTTTACAGGAAGCAGAAAGGAAACAGAAAGTAATTTCCTCCACTAAAAAGCCAGCCCCCTCCTTCTCACACACAGCTGATAAGCTCTGATTGGCCACTTGTAAAGTTCCCTGTCCTGCAGGCGACTTCAAGTTGTGTTGTAAGTTGCCCCAAGTCGTGCTGTGATTCATACTCAAGTCGTGTCCAAGTTGCCTCCCAAAGTCGCGCTGGAAGTCGTGTTGCCCCTGTGTGAATGGGCTCTTAGGTGTTAGTCTTATATGCACTGTGTCCTGCTAATTAGTTTGATCTTTATCAGCTGTAAGCTGAATGAAGGGAGAGATAAACAGGATAATTGTGCAGCTGAAGGGAGGAGAATATCCTCCCATTCACTCCTTAGTATGAGCTTGTCCTCTTGCACAGGCTAGGTGTGAGTAGGGACAAGGGAGGAAGAGGCGCGCTCCGAATCTATGGCGTGGATGTCCGCATCCCCAGACACAAGCTCAGCAAAAGTTGCAAGGATGAAGGCGGCGCTGACGATCAGCTTTGTGACGTCCTCCGCTTGATAGAGTGGGGCAGAGGCGTGTTGTCTGGCTGACCGGCGTCCGCATCAGAGACCCGTGGCACACAGTGGGCACCATGGCAATGGGCAACGCTCAGCCAAATGCTCCCGAATAGAGGAAGGCCAGCTACACCAGAACCGAGTGGTGATTGGCGCAGGAGGCCCCCGTGCACCCGGTGGGTGATCTGAGGAAAGGCCCAACATAAGACGGTCCCCAATTGGCTGTGGCTGAATAAAGGCAGCAGCAATTAACCCTAATACACAGAAGGAAAAGACAGAAAGGCAGAAGATGCATGTAAATAAACATATGTGATCAAAAGAAACAAGGAGAAAGATGATGGACAAAGGGCAGGGAAATAGAGGTCAAAGACATAAGCCAAACATAGACAAGCACAAATTTCAGTCACATGAATTGCGATTTAATCAAAACCTTGATTTAGAAAAATGCATTAAAGAAGGATTAACAGAATAAAACAGGTGGAATTTGTAAAAGTCAAAGATACAATATTCCACGCCAGCATTGGGCCAACGCGCCGAGACACAGAAAACCATTAGATCATCGGATTTGTGTCATTTGGGTCCCATTCTGATCTGCCTGACACAAATCCATCCAAAAAAAGGTCTGAATGAAATAGACATGTTTAAACCAGGGGGTCTGGTCTTGTTGAGGTGAAAAATCCATATCTGCTCATGTTACAGGAGGATCTTATTCCAGTCACCCCCCCCCCCCCAGCATACCCGGATGTATGTGGTCCAAGATCAAAAACAATATCTTTGGAAAATTGCCATCATGTATGGCCAAAACATGTCTGCCTAGAGGGAGACTGGGATTGCATGACTTCATGGATGCTATGTGTCGGTACGCTCGCTTCCAAAATTCCAAACTGGTCTTACCAACATAGAAACACGCATGAGATATACTACACCAAATGTTGGACAGTTGGCATAATGAGTAGGTAAGTATCTCTCGCCATTGGGTAATCTGACGTTTTTAGCAGTATTCATGAACTGACAGTATCTGCAGCTCCCACACCTAAAGGTCCCTGGGCGTTTGCAAGGGTCTCTTTTTCACCCTTCTCCCAAATATTCACTTGTGACTAGTTGATCCCTTATGGATTTTGCTCTTTTGACTGTAAAAGAAGGGTTGTCTGATACGAAGGGACTAATGATTGGATCAAATCTCAACACATGTCAATGCTTTTCAATTATGTTTTTTATGGATTTGTGCTAATTTGAAAATTTTGTGATAATTCGTATCGGATTAGTCTTGTTGCTAGCAGACCTAGGATTATAGATAAGTTTGTGTCTCGTTTTTTGACACGCTCTTTTGAAGGCTTTTTTTAGGCAAGTGTTGAAATATCCTCACACCAACAGCCTTGATTTTAATAAGTCTGCTTCCTATTTAAAGACATAGTCATTGGAACAGTTTCTTTGAACCCGAAGGTATTGACTATACGGGATAGAGGAGACGAGCGGTTTGGTGTGGAAACTAGTCGCATGCAGTATGGAGTTACCCACCTGGGTTTATGGTAGAGGGAGCTAGTTAATAGTCCATCTTGATCCTTGTGGATTGTGACAACTAAAAAGGTAATGGAACTGTGATCGTAAATCATTGTGAAAGTCATATTGAATATATTGTTATTCTGTTCATGCAGAAAGCTCAGTAGTTTGTCAGACGGTCCGCCCCACACAAACAAGATATCATCAATATAGCGATACCATATAATTACAAGAAAAGAGACATAGGTCTGGTTCATGGTACAACACCCAATTAAATTGCACCTCATCCCTAGGTAGTAATGAAACAAAGAGGGAAAAGTTGAGGGGATTTTTACGGTGCCAAACAAAATGATGGAGAGAGATATATAATGGCTTAAAATTAGCAAATTAGATTTTATTATTACACACGATTTTGATAAAATCACGAAGTACAGAAAAAGTTATTCACAATAATAACAATGATGTGGTGGCTATATAGTAGGTAGGTTCAAGCCAAAATGAATGAATATTGCACACTAGCCCAACATGTTTCGCCGATTGCTTCTTCAGGGGATGTGCAATTCAGAGAAAGATTGGCATAAGAAACCTACAAAAATCCCCACCAAAAACAAAGGACAGCCGGATTCATACAATCCCTCCCAGACCCCCCATTTCATGGGAGATGGTCATATTTGTGGTCATAGAGGACAGAAGGACGAGAATAGGGTAATATATTTATGATGTTAAATGCAGGGAGTGGTGCAATGTCACAGACGCCGCTCGATGGAGTCTTACCCTCCGACTCTGGCCAGAAGAAGCAATCAGCGAAACATATTGGGCTAGTGTGCAATATTCATTCATTTTGGCTTGAACCTACCTACTATATAACCACCACATCATTGTTATTATTGTGAATAACTTTTTCTGTACTTTGTAATTTTATAAAAATCGTATGTAATAATAAAATCTAGTTTTCTAATTTTAAGCCATTATATATCTCTCTCCATCATTTTGTTTGGCACTGTAAAAATCCCCTCAATTTTTCCCTCTTTGTTTCATTACCATATAATTACGTTTTCGACATGGGCGCATGTGTTCAGTTTGAGTAAGCATGCGTTCCCATTCCCCATGTACAGGTTGGCATAGGACGGGGGGCAAAATGTCCCCATCGCTACCCCCTGTACCTGGAGGAAATGTGCACCATTGAAGGTGAAATAATTATGGTGAAGTATGAAATCTAAGGCATCTATTTGAAATGTATTTTTCTTTTTCTCAAATCGACTGTTTTATGAGATGGCGTGTTGAATGCACGTCAGCCCCTTGTCATGTGGTATGGAACTATATAAGCCCTCAATGTTCAACGCCACCAATATTGACGCAGAGGCCATCAATTGTCTGTAACAGATGCATGGTGTCTTCACATTACTTGGTAAGTTTAGTACGTGTGGACGTTATTGACCATCTACAAACTGACTGAGTTTTTCCATAAGTGATCCATTGCCAGACACAATTGTCCTTCCTGAAGGCCGGTGCATTTTCTTGTGCAATTTGGGGAGGGCATAAAACATTAGAGTGGGGGTAGTGAAGTTCTCACATAATCCCATTCTAATTTGGAGAAAATAATTGAAAGAAGTGCTAAGTGTCACAGAGTACACGCTAGGCTACCCCACATCCCAAGTTGCAAAACATTGAAAAAAGATCAGGTTTCCTCTGAGTGGGACTTTTAGAAAGGGGTAGATAGCATAATGAGGTATGAAAACAATATATAAAAAGTATATAAGATTTTATTGAGAAACGTAGATTTAAAATAATGAGCACATATATACACTATACATATCAAAGAGTCATACTTCAATACTGGACAAGGCTAATCGTGCAATAACAATTCACATGAGGCAGCTGATAATCGCAGAGATCTGTTTGGTTGATAGTGAACACAACAGAAAAAACCCAACGCGTTTCAAAATTGCTATTTCTTCCTCATGGGTATATGCGATCCTGTCGCAGAACGTGTAAACGTCTGCAATTTAAACAAATGTATACAAATTAAATACGTAATATTGACTATACACAGACTGATAGGTACGTATGAAATGTATGAACCGTACCCTACATTTGAATGTGTTTAGACACTGACCGTGCAAACTGTGTGATTCTTGAATTATTTTCCTGTCCAGGATATATCATTTAAAAGCAATGTGTGTTGCAGCTGTCGGCCTGCACGGCCCTCAGCCCGACGGGGTAGATCAATGCACCAGCACAGGTGAATAGGTCCAAAGGGTGGCAAGAGGGGGAACAAGAACAAAGTCCCACACAAAGGACAGCCCAGGCTGGCCCTCCGAGGTATACCCCTTACTGTATAGGTATGGAAAAGAGAAAAAGACAAAGAGGTGGTATAAGTTAGAAGGGTTCATGGAACTATCACCCACTAGAAATCCACCCAGCAACCACTATATAAAATTAAATATGCATACATACACACATACAACTTTGTGCATATATATACATGTGTATACATAGACACTTAAAATGATTAACTTAGTGGTAAGTACCTTGCCGGGGGGCGATCAAGTAAAGGGGGGGGATAGTTGCAGGGACCACCGAGCAAGGACCTGCTTATGTGCAGCTCTACAGACACATGAATCAGGAAGCTTAAGTAACGCCCAAGGGATCGATCTATAGTAAAAAGCAAAGGGCATTGCATCATTGAGAGGCAACCATTAATAATGGCCATTGGAGCGCACAGGACACAGAACCTGGGCGTCTCCTTAGTTAAGTCTGAGTAGACATAGAAAGTAGCAAAAGTTCAAATGCAAGGAGTATTACCTGGTCTGAGAGCTTCGTAGTGCAGATCCTGGCTTGTGTCCAACCTCACAGCAAACATGCAGCAGCTGGAGGGTGGAGGAGTTTAAAATAGCATGAGTGACTGGCGGTAAGCCAATCACTACATGCATACACTCAGAGGGGCGGGGCTACCCAGGGCGTCCCCCGAGATGGCGGCGTGCAGACGCCGCCTCTCAGCACACAAGGGGGCATGTGGATAATGAGGTACTGCTCTAGAAGGATGCAGTGATGTCAGGCCCTGGGATCCCCTGTATGGTGGTGGAAGCCTAATGTGCTGGCTGCGCGCACAAGACATAGATCATGTGACCCGGGAGGTCATGTCAACAAGGGAGGCCGCCCATGCCAGAACCACCATGGGCCTAATGTGCTGCTGCACAGACACCCCGCCGTGCACGGGGTGCGGACAGGCCGATCAGATGGCACACCAGCATGAGAGACATCACCATATGGGTATTCCCCAGAATGAAGGGAAGAAACAGCAGAGTTGATGACCTGCAGCAATGTGTTATTTGTTTTTTGGACACAGTAATAAATTGAAATATAGTTTATATCATGATGGTACAGTTGAAATTATTGACAATACATTTCTTTGCCAAAATGGACAATATGTATATGCATTCTAAATAGTACAGTAGACTCAAATAGAGTTTACATCATGATGGCGTGGGTTACATTGTTAACAATGCTGGTCATAACCTAGACAAAACTACATATATGGTTGCTGGGAACAGAGAACATGGCAACTATGGTGAATGAGGGTTATATAACCTGAGATGGTTTTAAATGCAGATAATTTACATTTATCGATCAATATAGTTAAATGAAGAGAAGAAAAAACATAATAATGGAGGAAACAATGAAATACTTGGTGGAAAAAGTTTAGCCAAAGACTGAGAGCCTTGATGCATACAGTAATAATATGCCGAATGATTCTGAGTTACTTAGGTCAGGTCTGGTGGTTCCCATTCTGACCCTCCAGAGGAAAAGCCCTCCAAAAAGGGCCTGTAGGAGAATGACCCGTTTAAACCGGGGAGCGAGGTGGCGTTTAGGCGGAAAATCCACCTCTGCTCTCATTGGAGCAGGGTTCTGTTCCAATCATCACCTCGCATCCCGGGATGGACGCGGTCAAGAAACACAAAAAAGACCTTAGGAAAGATACCATCATGGACGTTGGTAACGTGTCGTCCCAGAGGAAGACTGGGATTACACGTCTGCATAGAAGCGAGATGGCGGTAAGCACGTCGCCAAAATTCCTGGGCAGTTTAGCCAACATAAAAGCATCTACAGGCACATAGAAGAAGATAGACTACAACAGACGTGTTACAATTTGCGAAATGTCTTGGTGAGTATTTCTCACCGTTAGGGAGTAATAGATTCCTAGAGGTGTTAATAAAGCGGCAGTAACTGCAACACCCACATGTAAAGGAGCCGAAGCGTTTGCATGGATCCTTACGACCCCCTTCTTTAAATTCACTGGCCACCAATTGGTCCCGAAGTGATCTTGCCCTCCTAAAGGTGAAGGAAGGAACATTTGGCACGTAGGGGCCTACATTTGGGTCCATCGTTAAGACGTGCCAATATTTGTTTACAATTGCTTTGATTCTTTTGTGTTGGTTAGATAATTCTGTAATGATTGATATTGGGTTCTCTTTTCGGGTCTTAGATGATGCATTATACAGTAGATCTTGTCGGGTTTTTTTACATGCCCTCTTGTATGCTTTTTTCAAACATGACTTCGAGTAACCACGACTTGAGAGTCTCATCCTTAGTGCGTCGGCCTCCTTCTTGAAGGTAGTACTATCCGAGCAGTTTCTTCTAATCCTTAAGTATTGACTGTAGGGAATGGAATTTGTAAGTGCCTGAGGGTGAAAACTGCTGGCATGTAGGATTGAATTACCTGCTGTCGGCTTTCTGTAAAGACTACTACTCAAAAAGCCATTAGCATCTTTATGTATGGTCACATCAAGGAACGTAATACTAGAAGTATCATGAGTTATGGTGAATTTGAGGTTGAACTCATTGTGATTGAGTTCAACCAAAAATTTGTCCAGTAGTTCGACGGATGTGTCCCATATCAGGAACACGTCGTTGATAATTTGGAGAGTATATTGGCAGCATAAGCCTCATCAACCAATTTGTAGAATTCCAAATGGAATTTGTAAATTTTTGTTGAAGGGATTTTGCAGTACCAATGCTTGTTGGTTAAGATTTTGTTACAGATTTCTTCATAATGCTCGTTGTTCAAAATGACAATTTTTCCCCCTTTGTCCAAAGGTTTAATCGTGATTGAGGGATTGGAGGCAAGTGACTTGAGTGCCTCCCATTCCTCAACAATGAGATTATGCTGCCTATCGCATGAGGTGTTTATTTTACAGATTTCACTACATGTCAACTTGACAAAGGCCAACACATTTGAATTGGTATTGAGAGTGGGTAATCTGTTGGATTTCTTTTTAAATGTTTGTGAGGATGTATTCGGTAGCTCTGACTGATCGAATCATCCGAGTAAATGCTCAAGGTCAATCCGATCAATCCAATCTGGAGGATCGCTTTTTCTCCAGTAATTCGATTAAACTATCGAGAGCATCAAGTTCCTGAGATTTAAATCTGGGTTTTTGGGGTACATCCTTCGAGTACATTTGTTTCAGGATAAGTTTCCAAGCAGAGAGTTGAATATTCTTAGTCACCTCAAATTTATCCATATCCTGATTAGGACAGAAGCTTAAAGCGGGATTTCACTGTCTCCACATTTTTTTTTTTGCAAAATGACAATGATTAATATATTAAAATTTTGAACTTACTTGTTCCATTTTTAGAGTGTACTGCTATCAGTTTTCTCAAAAAAAAAAAAAAGTTATAAATTTTCATGTTGACGGTTGTCATCTTGCCTGTGGGCATGTGAAGTCCACAGGCATCCTCTTCCGGAATACGGTGCTGCTGATCGACCAGCATGCACCGCCCGTTCTATCCCCAATTTCACGCATGCGCAGTAAACTCAAATCGGAGCGCCGTCAACAGCTCCGGTCGCCATCGCAACGGGCGGCGTCGTAGAAATCCCGTGAGATTTTGCGGCGACTCTCCGCACTGACTCCTGGGATGAATGACACGAGATCCCAGGAGACAGTGCGGCGATCAAAGAAAATTATGCAAATACCCACAAAATCCTCGCCCACAGCCGCAGGGATTGAACACAGGCCAGGCTACATTTCTGAAGGTAGGAAAAAAAGGTCCATTGAGCACTTGGTGCTATATTTAGAAGCCACTGAGCTGAACTTTACAAAATGTGTGAAGATCCACTTTAAACCACGTGACAATACCAATGTCTCGACTTCGTTCAGATTGTACGAAGTGAGATGAATTATGTTAAGATTGTTGCAATTTGAGTGTTGGGTAAGAGAGTAATGTTGATGCAAGTCTTGATCAGTCATACCTTGACATTGTCGATTGGTTTGACAAAAAAATTATCCTGTGTTACAGTCAATGGCTGAGCTGTGTTGCCCGATGTCAAGAAGAGGAAGAACCACCACCTACTAAGTTACCTGACTCCAAGTGAGGACTGTGAGATCCTGAAACTGTGAGTGATTCGGTGATATGTTTTTTACTCAATTTTTCATGCAATACGGTTCCTTGTGAACTCCTTTTGGATTTTCGTGATTGCCTGTGTCTCGTAGACCCTTTTGAATGAATAGAAGACATGGACGAGGCCTCAGATAGCCCCGGGTTAGGATTAATTTTTGATTGATACTGATTTTTATGTTTAGAAATATTATTCCAATTATATGCTTTACTGTCCTGAAAAGCATTTTTGTCTCTATAGAACTTCTTTTCTTTTTTGATCAAAATCTCCCTATTGAAGTATTCTAAGTGTTCATTATGATTTTTGTCATACTGATCATATAGTGCATGGTCTTTAAAGACTGACAATTGGTTGGATTTGGATTCTAGTTCCCTGTCAACGTCCCTAGTTTTCTTCGGATATTTATCTATGAGCAAAGACATCATACCAGCTAAACATGTAGACAGGTTTTTTACCCATTCGTTTTTAAAGGTCAGACTAATATTTTATTTTATTTTATTTCCCAAAATGGGAAATATTTGGATGCATAGACCAAAGGGATTCATATTATTTGTGATGTATTGCTAGAAATAATGTATGTGCCAGCAAAAAGAAGATTTTTTTCTCTAGCAGTTTTTTGAGATTAAAGAATATTGATGATAGCTCAGTGTCCTTCTGTTCCTTCTGCGTAAATTCCTTATAGAACCCTAACATAGTGGAGTCCCAATTGGTACCTACATACAGGCAGTCCCCAAGTTACAAACACCCGAGTTACGAATGACTCCTACTTACGAACGGCCTCAAATGCTGGCCACTTGAGCTCCATGCGGATCCTGGATACCTTTCGAGCACTTCCGAACCCATCCCACACTGCCGTACTATGCCCCAGATAACATAACAAGCGCCCAGAACATCCCACATCAATGCACAGGCGGACGTTACACTTACAAATGCAGTGTTCCGACCGGACGTTACTTACAAATGCAGTGTTGCGACTTACGAACAACTTCGACTTACGAACAAACCTATAGTCCCTATTGTGTTTCGTAACTCGGGGACTGCCTGTAGTTGGTCAAATTGAAAAATGTTTTTAATATAATTAAATTGAATTAGATTTCACAGATCAATGGTACAAAAAATCGAGGAATGGATATCTACTACCCGGAAAATTGGATAAATTGTAATAGTATCATCGATCTATGAAAAAGAAATTGCTGCCCATGTCCCTAAAAATTGAATACAAAATCGAGCAGGTTCCTCTGTGGGACTTTTAGAGGCAGGATACGATGGGCCTAAGCAAAAAAGGGATCACACACAGTGGGCGCCTAACCTCCAACCAAAAGAGAGGGGGGGTTTGGCTGTATAGAAAAAGACTGGACCAGTCTTTTTCTATAGTAGATTATACTCCATTATACTCCATTTTGAAACCATTATGTATTAAAATGGATATTCCTTCTGATGGTTTTCTTTCATCCCTCGTCCTTTTACTATAGACTGTTGGAGGGTTTGCCCAGCTTACAGTACAGCCAAAAAACCCCCTCTTTTGATTGGAGGTTAGGCGCCCTCATTGTGTGATCTCTTTTTGGCTTGGGCGCATCGTATTTGACCTCCCTGGCTTTTCCATCCTGGCTGATCTGGGGCAGCTGAATACTTCTCCCTGTTTCTTTTAACTGGATGCATTCCTGTTGACATCTCAAGAAACATGGCTAGATCTCATCTTGTTATTCTATAATATGTTCAATATGTAATGCCCATTCATATATTTTGTATGACAAATGCTTATTAAGTCTTTTTTTGCTCTTTATTCATTTGTAAACAACCAATGAACCACTAGCTCCTGAAGAAGAGGTTTAATCACTACAAACTTCAAAACGTGTCGGGCATCTTCTGACTCAGTTCACTACTGGCCAGTCTCAAGTGGTTGTCTGTATACATACACATATATGTTTCTAGATATTGTATTCTATATAATAGATATATGCATCCTATTGTGACTTTCCAATAAGTCATTAATTCATTTTTTAACTTTTCTAATAAAATATCAATATATTTTCATTATACTTATTTGTCAAGGAATTTCTGCCTCTAAAAGTCTCACAGAGGAACCTGCTCAATTTTGCTAACAAAAATATCATACAAGGCAAACAAAGTGAGAAATAAGGTATTGGACGTTGCGCTTAGTCTTCTTTAGGTTTTGATAAACATAGTAAGGAAGTGTCTTCTGGATAAAGAGGTAACTTCATGTATCAAGAACATAACTATAATATGGGAAAGAGGGACCCACCGGGTGAGGAAAGGAAGGAAAAAGGAGCAGATCCGAGAGAGAAGGAGGAAAAAGGAGGACAGGAAAAAAGAGGCTCAGTCTCCAGAGCACCATTGGTCACATTTAAGATTGGGAGAAGTCAGGGGGTTTCTTAATTCCTACATAGTTGGTCCAGGGTTCCCAAGTCTCCTGGAACTGCTGGGAAGTGTCCAGTAGGGAGCTCATGAGATCATCCATGAGATCTTATGTTTGGCTGCCTGAATTGAGACTTTGGGGAGCTTCCAGGCTTTGGCTATGGCGAGTTTGGTGCCTAAGAGGATAAAGAAGATACGTTTTTGAGAGTATTTCAGAATTTTAGGGATTCAGAAGTTCAGGAGGGCCGTTGATGGATACTTGGGAATTGAGATCCCTGTAACCTTGGGCATTATTTGGAAGATTCTGTTCCAAAAACTTCTGATCTTGGGACAGTCCCACCATACATGTAACATGGTTCCCTTCATCTGACACCCTCGAAAACAGAGAGCTGACACCAAAGGGAAGATAGTGGAAAGTTTTGATGGAGTCATGTACCATCTGGTGATGACTTTCAGACTAGCTTCCAAAAGGGAAGTGTTGAGGATACCTTTATAGGATCTAGAGAAGGCCCTGTGCCATGTGTCCAGATCCTATTCTTCCTGAAGGTCAGCTTCCCAGGCTGTCATGTAAGGGAGTTTTGAGTTAGATTGAGCAAGGGACAAGCAAATTATGGAAATGCCTCCCCTCTGCTCCATGACTTGGTCACACCATTGTTCGTAGGGTGTACATTGAGGGGGGTTAGGTTTCATCAACCAGATAGAGTGGAGGCAATGAGATATTTGCCAGAACCTGAACTGTTCCGAATCAGGTAGGTCCAGTTTCTTAATACAGTAGGCGAGCTAGATGGGGCCCGAAGAAGTGAAAAAGTGTCTGATCCGGTACATCCCATTATCCAGCCACCACTTAATAGCACTAATTGCCATTCCGGGGCTAAAGTTCGGGTTGTGGAATATATGAGCCAAGGGAGAGCAATCAGACACAAGGAAGGAAGACCGCTTGAGCTTATCCCACATGGCTATAGCATGGGACAGGGAGGGGGAAAGAATGGGAGGGTGATTTGCAGGTGGACACCAGAGGAGAAAATCTAGGGTGTGAGAAGGGACCGCTTGTCTCTCCATGTCCACCCAGTCCGTTTTAACCAACTTAGAGTATACTGTAGAAAGCTGGGCAAGTCTTGCAGGCTGGTAATACCAGAGCAGAATTGGGAGACCCAGTCCCCCTCTAGTCCTTAATCTGAAAAGCTTGTGTCACAAGAGTTGGTGGCCCGACTTACCCCAAACAAATTTAATGATTTTGCTTTGAAATGAGCTTAAATGATCCTTCCTGATTAGGATTGGAAGAGAGCGAAAAAGGTATAAGAGTTTCAGGAGGAGGGTCATTTTGATGGAGTTAATTTTGCCCAACCAAGAGAGTTTGTATTGGGACCAGGCTTTAAGGTCTGTTTTTTAGCTTCTGGTACATGGGGGGATAGTTAACAGAATATAATTGTTCAAACTTGGAAATGAGGTTCATCCTTAGGTACCTAATGGTAGATTCGCTCAATTTAAATGGAAATTATTCCTTCAGCTGGGCCACCAGTGATGGTTGGAGAGAAACATTGAGTGCTTGAGATTTGGTGTAGTTTACCCGCAGTCCAGAGATCTTGGAAAATTCTTCTAGTAGTTTGCATATGACGGGGAGGGAGGTGACCGGGGAGGTGATAAAGAGGAGTAGGTCATTGGCAAAGAGACCACCTTTATGTGTGTTTGGGCCACACTTGACCCCTACTATATTTGGGTTTGTGCGGATGGCGATTGCCAGGGATTCTATTGCTATGGCAAAGATTAAGAGAGATAATGGGCAACCTTAGCGAGTGCCTTTAACTATTTTAAAGAGGAAGTAAACCCTGGTGGGTTTTACTTCCTCTTTATTTCCCTGCAAAGGTAAAGCATAATTATAAAATTATGTGTCACTTACCTGACACAGAAGCCCGCGCTGTCGCCGTTGTCCCCACGAGCAGGGAGCTTCCATCTTCACCCTTCTTCCTTCATGGGCCGCGAACTCTGGCTCTGTGACTGGCCGGAGTCATGTGACGTCACTCCCGTGCATGCGCATGAGCCTCCAGTCACTGCATACCCCCAATTGAAACAGCACAATGTGCCCTAAAGGGCGTCTGCGCCGATGACATGGGTGCACGTGCCATAGTCATCGGCGCTCGTCTTTTTAGTAAATATCTCCTAAACTGTGGAGGTTTAGGAGATATTTCAAGCACC
Source organism: Aquarana catesbeiana (assembly GCF_042186555.1). Lineage (NCBI taxonomy): Eukaryota > Metazoa > Chordata > Amphibia > Anura > Ranidae > Aquarana > Aquarana catesbeiana. Next base: position 243,614,416 of record NC_133325.1, on the reverse strand, counting down.
TACAGGTAAGCCTTAATATAGGCTTACCTGTAGGTAAAAGTGGTTGTACAGGGTGTACAACCACTTTAATGGGATCTGAGTAGAAGCCCTGTAGGCGAATCCCAGCTTCAAGCGTAAAATATAATGACCTGAGAAGGCCTGTAAAACGAGGGCCAAATTCCCAGTGGTCCATTAGGGCAAACAGATAAGGCCAAGAGACAGAATCAAATGCCTTTTGGAGATCCAATGGCAACAGCCTACCGGCCTGTTTAGAACTGCCATTCCAACTTGACTGTAAGAGGGAGACAATGTCTACTACTCTCCTAATTTGGTCCAGGCCCTGTCTTCCTGGGATAAACCCCACTTGATCTTTATGAATATATGCTCCTATAAAGGAGGCAAGGTGATCGGCCATGACCTTAGACATGATATTTAAATCATTATTAATCAGGGATATTGGTCTATAATTGCTCACCTCACCTGGGTCTTTATCTGGTTTTGGGATGACGGTTATAAACGCTTTGTAGTAGGAAATTGAAAACCCATCTGGTTCCGGGGCTGAGTTTTTCTTTGAGTTTTTAATCACCTCTAACACCTCTTCTGTAGAGAAGGGGGCTTCAAGTCTGTCTCTATGTTCTGCTGCCAAAGTGGGGATTGGGAGATTATCAAGGAAGCTAGATAGATTCGAGGCATTCTCCGCTTGCTGTGCGCTGTATTGATTCTCATAGAACTTGTGGAAGGCCTGCATAATGCTCAATGGGTTCACCGTCGGGGGTTTAACTGCTATCCTGATTATAGGAAAGGAGTAAGTGCGGGCACAATGTGTAAGCCTGGAAACTAGGAGGGAGCTTGTCTTATCTCTTTGACGATAATATCTCACCCCACTCCATCTAATGCTTTTATCTGCATCAGCTGTCAGTGTTAAGTTCAGTTCCAGGTGGGCTGTATCAAGGAGGAAGGTGGAGACTCGAGATGGGTCTTTATTGTCCTCTACAGGGAGAGAGGAGAAGTTCTTCTCCAATTTCTCGATATCTGTGCTTTTGATCTTTTTAGTTGGGTAGCAATTTGTATGATTTTGCCCCTCATTGCGGCTTTATGCGCCGCCCATAAAATTTCCACCGAAACACTGTTGACATTGTTTAGGGTGAAGTATTCTAAGAGGTCTTTTTCTATTTCGATTTTTCTGATTTGGTCATTTAGGATGGCTTCATTAAGTCTCCAGTGGGGAAATTTAGGCTGGGGGGGTTGGTTATGGATAGTAATAACGACCATGGAGTAGTCTGACCAGACCGTACCTGCGCTTTAAGCACTGAGGGGATTAAAGTGTTAGAGACCAGAAGGTGATCAAACCTGCCATAGGATTGGTGTGAATGGGAGAAGTGCATGTAGTCTTTTTTTGTGGGGTTCAATTCTCTCCAAATATCGGTGAGGCCCAGCTGAAAGATAATTTTGGCAATCTTGGAACTGCTCCTGGTTGGGCGAGTAATTTGAGCGTGGCGAGGTTTAGATTTGTCTGGACCTTGGTCGAAGGCTGTATTAGAGTCCTCCCCCCGAAGATTACAGAACCTTCTAACTTGGGGACCTAAGGTCTGAAAGAGTGCATGGAAAAATTTCAATTGGCTGGCATTAGGGGCGTAGTAGGATACAAAGGAGTGGAGGTGACAGTCTATGGTCCCTTTAATCAGGAGGAATCTGCCCTCAGGGTCTCTTTGTTCTGATCTCAAGGAGAATCTACAGCTCCTCGAGATGAGAATAGCCACCCCTCTGGTTTTGTCTTCTACATTGGATAGGAAAAATAGAGGGAACTGAGCGTGGAAAATTCGTTTTCTGTAGAAAAAGATCTCATGTAGTCGAGGACCTTTCTGTGCTTGGTGGGGGAGTTTAACCCTTGGGCATTATGAGTTGCTACTCTTAAGGGGGCAGCTTGTGATGCCTTACTCATCATGGAGCTAGAGGATCAGACCTATACCCAATTTACAGTCACTTACCTGTGGGGGCTGTGAGACTGGTGCTGGTGGCTTGCATGCTGGGAAGCTGAAACCTCCCAGTAGATGGGTATTCTGCACAGGGTCTTGCGGTTGGCTGAAAGAGTGGTGAGAAGGAAGAATAGGAAGAGAAGAAAGGGATAGGTACTCAGGCCTCCGGGGAGCCTGAGTGGACAGCAGGCATAGCACAGCCTGCTGCCTGGGAGACAACAAAATATGTCCACTTCCTCTAAGAGGGGTAGAAACCTAACTCAGATAGAAGGTAAAACCAAGTCCATAGGGTAGGGGGAGGCACTGCAATACTGCCTCGGCCTCGGGACACCAAAATAACAACTGTAAAAGAATGCTAAGATATGGGGGACCTTATGGTCCCAGGCACGTAGTCAGGGGGGACTCGCCTCCTCCCCCTGTTGGGGAAGGACTCGAACCTCCCGGAGTCGTCAGGGGGCTCGTGGGAGAGGGACGCTTGGCTGATCTAAAGCTGGAGTCAGCAAAGTCCATAGCCACTTCTTGCGAGATGAGACGTAGGTCTAGGAGGAGACATTCGCCATCCTGGAAGCTGTGGAAGGAATGCATCTTGCTTTTGAAGTCGAACTTTAAAGCAAAGGGGAAGGCCCATCTGTACTTGATGTCACGTTGAGATAGCACAGATAGAAGGGGTTTCAAGGATCTCCTTTTTTGAATAGTGGTTGAAAAGATGTCAGCAAACACTTGTATGGCATGCCCTCAGCAAGTTAGGGGAGATTGGAAGCAACACAACTTCATCACTTCTTCCTTAATGGAGAAGAAGTTGGGTTTCACCACTATGTCCCTGGGGGAGCCATCTTTTCTCGGAGGGCCCAGGGTCCTATGGGCCCGGTCTATCTCCAATTTGTGTGGCGGGATGTTGGGAATCAATTGTTTGAGAAAATCTTGCACAACAGACGTGGTGTCAGTGATTGATTCCGGGAGGACTCTGATTCAGAAGTTCTGTCTCCTGGACCTATTTTCCAGGTCATCAATCCTGGATAAGGCTGTGTCTAGTTGAGCCTGGAGAACCTGAATGTAGTCAGAGTTCTGTTTTGTTTTGGAGACAGTTATGTCCAGTTTACTTTCTATAGCTTCCATCCTGGATCCCAGGTTTTGGAAGTCCTCCCGGATATCACTGGTGATTTTGGCTGTTTTACATGTTTCCCCTTAAACCACTCAAGTGTTAATTTCGCAGTGTGTTTGGGGTCATTGTCCTGCTGGAAGGTGAACCTCCGTCCTAGCCTTAAAACACACACAGAGTGATACAGGTTTTGCTCAAGAATATCCCTGTATTTAGCACCATCCATCTTTCCCTCAACTCTGACCAGTTTTTCAGTCCCGACTGCTGAAAAACATGGTGTTCTTTGGGTGATGTGATGTGTTGGGTTTGCACCAAACATAGCGTTTTCTTTGATGGCCAAAAAGTACAATTTTAGTCTCATCAGACCAGGGCACCTTCCTCCTTACATTTTGGGAGTCTCCCACCTGCCTTTTCGCAAACTCAAAACGTGCCATTTTGTTTTTTGCTGAAAGTAATGGCTTTCTTCTGGCCTCTCTGCCATAAAGCCCAACTCTATGGAGCATATGGCTTATTGTCATCCTATGTACAGATACTCCAGTCTCTACTGTGGAACTCTGCAGCTCCTCCAGGTCTCTGTACTGCCTCTCTGATTAATGCCCTCCTTGCCCGATTCGTGAGTTTTGGTGTGCGGCCATCTCTTGGTTGGTTTGCTGTTATGCCATATTCTTTCCATTTGGTTATGATAGATTTGAAGATGATCCTGGGGATCATCAAAGATTTGGATATTTTTTATAACCTAACCGTGACTTCTCAACAACATTGTCCCTTACTTGTTTGGAGAGCTCCTTGGTCTTCATGGCAGTGCTTGGTTAGTGGTGCCTCTTGCTTAGGTGTTGCAGCTTCTGGGGCCTTTCAAAAAGGTGTGTATATCTAATGACAGATCATGTGACACTTAGTACACAGGTGGACATCATTTCACTAATTATGTGAATTCTGAAGGTAATTGGTTGCACCAGAGCTTTTTAGGGGCTTCATAACAAAGGGGGTGAATACATACGCACTTGCCAATTATCAGTTTTTTATTTCTGAAAAATAGTTTTATGTATATATTTTTCTAATTTTACTTCACCAACTTAGACTATTGTGTTCTTATCCATCACATATAATTCAGATTAAAAAAAAAAAAAACATTGAACTAAAGGCTGTAATGTAACACAATAGGTAAAAAGCCAAGGGGGGTGAATACTTTTGCAAGGCACTGTATATCTTTCTTCCACATTTTTGTTTATATTCTTTATATTCTTCCCTCCCCCCTCTCCTCTCTATGGATGTTCTCCCCCTTGTGGGTACTTCGGGTATTTCGGGTGATTTATTTGGCAAGTTAACTAGCTGGTTTCAATCAATCTCTTTCAGCCTACAGTTTTACACTTTTATCTTCTCACTCTTTTCCAGCCACATACACTTCCTGGCCACCTTTCTTTAGTTTATTACACACATTTATTGATTTTGTGTGTGTTATGTGTCAGATGGTATATGTAAACGGTGTTATAGACAATAAAAGAAAAGATGGTAGGACTCCCCACTCTGACGAACAGGATAATTCTTTAAATCACTAGGATTCTCATGTAACCCCCCACAAATTTGGGGGATTGTGGCTTTAACGTTGTTACCTCAGTGTGTGGCTCAGTATGTGGCCCAAAGGATGATTAGTAACAGTTTTCTATAGAGTTCACTTTTATTTACTTGTATTGTTATTTATGTTTAAAAGGGTTTTCTGTTGTCCAGTGTCCCTTTCTTTCGGGGTTTTGATGTATCCCCAAACACTAAGCTCTCCTTCTTGGCTTGTCTCTCTGCGTGCTGTCCCTTTTTTTAGTTTACTCCTTCAGCTCCGTCCGAATCCGGCCACACAACTGCTTTTTGCTGGGGTGAGTTATCCAGCTGAGTCACCAGGCCTAGTCTAGCTGACTTGAAGCCGATCCAGGTCAAGCGAGTTATCGCATCGCGCTGTTGGACCGCCTCAGACAGAATGCCGAGTGCCCACATCCTCCATGATCTCGGCGTCTCCAGTGAGAGCGTGTACCTCTCTGCTCCCCACTTACCCCATTCCTTACAGGCTCCAGGCTCAGCTTCCTTCAGTTCCGCAACTGTGGTTCATCTTTGTTGGAGAAATCCGGGCTCAGTCTCTCTGTGGTACGAGGTCACTATGTATGGGAACGGAGATCAAATGAGCGTATCCCGTGCTTCACATCATGGATGGGATCTCCCAGAGTGCCTAGCACAGGCTCCTTGTTGGCGCCATGTTCAGGCCCCTCCCTCCCTCAAAATTACACATATACTTTGCCTGACACATGTTCTCAGCCTGATTTTACAGTGGTTCCTCATTAGGCAAGTCCTTCATCAGCCCAGTAGATAGCCACTTTAGAAAGTCATACCCTGTCACCTGACAGATATGCAATGCAAGCACAAGCTGCTTGCACACCCCCATGTGCTCGAATTCCATGTTGGCAATGCTTTAGAGGCTCCACTAGCAGTAATGTGCCATGAATGATAATCTGTGTGATTACAGTAAGAAAAAAAGCTCTGAAGAGCGAGGGTTCTTTTGAGTACATCAGTGGCTTATCATTCAAGGCACACAGCATTTTGGCACCTTTTAAAAAGGTGACCTTAAAGTGGTTGTTACCCTAAAAAAAAAAAAAAATAGATCCTTCTTCTTTAAAGCATGAATAACAACACAGTGCTTGCGCTCTGTAAATTGGTCCCTTCTGTCATCTAAAATACCTGGCTGATCCTGCCTGGTGCTGCCACATTTATCATGGCTGCTGAGCCCCTGATACTGTGGTCAGTTTACGTGCCTCCATCATCCGCTGTCTCTCCTCTGTCCTCCTCTCCCTCCCCTCCCCTGCCTTTTAGCTAGTGTCAGTGTCTGCTCCTCCCCTCCTAACTGATAAAATGACTTTGTGTACTTCATTCCTTTGTTGCATGATGTTATGTGCCCCAGCATATGTTCTATATAAAAAATATGCCACTGTACACCTTATTTCATAGCGCTGCCCGGCGTTCACGTGACTGTCCACAGCTCTCCTCCTCTTCTGCCCTCCTCCTGACTGACGTCAGTGAGGGATTAGCAGCCCCTCCCACTGTACTTCTCAGATCGGGAGAGGAGATCGGCAGGCAGTCACGTGAGCTTTGAGCAGCACTTTGAAATAAGGTATACGCATATACATTTTTTATGTAGAACATACACTGGGGCACATAACATCATGCAGCAGAGGGGAATCTATGAAGTACACAAAGAGGCTTTACAATGACTTTAATAGTGATCCGCAACAAAGCAAGGATTAGTGATATGATCACTCTTGTGTTCCTCCTGGAGCAGACACTCCATAACCTGATAAACCAGGCACAGAAACAGAAGGAAGAAGAGGGATTGCGGCTGCCTTAGGCTCAGCATGATACTTTGCCCACTGCCTCCATCCCTATGCAGCAGAGGTAGCAGAAGGCAGATGTGGAATACGAGGAGGAGGAGAAATTGGATTGGGGTGCTGGAGGTGAGAAGAAGAAGGCAATAGCACAGGTTTAAAGGGGTATATTTTACCTCCCCCAACCCTGGTAGTTGTAGCTGGGTGGGGTGAGATTATTGAGGACAGTGTTCTCTCTGCGCATTCTCTGCTGCTGGAAATTTGTGCCAAACTGACTCTTTTGTGCATGAATACCTGTGCAGGGACCCCAGGATTCTATTAAAGAGAGGAGCTATTACTGCGTGGCTACCGTATTGGATCCCTGTTCCCCAAGGAAAATGGCTGGACCTGCATGACCTCTAATGTTTGCTTCAGGGTAAATCCTGCTTTGTGTCTGAGTTTGTAGCCTATTATAATACTCAGGCACTATAATAGTGCCACACAATGGGGGTTATTTACGAAAGGCAAATCCACTTTGCACTGCAAGTGCACTTGAAAGTGAAAGTGCACTTGGAAGTGCATTCGATCTAAATCTAAGGGGTAGATCTGAAATGAATGGAAGCTCTGCTGATTTTATCATCCAATCATGTGCAAGCTAAATTGCTGTTTTTTATTTTCCTTGCATGTCCCCCTTGGATCTTCGGTGACTTTACTTCCAAGTGCACTTGCAGTGCAAAGTGGATTTGCCTTTCGTAAATAACCCCAACATTTCTGTAGCTGGAATTGATCTGCCAAATTTCTAATGTTTGCTGTGGGGTAAATCCTGCACTGCTTCCAAATTTGCAGCCTACTCTGGGACTTCCGTATTGTAAAGGAGACACACAATGTTCTGCAGCTGTACTTGAGCTGCCAAATTTCTGTTATTCACTAATTCTAGCACCGTCTCAAAGTTTTCAGCCTATTCTGGACTCCAGCACTGTAAAGGTGTTATACAATGTTTCTGCAGCTGAACCTCAGCTACTGAATTTCTAAAGTTTGCTGCAAAGTAAATCCTGCTCCGTGACTCCAAATTGCAGTTAATTTTAGTGCTTAGCTACTATAAACATGTTGTATAATGTTTCTGCTGCTGGACTCCAGGTTTGTGGCCTATTCCAGTGCTCCAACACGCAAACATTTTTGTGGCTACTGTTGTCTCCCAAAAAATATACTCTAACGTTTATGTCAAGATAAACTTGCCTCAAGTGTTCCTCTTACTTTGAAACCTTATGAAGCTGCTTACATACTGTGTAGTCACTGTACAATATTTGTGGCTATTGACTAACAAATAGTACCATTGTACTGTTTACTTTAAGATAAAACCTGCCTCCTCTCTACCTCTTATATACCAGCTTAACCAAGCTGTCTACTTGCTGTCCATCCACTGATCAATAAATGCTCCTATTGTCTCTCAGGTAACGATGGGCGAACAGTTCAGACCGAGCATAAGTTCAGCTCAAACATCGCCCATTGTGGTGTTCACTGAACACCCAGATTTTCTGTTCGCCCGCCAAGTGCACAGTCAATAGGTCCTTAAAGCTTAGTTCCACCCATTTAAAAGTCAGCAGCTACAAAAAAGTGTAGCTGCTGACTTTTAATAATCAGACACTTACCTGTCCCACAGTCCAGTGATGCGGGCGCACAAAGTCCCGCTCCTCTCCCCCTCCTCTCCACAGCACTGGCATTCTAATGCCCCGTACACACGGTCGGATTTTCCGATCGAAAATGTCAGATCGGAGCGTGTTGTCCGAAATTCCGACCGTGTGTGGGCTCCATCGGACATTTTCCATCGGATTTTCCGACACACAAAGTTTGAGAGCAGGCTATAAAATTTTCCGACAACAAAATCCGATCGCGTCAATTCCAACCGTGTGTGGCCTGTTCCGACGCACAAAGTGCCACGCATACTCAGAAGAAATTCCGAGACGGAACAGCTCGGTCTGGTAAACTTAGCGTTCGCAATGGATACAACACTTTCGTCACGGTGCAATGTTAAAAATGGTTTAATACAGCGCACTCTCTTCTTCTTTATAATGTGAGAAGAATGAAGTAGTTTTGCTGTTCATATTCACACAGACTTCTCACAAACTTCTTTCTTTATTATTTATCGGGATTCCCTTAATATATTTTGATTTGTCACATCTGACAAAAATATTTTTGTGGTTTTTTTTTTGTTTGTTATTTTAAAGGCAGAATTTTTTTTTTTTTTTTTAGGTTTGTATTTTTTCCAAGGCTGATCTTTGTTTTATTTTAGTTTTAGTTTTACTCCAGAATATTTTTGTGTGTGTTTTGTGTGTCAAGTTACCACAACACCATTGATATCTTATATTATTTAATCTCAAGGAGATTGTTTGGTGTTGGTGTCCCTTGTTAATTTCACATTGTACTTTAGAAATGTACCTGAGTCCTCACAAACAAACTGTCCTTTTTGAAGGAAAACACACATAGGAGAGTATAATTGAAACCAAAAATCCTTTATTAAGGGCTCAGAACCAAACAAAGAGGGAGGCAATGCTGGAGAAACAGCAGAAATTGTCGAAGCCTTGGACCCCCAGGGCAGACATCAATTCTTTAACATCAAAATTGGTGGCCTGAGGAGTCCATATGTAAGGGAGTGCAGTCTGGTCCAGAAGTCCCAGAGATCCGGAAAGCAGCAGATGACATCTGTGTCCCCAGGCTGTGGTACCACAAGAGGCTGCATCTTTTGCCAGACCAGACCCCGAAATTCCGGTGCAGACTTTTGACCACTTTCGCCATGATCTTGGCCTTTCCGATATTGGGGTTGGGGTAAGGTCCATACTTTCCATCATAGTCGGCCTTCTTCAGGAAGTCGGCCATCTCCAACATCTCACCAAAGGACATATTTGAGGCCTTAAATTGTCTCCTTCTGGATCGGGACGTTTCCGGATCCGGGCGTTCCTCCTCCTCCTCCTCGTTGCTATAATTAGCACGCACCTGCTCTGACTCCGCCATGTGTTCTTCACCCACTGCGCCGAACGAAATGGGGTGGGGAATATACTAAAAAGAACGTCAGGGGCGGGCGGAGTTACACGCATGCGCAGTGTGTATAAAGCGTAACACGCGCGCGTAGTACGTACGATCTGTGAGCGGAGGAAGGAGTATCGGAGGCACCGATCGTGATAACGAAGGTAAGAGCCAAACTTGGGCCTATACTGCTTCTAGATTGAGGTCTATATTGTAACTAGATTAGGAGAGTTTTGCCTGACATTAGGGTTTGTCTTGTGTTGTGTCTTGCAGTGAAAATGGATATCTTGAAAGATACCGACTTTATGGCAATCTTCATAGATATGTTCAGGGAGCTGCCTTGTCTTTGGGAGATAAACCACCAACATTATAAGAACCAAACAAAGAGGAAGGCAGCCCTGGATCAATTGCTGGAATTTGTGAAGACGGTGATCCCCACGGCAGACATGACCTATTTGAAGATCCTAATTGGTGGCCTGAGGAGCACTTATCTAAAGGAGCACAAGAAGGTCCAGGATTCCCAGAGATCCGGAGCAGCATATGACATCTATGTCCCCAGGATGTGGTACTACGACAGGCTGCATTTTCTGGCAGGCCAGACTGAACCCAGGTCATCACTCTCCAGTCTTCCTTCCAGGCAACGAAGACGAATGGGAGTCCTTCCACATTCTCTTCTGGAGGTGGCAAGTCCAAGCTGCCATTCTGGAGATGCCTGTAAAACTCCGTCTGGGTGATGACTCCACCATCGGACATCCGGCCATTCTTCCCCACGTCCACATACAGGAACTCGTAATTAGCCGACACCACCGCCAACATCACAATACTATTGAACCCCTTGTAATTATAATAGTATGACCCCGAGTTGGGTGGTGGGACGATGTGGACGTGTTTCCCATCAATTGCCCCTCCGCAGTTAGGAAAGTCCCACCTCTGGGCAAAGTGGGAGGCCACAGTCTGCCATTCCTGTGGCGTGGAAGGAAACTGTTGAGGAAAACAAAAATAAATTAGTATATTTGCACAAACATGGAAAGCAGATTAGACACAAACATTCTTGGCCAACATCCAGATAACATTTATTAAGGGGAATTTTACAACACCAAAGTATAAGGTACACCTATCATATTCCCCCTCCCCCTCCATGGGCCATTTCTAACATTATAGGGGGGGATCTTGGACAGGTAACCCTCTCCACTTCATTGAGAGATGAATGCCTAAATAATGGGTATTACTTGGAACAGCCCCTCCTTAGTTACACTATTGGCAGACCACTGGACAGGTAAGTAGTGTCATAATACAAAGATATAAATACACACTGTACACATTTGAGCACATTTGGACATTCTGCTATTACCTATCAAGATAATAATAGAATACAAAAACTTTAAACAGTACCATTTGAAAGTATACAGGCAGGCCATTGTACTACATGCTTTGGGGAATTCATCCATAAATCTGACCACAAAGGGGTGGGTATAGTGTGTATGGGTTTGGCAAAGTCAGCAGATAGATGATTGAGGATAGATAGAGAATTGGGATCAGCTGACTTAGCAGTTGGGGGGAGGGAGGGGTAAAAATGATTTGGGGTCATCCACAAAAAAAAGCCTCTGGCACTCTGCCTGAATTTAAAGCACAAATCACATTTCTAAATATTTTAGGGGGTGTTTGGGGTAAAGCACTACTATGGAGCTGATAAAATACATTGCTAAGTGACTAGATGATGTGAATATAGGGCAGGAGACCATGCTGGGGAGGTAAGTGAAGGCAAATATGTATGAAGGACAAAAAAAAAAAAACATAAAATTCCAGCATGCATGAGGACAAAGGGGACATTCACAGCATATTACAATCATGGTAATTAGGGAATGAGGAAAGAAATACAATACATTAGCAAACATTATATACAATAAAATGTGATATTAAAGGATAAGAATCTTCATATACTCCTTCTGCAGGACCTGGATGATGGCAGAACAGGTCTCTGGGATAATGATCCCCAGAGCCCGGGGGGAGATGCCTGTCGAGAACTTCAAGTCCTGCAGGCTTCTCCCCGTCGCCAAGTACCGCAGGGTAGCGACGAGCCTCTGCTCCGGAGTGATGGCTTGCCTCATGCTGGTATCCTGCCTGCTGATATAGGGGGCCAGCGAAGCCAACAAACGGTGAAATACGGGGTCCGTCATCCGGAGAAAGTTCCTGAAATCATCAGGATTATTCTCACGGATCTCACGGAGCAAAGGCATATGAGAGAACTGGTCACGCTGAAGCAACCAATTCTTGGTCCATGAACTCCTCCCCACCCTGTTCATGGACTGGACTTGTGTCAAGGTCAGGACCCCAACACCAAGCCCCAGCACAGCACGAACTCTACGAGGAGTACGTATACGCAACATGGCTAGAAAACGGTCGGCTGCTCAGAACGAAGTAACAGAACGCACTGAAGAACAGCAAGGCCTGTGAAGAGCGACCTGAAAAACAGTAACGAAGGAACAAGAACACAATGACAAAGTCACGCGTAGCTTGCTTGCACGCACTGAAGAGCAGATACAAACCCACAAGCACAAACTGAACAGCAGAAAACGATCTGAAAACCACGAGTCTGAAAAAGCGCGAATTGTCTCTCACCAAACTTTTACTAACACGAGGTTAGCAAAAGGAGCCCAAAGGGTGCCGCGCTTGGTTCTGAAATGGCTTTTTCTAGTCTCGTCGTACGTGGTTGACGTCACCGTTTTCTTGGCGATCGGAAATTCCGACAACTTTGTGCGACCGCGTGTACGCAAAACAAGTTTGAGCCAACATCCGTTGGAAAAAATCCTAGGATTTTGTTGTCGGAATGTCCGATCAATGTCCGACCGTGTGTACGGGGCATTACTCTGGGCGCCTGGCTGTGGCTTCACAGCTGGGCGCGCACTGCGAATGTGCGAGCCGCGCTGTGTGCTGTAAATGGCCGGGCAATCTTCTGGGACCTGTGCGTGTCCCAGAAGATTGCAGGGAGGGAGGGGGGAGAGGTGATATTCCTTCCAGCTCCGCGGTACCAGGTGAGGAATTGGGAGCTGGGTGCCTCTAAAACTGGGTACCCGCTCCCCCTCAAAAAAATTACATGCCAAGTGTGGCATGCCAGGGGGTCACCAGCACTTAAAGCAGAAGTTCCATATTTGGATAGAACTCTACTTTAAGGAGCTGGCTGGGAAGCCGGCCGCCACGTCCTTGACAATGGATGAGTCAAAGGCTGTCAGCGGGCTTCCCTACTGACAGCTGAATGGAAAAAAAACATTGCCAAATTTGCCAGCAATAGAAAAAAATAGGCGTAGGTGTCCTCCCATTCCATACCAGGCCGTTTGGGTCTAGTATGGAGTTTAAGGAGGACCCTTAGGTCTGGTTGGGTTTTTGAGGGGATCCCCCAAGCCAAAATTTAAAAAAAAATGGTGTGGGGTCCCCCCCCCGAAAATCCATACCAGACCCTTATCCGAGCATGCAGCCTGGCAGGCCAGGAAAGGGGGGGAGCAAGCGCCCCCAAACCATACCAGGCCACATGCCCTCAACATAGAGGGGTGCTTTGGGGCATGGGGAGCTCTGCCCCCCACCTCAAACCACCTAATCCTCATGTTGATGGAGGACAAGGGCCTCTTCCAGACAACCCTGGGTGGTGGCTGTGCAGGTTTGCTGGCAGGGGGCTTATCAGAATCTGTAAGCCCTCTTTCATAAGGGGGCTGCTGAATACCGCCCCCCTCCCCATGTGAATGAGTATGGGGTATATTGTGTCAAAAATAAATAAAGTCAGGAGGCAGTTTTTAACAATTCCTTTATTAAAATATGATATAATATGATGTAGAGCAATTGTCAAACTCCTCATGAATCAAACCCAATAAGATTTGCTCATCCGTAATGATACTAAATTAAAATTTCATAGTTACAGTTACATAGTTATTCTGGTTAAAAAAAGACACAAGTCCATCTAGTTCAACCAATAATTTCAGACTCATTCAACTACTGTACTAGCAACCAGCACTGCAACATAAAAAGACAGTTCAGAAGGCAAAACCTAGATTACCGACCTACCATTTACCATTTGTATATATATATATATATATATATATATATATATATATATATATATATATATATATATATACACACAGTATCTCACAAAAGTGAGTACACCCCTCACATTTTTGTAAATATTTTATTATACACCCTTTTCATTTGACAACACTGAAGAAATGACACTTTGCTACAATGTAGTGACTGTACAGCTTGTATAACAGTGTAAATTTGCTGTCCCCTCAAAAAACTCAACACACAGCCATTAATGTCTAAACCGCTGGCAACAAAAGTGAGTACACCTCTAAGGGAAATGTCCAAATTGGGCCCAATTGGCCATTTTCCCTCCCCAGTGTCATGTGACTCATTAGTGTTACAAGGTCTCAGGTGTGAATGGGGATCAGGTGTGTTAAAATTGGTGTTCTCACTCTCACTCTCTCATACTGGTCACTGAAAGTTCAACATGGCACCTCATGGTAATGAACTCTCTGAGGATCTGAAAAAAAGAATTGTTGCTCTACATAAAGATGGCCTAGGCTATAAGAAGTTTACCAAGACCCTGAAACTGAGCTGTATGTTGGCCAAGACCATACAGCAGTTTAACAAGACAGTATCCACTTAGAACAGCCTCGGCATGGTAGACCAAAGAAGTTGATTGCACGTGTTCAGCGTCATATCCAGAGTTTGTCTTTGGGAAATAGACATATGAGTGCTGCCAGCATTGCTGCAGAGGTTGAAGGGGTGGGGGGTCAGCCTGTCAGTGCTCAGACCATATGCCACACACTGCATCAAATTGGTCTGCATGGCTGTTGTCCCAGAAGAAAGCCTCTTCTAAAGATGATGCATAAGAAAGCCCGCAAACAGTTTGCTGAAGACAAGCAGACTAAGGACATGGATTTCTGGAACCATACCCGGTGGTCTGCTGAGACCAAGATAAACTTATTTGGTTCAGATGGTGTCAAGCGTGTGTGGCAGGAACCAGGTGAGCAGTACAAAGACAAGTGTGTCTTGCCTACAGTCAAGCATGGTGGTGGGATGTCATGGTCTGGGGCTGCATGAGTGCTTCCGGCACTGGGGAGCTACAGTTCATTGAGGGAACCATGAATGTCAACATGTACTGTGACATACTGAAGCAGAGAATGATCCCCTCCCTTTGGAGACTGGGCCGCAGGCCAGTATTCCAACATGATAACGACCCCAAACATACCTCTAAGACGACCACTGCCTTGCTAAAGAAGCTAAGGGTAAAGGTGATGGACTGGCCAAGCATGTCTCCAGACCTAAACCCTATTGAGGATGCATCTGTGGGGCATCCTCAAATGAAAGGTGGAGTAGCGCAAGGTCCCTAACATCCACCAGCTCCATGATGTCGCCTTGGAGGAGTGGAAGAGGACTCCAGCGGCAACCTGTGAAGCTCTGGTGAACTCCATGCCCAAGAGGGTTAAGGCAGTGCTGGAAAATAATGGCGGCCACACAAAATACTGACAGTTTGGGCCCAATTTGGACATTTTCACTTAGGGATGTACTCACTTTTGTTGCCAGTGGTTCAGACATTAATGGCTGTGTGTTGAGGTATTTTGAGGGGACAGCAAATATACACTGTTATACAAGCTGTACACTCACTACTTTACATTGTAGTAAAGTGTCATTTCTTCAGTGTTGTCACATGAAAAGATAGAATAAAATATTTACAAAAATTTGAGGGGTGTACTCACTTTTGTGAGATACTGTGTATATATATATATATATATATATATATATATATATATATATATATATATACACACTATATTACCAAAAGTATTGGGACATCTGCCTTTACACGCACATGAATTTAATGGCATCCCATTCTTAGTCCGTAGGGTTCTATAATGAGTTGGCCAAACCTTTTCCCCTATAACAGCTTTAGCTCTTCTGGGAAGGTTATCCACAAGGTTTAGGAGTGTGTCTATGGGAATGTTTGACCATTCTTCCAGAAGCGCATTTGTGAAGTCAGACATTGGATGAGAAGGCCTGGCTCGCAGTCTCCACTCTAATTCATCCCAAGGGTGTTCCATCAGGTTGAGTTCAAGACTATGTGCAGGCCAGTCTAGTTCCTCCACCCTAAACTTGCTCATCCATGTCTTTATGGACCTTGCTTTGTGCACTGGTCCATATCATTTGGTGGAGGTGGGTTATGGTGTGGGGTTGTTTATCAGGGGATGGGCTTGGCCCCTTAGTTCCACTGAAGGTAACTCTTAAGGTGTCAGCAAAGACATGTTGGACAATTTCATGCTCCCAACTTTGTGGGAACAGTTTGGGGATGGCCCCTTCCTGTTCCAACAGGACTGCACACCAGTGCACAAACAACGTCCATAAAGACATGGATGAGCAAGTTTGGGGTGGATGGAATTGACTGGCCTGCACAGAGTCCTGACCCCAACCCAACACCTTTGGGATGAATTAGAGCGGAGACTGTGAGTCAGGCCTTCTCGTCCACATCAGTGCCTGACCTCACAATGCACTTCTGGAAGAATGGTCAAACATTCCTATAGACACACTTATAAACCTCAACAGCCTTCCCAGAAGAGTTGAAGCTGTTACAGCTGCAAAAGGTGGGCCAACTTAATATTGAACCCTACGAACTAAGATTGGGATGCTATTAAAGTTCATGTGCCCCAATACTTTTGTTTTATATATATATATATATATATATATATATATATATATATATATATATATATATATATATATATATATATTTACATTTTTTAATGAGATTGTCCATTGTAGTCTGTAATCAAGGAGTTTAGTTTATGTGTACAGTGGGGACAGGAAGTATTCAGACCCCCTTAAATTTTTCACTCTTTGTTATATTGCAGCCATTTGCTAAAATCATTTAAGTTCATTTTTTCCTCATTAATGTACACACAGCACCCCATATTGACAGAAAAACACAGCATTGTTGACATTTTTGCAGATTTATTAAAAAAGAAAACTGAAATATCACACGGTCCTAATTATTCAGACCCCTTGCTCATTATTTAGTAGAAGCACCCTTTTGATCTAATACAGCCATGAGTCTTTTTGGGAAAGATGCAACAAGTTTTTCACACCTGGATTTGGGGATCCTCTGCCATTCCTCCTTGCAGATCCTCTCCAGTTCTGTCAGGTTGCATGGTAAACGTTGGTGGACAGCCATTTTTAGGTCTCTCCAGAGATGCTCAATTGGGTTTAAGTCAGGGCTCTGGTTGGGCCATTTAAGAAAAGTCACAGAGTTGTTGTGAAGCCACTCCTTCGTTATTTTAGCTGTGTGCTTAGGGTCATTGTCTTGTTTTAAGGTAAACCTTCGGCCCAGTCTGAGGTCCTGAGTACTCTGGAGAAGGTTTTTGTTCAGGATATCCCTGTACTTGGCCGCATTCATCTTTCCCTCGATTGCAAGCAGTCGTCCTGTCCCTGCAGTTGAAAAACACCCCCACAGCATGATGCTGCCACCACCATGCTTCACTATTGGGACTGTATTGGATGGGTGATGAGCAGTGCCTGATTTTCTCCACACATACCGCTTAGAATTAAGGCCAAAAGTTCTATCTTGGTCTCATCAGACCAGAGAATCTTAATTTTCACCATCTTGGAGTCCTTCAGGTGTTTTTTAGCAAACTCTATGCGGGCTTTCATGTGTCTTGCACTGAGGAGAGGCTTCCGTCGGGCCACTCTGCCATGAAGCCCTGACTGGTGGAGGGCTGCAGTGATGGTTGATTTTCTAAAACTTTCTCCCATCTCCCGACTGCATCTCTGGAGCTTAGCCACAGTGATCTTTGGGTTCTTCTTTACCTCTCTCACCAACGCTCTTCTCCACCGATAGCTCAGTTTGGCTGGACGGCCAGCTTTAGGAAGGGTTCTGGTCATCCCAAACATCTTCCATTTAAGGATTATGGAGGCCACTGTGCTCTTAGGAACCTTATGTGCCGCAGAATTTTTTTGTAACCTTGGCCAGATCTGTGCCTTGCCACAATTCTGTCTCTGAGCTCTTCAGGCAGTTCCTTTGACCTCATGATTCTCATACGCTCTGACATGCACTGTAAGCTGTAAGGTCTTATATAGACAGTTGTGTGGCTTTCCTAATCAAGTCCAATCAGTATAATCAAACACAGCTGGACTCAAATGAAGGTGTAGAACCATCTCAAGGATGATCAGAAGAAATGGACAGCACCTGAGTTAAATATATGAGTGTCACAGCAAAGGGTCTGAATACTTAGGACCATGTGATATTTCAGTTTTTCTTTTTTAATAAATCTACAAAAATGTCAACAATTCTGTGTTTCTCTGTCAATATGGGGTGCTGTGTATACATTAATGAGGAAAAAAAAAAAAACTTAAATGATTTTAGCAAATAGCTGCAATATAACATAGAGTGAAAAATTTAAGGGGGTCGGAATACTTTCTGTCCCCACTGGATAAAAGTCCAGTTGGTATTTGGAGGCTAAGTCCATTTCTTTCTGGATCCAGACCTGTATTAAAGGTTCTGGTCGGTGTTGATAGCGGCAGCCAACTCAGGAGAGCAGAAGAGACTCTATAGCAATTAGAAAAAGGAAGAGAGAGCAGCACCGCTCTAAGCGTAATGTGTCAATGTAAAAGCTTTAATTTACTTCAAAAGTAGACTCACATTTGAGTAGTAGTAAAGAAGCATTTGTTTTTAGGGTTCTTTAGCTTTCCTTGGTGTTCCCTCGGTTCCAGCTGGGCAGCAGTGATGAATCAGTCCCCGGCCACTCCAGTGGTGTCCGTAGCTCCGAGGCTGGAGAGTATCACAGCAGGCACATCAGCAAGGCACGTCAGCAGGCATGTCAGGTGATTGAAAACAGGGAGCATGGTTGAGCACTCGCCTTCGGAGCATGCATGCTCCTTCATCAGGCGTATGATCCGGACATCATCAGCAGGGTTTATATAGAGAGAGACCTGGTCTACTGCACCTTCCAGTTCCTTGTGCCGCCCCTTCCTCTTCCCTCTCTCTATATAAACCCTGCTTATGATGGCCGGATCATATGCCTGATGAAGGAGCACCATGCTCCGAACGCAAGGGCTCAACCACGCCCCCTGTTCTCAAGTGCCTGCTGACGGGCCTTGCTGATGTGCCTGCTGTGATACTCTCCAGCCTCAGAGCTACAGACACCACCGGAGCGGCCAGGGACTGATTCATCATTGCTGCCCAGCTGGAACAGAGGGAACACCCAGGAAAGCTTAAGAACCCTAAAAACAAATGCCTGTTTACTACTACTCAAATGTGAGTCTACTTTTGAAGTAAATTAAAGCTTTTACATTGATATATTATGCTTAGAGCGGCGCTGCTCTCTCTTCCTTCTTTTAGTTTATGTGTAAAACTATACTTCAGGCTTTGAGGGATCTGGACGGTCTTTAATTGGTATACAATTTGCTATGGTACTGCCATATGCTTAGTTATACCATTTGTCTGAAAGTAGTAACTGACCAGATAACACCAGCTATGAACTTTCTGGTTTGCCATAAACGATTGCCATAAACAACGTACTTATTCAGTAAAAACGCCTACCTTTTTTTTTTACCAATCCTACCTTTTTTTATTTTTTATTCAGTAAAAACAAGTACTTTTTTAAAAATATAGTATAGCTAGTACTCATTTTAATAATAACTGTTAGACATTGACATTGTTATGTACCGTGACCCATAGGATACAAATTCTGATAATCCCAGAAAATAATTACTACTCATTCTTAAGTGTAGTGAAACACATTATTAGAAGCCTATAAAAATACAAATTCTGCTATTTTTAGAATCTACCATTTTATAAAGTATTTATTTATTCATGACTTCATTATGTATTTATTATACACTTTAATTTGTGCACATATTTACTTGAGGAAAAGGTAAGACAAGCAAGACAAGCAACTTGTCCTGGAGGTAAGAAAGAAGTCCCTTATCACCCATTATTGATCAAAGTTTGGCGACCTCTGAATAAGAACACACAATGTAAGTGGACTTAAGATCAAGGGAACAAAGAGATACCCAGAAGCTATAAGCCACTGCTGGTGTTCTTATTTAACATCCTTTCCATTGTAGTGTTAAAAGATTTTCTACCGATAAGCTATAACTTCCAGTATTTGGTCTGGGCCTAGAAATGTAAAAAATATCTTATTAGAACCTAGTTCACAATACCTTTTCATGAAATTTTCTTGTTAACCCTAAGAAAACAGTGTCTAAACAACTGAATTATTTCATAGCAACAAACAGATAAAAAATAACTATGCTTGGATACCTTGTTAATTTTTGATATTACGGTATATATGATGCACCATTTTTAATAATTAAAGTAATTTTTTTTTGTTTTAGGTAAATTTTGGAGGGTCAGTATTTGTATCTGTTTCTATCACTGGGGGTTATTTACTAAAACTGGAGCGTGAAAAATCTATTGCAGCCCTGCATATAAACGAAGCAGCTTCCAGGTTTTATTGCCAAAGCTTAAAGGTTAAAGTGTACGTAAACCCCCCTATCAATTTCTGCCAAGGAAGCTGCCATCTTTGCCTCTGTTTAATCTACAACTGCCATGATGCTGCACATGTGATCAGTTATGACACCAGCCATTGGATGGTTTGGCAGTTTGGTTGAGAGCACAACCAATGGGAGTGTTACATTTCCAGCATGTGCGAGAAATGTAACTGTCTTATGGATGGGTTTACTTCCGCTTTAAGTAAGGGCAAAACTTTTTTTTTTTTAGTTATGGATAGAGTGGATTTGAATTAGAACAGTTGGCAGTATGTATTGCTGCCTGTGCCCTCGTTAGGGGAATTCACCCTTTTTATTTGTCCTGTCTACCATTATTATTGAGAGTAAAAGTAAAAGAAAATACCAAACTCTGGGTTGTCCCCAGAAAAGTTATAGAGGAGAAATCTTCTATTGGGACCCACAAGAGATTCCCTTAATTTTCTGAGATTTGCCCTGTTTTTGCTATGGAACAGGAAGTGAAGGTAAATCTCCCCAATGGGGCACATATGGTAAAAATAAGCCTTACAGGAGTTATAACCCTCCCTTGCTCTATCCAAAATGAAAAAAAAAAAGTTTTGCCTATAGTTCTACTGTAAGTGAAAAAGCTGAAGTTATCAGCTGATTGGCTACCATGCACAGCTGCACCAGATTCTGAGTGTTCCAGTTTTAGTAAATCTTTCCCATTGTGTCTGTCTACATTTGAGTCTTTTTTTCTGACTTTTTGCCCTCATAATGGCTGTCACTGAGACAGAAAATTATATCTACATTCTATTGTTGTTACCAAAACAGTAGTGAAAGGAAATTTTCCCAATGGGGACACCTGTTTGAATGTTAGCTGTCAAAGGTGACATTTTTTTCCATCACTTTGGGGAGATTTCCTCTCATGTTCTATTGTATTGAAAGGGCAAGAAGTAGTAGACATTCTTCTAAATTTCCTCACTCACAAATGAGAAGAACAAAATTGAATAGAGCTCTACTTTGAGGGGTTCTATGATGTGTGGAGGCTCAAAGGTACTACTGTTTTGTGCACTCCCTGCTCTTGTACCCATTTACCATTATTTGAAGTCCTGTCCTTTTTGTAAGGGTTTAGAATAGTAAATTAGGGGTAGAAAAGTTTATGATTTATTTTTTAAATTGTATAGTCAAAGTGATTTTAAAGGTTCACAAACATGTTATACTAAACTTCTCTGTGTAATAGTTTTTCACAGAGCAGCCCCAAACCTCCTCTTTTCAGGTCCAACACTGGTGCTTCCTGCTCCTTCTGCCTGTGAGTACCCCCCCCCTTCAATCTGCTTGCTGATGGGATACTCGTGCGGGCTTGATCCCAAGCCACATTGTTTACGTCTATTAACATTGCGCAGCTCTGACCCATTCCCCACTCCCTCGCCACTAGATTTGATTGACAGCAACGGTAGCCAATGGGTCTCACTGCTATTCACACAGTCCAGTAAGGAGGGGGAGAGAGTGCACTGGTGCTGCTCTCATGCACAGCGCTGGACCAAGATCAGGCTGAGGTAAGTATTTGGGAGGGGGGCTGGGGCAGATGCAGCTAAAAGGTTTTTTACCTTAATGCAGATAATGCATTAAGGAAAAAGAAAACTGTTGCCTTTAGAACAACTTGCAATAAAGTAGTGTTGCACTACATACTAAACAGAATTGGGGTAAAATCATGTTAATGTACACAACAAGCACAAGTATGGACAAATCTTCCATTCAAGTGGTAAGATATAATGCTGAACTTCCAGATTGCAGTGGAACCAATAGAAAATGTTGTATGATGACCACAAACACAGCTAGATTGTGTTCATTATATCACAGAAGTCTCTCTCTTGCTGATTCAAACAGACATCTGTCAAACAAGGAAAATGTCTTCCAAACACGAGCTAAATATTTTGTCAAACTTACCCAAAACTCACAGCTAATCAGTCAATAGGCTAAGTTCACAAAACAATGACATGAGGTTAGTATTTTTATCATATCATGTCACTGTAATTTTCAAATCTGTGTGGACTCAATAAATATCCTTATCCTGTGTTAGCTTTGTGAGGGCCTTATAGAGGAAAATCACTCTTGTTTAAAAAAAATTAAAAACCAGCAGCTACGAATAATATAGCTGCTGAAAGAAACAGATAATTACCAGCCTATGGAGTTCTGAGCTGTCCACCCTGCAGTTAATGGACTTCTCCCCAGTGCACAAGACATGCCCGCATTGTGGGGCTAGTCCTGCAGCCTCCTGGGACATGTAACATGTGCCAGCTGTATCCTCCTGGGACATGTTACATGTCCCAGGAGGATACAGCTGGCACAAGGAAAGGAAGCGTGGGGGAAGAGTGTAAGCAAACCTCATTCTCAACTAGGTGAATGTCAAAAAAGGTACTCTCTCTCCCCTCCAAAAAAAAACAAACTTCAAATCTTAGAAGTCTTATGCCCTGTACACACGGTCGGATTTTCCAACGGAAAATGTGCGATCGGAGCGTGTTGTCGGAAATTCCGACCTGGTGTGGGCTCCATCGGACATTTTCCATCGGATTTTCCGACACACAAAGTTTGGGAGCAGGCTATAAAATTTTCCGACAACAAAATCCGATCGCGTCAATTCCGACCATGTGTGGACAATTCCGACACACAAAGTGCCACGCATGCTCAGAAAAAATTCCGAGACGGAACAGCTCAGTCTGGTAAAATTAGCGTTCGGAATGGATAGAGCACTGTCATCATGCTGCAATGTAAAAAATGGTTTAATACAGCACACTCTCTTCTTTATAATGTGAGAAGAATTAAGTAGTTTTGCTGCTCATATTCACACAGACTTCTCACAAACTTCTTTCTTTATTATTTATCATGATTCCCTCAATATATTTTAATTTGTCACAACTGACCAAATTTCTTTTTTGTTGGTTTATTTTTGTTTTTTGTTCTTTTCAAGGCTGTTCTTTTTTCTGGTGGGGGTGTTGACTAGTTCTGTATTTTGTGCATACACCTCAATCATTGTAGTAGTATGGACATATACATATCTAGATCTGAGAGATCTTACAACAAAGAGGTAGTTCGTTCCACAATACACATTTATTAATAGGGTTACATAATCTATACAAAGTACACACACGACAGTATTTACAACACAATGCACAGTGTAGGTCTCCTGGCTTACATGGTATTTACAAATTACCCACAACACCCATATTTACAGTACAGTATAAAATACAAGTATATTAGATTACCTGTTAACTTCAGGTCAGCCCATGGTGACTGCTGTCTGTTCCCACACCAAAAGGGTGAGTTAGCTTGGTCACAAAGCATTATATGCCCCCCCCTCCTTTCTGTAGTGTGGCTAATATAATTCTCCCTAATTGGTCACTGTACCTAGTAAATGTATATTGGGCACAGCCTGATTGGATGAGTCAAAGAAGGCTGTTGTTTACTACCCAGGGAAGATGTTCTCAGGGAGAACAAAAGGCCAACCTTTGAAGTTGAACTAATTACAATAACACCAACACAACACTCAGTATTTTAAATATATTTCACTCTAACTGAAATATATTTCTAATTGCAATATTTTACAGCGATTAATGGAGATTTCACATAATCCAATAAGGCAACAGGGGGGTTTGTATTTTTTTCAAGGCTGATTTTTTTTTTTGGAGGGTTTTACTCCATAATATTTTTGTGTGTGTTTTGTGTGTCAAGTTACCACAACACCATTATTATCTTGTATTATTTAATCTCAAGGAGTTTGCTTGGCGTTGGTGTCCCTTGTTAATTTCACATTGTATTTTTGAAATGTACCTGCCTCCTCACAAACAAACTGTCCTTTTTGAAGGAAAACACGCATAGGTGATTATAATTGAAACAAAAATTCCTTTATTAAGGGCTCAGAACCAAACAAAGAGGGAGGCAACGCTGGAGAAACAGCAGAAATTGGTGAAGCCTTGGACCCCCAGGGCACACATCAATTATTTTACTGCAAAATTGGTGGCCTGAGGAGTCCATATCTAAGGGAGTGCAGTCTGGTCCAGAAGTCCCAGAGATCATGAAAGCAGCAGATGACATCTGTGTCCCCAGGCTGTGGTACTACAAGACCCTGCATCTTTTGCCAGACCAGACTGAGCCCAGGGCCATCACTCTCTGGTCTTCTTTCCACGCTTCCTTCCCGGCTGTGGCTCTGCTGTTGGAGATGTGGCAGGAGGAGGAGTAGGACCTGGAGGAGGAGGAGGAGTAGGACCTGGAGGAGGAGGAGGAGGACTATGTGTGAGGTCACAAATGTGGGTAGCACATGTTATTTGGCCCCTCAACCCCTTATTGAGAGCTTCCAAAATTAAGGACTCACACAGGAGTCGTTGGCCCTCCTCCATCTGCATCATTTTGCAGGCAGTTATGCCAGCAAAGTCCTCTCCCACACTGTGGGGGGTTCTCAGGGCCTGTGTAGCCTTCCAAAAGAGGCATATGGCAGCCTCCTCCAGGTTACTCCTCTTCCTGCCACTTTGTCTTTGAAGGTGGAGGGTAGGGACCTGGATATCAGGCAGCCTGCTTGGCCCGGCCACCTCCTGGCTGAGACTTCCCTGTGTATGAAAAAGGGACATGGTTTTAGTTTTTGCATCATCAATCACAATCATAAATTAGTACTCCAAACTAACATCTAGTTAACATCATTGATTGGACAACCATGAAGATTTAGAGGAATGCTATACCTGGCTCAAGCTGGGCTCCTCCACATTTGCTGCCTGGAAGGCCCAGGTTGGGCGTCAGAAGCCTCAGCTGGGGGGGAAGGAAGCGTAGAAGGAAGACTGGAGAGTGCTGACCTGGGTTCAGTCTGACCTGCCAGAAAATGCAGTCTGTCATAGTACCACAGCCTGGGGACATAAATGTCATCTGCAGCTCCTGATCTCTGGCAATCCTGGACCTTCGTGTGCTCCCTTAGATAGGTGCTCCTCAGGCCACCAATTAGGATCTTCAAATAGGTGATGTCTGCCGTGGGGATCACCGTCTTCACAAATTCCAACAAATTGTCCAGCGCTGCCTTCCTCTTTGTTTGGTTCTTATATTCAGGGTGGTTTATCTCCCATAGACAGGGCAGCTCCCTGAACATATCAATGAAGATTGGCATAAAGTCCTTATCTTTCAAGATATCCATTTTCACTGCAAGACACAACACAAGACAAACCCTAATGTCAGCCTAAAGTCTTCTAAACTTGTGCAAATACAGGCCTCAATCTAGAAGCAGTATAGGCCCAATGTTAAATCTTACCATTGCAATCATGATCGGCGCCTCTGTTACTCCTTCCTCGGCTCACAGATCGTACGTACTACGCACGCGTGTTACACTTTATAGACACTGCACATGCGTGAAACTCTGCCCGCCCCTGACGTTCTTTCTAGTCTATTCCCCACCCCTTCTCGTTCGTCGTAGTGGGGAAGAGCACATGGCGGAGACACAGCAGGTGTCAGATAATTACACCAACGAGGAGGAGGAGGAGGAAAGCCTGGAGCCTGAAATGTCCCGATCCAGAAGGAGACGATTTAAGGCATCAAATATGTCCTTTGGGGAGATGTTGGAGATGGTTGAAATCCTGAAGAAGGCCGACTATGACGGGAAGTATGGACCTTACTTCAACCCCAATGTCCGAAAGGCCAAGATCATGGCGAAAGTGGTCAAAAGTCTGCACCGGAATTTTGGGGTACGACGATCGAAAGATCAGCTCAGGAAACGGTGGTCGGACCTCAAATTAAGAGACCACGAGCAGTACAGAAAAATCTGGAGAGTGCTGAAAAAAAGTAGGGTTCCTATTCTTTTTATGTTTATTACGTTCGTGCTGCTCCATGTGCTTTTCTTATCTGTTATCCAGTTTAAAATTTCAACTTTCATGTTCATGGGCACATTATTCGTTCGTATCAAACATCAAATCAAACACCATTGTTTTGGCTTTATGCATTTGCCCACATTTTTTAGGGCCTACTTGTCTGAAAATAATTTGGTTGTGTAGATGGGTTTGTTACTGGAATGAAATGCAAACTAGATTCTGTGTAAGGAGAGGACACTCAGCAGCTGTTTACACATCTGGACGCTGGAGCACTAGTGTGGGACACAAGAACACCCTTTTTATTAGGGGGCCCACACAGGTGCTCCAGTGTATACTATAGGGGTGTCTCCGTCTGTGAAGCTTGTACAAAACAGGTAAGTATTGAAGCTTGACAAAGGACAAGAAAAATGCAACATCTTGGAACTCTGCCAAAATAGACAATTGTACCCCACTTCCAAGCAATGTTTCATATTTATAATTCTACAATCAAATATCTGTGTGCTAATGCTGCGTACACACGGTCGGACTTTTCAGCTACAAAAGTCCGACAGCCCGAACAACAGACCTTCGACAAACTTTTGACGGACTTTTGGCGGACTTTCAACAGACTTTCTAATGACCGGACTTGCCTACACACAATTACACAAAAGTCAGACGGATTCGTACGTGATGACGCAGACCGGACTAAAATAAGGAAGTTGATAGCCAGTAGCCAATAGCTGCCCTAGCATCGGTTTTTGTCCGTCGGACTAGCATACAGACGACCGGATTTCTGGGTCCGGCGGAGTTATGACGTAAAGATTTGAAGCATGTTCCAAATCTAAAGTCCGTCAGATTTGCGGCTGGAGAAGTCAGCTAAAAGTCCGGGGAAGCCCACACATGATCGGATTGTCCGCCGGACTTGGTCCGTCGGACTTTTGTAGCCGAAAAGTCCGACCGTGTGTACGCGGCAAAAGTATAGCTTTTTTTTTACATAGGGGAGAAAAGACTCGGAAGGACACCCCTCATCCGAGGAGACCAGAGACCCCCCCACCTCTGGAAAAAGGGGAAATCCACCCAAGACAAGCAGAGCAGGAGGAGGAAGACGTGGTGGAAATTGGCACCACAACAGGTGAGTGTATGCGACCACAGGCTCAGGTAAGAGATGGATGCCGGCATATTTATAATACATGGTGTTTTTTGGTTTCTATCTTTTTAGGTGATCGTGATGTTGTGGATCCAGATCCTTTCACCTCGGAAAGTGCACAGATCCTGATCGGGGAGATCATGGGGTATAATAGGGACTTGGAAAACATCAAGAAAAAATCAATGATGTTCTTCAAAAAATGAAGAACATCTTTGATGTTTTAGGGAGAGTTTAAAACACCTCCAAATTCCTTTTTTTTTTGTGTGCTAAAAATTTTTGACATTTTTTGACAAATTTGAGAAAAGCCAAATTTTGTAGATGCACACAGTATGTCAACATGTGCTATCTGCCATCACAGGAGATCAATAGACTCGTTTTGGGGGTGCAACCCCTTCCTCAATAATAAAGTAGCTGTGCGGAAGGGGTTGCACCCCAAAACACGTCCCTTGATCCCCGGTGATGGCAGGTAGCACATGTTGACATTCGTAAATTTGTGTGCATCTTCAAAATGTGGCTTTTCCAGGGGTGACTTCACCCCATCTGAACGCAATATCAAACACAGTTTATAAATACTCATTTCTGATATTGCCTTCAAGTTCTACCAAAAGTGAACTTTGTAAGTTCAAGATTTGTGTCTTTCTTGTTGGTTTTAAACATGCCTGTTTTATCTTAAATGGACATTTCTACTTTTTCTAATGTGACCCCAAAAATTGTTATACAACAAACATGTTGGTTTGTTTTAAAAACCTTTTCTAAATGCACATGTGATTGTGCTGGTATTAAAAAGATTGTTAATCAAGAATGTGTGGATTATTGTCTCAACGCTATAACACTTTTGTGGTGCTCTAATTGGTGTTTTCGGTGACAATGGGTGTTATTTCCTAAGGGCAAATCCACTTTGCACTACAAGTGCAGTTTCAACTGCACTTGTAGTGCAAAGTGTCTTTGCCTTTAGTAAATAACACCCAACAGTGCTTTGTAAGGTTACACAATCATGCCATTTTTAGGACTCACCACATTTCTGTCAGGGTCAGCTAAAACAAACACAAGCAGTAAATGTCACCAAAGATTTGAGTAGTTATTTGTTTTTTTAATTATGAAAAGGTTTCAGACATTGTCTGGCATATTGATAGCCCCCCTACCCGCAAAGTATTCAAGGTATCTTAGCCGGACATCACGGGCACTCAGGGGGGGCAAGCTAGGACGGCCACTTTCAAGCACCGTCAGGGTTGTTTCATTTTGAATTCCAGCCTCAGGCCCAACTGAGCCAGCATAGTTGGCAGAATGTTGCCGTAAAAAGTTGTGTAGAACACAGCACGCCAGGATTTTATGATTCAGTTTATGCTCCGCCATATGTATGGGTGTAAGAAATAGGCGGAACCGGCTGGCCATGATTCCAAACGTGTTCTCCACCACTTTTCTGGCTCTGGCCAGCCGGTAATTAAAAACCCTCTGGTCCGGGGTGAGGGTCCTTGTCGGGAATGGCCGCATAAGATGGTCCCCCAGCGCAAACGCTTCATCTGCAACAAAGACGAATGGGAGTCCTTCCACATTGTCTTCTGGAGGTGGCAAGTCCAAGCTGCCATTCTGGAGACTCCTGTAGGAACTCCGTCTGGGTGATGACTCCACCATCGGACATCCGGCCATTCTTCCCCACATCCACATACAGGAACTCATAAGTAGCCGACACCAGCGCCAACATCATAATACTATTGAACCCCTTATAATTATAATAGTACGACCCCGAGTTGGGTGGTGGGACGATGTGGACGTGTTTCCCATCAATTGCCCCTCCGCAGTTAGGAAAGTCCCACCGCTGGGCAAAGTGGGAGGCCACAGTCTGCCATTCCTGTGGCGTGGAAGGAAACTGTGGAGTCAAACAAAAAAAAAATGTAGTCATTTTGCACATAAACAGGGAAAGCAGATTGGACACAAACATTCTTGGCCAACATCAAGATAACATTTATTTGAGGGAGTTTTTAAAGACCAAAGGTACACCTATCAGATTCCCCCTCCCCCCCTCTCATGGGCCATTTCTAACATTATGGGGGGGAACTCTTGGACAGTTAACCCTCTCCACTTCATGGAGAGATGAATGCCTAAATAATGGGTATTACTTTGAACAGCCCTTCCTTAGTTACACTATTGGCAGCCCACTGGACAGGTAAGAAGTGTCATGATACAAAGATATAAATACACACTGTACACATTTGAGCACATTTGGACATTCTGCTATTACCTATCAAGATAATAATAGTATACAGAAACTTGAAACAGTACCATTTGAAAGTATTCAGGCAGGCCCTTGCACTACATGCTTTGGGGAATTCATCCATAAATCTGACCACAAAAGAGATGGGTATAGTGTGTATGGGTTTGGCAAAGTCAGCAGATAGATGATTGAGGGTAGATAGAGAATTGTTATCAGCTGACTTAGCAGTTGGGGGGAGGGAGGGCTAAAAATGATTTGGGGACCCCCAAATAAAAGCCT
The DNA here is from genome assembly GCF_042186555.1 of Aquarana catesbeiana. Lineage (NCBI taxonomy): Eukaryota > Metazoa > Chordata > Amphibia > Anura > Ranidae > Aquarana > Aquarana catesbeiana. The sequence continues at coordinate 243,585,058 of NC_133325.1, read as the reverse complement.
CTGGCATTCTGCCTGAATTTAAAGCACAAATCACATTTCAAAACATTTTAGGGGGTGTTTGGGGTAAAGCACTACTATGGAGCTGATAAAATACATTGTTAAGTGACTACATGAGGTGAATATAGGGCCAAGAGACCATGCTGGGGAGGTAAGTGAAGGCAAATATGTATGAAGGACAACAAAAATAGAGACATAAAAGTCCAGCATGCATGAGGACAAAGGGGACATTCACAGCATATTACAATCATGGTAATTAGGGAATGAGGAAAGAAATACAATATATTATCAAATATTAAATACAATAAAATGTGATATTAAAGGATAAAAATCTTACCTTCATATACTCCTTCTGCAGGACCTGGATGATGGCAGAACAGGTCTCTGGGATAATGATCCCCAGAGCCTGGGGGGAGATGCCTATTGAGAACTTCAAGTCCTGCAGTCTTCTCCCCGTTGCCAAGTACCGCAGGGTGGCGACGAGCCTCTGCTCCGGAGTAATGGCGTGCCTCATGCAGGTATCCTGCTTGCTGATATAGGGGGTCAGCAAAGCCAACAAACGGTGAAATACGGGGTCCGTCATCCGGAGAAAGTTCCTGAAATCATCAGGATTATTCTCATGGATTTCACGGAGCAAAGGCATATAACAGAACTGGTCATGCTGAAGCAACCAATTCTTGGTCCATGAACTCCTCCCCACCCTGTTCATGGACTGGACTTGTGTCAAGGTAAGGACCCCAACACCAAGCCCCCACACAGCATGAACTCTACGAGGAGTACGTATACGCAACATGGCTAGAAAACGGTCGGCTGCTCAGAACTAAGTAACAGAACGCACTGAAGAACAGCAAGGCCTGTGAAGAGCGACCTGAAAAACAGTAATGAGCGGACAAGATCACACTGAATAGTACAATATGAACTGACTGCACGCACTGAAGAGCAGATACAAACCCACAAGCACAAACTGAACAGCAGAAAACGATCTGAAAACCACGAGTCTGAAAAAGCACGAATCGTCTCTCACCAAACTTTTACTAACACGAGATTAGCAAAAGGAGCCCAAAGGGTGCCGCGATTGGTTCTGAACTGGCCTTTTCTCGTCTCGTCGTACGTGGTGTACGTCACCGCGTTCTTGGCGATCGGAAATTCTGACAACTTTGTGCGACCGTGTGTACGCAAAACAAGTTTGAGCCAACATCTGTCGGAAAAAATCAATGGATTTTGTTGTGGGAATGTCCGATCAATGTCCGATCATGTGTACGGGGCATTTGAAGTGTAGAAGTGACTGGGGGTGAAGGGGTGAGGTGGGGTGGGGGTAGGAGGAGAATGAGTGACATTTTCAATGTTGCGAAAATCTACTTTAAGACAAAAGTGCCATATGTGAGTCTTGTGCTACTTTCCCTAGTGCCAAACTCTTTTTTTTTCCAGACCCGAAAACCTGATTGACTAATCCAATTAGACCATATGAACATTGCATTACACTGAAGTATATCTAGCTTGTCTCTTTCAAACCTCTAAAGGTATCAACCAATAAGCAAGAACATAGGAATTCAAAATTCAAAATTATAGAGCAACAAAGAAGCAGTATCAGAAATATACACTCTTCATATAATGTAAAACATTTATAAAGGAAATAGTGTATGTTATTTGGGTTGTATTTGGGATACTGTCTGAAAAATGAAACTATTTAAATGTTAAACTTGGTGACTGAATAAATACTTGTTACAGAGGTAGATTCTTTGGTGAAATGACCAACTCAGCATATTATAGGGCAAAGGGGGAAGGGGCAACAAGAACAGATTACACTGTTGCTGCTTTTTCTAATCTTAATTATGCAAAGTAGTTTAAAGTATATGTGAACCCTCACCTTGTAAAATAATCTATTCAGTTTAAAGTAGAAATGAAAGGAAAGGCAAAACATTTGTGTACATTTTCTTTCACATGTCCTCTGTTCTATGCTGCTAAAGAGCTCAGAGAGCTAGGGGAGGAGAAACAGCAATACACTGGTCTTCCTTGTGAGTGGTTGTTGTGTGTGTGGGCGGAAGGCGGGGGGGAAGCAAAAGTCTAGTCATTGGAGGAGAGTTGGTTGACTTCCCAGCACAGACAGAAAACTGACCATGCTGTGCTTTCATGCTTAGTGTGGTCAGTTTTTAATGGCGATGCCGAGGGACTTGCAGGAACACCAGGTATTTCACACAAAGGAAGCAATACAAAGAAAACAGGATTTTTTTGTAATACAATTACATGGTACAGCAGCCACATATCAGGAATATGAAATGTCGGGGTAACATATTCTTTAATGTGGTTCTAAAGGCAGAAGGTTTTTTACATTAATGCATTCTATGCATTACGGTAAAAAACCTTCTGGGTGCATCTGCCCTCCAGCTACCCTTATACTTACCTGAGCCCCATCTTTATCCAGTGATGTGCATGAGAGCAGTGGCTCTCCCAGGTCTCTCTCTCCTCATTGGCTCACACAGAAGCAGGTGCCATTGGCTCCTGCTGCTGTCAATCACAGCCAGTAAGACAATGAGGAGAGATGAGGAGAGAGCAGGGACAGGGCCAACCCGCTCTGTGTGAGGATAGGCAATTTCCATTCATAGAAGCACGGCTCAGTAGCATACCTGTTTGAGTCCACCCATAGAGAAAGTCTTGCTATTGGGGGCACTCGTGGGGGGGGAGGAGCCAGGCTGCTTTGTGCAAAACCATTGCACAGAGCAGGTAAGTATAACATGCTTTTTTTTTTATTAATACCTTTAGAATCACTTTAAGGTCAACTTTATGTAGACACATGAGAATCTTGTCATCAATAAAATGTAACTTTTGGTCTCTAGTTTCTGCAGCCAATGCTGGTTCACCTACAAAGAAACATATGCAAGAGTAGATAGATAGAACAACTGATAAAAGCTGTGCATCTGCCTATTACTTCTATTACTTCATAGAGAATGTGCACCTGCAGGAATTAGGTGTACCAACAATGCAAATGTGGTGGTTTCTCTATGCCTAATGCAATCCTTTAAATGTCCATTGAGGGGATGGAGGGGCAAACCTTCTACCCTGTCAGAACCCTGTTTTGGCTTAATCTGTCTCTGTCTGGGATACATTTTATGCAATTTTTGACTGTTTCTACTGGTTGGCATGTTGGCACATATATCATTCTTTAGGCCTGGTTCACAGTGATGCAAATGTGATGTGATCCAAAAGGCATAGATCTGCCATCTGAAAATACATTGTTTTCTATGAATGGTGTTCACATCAATGCAGTGCAATTTTGACCTAGTTAATAAAAAAGGATCCTGTGCGGTTTTGTGCGGGTGCAGTGAAAATTTTTGTCCCCAGCTATGTCCAGTCCCCTCATAAATTGCATTCAATTTGAATCTGTCAAACAACAGATCACATCAGTACGCAGTGCATTAGTGTGAACCGAGCCTTACTTAGTAACTTCTTGTTACCATTTAGCATGTTTGGAAGCAGAAATACACCCGCTTAGCTCCTAAGTAGTTATTTATAATTAGTTAGTTAATCTTAGTGAAAGATAAAGCTAGTCTATGAACCAAAATTTACATTTTATTGATGACAGGCTTTTCTTATGTATCTACATAAAGTTGACCTAAAACTGATTTACATAATTAAAGTGGTTGTAAAGGCTGAAGGTTTTTTTTTTACCTTCATGCATTCTATGCATGAAGGTAAAAAACCTTCTGTGTCCAGCGGCCCCCCAATCCTTACCTGAAACCCCTCTGATCCAGCGATGTTCACAATAGCCTTGGCTGGATGAAGACTCTCCCTCCTCATTGGCTGAGACAGCAGCAGGAGCCGATTGGCTCCCACTACTGTCAATCACAGCCAGTGAGCCAATGAGGAAAGAGCAGGGAGGCGCAAAGAGCAGCGGTTCCCCCAGGGCAAGCAGCTTTCTCTGGGAGCACTGCTCGAGGGGGAGGGGCCAAGAGTGCCTGCAAGGGACCCGAAAAAAAAAGAATCTGGGCTGCTGTGTACAAAACCATTGCACAGAGCAGGTAAGTATGACATAATTGTTATTTTAGAAAAAAAAGAAAAGCCTTAGTATTACTTTAAGGTCAGAAGTTCCTGTTGCCCCTCCCCCCTATGTCCCATAATATGCTGACTTGGAAGTTTCACCAAAGAATCAACCTCTGTAACAAGTATTTACTCAGTCCCCACGTTTAATATTTAAATAGTTTCATCTTTCAAGCTAAATTAAGAACACTATCTCAAATAGCATCCAAATAACATATGTCATTTTTTTTATCAAAAATTCACATGATATGCAGAGTGTATAATTCTGATCCACCTTCCTTGCTGGCTCTATAATGTCTAAGGCTCTAGAAAAGATACTGTAAAGTTATTAGGTATACGCATGTTTTCAACAATAAAATATTTATTTTCTCTGTTCCTTTTGTAGTCAGTGTTTCTGCTATGAAAAACATAAGAAAATTTCCTTCAACCGTCAAACAAAAGAAATAAATTTCATTATTTTCTATACCGCAGTGTCTGAAGATGTACATTCAGCTGTATATTTTCCTGTTAAACAGTCTGTAATCATTTTCCTCATAATGTAACATAACTAGAAAGTAAAACCTGCCAGTCTAGCATTTTCACCAAGATTTGCTCCGTTCTTTTAGCTATAAATGGACTTGCTTCTAAAGAACTGCACAGAATATCCATGAATGTGTAATGAAATTGGACCTTTAAAGGGAAATTATCTTCTTAATGTAAAATGAAAGTGACAGTGCTCCTCTATTGCTGGGGTCTTATTAGGGAAACATCTTCTGACATCTGTTTATCCCCTGCAGCCAACCTTGTATTCAGAATACAGTAATTGATTCTTAGCATCCACAAGGGAAAGAGCTGGCTCAGTTTTCTACACCACACTACACAGGTATCTCTGCAGCTAATTCTGAATGTACATCTACATCGTTATCTCCTAGTGAACTGTGACCCTGAACACTTTGGAGGAACAGATGAAAGTACATCCGAAACCCTCTAGTGCTCAGGGTGTAGGGAATCTGTAGCGTGGTAATACACACAGGACATCCAATCAGAATCACCCCCTTTGAAGCCCTTCTCAGCTGGGAAACCATGAATGATTCATAGTGTAGCTCTAGCTGCAGATACTAAAGGCAAAGAGCAAAGCCAATGCTAAGGACTCAATGCTGCATTCACAATAAATGTCTGTGTTTAGCAAAGTGTACAATTTTTTGCTAGTTGTATCATATATACTGTATATATATATATATATATATATATATATATATATATATATATATATATATATATATACAGTGGGGACAGAAAGTATTCAGACCCCCTTAAATTTTTCACTCTTTGTTATATTGAAGCCATTTGCTAAAATCATTTAAGTTCATTTTTTTTCCTCATTAATGTACACACAGCACCCCGTATTGACAGAAAAACACAGAATTGTTGACATTTAAATAAACTCTGTACTACCACTTGTACCTACAGGTAAGCCTATAACAAGGCTTACCTGTAGATACTGTGAATATCTCCTAAACTTTTACAGTTTAGGAGATATTCAGAGTGCATGCAGCTGATGACACCATTGGCGCATGAGAACTGAAGGTCCCGCTTACAGTGCTGGACCTTCAGAGCCCTTGCCGGAAATGGCGGTTCCCGCATGCATGCCTGGGAGTGACGTCATCGCGGCTCTGGCCAATCACATAGCCGGAGCTTGCGAACCTGGAAGGCACAGGAGGAACCTGTCAACCCTCTCAGCGGTGACTTTACTGTGCTGGAGGGCTTCATCCTAAACCTTGCCCAATATATGCCATTATTTAACCACACCCACTATGTACCATGGCTATGCATGTCGCAGGTCACCTTCACCCTGGTAGGGGCCCTGGTGCATTACTGTGCACAGGGGCTCATGATTCTGTTAAGGTGGTACTGCCCATGAGAGGCTCCTAGTACCTTTATTGGATCTCCAGCTTTAAGTCTCCTGCCACTCTGCACTCACCAAGCTAGGTGCCCTTCCACGAGGCCGCAATTAATGTTGCATCAGAAAGATGGCTGCCATGTGGTTGCCATCTTTAAACCTGGGGGCCCCATGATCCCCTAGTGTTGTCAGTCCACCCCTGGTAACAGGCCAGGAGGGGGCCCTCCCAGATGCACATCTGCCTCTACCCGGGGCTTGTAGAGAGGCGGGGAAGATGGAAAGAACAGGTGCCCAATATGTGGATCTCCAGGCATCCAAAAGATCACAATAAAAAGACAAAAACAAAAAATTTCAAACCGTTACATCAAAAATTACCTAGTGAATGTACAAATAAACAAATTGATTACTGATTCAATTATATATCACTAAAGCAAGACAAATATGCTGTGCTTAGACTCTAAAACAACAAAAATATATCTGTTATGAAAACTAAGTGACTAGTGCTGTTGATAATGGAGACTTGGTGCCACACAAAATAAAACATACTTATTGAGGGCTGATGTGTGCAGCTATTAAGGGGTTGTAAACCCTCGTGGTTTTTCACCTTAATGCATTCTATGCTTTAAGGTGAAAAACCTTCTCTCATGCTGCAGCCCCCCAGACCCCCCGTTTTACTTACCTGAACCTGTTTTTTTTTTGACCCGGGAACGAGCACACCAGCTATGGCTGGTGTCTCGTGTCCTGATTGGATAGATTGATATCAGCGCAGCCATTGGTTCCCCTTGCTGTTAATAAAATCTAATGACGTGGGCGCTGGGGGGCCTGGTAGGAGTCCTGCTTTCTGTGTCAATAGACGCAGAAGCAGGACACGGGAGCATGCCCGAAGGAGAGCGTTTTGACAGGGCACTCGGGAAAAAGGAGGAGACACCAGCACCGCTGAGGGACCCCAGAAGAGGAGGATCGGGGCCACTCTGTGCAAAACCAGCTGAACAGTGGAGGTAAGTATGACATGTTTGTTATTTAAAAAAAAAATAGGGTTTAGTAACCCTTTAAGCTATCAGCCCATAGTGAGGGATGTTGGTATCACTGAGTCAATAACACCCACTGCACCAAAATAAATTGCGCAAACAATACAGGTGTGCATATGGATGAAAACAATTCCAGGCAAAAAAGCCCAGAAATTAATACAAAACAAATTAAGTGCCCTAATACATGGCAAATGAAAAAAGACCATACCTAATGGAGATCTGTGATCAATAAAGCTCAGGTGCTTGACAACCCCGCCCCTCTAGCATCACCATGACAGAAATCAGCCAATGGGCTTGTGTCAGAGCATAATGCAAAGGGAGAGGCAAAAAGTGCCACCGCTCAAATGACACAGCTGACGAAAATGACATAAAGGCCAGGAATGGGATGGGGCCACCACGTAGCCACGTCACATCTGCTCCACCAGATCCCAAGTCTTATGGTGAGTGTAATGCCAAACCCCCACACACGCAGCATGCAGCCGCATTGCAAGGTCAAAGGGGTCCTGGCCAAGATGGAACTGGAAGCTGTAGGTGATGCCAAGTCCATTTATCCCCTGCGGCAGAAGCGGAAGGGGACATAAATATCACGCAGTACATGGAGTACACCATGGGTGAAACCACCCAAGTGACAACCCAAGGGCTGCACGGGGAGGATTGAAAAAAAAAAAGGGAAACACAAAAGACCCCAGAAACACCCACCACATCCATCTCCTGATAAACCATGTGGCAGTACAAATTCAAATCTGTAAGACATTAACAAATGCAAAATAAAAAATAAACAATACAAATATAAAATGCAATACATTATATATAGAAATAAGGCAAAACAGGCAAAAAGGGGCTTAAAAGAGGCGGCCTCACCCAACCCAGGGGCATTAGTCACCCTGAGTGAGTGTGTCCACCTCATCTCTCTCTGCGGTATATGCCTATCCCAATTAACCCCGCGTGGGTCCTTAGGGATGTGTTCCAGAGCCAAGAACTGGGCCTTAAAGGAGCAGTATACATGACTGTGAACTGCATGCCTTCCACATCAGCCCTCAATAACTATGTTTCATTTTGTGCGGCACCAAGTCTCCATTATCAACAGCACTAGTCACTTCATTTTCATAATAGACACATTTTTGTTGTCTTAGAGTCTAAGCACAGCATATTTGTCTTACTTTAGGGATATGCACCAGTAATCAAGTGGTTTATTTGTACATTCACTAGGACATTTTTAATGTGACGGTTTGGAATTTTTGATTTTTGTCTTTTCATTGTGATCTGTTGGGACACCTGGAGATCCACATATTGGGCACTTGTTCTTTCCATCTTCCCCGCCTCTCTACAACTCCCAGGTAGAGTCTGATATGCATCTGGGATGGCCCCCTCCTGGCCTGTTACACATTTGGAAGTTTTAATTATTGGATTTTAATTATAAGTTAGTTATATTATTTTATCTTTTGGTCAGATTTCATAATTATGTAAGTTTTTAACATCAAGCCGGATGGGTATTTTTTTTTAAATATACCTTTTAACCTCTCATGGGCTTTCTATCTTCAGATATTCCTGTGTGCTTCTCCTGAGGAAGCGAGTTTTTATCTCGTGAAATGTGTAGAGAATTTAAGCACAGACCATCTTCATTGATGGACAGCATCAGTTCATATGTTGATGTCAAGTCTTTTCAAAATTGAAGGTTATTGAATGCCATTTGATGATGTTTGTTCACTGTTGGTATACATGTATAATGATATGTGTTTTCTTATACTTTATCTTGGTGTTGTGACTTGATAAAAGTCCTATGGGCTATACAGTATCTCACAAAAGTGAGTACACCCCTCACATTTTTGTAAATATTTTATTATACCTTTTCATGTGACAACACTGAAGAAATGACACTTTGCTACAATGTAAAGTAGTGAGTGTACAGCTTGTATAACAGTGTAAATTTGCTGTCCCCTCAAAATAACTCAACACACAGCCATTAATGTCTAAACCACTGGCAACAAAAATGAGTACACCCCTAAGTGAAAATGTCCAATTTGGACCCAATAAGCCATTTTTCCTCCCCGATGTCATGTGACTCATTAGTGTTATGCCCCATACACACGGTCGGATTTTCCAATGGAAAATGTCCGATCGGAGCATGTTGTCGGACATTCCGACCATGTGTGGGCTCCATCAGACTTTTTCCATCGGATTTTCCGACACAAAAAGTTTGAGAGCAGGCTATAAAATTTTCCGACAACAAAATCCGATCGCGTCAATTCCGACCGTGTGTGGCCAGTTCTGACGCACAAAGTGCCACGCATGCTCAGAAGAAATTCTGAGACGGAACAGCTTGGTCAGGTAAAATTAGCGTTCGGAATGGATACAGCACTTTCGTCAGGCTGCAGTGTAAAAAATGGTTTAATACAGCGCACTCTCTTCTTCTTTATAATGTGAGAAGAATGAAGTAGTTTTGCTGCTGATATTCACACAGACTTCTCACAAACTTCTTTCTTTATTATTTATCGTGATTCCCTCAATATATTTTGATTTGTCACATCTGACCAAATTTTTTTTTGTTGTTTTATTTTTTGTTTTTTTCAAGGCTGTTTTTTTTGGGGTTTTTTTTTTTTTTTCAATGCTGATCTTTGTTTTATTTTACTTTTAGTTTTACTCCATTATATTTTTGTGTGTGTTTTGTGTGTCAAGTTACCACAACACCATTGATATCTTGTGCTATTTAATCTCAAGGAGATTGTTTGGTGTTCGTGTCCCTTGTTAATTTCACATTGAATTTTTGAAATGTACCTGAATCCTCACAAACAAACTGTCCTTTTTGAAGAAAAACACACATAGGCGAGTATAATTGAAACAAAAATTCCTTTATTAAGGGCTAAGAACCAAACAAAGAGGGAGGCAACGCTGGATAAACATCATAAATTGGCAAAGCCTTGGACCCCCAGGGCACACATCAATTATTTTACTGCAAAATTGGTGGCCTGAGGAGTCCATATGTAAGGGAGTGCAGTCTGGTCCAGAAGTCCCAGAGATCCGGAAAGCAGCAGATGACATCTATGTCCCCAGGCTGTGGTACTACAAGAGCCTGCATCTTTTGCCAGACCAGACTGGACCCAGGGTCATCACTCTCTGGTCTTCTTTCCACGCTTCCTTCCCGGCTGTGGCTCTGGTGTTGGAGATGTGGCAGGAGGAGGTGTAGGACCTGGAGGAGGAGTAGTAGGACCTGGAGGAGGAGGATGACTATGTGTGAGGTTACAAATGTGGGTAGCACATGTTATTTGGCCCCTCAATCCCTTATTGAGAGCTTCCAAAATTTAGGACTCACACAGGAGTCATTGGCCCTCCTCCATCTGCATAATTTTGCAGGCAGTTAGGCCAGCAAAGTCCTCCTCCACACTGTGGGGGCTTCTCAGGGCCTCTGTAGCCTTCCAAAAGAAGCCTATGGCAGCCTCCTCCAGGTTACTCCTCTTCTTGCCACTTTGTCTTTGAAGGTGTAGGGGAGGGACCTGGATATCAGGCAGCCTGCTTGGCCTGGCCACCTCCTGGCTGAGACTTCCCTGTGTATGAAAAAGGGACATGGTTTTAGTTTTTGCATCATCAATCACAATCATAAATTAGTACTCCAAACTAACATCTAGTTAACATCATTGATTGGACAACCATGAAGATTTAGAGGAATGCTATACCTGGCTCAAGCTGGGCTCCTCCACATGTTGCTGCCTGGAAGGCCCAGGTTGGGCTTCAGAAGCCTCAGCTGGGGGAGAAGGAAGCCTGGAAGGAAGAGTGGAGAGTGCTGGCCTGGGTTCAGTCTGACCTGCCAGAAAATGCAGCCTGTCATAGTACCACACCCTGGGGACATAAATGTCATCTGCAGCTCCTGATCTCTAGGAATCCTGGACCTTCTTGTGCTCTCTTAGATAAGTGCTCCTCAGGCCACCAATTAGGATCTTCAAATTGGTGATGTCTGCTGTGGGGATCACCGTCTTCACAAATTCCAGCAATTGGTCCAGCGCTGCCTTCCTCTTTGTTTGGTTCATATATTCAGGGTGGTTTATCTCCCATAGACAGGGCAGCTCCCTGAACATATCAATGAAGATTGGCATAAAGTCCTTATCTTTCAAGATATCCATTTTCACTGCAAGACACAATACAAGACAAACCCTAATGTCAGCCTAAAGTCTTCTAAACTTGTGCAGATACAGGCCTCAATCTAGAAGCAGTATAGGCCCAATGTTAAATCTTACCTTCGCAATCACGATCTGCGCCTCTGTTACTCCTTCCTCCACTCACAGATCGTACGTACTACGCACGCGTGTTACGCTTTATAGACACTGCGCATGCGTGAAACTCCGCCCGCCCCTGACGTTCTTTCTAGTCTATTCCCCGCCTCTTCTCGTTCGTCGCAGTGGGGAAGAGCACATGGCGGAGTCAGAGCAGGTGTCTGATATTTACATCGAGGAGGAGGAGGAGGAAAGCCCGGAGGCAGAAACGTCCCGATCCAGAAGGAGACGATTTAAGGCATCAAATATGTCCTTTGGGGAGATGTTGGAGATGGTCGACATCCTGAAGAAGGCCGACTATGATGGAAAGTATGGACCTTACCCCAACCCCAATGTCCGAAAGGCCAAGATCATGGCGAAAGTAGTCAAAAGTCTGCACCGGAATTTCGGGGAACGTCGATCGAAAGATCAGCTCAGGAAGCGGTGGTCGGGCCTAAAATTAAGAGAGCACGAGCAGTACAGAAAGATCCGGAGAGTGCTGAAAAAAAGTAAGTAGTTGTGCTGTGTTCCTATTCTTTTTATATTTATTACGTTCGTGCTGCTCCATGTGCTTTTCTTAACTGTTATCCAGTTTAAAATGTCAACTTTCATGTTCATGGGCACATTATTCGTTCGTATCAAACATTTTTCTTTCGGCCTATAAAACACCATTGTTTTGGCCATATGCATTTGCCCACATTTTTTAGGGCCTACTTGTGTGAAACTAATTTGGTTGTGTAGATGGGTTTGTTACTAGAATGAAATGCAAACTAGATTCTGTGTAAGGAGAGGACACTCAGCAGCTGTTTACACATCTGGATTCTGGAGCACTAGTGTGGGACACAAGAACACCCTTTTTATTAGGGGGCCCACACAGGTGCTCCAGTGTATACTATAGGGGTGACTCCATCTGTGAAGCTTGTACAAAACAGGTAAGTATTGAAGCTTGACAAAGGACAAGAAAAATGCAACATCTTGGAACTCTGCCAAAACAGACAATTGTACCCCACTTCCAAGCAATGTTTCATATTTATAGTTCTGTCATCAAATATCTGTGTGCTAAGTAGACCTATTTTTTTTAACATAGGGGAGAAAAGACTCGGAGGACACCCTTCATCTGAGGAGACCAGAGACCCCCCACCTCTGGAAGAAGGGGAAATCCACCCAAGCCAAGCAGAGCAGGAGGAGGAAGACGTGGTGGAAATTGGCACCACAACAGGTGAGTGTCGGCGACCACAGGCTCAGGTAAGAGATGGATGCCGCCATATTTATAATACATGGTGTTTTTTTGTTTCGATCTTTTTAGGTGATCGCGATGTTGTGGATCCAGATCCTTTCACCTCGGAAAGTGCCCTGATCCTGATCGGGGAGATCATGGGGTGTAATAGGGACTTGGAAAACATCGTGAAAGCCATCAATGGTGTTCAGCAAAAAATGAAGAACATCATTGATGTTTTAGGGAGAGTTTAAAACCCCACAAAATCCCTTGGGTTTTTGTTGTGCCAAAATTTTTCTTATATTTTATGTCAATTTGTAGCAAAGCCAAATTTGGAAGAGGCACACAGTGTGTCAACATGTCTGGAACACGTTTTTAGGGTGCAACCCCTTCCTCAATAATCAAGTAGCTGTGAGGAAGGGGTTGCACCCCCAAAACAACTCCCTTGTTCCCCCGTGATGGCAGCTAACACATGTTGACATTTGGAAATTTGTGTGCATCTTCCAAATTTGGCTTTTCCCGGGGTGACTTCACCCCATCTGAACGCAATATCAAAAACAGTTTGTAAATACTCATGTCTGATATTGCCTCCAAGTTCTAACAAATGTGAACTTTGTAAGTTCTAAATTTGTGTATTTCTTGTGGGTTTTACACATGCCTGTTTTATCTTAAATGGACATTTCTACTTTTTCTAATGTGATCCCAAAAATTGTTAAACATCAAACATGTTGGTTTGTTTTAAAAACCTTTTGGAAATGCACATGTGATTGTGCTGTTATTAAAAAGATTGTTAATCAAGATTGTGTGGATTATTGTCTCAACACTACAACACTTTTGTGGTGCTCTAATTGGTGTATTCTGTGACAATAGGGGTTATTTCCTAAGGGAAAATACACTTTGCACTACAAGTGCAGTTTCAGTGCAGTTTCAAGTGCACTTGTAGTGCAAAGTGCCTTTGCCTTTAGTAAATAACACCCAACAGTGCTTTGTAAGGTTGCACAATCACGCCATTTTCAGGACTCACCACATTTCTGTCAGGGTCAGCTAAAAAAAAACACAAGCAGTAAATGTCACCAAAGATTTGAGTTCTTTTTTTTTATTTTAAAAAGGTTTTACACATTGTCTGGCATATTGATAGCCCCCCTACTAGCAAAGAATTCAAGGTATCTTAGCCTGACATCTCGGGCACTCAGGGGGGGCAAGCCAGGACGCCGCCGCCACCACTTTCAAGCGCCGTCAGGGTTGATTCATGTTGAATTCCAGCCTCAGGCCCAACTGAGCCAGCATAGTTGGCAGAATGTTGCCGTAAAAAGTCGTGTAGAACACAGCATGCCAGGATGATGTGATTCAGTTTGTACTCCGCCATATGTATGGGTGTAAGAAATAGGCGGAACCGGCTGGTAATTAAAAACCCTCTGGTCCAGGGTGAGGGTCCTCATCGGGAATGGCCGCATAAGATGGTCCCCTAGCGCAAAAGCTTCATCTGCAACGAAGACGAATGGGAGTCCTTCCACATTGTCTTCTGGAGGTGGCAAGTCCAAGCTGCCATTCTGGAGATGCCTGTAGAACTTGGTCTGGGTGATGACTCCACCATCGGACATCCGGCCATTCTTCCCTATGTCCACATACAGAAATTCATAAGTAGCCGACACCACTGCCAACATCACAATACTATTGAACCCCTTATAGTTACATAGTTACATAGTAGGTGAGGTTGAAAAAAGACACAAGTCCATCAAGTCAATACCTTCGCCATCTCCCCTATCCTAATGTGTCAGCATTACATTACATATCCCTGTATGTTGCGGTCATTCAGGTGATTATCTAATAGTTTCTTGAAGCTATCAATGCTCCCCGCTGAGACCACCGCCTGTGGAAGGGAATTCCACATCCTTGCCGCTCTTACAGTAAAGAACCCTCTACGTAGTTTAAGGTTAAACCTCTTTTCTTCTAATTGTAATGAGTGGCCACGAGTCTCATTAAACTCTCTTCTGCGAAAAAGTTTTATCCCTATTGTGGGGTCACCAGTACAGTATTTGTAAATTGAAATCATATCCCCTCTCAAGCGTCTCTTCTCCAGAAAGAATAAGTTCAGCGCTCGCAACCTTTCCTCATAACTAAGATCCTCCAGACCCTTTATTAGCTTTGTTGCCCTTCTTTGTACTCGCTCCATTTCCAGTACATCCCTCCTGAGGACTGGTGCCCAGAACTGGACAGCATACTCCAGGTGCCGCCGGACCAGAGTCTTGTAGAGTGGGAGAATTATCGTTTTATCTCTGGAGTTGATCCCCCTTTTAATGCATGCCAATATTCTGTTTGCTTTATTAGCAGTAGCTTGGCATTGCATGCCATTGCTGAGCCTATCATCTACTAGGACCCCCAGGTCCTTTTCCATCCTAGATTCCCCCAGAGGTTCTCCCCCCAGTGTATAGATTGCATTCATATTTTTGCCACCCAAATGCATTATTTTACATTTTTCTACATTGAACCTCATTTGCCATGTAGTCGCCCACCCCATTAACTTGTTCAGGTCTTTTTGCAAGGTTCCCACATCCTGCGGAGAAGTTATTGCCCTGCTTAGCTTAGTATCGTCTGCAAATACAGAGATTGAACTGTTTATCCCATCCTCCAGGTCGTTTATAAACAAATTAAATAGGATTGGTCCCAGCACAGAACCCTGGGGAACCCCACTACCCACCCCTGACCATTCTGAGTACTCCCCATTTATCACCACCCTCTGAACACGCCCTTGTAGCCAGTTTTCAATACATGTACTCACCCTATGGTCCATGCCAACGGACCTTATTTTGTACAGTAAACGTTTATGGGGAACTGTGTCAAATGCTTTTGCAAAATCCAGATACACCACGTCTACGGGCCTTCCTTTATCTAGATGGCAACTCACTTCCTCATAGAAGGTTAATAGATTGGTTTGGCAAGAACGATTCTTCATGAATCCATGCTGATTACTGCTAATGATATCGTTCTTATTACTAAAATCTTGTATAGAGTCCCTTATCATCCCCTCCAAGAGTTTACATACTATTGATGTTAGGCTAACTGGTCTGTTTTTTGGGCCCTTTTTAAATATTGGTGCTACATTGGCTTTTCTCCAATCAGCTGGTACCATTCCAGTCAATAGACTGTCTGTAAAAATTAGGAACAACGGTCTGGCAATCACCTGACTGAGTTCCCTATGTACCCTCGGATGCAAGCCATCTGGTCCTGGTGATTTATTAATGTTAAGTTTCTCAAGTCTAATTTTAATTCTGTCCTCTGTTAACCATGGAGGTGCTTCCTGTGTTGTGTCATGAGGATAAACACTGCAGTTTTGGTTACTGAAGCCCCCCGATTCACTCGTGAAGACTGAGGAGAAGAATAAATTCAATACCTTCGCCATCTCCCCTATCCTTTGTAACCAGATGTCCTTCCTCATTCTTTATGGGGCCAATATGGTCTGTCCTCCCTTTTTTACTGTTTACATACTTAAAGAATTTCTTGGGATTTTTTTTGCTCTCCTCCGCTATGTGTCTTTCATGTTCTATCTTAGCCGTCCTAATTGCACCCTTACATTTCTTATTGCATTCTTTATAAAGTCTGAATCCTGAGGATGATCCCTCAACCTTGTATTTTTTGAAGGCCTTCTCCTTTGCTTTTATATGCATTTTTACATTGGAGTTAAGCCATCCAGGATTTTTGTTCGCTCTTTTAAATTTATTACCCAATGGGATACATTGGCTAATGCCCTTATTTAATATGCTCTTAAAGCAAACCCATCTCTCCTCTGTATTCTTTGTTCCTAATATTTTATCCCAATTTATGCCTTTTTAGCAAGGTTTGTAGTTTAGGGAAGTTGGCTCTTTTGAAATTCAGTGTCTTTGTGTTCCCTTCATGTTTCCTATTTGTGTGATTTATACTGAAACTAATTGACCTGTGATCGCTGTTACCTAAATTGCCCCGTATTTCCACAACTGTGATCAGGTCTGTATTGTTGGTAATCAGTAGATCCAGTAATGTTTTATTTCTAGTTGGTGCGTCTACCATCTGACCCATAAAATTGTCCTGCAAGACATTAAGGAACTGGCGAGCCTTAAATGAATGCGCGGTTCCCTCCGCCCAGTCTATGTCTGGATAATTAAAATCCCCCATTATGATAACACTTCCCATCCTTGCTGCTAATCCAATTTGTGATAGGAGATCCATCTCCACTTCCTCCCTCAGGTTAGGGGGCCTATAGCATACTCCCAGTATTATTTTCCCCTTAGCTTCATCCCTTTGGAGCTCTACCCATAAGGATTCCACCTCCTCTCTAGCTCCCTCAGTGATGTCATCTCTCACATTCGCTTGTACATTATTCTTGATATATAGGCATACCCCTCCCCCTTTTTTACCCTCTCTATCCTTGCGGTATAGGGTATACCCTTGAATGTTTGCCAGCCAATCATGAGAGCTGTTGAACCAGGTCTCTGAAATTCCCACAAAATCCAAATCCTCCTTGTACAACAGTATCTCTAGTTCACCCATCTTGTCTGCCATGCTCCTGGCATTGGTGAACATGCCACATAGTTTAGACCGGTCGCATATTGTCCTCGTATTGGGTGTTTCAAAATTGCAACTAGGACTTGCTACTATACTCACCTTGTGTTTTTGTGCTTTGGTTAACCTACCACTAATGCCCCCAATACTACCCTCTGGAATATCTTCCACGCTGGCTATCACTGTCTCTGGACCCTCCCCCCCATCGCCTAGTTTAAAAACCCCTCTAACTTTTTGGCCATCTTCATTCCCAGCAGATCTGCACCCTATTATAATTATAATAGTATGACCCCGAGTTGGGTGGTGGGACGATGATGTGGACGTGTTTCCCATCAATTGCCCCTCCGCAGTTAGGAAATTTCCACCGCTGGGCAAAGTGGGAGGCCACAGTCTGCCATTCCTGTGGCGTGGAAGGAAAGTGTGGAGTCAAAACCAAAAAAAAAATTAGTCTTTATGCACATAAACAGGGAAAGCAGATTAGACACAAACATTGTTGGCCAACATCAAGATAACATTTATTAGAGGAAATTTTTAAAAAACAAAGTATAAGGTCCAACTATCAGATTCCCCCCCCCTCTCCTGTGCCATTTCTAACATTATAGTGGGGGGGAACTCTGGGACAGGTAACCCTCTCCACTTCATTGAGAGATGAATGCCTAAATAATGGGTATTACTTTAAACAGCCCCTCCTTAGTTACACTATTGGCAGCCCACTGGACAGGTAAGAAGTGTCATAATACAAAGATATAAATACACACTGTACACATTTGAGCACATTTGGACATTCTGCTATTACCTATCAAAATAATAATAGTATACAGAAACTTGAAACAGTACCATTTGAACGTATTCAGGCAGGCCCTTGCACTACATGCTTTGGGGAATTCATCCATAAATCTGACCACTAAAGAGATGGGTATAGTGTGTATGGGTTTGGCAAAGTCAACAGATAGATGATTGAGGATGGATAGAGAATTGGTATCAGCTGACTTAGCAGTTGGGGGGGAGGGTTCCAAATGATTTGGGGACCCCAAAAAAAAGCCTCTAGAACTCGGCATGAATTTTAAGCACAAATCACATTTATTTAAATTTTAGGGGGTGTTTGGGGTAAAGCACTACTATGGAGCTGACAAAATACATTGTTAAGTGACTAAAAGAGGTGAATATAGGGGCAGGAGACCATGCTGGGGAGGTAAGTGAAGGCAAATATGTATGAAGGAGCAAAATAATAATTACATAAAAATCCAGCATGCATGAGGACAAAGGGGATATTCACAGCATATTACAATCATGGTAATTAGGGAATGAGGAAAGAAATAAAATATATTATCAAACATTATATACAATAAAATGTGATATTAAAGGATAAAAATCTTACCTTAATATACTTCTTCTGCAGGACCTGGATGATGGCAGAACAGGTCTCTGGGATAATGATCCCCAGAGCCTGGAGGGAGATGCCTGTCGAGAATTTCAAGTCCTGCAGGCTTCTCCCTGTCGCCAAGTACCGCAGGGTGGCGACGAGCCTCTGCTCTGGAGTGATGGCTTGCCTCATGCTGGTATCCTGCCTGCTAATATAAGGGGTCAGCAAAGCCAACAAACGGTGAAATACGAGGTCCGTCATCCGGAGAAAGTTCCTGAAATCATCAGGATTATTCTCACGGATCTGACAGAGCAAAGGCATATGACAGAACTGGTCACGCTGAAGCAACCAATTCTTGGTCCATGAACTTCTCCCCACCCTGTTCATGGACTGGACTTGTGTCAAGGTAAGGACCCCAACACCAAGCCCCTGCACAGCACGAACTCTACGAGGAGTATGTATACGCAACATGGCTAGAAAACGGTCGGCTGCTCAGAACGAAGTAACAAAACGCACTGAAGAACAGCAAGGCCTGTGAAGAGCGACCTGAAAAACAGTAACAAACGAACAAGAACACAATGACAAGTCAATGGTACTCACTGCACACACTGAAGAGCAGATACAAACCCACAAGCACAAACTGAACAGCAGAAAACGATCTGAAAACCACGAGTCTGAAAAAACGCGATTCGTCTCTCACCAAACTTTTACTAATACGAGATTAGCAAAAGGAGCCCAAAGGGTGCCGCGCTTGGTTCTGAACTGGCCTTTTCTAGTCTCGTCGTACGTGTTGTACGTCACCGCGTTCTTGGCGATCAGAAATTCCAACAACTTTGTGCGATCGTGTGTATGCAAAACAAGTTTGAGCCAACATCCATCAGAAAAAATCCATGGATTTTGTTGTCAGAATGTCCAATCAATGTCCGATTGTGTGTACGGGGCATTACAAGGTCTCAGGTGTGAATGGGGAGCAGATGTGTAAAATTTGGTGTTATTGCTCTCACGCTCTCATACTGGTCACTGGAAGTTCAAGATGGCACCGCATGGCAAAGAACTCTCTGAGGATCTGAAAAAAAGAATTGTTGCTCCACATAAAGATAGCCTAGGCTATAAGAAGGTTGCCAAGACCCTGAAACTGAGCTGCAGCACAGTGGCCAAGACCAAACAGTGGTTTAACAGGACAGGTTCCACTCAGAACAGGCCTCGCCATGGTCGACCAAAGAAGTTGATTGCATGTGCTCAGCGTCATATCCAGAGGTTGTCTTTGGAAAATAGACATATGAGTGCTTCCAGTATTGCTGCAGAGGTTGAAGGGGTGGGGGGTCAGCCTGTCAGTGCTCAGACCATACGCCGCACACTGCATCAAATTTGTCTGCATGGCTCTCGTCCCAGAAATAAGTCTTTTCTAAAGATGATGCACAAGAAAGCCTGCAAACAGTTTCCTAAAGACAAGCAGACTAAGGACATGGATTACTGGAACCATGTCCTATGGTCTAATGAGACCAAGATAAACTTATTTGGTTCAGATGGTGTCAAGCGTGTGTGGCGGCAACCAGGTGAGGAGTACAAAGACAAGTGTGTCTTGCCTACAGTCAAGCATGGTGGTGGGAGTGTCATGGTCTGGGGCTGCATGAGTGCTGCCAGCACTGGGGAGCTACAGTTCATTGAGGGAACCATGAATGCCAACATGTACTGTAACATACTGAAGCAGAGCATGATCCCCTCCCTTCGGAGACTGGGCCACAGGGAACATGATAATGACCCCAAACACACCTCCAAGACGACCAAAGTATTTACAAAAATGTGAGCGGTGTTCTCACTTTTGTGAGATACTGTAGATAGTTGTGGTGCTGGTCCTAATCAACACCTCTTGTGTGGGCCTGGGTGCAGTCCTCTCAGAGGGGGTAAACAGGGAGGGACACCCTGTGGTTTGAACAAGACAAAAACTAAACCCTGAGGAAAGGAATTATTATAGTGGAGTTAGGGTGCATAGAAATTAAGTAGGAATTGAAGTCCATAAGGTACTACCTCCTGGGAAAGAAATTCTGCCAGGTTATGGATTGCTCAAGTAAAAAGTAAAAAATGCCTGGGTGGCGTGATGGTTTCTTGTTTCACAAAATATTTTGTTTATAGTGAAGCAGAGAGGTGGGAAGCTTTATAGTAACGCAGACACCATCTTTAGTAGGGATGATCTTGTCCTCTGTGATAGACATGTGCAATTTGTTTTGGTCTGCATGTAAGATTCAGACACATTTTTGGCTATTCGGAGATTCAGATGTATCCAAATCTCCAAATGAAATAACAAATTTAGTTGAAATTCATTTAATTTCTTTTTATTTATTAGTTTTCTAAGGAATTCCAAATTTTCATAAGGATTCGAATTCAAAAAATGTTCGACCAGTTCAAAGTTTGTGTGAAGAATAGCTGGTAATAAAAAGTGGGCTGGGAAGGTGGCCACCGCTTCCTTAACAACCAATGACTCATCAGCTGTCAGCCTACTGACAGCTGAAATATAAACAAAAATATGGCAGTGTTCTGTCGATTACTGCATATCGTTGGATAATGCCTCAGACGATCTGCGCATGCGCAGTGCTGATTTCACAGCAGCTAATTGGCAGATCAGTGCATGGGCAGATCATCGGAGGCATTATCCAATGATCTGCCGCACCCGTACACTACAATCAGCACACTAACACAGGTACCACTCTGCTCATCACCCCACCACTACATGCATACATGTCGGCTTCCATGTGCTGGGGCCTGCACACACCCAGAGACACCCGGAGCTCAACACACCTTGTCACGGAAAACACACCAACAGCTCCAGCTGGAGCAGCATATGGTGTTCCCGGCTCTTCGTTGCATTCATTGCACACAAAGCCCAGCTGTCATCACACATTCCGGAAAAGTCACTGGAGCCGCCCGTGTGTGTGACAGCTGGGAGCCATCCAATCATCACATGTGTGGAATCTGATGATCCTGGCCCCACCATGTGAATGAGCACCTTGTCCCCACGTTAATGGAAGGTGGTTGTGGGGGTCTGTGGGCGGGAGCTTATCTGGATCTGGAAGCCCCCTTTGACAAGGGGTATGCTGGGTTGATGATGTCACAAGGGGGCAGGGTCACTTGCTGATGTCACCTGGTGATTCCGCCCCTTAGATATTTAAGAAATGTCAGACGGAGGAGCGGGTAGGCAGCGGAGAGCTTTCAGCGAGGCTGGGTTTTTTTCTTATTTTTACTTCTGGGTCCGACAGTGTGGCGGACATCATGATTGATGATGGATCTACACCAGGGGATGTTGTTTTTGATTGTTTAATAAAGGAATTGCCAAAAATTTGTGTTGTGTTTGTATTCACTTTTTACACTTTTTTGGTGAATGGGCATGGGTGGGGCGGGATCTGGGGGCCCCATTGTTAAAGGGGGCTTCCAGATACCGATAAGACTCCCACTCGTAGACCCCCACAACCACCGCCCAGGGTTGTGGGGAAGAAGCCCTTGCCTACCCTCTGCAGAGCCCCCCCTGCCCCAAAGCACCCCCCCATGTTGAGGGCATGTGGCTGGTATGCTTCAGGAGGGGGCACTCGCTCATCCCCTCCTTTCCTGGCCTTCTGACCTGCAATTTCGGATAAAGATCTGGTTTGATTTTTGGGGAGGCCCCATGCCATTTTTTCTGTTTAATTTTTTTATGAGGGTCCCCTTAAAATCCATACCAGGGCCTGTATGGATTGGAGGGGGGAAACCCATTCTGTTTTTTTTCCAGAATTTTCTATTGCCAGCATTTTTTTGTTTACATTTCTGCTCTCAGCGCTGAAGCCCACTGACAGCTGATGAGTCATTGGTTGTTAAGGACACGGCAGCCGGCTTCCCAGCCCACTCTTTAACAACCAGCTATTCTTCACACAGAATTTAAATATGTCGATCATTTTTCGACCAATCCAAATTCGAATTGTTCAGAAAATTTGTTAGAAAATGAATAAACAAAACTAAATTAAATGAATTCTGAAATTAATCAATGAAACCAAATTAGTAACATAACAAATCTATCCAGAATGAAACAAATTTTTACGTTCTGAACATGTCCACTCTGTAATGGCCTTAAAGTGAATAACTCTACAGCAAGTTCAAAATATGGACCACTTATGTAATTATACATGTTGATCATCTCCCCCTTAATCTCTTCTCAAGAGAGAATAAATTCAGTTCAGCTAATCTTTCCTCATAGCTGAGCTCCTCCATTACGCCACCTACTCCCTTACCAGTTTGGTTGTCCTTCTCTGCACTTTCTCCAGTTCCCAATATCCTTTTTCAATGCAAGAAAGGATTTTGCTCACTTTGGAAGCCGCAGCTTGGCATTGTATGCTATTATTAAAGTGGTTGTAAACCTCAGTCATGAAATCTAAACAAAGCACATATATCTTTAGTGTTTACTTGTCTATCGCCAAAGCTCTAAGTGTCATTTGTTTCACCTCTTTCTATCATCTGATTCTTTTCACTTCACAGGGTATATGAGAGGGTTTTCAACTACTTTAAGCTTATGATCTACCTGAACACATCCTTCTCCACCATTGATTCCCCCAGTTGTATTCCCTCTAGCATGTATGATGTGTGCATATTTTTAGCCCCCGAGTACGTAACTTGTTTGGAGGAGGACTCCACATCCTGTGTATCGAAAGATCTGGAGAGTACATCAGCCCGACTGCTGGAGGAACCAATTATTCTAATGCCGCGTACACACGGTCAGATTTTCCGACGGAAAATGTTTGATGGGAGCTTTTTGTCGGAAATTTCGACCGTGTGTAGCCTTCATCGGACATTTTCCATCAGAATTTCCATCACACAAAATTTGAGATCTAGATCTCAAATTTTACGACAACAAAATCTGTTCTCGTAAATTCCGATCGTGTGTACACAATTCCGATGCACAAAGTTCCACACATGCTAAGAATCAAGTACGAGACGAAAGCACTCAGTCTGGTAAAACTACCGTACGTAATGGAGATAGCACATTTGTCACGCTGCAGATTTTGAAATCTTTTAATGCAGCACATTCTCTTCTTCTTTAGAATGCTAGAATAATGAAGTTGTTTTGCTGCTCATATTCACACAGAGTTCTCACAAACTGATTTCTTTATTATTTCTCGTGATCTCATGAATATTTTTTTTTTGTCAGATCTCCATAATAATGTTTTGAATTTTTGGTTATAGTGTTGTTTGTTTTTTGTTTTTTGTTTTTTTATCCAGGTCTCCTATTTTATTTTTTATTATTTATAGTAATCTCCATAATTTTTTGTTTCATTTTGTGTCAAGTTACCACAACACCATTATTATCTTTTATTTTTTAATCTCAAGGAGGTTGGTTGGTGTTGGTGTCCCTTGTTAATTTCACATTGTCATTTTGAAATGTACCTGCCTACTCTCAAACAAACTGTCCTTTTTGAACTAAAACACATAGCCAAGTATTTGCCCAGAATAAATTCATTTATTATATGTCATAACAAAATAAAGAGGAAGGCAACGCTGGAGAAACTGGTGAAATTGGCGAAGCCTTTGTACCCCAGGGCGGCACACCAACTATTTTACAGCCAAAATTGGTAGCCTGAGGAGTTCATATAATAGTGAACACAATCCGGTCCCAGACTGCAAGAGATCAGGAACAGCAGAAGATGACATAGATGGTCATACAACAGCCTGCGTCTTTTGTCAGACCAGACTGAACCCAGGCCATCACTTTCTTGTCTTACTTCCACTCTTCCTTACACGCTTTCTTCCAGGCTGTGTTTTTGGAGTTGTGGCAGGAGGTGGAGGAGGAGGATGGTCCAACTCACACAGGTGTGTTTTGGTTGTGAGTTGGCCCCTAAACTCCTTATTTAGGCTCGTATACATAATTTCCTCACAGATGAGGCGTTGGCCCTCCTCCATTTGCTGCATTTTGCTCTTAGTCATTCAGCTTCTTGAGGAGTGGGGGTGGCTCTGAGGGCCGCCTTAGCATCCCGAATTAGCCCAAGTGTTGCCTCCTGCACATTGCTCCCCTTCCTGGGCCTTTTGGTTGGAAGGACCTGGGATTCTGTCAGGCCACTGGGCATGGCCCCCTCCTGGCTGCCACATTCTACAGCCTCCTCCTGGCTGCCACATTCCGCACCCTCCTCCTGGCTGAGACTTTCCTGTGTATGAAAAAGGGACATAGTTTTAGTATTTTGTTCATCAATCACACACAATTTTCAGCTCACGACTGCTGCAAATTGAATGTTAACAAATAGAAAAGACTAACATTCAGACCCCAGCATTTTTCATTCTTGTCCAAAACCTTTTTGCCCCCTACTGTCCATTTATATGTAAAACACTTTATTAAATCAGCAATTAGTGATCAATATTAACATCTAGTTAACATCATTAATTTTACGACAAGAAATATGTTGAACAATGCTATACCTGACTCAAGCTGGGCCCCTCCACTTCTTCCTGGCTGGAAAGCCCAGGTTGGATGTTAGAAGCCTCAGCTGGGGTGGAAGAAAGCGTGGAAGGAAGAGTGGAAGGATGAGTGGAGAGTGATTGCTTGACTTCAGTCTGGTCTGACAGAAAACGCAGTCTGTCATAGTACCACAGCCTGGGGACATAAATGTCATCCGCTGCTGCTCCTGATCTCATGGAATCCTGGACCTTATTGCGCTCCCTATTATAAGTGCTCCTCAGCCCACTAATTTTTGCCTTCAAATAGGGGATGGTTGCCGTGGGGATCACCGGCTTCACCAACTCCAGCAGTTTCTCCTGCGCTGCCTGCTTCTTTTGTTTATGATTATAATGCGGATGTTTCACCTGCCACAGACAGGGCAGCTCCCTGTACTTGTCTATGAATAGGGGGAGGAAATTATGATCATTGAATCCATCCATTTTCTCTGCAAGACACAACACAAGACAAACACTAATGTCAGGATAAACTCTCATAATCTTGTCCCAATATAGGACTCAATATAGCAGCAGTATAGTCTACTGATGCACCAAGTTAAAATTGTACCTTCGTTCTAACGATCGGCGCTTCCTATACTCCTTCCTCCGCTCACAGATCGTACGTATGATGCACGCGTGTTACGCTTTATATACACTGCGCATGCATGAAACTCCGCCCGCCCCTGACGTTCTTTCTAGTCTATTCCCTGCCCCTTGTCTTTTGGCGTAGTGGGAGTGCACATGGCAGAAAAAGAGAAAGTGCACGCAGAGGAGATCAGCAATGAGGAGGACGACGAAAGCCCGGAGCCACAAACATCCAAATCTCGGAGGAGATTTAAGGCTTCTAATATGTCCGTTGGTGAGATGGTGGAGATGGTGGACATATTGAAGAGGGCCGACTATGATGTATGGCTCGTACAGCAACCCAAATGTGAGAAAGGCCAAGATCATGACTAAAGTTGTGAAGAGTCTGCACCGGAATTTTGGTTCAACTGAGGAAACGATGGTCAGACCTTAAATTGAGGGAGCAGGATCAGTACAGAAGAATCAAGAGAGTTCTTCAAAAAAGTAAATAGTTGTCATGTGTTCCTATTCTTATTATTACATTTGTACTGCTTCATGTGCTTTTCTTTACACTGTTGTACAGTTTAAAATGGCAACTTCCAGGTTCGTGGGCACAGTAATCATTCGTAGTAAATATCGTTCGGTCGCCCACTAATACAATGTTTTTGGCAGATGCAGGTTAACTACATTTGTTCAGCCCTATTTTTATTCCAAGAAGTTTATTACATTGTTGTCTAGATGGGTTTGTAACTACAATGAAATGTGAACTTGATTCAGTGTAAGGAGAGGACATTCAGCAGCTGTTTACACATCTAGACGCAGGAGCACTAGTGTGGGACACCAGAACAAACTTTTTAGGGTTCACCAGGTTCTCCAGTGGATACTAGGGGTGTCTCCACGTGTGAAAATTGGACAAAAAAAGTAAGTATCCCAGCTTTAAAAAGGAAAAAAATCATGTCTTCAGCTTGCAACTCTGCCAAAACAGACAATTATATGACACTTCCAAGCAATGTTTCAGATTCCTATTTCTGCCCTCCATTATCTGTGTGCTAAGTATACCTTTTTTTTATTCACATAGGGGAGAAAAGAATCGGGACGTCAGAGGACACCAGGGACCCCCAACCTCCTAAAGAAGGGGAAGTCACCACACCACAACCTCAGGATGTGGATGAAGGAGAGGTTTATGAAGTGAGTGAAATAGTGACCATAGGTGAGTGTCTGAGACCACAGCTTCAGGTAATAGATGTATGCCTGCATATTTTATAATGTGGTGTGTTTTTTATAATTTTAGGTGATGTTGATGTTGTAGAAGAAGAAACACATTTCATAAGTGCAAGTGCACATGTCCTCATCAGGGAGATCATGGTGTGCAATTGTGATTTACAGAAGATCAAGGAAGACATCAATGATGTTGAAAAAAAGACTCAAAAACATCATTGATGTTTTAGGCAGAATCTAAAACACAACAAAATTTTTACATTTGTTGATATTTTAAGTCTTTTGTTCACTTTTGAAGTCTATTGAAAGCCAGATTTTGAAGATGCACACAGAGTGACAACATGTGCTATCTGCCATTACGGGATATCAATCTACGCGTTTTGGGGGTGCAACCCCTTCTTCACAACTAAAGTAGTTGGCAGGAAGGAATAGCACCCCTGAAACACATCCATTGATCCCCCATGATGGGAGTTAGCACATGTTGACATTAGGCATGGTATCAGGAGGGAAATCCCCATTTTGACTGTCAATTTGTGTGCATCTTCAAAATTTGCCTTTCACAGGGGTGACATCACCCCATCTGATGAAGGCAATATCAACACAGTTTGGACATACTAATGTCTGTTATTGCCTTCAATTTATTAAAGTTGAACTTGGTTTTGGTTTTGGTTATGGTTTTAAACATGCCTGTTTACCTCAAAAAAGGCTATTTAGTACTGTCAAACGCAAAAATGTTATTCCAAAAATAAGTTGGTTTGTTCAAAAACCCTTTTCTAACACACATGTGAATGTGCACAGAGTAAAAATTTAGAAAAACAACCAATGTGTGGCTTCTTCTTTCAATGCTCAATAGCAGTTTTTGTACTAAGTTGGTGTTTACAGTGGCAATGGGGTTTTTTTACTAAAGGCAAATCCACTTTGCACTACAAGTACACTTTCAGTGCACTTTCAAGTGCAGTTTCAAGTGCACTTTTGCAGTGCACTTGGAGTGCAAAGTGGATTTTCCTTTAGTAAATAACTCCCGCGGTGCTTTTTAATTTGCCACAATCACACCATTTTCACGACTCACAAAAAATGACATAAGAAAGAAACACAAGCAGTAAATCAAAGGATATATTATTTGTTTATCCAAAAAAATATTAGATTTAAAATGTTTAGAGATTCTGTGGCATATTAATGGCCCCCCTACCCGCAAAATACTCCAGATATTTTTGTCTCACTTCGCGTGGGCTTTGAGGGGGCAAGCCAGGAAGGCCAGATTCAAGTGCCGTCAGGGTTAAAGGATCAGGAAAGCCGGCCTCAGTCCCAGCTGAGGCCACATAGTTTGTTGCATTTTTTTCTTAGAAAATTGTGCAGAAGGCAGCAGGCAAGCACAATATGGTTGAGTTTATATTCCGCCATGTGGATTGGTGTCAGAAATAGGCGGAACTGGCTGGCCATTATCCCAAAAGTGTTCTCTACCACTCTTCTGGCTCTGGCCAGCCAGTAATTAAAAACCCTCTGGTCCAGGGTGAGGGTCCTCATAGGGAATGAGGACTATGAGATGGTCCCCCAGTGCAAATGCTTCATCCGCGACGAAGATAAATGGGAGTCCTTCCACATTGTCTTCCGGAGGTGGCAAGCCCAAGCTGCCATTCTGGAGCCATCTGTAAAACTCGGTCTGGGCAATGACTCCACCATCCGACATCTGGCCATTCTTCCCCACGTCCACATACAGGAACTCGTAAGTAGCCGACACCACTGCCAACATCACTATACTATTAAACCCCTTGTAATTATAATAGTATGACCCCGAGTTGGGGGGTGGGACGATGTGGATGTGATTCCTATTGCCCCTCCGCAGTTGGGAAAGTCCCACCGCTGGGCAAATTGAGAAGCCATAGTCTGCCATTCCTGTAGCGTTGAAGGAAACTGTGGAGTCAAACAATAAAAAAATAATTATTACTTTTGCACATAACATTGCAAGCAGATTAGAAAAAAACATTCTTAGCCAACATAAGTAACATTTATTTTAAGGAGTACTTAAAGACATAAATCTAAGGTCCACTTATCAGATTACTCACCCCCCTGAAGGCCCATTGTAAAAATTTAAGGGGGGAGATGTTTTGAACAGGTAACCGTCTCCACATTATTGAGAGCTGAATGCATAAATAATGCATGTTACTTTGGCCAGCCCCTCCTTACTTACACTATTGGCAGCCCAAAAATCCACACTCCAGTTGTTGCTCTTAAAATTTCTTAATTTTATTGAATAGCCACAGTAAACAAATGCAGATTAAGTTAGTTGACGCGTTTCAAATGACCGGTCCAGGCAGCTGCCAATCAGTGCCCATCCCCAATGCCTACCAGTGCCAGTGTCATCATTGATGCCTATCAATGCCATCTATCAGTGCCACATATCAGTGCCCAGCAGTGCCACCTATCAGTGCCCAGCAGTGCCCAGCAGTGACGCCCACCAGTGCCACCCATGAGTGCCCATCAGTGCCGCCTATCAGTGCCCATCATCAGTGCCTGTCAGTGTCCATCAGTGCCATCTCATTGATGCCACCTGATCGGTGCCGCCTTATCAGTGCCCATCAGTGAAGGAGAAAACTTACTTATTTACAACATTTTATAACAGAAACAAAAGAAAAACTTTTTTTTTTCAAAATTGTAAGTCTTTTTTTATTTGTTTAGCAAAAAATTAAAAAAAGCAGAGGTGATCAAATACCACCAATAGAAATCTCTATTCGTGGGAATAAAATGATAAAAATTCTGTTTGGGCACAGTGTAGCATGACCGTGCAATTGTCATTTAAACAGTGACAGCGCTGAAAGCTGAAAATTGGCTTGGGCAGAAAGGGGGTGTAAGTGCCTTGTATTGAAGTAATTAAATAGTTCATTGACAAGACTTTTAGCATAATTTATTTATATTCAGATTTTTTTTAACCTGTTTGTAATAGTATTTGGCAATATAGCATTATGTAATGGATTTATTTATATTTACAATTTGTACATCTTAAATTGCCTATTACGCTCTTGCCAACCACGTAATACATAAGTTGAGGTGCTAAAAGTCTTGAGAATGAAATGGTTGAGAGCCAGTGGGACAGGCACTCAATCATGTGACCAATGACAGTCAATTACAGTGTTCACATGATTGGGAAGTCCACCCCACCTCTTGACATTAAGATGCACTTAAAGGTTTAATTCAGATTCAGGTAATCCCTTGACAAAGATTTCAAGCTACCAATATTTCTTTTGTCATTATTTTTCACCTGTCTTTCCTGTTGGTAACATGTCAGCTGAGACAGCTAAGCATGGAACAGTAAGGATTAGTGATGGATAGAGTGATTTGTTTCTTGCATAAAGGAAGAGGTTGTCAATGAACAACCTAAAACAGATAACTTTGAACCAGGTAGAAAAACTGTCTATGAAATAAATTCTGTATCTGATACTGTGTATCACCTTTGTCTTTCTACTGTATACAGTATATACTGTATGCTACAATTTCCATGTTGTATCATATATTGTTACAAAGCTTGCGTGTTACATTTAATATACATATTTAGTACATAATATAATATAATATAATATATATTTATATACATAATATATAAATATATATATATTTTTTTAGTTTATGTAAGTCCTTACCACAGAGCATAGGAATATTTTTCATCTTCCAGAATGTAATAATCTGTATGGGTGATACACTATATATGGCATTTTAACAAGCCTGCTACAAAAAAAAAGCATAATTATTTGTCAATGTTCTATGCTAAAGGAAATTAAAATAAAGAATTCCTCTTTGTTCTGACTTTTTTAGAGAATCCTTCATAAGGAAGCTGTTTTCTCATTATCCAATATGTACATCTTATAAAATGTGTATTCTAAATTCTAAATAGGTGATTGTGACACATGGGGTATCAAAATGAAAGTGGCACATGGGGAGTCAAGCACAGCTATTGCTGATCTGTGCTGTGCAGAGAAAGTTCTATGTAGTACTCTGCAAGAATCATTCACACCATCAGGACTGTCATCATTGCATTTCTAATAACAATATATTTTGTCTTGATATGTTTATATTAATCATGAAGTGTTCTTTAGCAAAAGGTCTGTCAAAGGTCTGATAACACTATGGAATAATCAAAAACTTTGTTAATATGATAATGTGAATCCAGAAAATAATTATTTTGGATCTTGACATCTGGATCCATATTTGCTAAAATACTTGATTCACTTTGTTGTAAGGGAAAACATCTGCCCTTGTTAATTTTAAAGTTAGCCATAAAGTGTTTAACTAATTCCAATTTTATTGCACAGGCACCCCCTTCAGCTCAAGAACCCTGTTGACTATTGCCAAGTACATTGGTTGTGTTCCTTAGAGACCAAGGAGAAAATTCAGCTCTGGATTCTTCTATTACCAGGACTTCCGAGGTCCAAGCTGCCCATATCAATATACATCAACTCTATTCTGCATCGAAGCAACATGAAATCTGAAGCCACTGACTGAAAAAGAAAAACATTTTTTTTAATCCAGATTACAATGAACACTATTACATGCAACATTATTTATGATTTTTAAATTAAACCACAGTCAAATACCTAAAACTTCATCACCCCTGGAAAATCATGTGATCAACAATAAGCTTGCTAAATCCGGGCACAGTTATTTTTAATGTTCTTAAACTTAACCTTTACTGTCATTATTTTTTTCCTTTACAAGCCCTCTCTATTTTCTAAGCTCCACAGAGAGATTCTGATATGTACAGTAGGGAGATAAACTTTCAGTTCCTCTTGCATCAGAAAGGTGTCTATGAATGACACCAGTTTTAATTTTGTGTCTCCGGACTGGTGTTGTTCATTGACACCCATCTGATGCAGTTGGGAGCTGGAAGTTCAGCTCCCACTGTAATGCACCAGTGCTCAGTGGAGCCTAGAGAGAGCTCCTAACAGGAATAAAAATAACAAAGCTCATAATGTGAGAATTAACCCCTTGGCACCAACATAAAACAAATATGTGGGTCCGCTGGACTGGGCTTTTTTCCGTGGGGCCACATATTTGTATTTCTTCCTTTGTGCTCAGAGCGTGCTGCGTGGCAACCTCCCAGCACAGCGACTGGCATCGCACTGTGAGCCCTGTACTAATGATGGGGACCCAGAACTTGAGATTCTGGGTCACCTGATCGCTGTGATAGCCTCTGATTGGCTATCACAGTGATCAGTCACTTTGAAGCTCACCCCTGTGTTTTCTGCCTCTGGGAATGTACAAGAGAGATGCATTGGGGGTTATTTACTAAAGGCAAATCCTCTTTGCACTGCAAGTGCACTTGAAAGTGCACTGAAAGTGCACTTGGAAGTAAAGTCACTGTAGATCCGAGGGGGACATGCAAGGAAAATAAAAAACAGCATTTTAGCTTGCACATGATTGGATGATAAAATCAGCAGAGCTTCCACTAATTTCAGATCTACCCCTTTGATTAAGAGCGACTGCACTTCCAAGCGCACTTTCGGTACATTTTCAAGTGCACTTGCAGTGCAAAGTGGATTTGCCTTTTGTAAATAACCCCATTGCATCTTTCTTTGTCTTGGCAGAGAGAGAGAGAGAAAAAAATGTGTGTGTAGAAAAAATAAATAAATAAATAAAATAAAATGCTCACTGTCCCTGTATGCCTCCCGATCTCTGAACATACGTGTTGTGGCTTCCTGTCAATTGCCTTTCCCATCCCCAATGGAACGAGACAGAGTTGCCCTCTGTCCCCAATACTATTTGTGTTAACCCCTGAGCCACTCCTGAGAAGACTCTGAGAAAATGCTGACTATAAGGGCATTTCAGTTGTGGATGGCACATACAAACTTGCAGGTTTGCAGATATTTTACTCTTTCTCTCAAAGCCCCACACTACCTTGCCTATTCATCTGAAAGATTTTGTGCTCTTTCAGTCTATACCTAACTTGAAGATCAACTTTTCCAAATCCTATGCACTGAATGTGACTTTACTGGAGGATGTGGTCTCCTTTTGTTGAAAGCACTTTCTCTTTCATTGGAAAACCAACTCCATAACTTATCTAGCTATCCAACTACCGCTGTGCTTGTCAGATCCATATTCTAAAGATTTCCTGACTAATTTGCAACGCATTTCTAATAATCTCCTTAAGTGGTAGAAGGCCCACTTCTCCTGGTTTGATAGGGCCATCTTACACATGAATATCCTATACAGTTTGCTATATATCTTACATAGTAGGTGAGGTTTAAAAAAGACACAAGTCAATTATTGTTAAACTATTGCCACAAGTCGCCTTATAGACCATACCAATTTGCTTACCCAAAGCCTTCTTTAAGACTTTTAGGCAGATGTGTACGAGCTTTCTAGTAGCCATACTAGAATCAGCTTTGAACAATTAGCTATGCTTAACCTAAAGGGAGGTATCAGACTTCCTGATATTCATAATTATTATTGGGCTTGTCACTTATCCAGAATCGTTGATTGGAATGTCCAGTTGCATTAAGGACTGGGTGAGCCTTGAGTCCTCCTATACTGTTTTATTGTTGGGTTAACCACTTCAGCCCCGGAAGAATTTACTTCCTTCCTGACCAGTGCGTTTTTTGCAATTCTGCACTGCGTCGCTTTAACTAACAATTGCGCGGTCGTGTGACATGGCTCCCAAACAAAACTGACGTCCTTTTTTCCCACAAATAGAGCTTTCTTTTGGTGGTATTTGATCACCTCTGCGGTTTTTATTTTTTGCGCTATAAACAAAAACATAGCAACAATTTTGAAAAAAACGCATTATTTTTTACTTTTTGCTATAATAAATATCCCCAAAAAATAAATAAAAGAACATTTTTTTCCTCAGTTTAGGCCGATACGTATTCTTCTGCATATTTTTGGTAAATAAAAATCGCAATAAGCATTTATTGATTGGTTTGCGCAAAAGTTATAGCGCTTACAAAATAGGGGATAGTTTTATGGCATTTTTATTAATAATTTTTTTTTACTAGTAATGGCGGCGATCAGCAATTTTTATTGTGACTGCGACATTATGGCGGACACATCGGACATTTTTGACACATTTTTGGGACCATTGTCATTTAAACAGCAATCAGTGCTATAAAAATGCACTGATTCCTGTGTAAATGACACTGGCAGTGAAGGGGTTAACCACTAGGGGGCGGGGAGGGGTTAAGTCAGTACTAGGGAGTGTTTTCTAACTGTAGGGGGATGGGCTAGCTGTGACACGTCACTGATCTCTGCTCCCGATGATAGGGAGCAGAGATCAGTGACACTGTCACTAGGCAGAAAGGGGAGCTGCTCTCCGTGAGGCAATCACGGGTATCCCCTTGGCGATCGAGTCTGCGGGACCCGCGACCTGAGTCACGGAGCTCCCGGCCGGCGCGCGCGCTCGCCGCCGGTGGCGCGGACGCAATGGCATTGCTGGAAATTCAATGGGACTTACCTGTGTGCCCATTTGCCCAGCCGTGACAATCTGCTGACGTACATCAGCGTGCACCGGTCGGGAAGTGGTTAAACCCTTGGCTGGCTCCAGGACACATTTCAAAAGCGATAGGAGACCACCCTCTTCTTGGTCCAACCCTCCAGTGCTTCTGGTAGGTCTGTAAGAAAATGCTTTTCTCTACCCCGGCCCTTTAACGTCCTTATGACTTAACCTGGACTTCCCGCCAAGGATTTCTTGCAGGTGTTTGGCCTCATCTGCGCATATTGGCAATGGAATTTTTTTTTTCAAGGTAAAATTTTGGACTACGCCACTTTAAATTCCCTCCTAGAAGGCCACAAGTTACCTTTCTGGTCTTATCTTTAAATGACCCACTTTATCCATACTGCTAATTGTTCATCAGTTGTTTCTCGACCCCTCGGCCATACACTGTACAATCTCTGTATAATTACCTTTAGATTTACCAAAATGTTATAAATAAGAGGACCCACATATCTATCTATTCACTCTGTATCCAATCAGGCAGGCCCTTGGGGTGTCCAGGCCATGGGCTGCATGCAGACACAGAGAGTTTAGCATGCAGGCCAATGCTCATGGGATGCCGGGGATGCTGTGCAAACATAGTTGATGGGAGCAGGGTGTGTGCTAATGCAGTCAGCTGGTGAACTCCTTCATGTGTCCTACTGTTTTTTATGTCCTGAATCTACATACCAGGAAGTCATGAACTTTTCTATGGAACACACCAGGGGCTGAGGTAAGGCCTTGTCTTAAAAAAAACATAGAACGTTTTAATTTTTCTGAGGTACATTATGGTGTATTGTTACATAGTAGAGCTGGAATTTAGAAAAAAGTGAACTTAGCCTTCAAGAATCATCCTATCGCAAAGGGTATTATGTACACAGTGTTTTGCTATTATTGATGTTTGTCAGTCTGCAGAGAACAGGTAAACATTAAATGGAGATAGATTATACCCAATATTAAGTTTATATATACAGGAAGCTAGAACCCAGTGAAATGACTATGAGTCATCCCCTGGCTTCCTTTGAGAAGTTTGCCTTCTTTCCTATTGAGAATCCAAGTCTTGAGATCTCTGTACCATATTATTTAACATCCTGTCCACCACTGGGTTCTGAACATTTTCATTCTCCACTTTTGTCTTCTTCATAGCATAAAATTATATATAAATCTAGTAAGAAAGATGGGCATCCTCATAAAGGTCTTGGCAATTTAGACCTAGGAACTTAAATAAAGAAATCTTCCCTATGAGATGTAACAAGCTGTATCTACTAAAAACACAAATAAAGGTATTGGGTGGAAAGGCATTTTAAAATAGAGCAAATTATTTTTGAGTATTAGAACATAAAGATTGCTATTGTAAATTATATGAAAACGAGAGTAAACTGCGCTTCTGTAAACATATTGAACTTATGTATAGCAGCACCACTGACGTGAGATAAGATCACATAAATAATGAATGTACAGTGGGGACAGAAAGTATTCAGACCCCCGTAAATTTTTCACTCTTTATTATATTGCAGCCATTTGCTAAAATCATTTAAGTTCATTTTTTTCCTCATTAACCACTTCCCTACCCGCGTATTGTAATATGACATCCACAGATGGGATCTCCCATCCTGGGTGGACGTCATATGACGGCCTGGGCTTCCTGGCCGCCTAGGGGGCGCGCGCGCGCCGCGTTGCTCGGGACCCGGTGCGTGTGCCCGGCGGCCGCGATGTCCGCCGGACACCCGCGATTGCCCGTTAACCGGGCCGGACCGTGGATCTGTGTGTGTAAACACACAGATCCACGTCCTGTCAGTTGAGAGGAGACCGATCTGTGTTCCCAGTACAGCGGAACACTGATCGGTCTCCTCTCCTTGTACGTCCCCGCCCCCTACAGTTAGAAGCATTCCCTAGGAAACATATTTAACCCCTTGTGTCCCCCTAGTGGTTAACCCCTTCACTGACTGTCACATTTACACAGTAATCAATGCAATTTTATAGCATAGATCGCTGTATAAATGTGAATGGTCCCAAAAATGTGTCAAAAGTGTCCGATGTGTCCGCCATAATGTCACAGTCACGATAAAAAAATCGCAATCGCCGCTATTACTAGTAAAAAAAAATAAATAAATATTTTTTTTTTTTAAAAATGCCATAAATCTATCCCGTATTTTGTAGACGCTATAATTTTTGCGCAAACCAATCAATATACGCTTATTGCGATTTTTTTTTACCAAAAATATGTAGAAGAATATGCATCGCCCGAAACTGAGGAAAAAATGTGTTTTTTTTTTTTCAAATTGGGATATTTATTATAGCAAAAAGTAAAAAATATTGAGTTTTTTTCAAAATTGTCGCTCTTCTTTTGTTTATAGCGCAAAAAATAAAAACCGCAGAGGTGATCAAATACCACCAAAAGAGAGCTCTATTTGTGGGGAAAAAGGACATCAATTTTTTTTGGGTACAACGTCGCACGACCGCGCAATTGTCGTTTAAAGTGCGACAGCGCTGAAAACTAAAAATTTGCCTGGGAAGGAAGGGGGTGAAAATGCCCTGTATTGAACCGGTTAATATACACACAGCACCCCATATTGACAGAAAAACACAGAATTGTTGACATTTTTGAAGATTTATTAAAAAAGAAAAACTGAAATATCACATGGTCCCAAGTATTCAGACCCTTTGCTGTGACACTCATATATTTATCTCAGGTACTGTCCATTTCTTCTGATCATCCTTGAGATGGTTCTACACCTTCATTTAAGTCCAGCTGTGTTTGATTATACTGATTGAACTTGATTAGGAAAGCCACACACCTGTCTATATAATACCTTACAGCTCACAGTGCATGTCAGGGGAAATGAGAATCATGAGGTCAAAGGAACTGCCTGAAGAGCTCAGAGACAGAATTGTGGCAAGGCACAGATCTGGTCAAGGTTACAAAAATTTCTGCTGCACTTAAGGTTCCTAAGACCATGGACCATGTGATATTTCAGTTTTTCTTTTTTAATAAATCTGCAGAAATGTCAACAATTCTGTGTTTCTCTGTCAATATGAGGTGCTGTGTGTACATTAATGAGGAAAAAAAATTAACTTAAAGGATTTTAGCAAATGGCTGCAATATAACAAAGAGTGAAAAATTTAAGGGGGTCTGAATACTTTCCGTCACCACTGTATAGCAAAAGTGTTGCGCTAAACAAAAATATAAATATACATATAAATGTAAAACAGTGAGTCCATGGGGGTTATTTATGAAAGGCAAATCACTTTGCACTACACTTGAAATTGCACTAAAAGTGCACTTGGAAGCGCAGTCACTGTAAATCTGAGGGGTAGATCTGAAATGAGGGGAAGCACTGCTGATTTTATCATCCAATCATGTGCAAGCTAAAATGCTGTTTTTTTCTTGTCCTTGCATGTCCCTCTTGGATCTACAGTGACTGCACTTCCAAGTTCACTTTCAGTGCAATTTCAAGTGTAGTGCAAAGTGGATTTGCCTTTCGTAAATAACCCCCATGTGTCTTCCAACTGACATCAGTTTAATGCCTTCACTTTGATAAAAAGTGCACAAACGATTTTTCATTCAATTCCTCCACCTTGTGATAACCACCACCATAATAAAGGATGTACTCTTACCAGAACATTCCTACCACCTATTACGGGAGGTCAAATAAGGCTTGTGTATCTATTATATTCCATCCACGCTTGCTTTTCCACATCAAAGAACAAGAGGAATCATCCAGCAGTCACCTCTGAATGATACTCCTCCGGTCCCGAAGCAAGATGACCAGTGGGATGTGTCAATATAAAGATAAATGCCAATAGTGTAAGAATCCTTAAAAATTGGCTTTATTTAAGTAACGCATAGCATGCCATTACATGGGTGCAATCTTCCTCGGTCCAAAGACAAGGACGTGGGTTCAATCCAAATGCTATGACTGGAGATAAACCTTTTACCCGACTGGTTTTGTTACAACAGAACTTCTTCCGGGGCATTAAATGAACAATCGTTCGTGCACTTTTATTAAAGTGAAGGCATTACACTGATGTCAGTTGGAAGACACATGGACTCATTGTTTTACATTTATATGTACTTTTTTTGTATTTTTGTTTAGCGCAACATTTTTGCTATACATTGTAAATTATATGACTATCCTTATAAAACCTTTTCCAAAAATGTTGATTACATCTGTAGTTTTCCATATTGCTATAAACTGGTATGAGCTGGATATGACAAGTGTATATTTATTAAACTGTTGCCACAAGTCACCTTCTGGTGTTGAAAGATACACTGCCCAATTATTTCTTTATCAAAAGCAAAAATATATTGACTTGCTAGAAAATGTCACAGGATCAAGCCTGGTTTTGTACATAATTATAAAACAAGTTGTAAAGGCCATCGTAACAGAAAGTAACAGTTTCAGCTCAAGGGAAAAAAGAAGTATTTCTTCAAACATCCCTAAATTGAACTGTCTAAATTGCTAGGGGATCTCTCGAAGGTAAACTGATCTTAATTTAATAACAGTACCTCTCCTAGAGTTTATCTGCAAATAACTGTATTGCAAGTTTCATTGGTAAACTTTAAGAAGTATTCCTAAATTTGAAAATCCATCCCGCTTTTTTTAAGCAGTAATTGCTTCACTTTAATCTATGAAGCATCAGTGTCAATTTGATAGCTTAATGGATCTGAAAATTTAATCAAAAGAACATTTCAAAATCTACTGCAGGATAATCATAAACAACCGTCACAGCTGTATGGCATAGCTGAGTAAATAAAAAGGAGTACATGTAACACAGCAGTACTTTGAAAGAAATCAATCACTGAATAACATTTCTAAAATGGAATAGGAAATTATGTTAGTGCTTCATACAGTTCGTTCATACAGTGTACATGAGCAGAATATTTTCTTTAGGTAACTATTTTTGTTTTATTTGTTTGTGATTTTTTGATGTATACCTTCAAAATGTACAGTACAAGAGGCATAAAGCTGAATAAAAATCTGGTGAAAATTAAGCTATAGAATAGACACAGTAATAATCATATAATTGTGCACTGCTGATTTTGTATCGTTGTCTTATAGTAGCCTTTGAACTTACTACAATTTGGAGGGCAGTAAAGGTGCTTTTATGACAGATGCTTGACATAGGCTATTTTAACTAATTTTAAAATCATATAAGTATTACATATTTTGAAGTGTCTTCAACTTACTTACCTAATTCTATAGTCATTTGCTGTCCTGAATATTCTTTACAGCAAAGTTGGAATTTCTTTTTTTCAATTCCAAAGTTGCTGTCTGGGTGGCATGCATACTTTTTATTGGCTGTCCAGTTAAGGGATTCTCTTCAGAAGAAGATGACATCACAACAAGAGGACCAATCAGTGGTGAATACAGACTGCAGCAATGGATCATGGATCTCCACTCCTGGAAATGAGGGACACATGATGGCAGATTAATAATACTCTCTATTTACAAAAATATTGATGATTAGAGCCTTTCCATATACAGTAATACCTTGGATTACAAGCATAATTCATTCCAGAAGCATGCTTGTAATCAAAGGACTTGTATATCAAAGTGAATTTCCCCATAAGAAATAATGGAAACTCAGACGATTTGTTCCACAACCACTGCTGGTGTATGCAGTACTGTATGTGGCCAGAGGTGCGGGGGCGCTGGTGTATGCAGTAATGTATGTGGCCAAAGGTGCGGGGGTGCTGGTAATGCTAAGAGATGATCAGAAATGCTCGGAAACACTCTGAGACTCTCAGGAACTGTTGACACTTTCGGGTGCTCCGACACATGTTATGCCTGCCCCACCCATCTGGGAGTGTCTCCGAGTGTCTCTGAGCGTCTCCGTGTTCTCCAGGAAGCGCTAGGAACCACCAGTGCCCCCAGACCTCTGGCCACATATGGTAATATATACACCAGGAGCTTGAGTCCTGCTCATCTTGGGAGACATCGCTCACAAATCAAGTCAGGATTTTAAAAAAATATATAGCTCGTCTTCTGAAACGCTGGTATACCGCGTTACTCGCAACCCAAGGTATCACTGTACACCTAAAATATTGCCAGTCTCTACCAGAAAACTCTTCTACAATTCTTTCCAAGTTACAGGACACTAATAAATACATAATGATTAAAAAAAACCTTTCATCTAAGCTAGCTATTACTTACAGTGAGTTTATGATATAACAGGAAACACATGTGGTCCAAAAAGTCTAGCCACGTATGTACAGGATGTTATACGGTAGCAGAGATGAAGAGGTCTGTTAAAAGATTTGACTAGTGTACTTCTGCCACAATGTGCAAATATGCTAAATGTTATTGCACACTTCTCACTTAGGGCACACTGCATAGTGTGCTCCGCCTCCTCGGAGGTGACAACTCCAGGATTCTGTTGCTGATCCATCAATCACCATTGCCATCTAATACAAAGCTTCTTCTGGCTTCTCATTGTCCACGGGATGTCCACTGGTGATTATATAGTTAATATGGCTGAAAAAAGACACAAGTCCATCTAGTTCAACTTTTGTGTGTGTTCCCTCCTGACCATAAATTGGCAATAGGATAATCACTCAAATAACTTGTGTTGAATGTAAGAATTCCCATAGCCCTGTATATTATGGTGACTGAGGAAGATGCCTAATTCTGGTCATGTGTCTTCTTGAGGGATGCTATAACTCCTGCACAAGTGCACAGGAGTTACAACACCCCTGGCACCTAGCTTTATTCTTGGTATGCCAAGAATGAGCCAGCAAATACGATGTACTGTATGTCATGTGAGGGAAGAGTTCTTTGGCAAAAGAGACTTTGCAAGTCTTTTTTGCCAAAAATCTTTAACTGCCTGCAAATATTTCAGCTCAGCAGTTTGACTTTCATTTTTAGCTTTCTTTGCAGCCTGTTCACAGAGAGCAATAACTGAAAGCACAGTTAAAGCCTTGACATTTATTACTATAATGTAGTCAGGCTGCTTATACAGTGATAAATAAGCTTGTCTTTCTGTTTTTCTAAATACTAAATGCTACAGCAAGGGTTAAAACACGCTGGAGAGCCAGACTGCTGCTCTCTCAGTGCTCATGCTCCCAGAGCAGAGATGGGGTTGGAGCATGGTACAGGTGGAGCATCGGTACGCTGGAGACCTGGGCCGCTGCTGTGTGTGATCTCATTTCCCAGTGTGCAGCTTCCTTGGGGTATTTTAACCTTTGCTGGAGCACTTAGTATGTAAAGTAGCATATTTAGTACTGTACATTACACCTGGCAGCATTACAGTAATATATACTAAAGCTTCAAATAGGCTTTAAGCTGAATTAAACACACAAGTGTATAACTGAAGTTTTAATCAGTAATCACAGAAGTGTGGGTTCAGGACTGTAGCGGTGCCAACATCCCAAACATTATATATGTGCAAATCACAATTTGGCATTAGGATCCTGCAGGGCTGTCTTTAATATTAATCGGACTCTGGGCAAACATTTTCTTGGGCCCCCCCTATGCAATTTCGCCCTGCACCTGCTCTGAGACATACAATAAATAGCAGCTAGACTCAAAATCAGTTTACTGAATCAGATCAGGCAGCGATTGCGATTGGTTGCCAGAGGTTACAATGTATCATTACAGCTCACTGACTGTCAGCTAGAGGGTTCAGCACATGACTTCTGCTTGTTGATTGGTTGCTAAAGATTACTGTACATCAATACTGCTCACTGATTGGTTGCTAGAGGTTAGTGCACATTATTACTGCTTACTAATTGGTTGCTGCATATCCTTACCGCTCAATGATTGGTTGCAAGAGGTTAGTGCACATCATCTCCTCACTGCCTGCACACCATGGACTGGGGAGGTGAGGGGACCCTCATTGTGAGCCTGCTGGAACTCTGTGTAAGTGGAACTGGTGAGTTAAAAACCAGAGGGAGAGTGAACAAGTCTTACTTTGTGTTTGCTGGGTTGCATTTTTGGGGCTTTTCCTTT
Organism: Aquarana catesbeiana; assembly: GCF_042186555.1. Lineage (NCBI taxonomy): Eukaryota > Metazoa > Chordata > Amphibia > Anura > Ranidae > Aquarana > Aquarana catesbeiana. Next base: position 243,543,126 of record NC_133325.1, on the reverse strand, counting down.
TAGCTTTTCAATCACCTTTTTCTGTCACTTTTTAAATAGCTTTTTTTTTTCTTTTTTTTTTCTTCTTTGCTTTCAGACTAAAAATTAAGGGGAGTGGTTAATTGCTCACAGGTGCTTGAGGGCTATATAACTCTGTGTAGGACTCATAAGTGAGCCTGCTGGAACTCTGTGTAAGTGGAACTGGTCTAAGTGGTGAGTTAAAAACCAGAGGGAGAGTGAACAAGTCTTACTTTTTGTTTGCTGGGTTGCATTTTTGGGGCTTTTCCTTTTAGCTTTTCAATCACCTTTTTCTGTCACTTTTTAAATAGCTTTTTTTGTGGTGAGTGGTGAGTTAAAAACCAGAGTTTAAAACAGGAGGTTATAACAGGGGTCATAGTACCTGTGTAGTGTAAGTACCTGAGTGTTGTCTGAGTAGTGTGTGTGGATCATTAGTACTTGTGTATTGTGTACTGTATACTTGTGTATTGCGAGTGCATGTAGGTCTGTGAGTACCTGTGTATTTTGTTGTGTACCTGTGTATTGTCTTGAGTACCTGTGTATTGTCTTGAGTATTAGTGCCAGGAAGCTAGCTGTTAGGTAATTTGAACAGGGTAAAATCCCCAATCCTCACTAAATTTAATAGGTACGATGCCCAGTGGGTGTAGAGAGGCGACTCTTTGTACATCTTGCTGCATGTATGCGTTCCTTGATCATCCGATCGAGGGCGAATACTGCTGTGCAAAATGTAAGCACATTGTTTCCCTGGAAGCCCAGGTTCTGAATCAAGGGAAGCAACTGTCAGCACTGAGAAGTCCCTCCATACTAAAGGAGAGCCAGGAACATACACGGCAGGTGCCGGCAGGGGCCAGCACAGAGGCGGGTGGAGACAAAGTGGTGCAGGCACTAGCAAAGAGTAGATGGGTGACAGTCAGGAGGGGTAGAGGGAGAAGTGCCAGGGAGGCCGATCCAGGACTGGAGCATCCCAATAAGTACGCTCCATTGAGTGACATTGGTGAAACCAGTCAGGGACCAGCACTGCTGGAGCTGAGGGACTCTCCTAGCTGCTGGGGGAAGAACTCCTCCAGTGAGAGTGGGGGGGGGCAGCAAAGGGAAAGGAAAGGCAGATTCTGGTGGTAGGGGACTCAATTCTTAGAAGGACAGAGGGCAATCTGTAACCAAGACCTGAAGCGCCGAACATTATGTTGTCTACCGGGCGCTCGGGTTCGGCACATCATGGATCTTGTGGACAGATTACTGGGAGGGACTGGGGAAGACCTGGCTGTCATGGTGCACGTTGGCACCAATGACAAAGTCAGAGGCAGATGGAGTGTCCTAAAGAATGATTTTAGGGACTTAGGAGCTAAATTGAGGAAAAGGACCTCCAAGGTAGTAATCTCAGGAATACTACTGGTACATCGAGCCACACCAGAAAGGCAGAGGGAGATTAGGGAAGTAAACAAGTGGCTGAAGAGCTGGTGTAATAAGGAGGGGTTTGGGTTCCTGGAGGACTGGGCCGACTTCTCAGTCGGTAACCGGTACTATAGAAGGGACGGACTGCACCTAAATGAGGAGGGTGCAGATCTGCTGGGAATGAAGATGGCCAAAAAGTTAGAGGGGTTTTTAAACTAGGCGATGGGGGGAGGGTCCAGAGGCAGAGATAGCCAGCGCGGAAGATATTCCAGAGGGTAGTATTGGGGGCATTAGTGGTAGGTTAACCAAAGCACAAAAACACAAGGTGAGTATAGTAGCAAGTAGTTGCAATCTCGAAAGACCCAATACGAGGACAACATGCAACCGGTCTAAAATATGTGGCATGTTCACCAATGCCAGGAGCATGGCGGACAAGATGGGTGAACTAGAGATACTGTTGTACGAGGAGGATTTGGATTTTGTGGGAATTTCAGAGACCTGGATCAACAGCTCTCATGATTGGCTGGCAAAATTCAAGGGTATACCCTATACCGCAAGGATAGAGAGGGTAAAAAAGGGGAGGGGTATGCCTATATATCAAGAATAATGTACAAGTGAATGTGAAAGATGACATCACTGAGGGAGCTAGAGAGGAGGTGGAATCCTTATGGGTAGAGCTCCAAAGGGATGAAGCTAAGGGGAAAATAATACTGGGAGTATGCTATAGGCCCCCTAACCTGAGGGAGGAAGTGGAGACAGATCTCCTATCACAATTTGGATTAGCAGCAAGGATGGGAAGTGTTATCATAATGGGGGATTTTAATTATCCAGACATAGACTGGGCAGAGGGAACCGCACATTCATTTAAGGCTCGCCAGTTCCTTAATGTCTTGCAGGACAATTTTATGGGTCAGATGGTAGATGCACCAACTAGAAATAAAACATTACTGGATCTACTGATTACCAACAATACAGACCTGATCACGGATGTGGAAATACGGGGCAATTTAGGTAACAGCGATCACAGGTCAATTAGTTTCAGTATAAATCACACAAATAGGAAACATAAAGGGAATACAAAGACACTGAATTTCAAAAGAGCCAACTTCCCTAAACTACAAACCTTGCTAAAAGGCATAAATTGGGATAAAACATTAGGAACAAAGAATACGGAGGAGAGATGGGTTTGCTTTAAGGGCATATTAAATAAGGGCATTAGCCAATGTATCCTATTGGGTAATAAATTTAAAAGAGTGAACAAAAGTCCTGGTTGGCTTAACTCCAATGTAAAAATGCATATAAAAGCAAAGGAGAAGGCCTTCAAAAAATACAAGGTTGAGGGATCATCCTCAGCATTCAGACTTTATAAAGAATGCAACAAGAAATGTAAGGGTGCAATTAGGACAGCTAAGATAGAACATGAAAGACACATAGCGGAGTAGAGCAAAAAAAATCCCAAGAAATTCTTTAAGTATGTAAACAGTAAAAAAGGGAGGACAGACCATATTGGCCCCATAAAGAATGAGGAAGGACATCTGGTTACAAAGGATGGGGAGATGGCGAAGGTATTGAATTTATTCTTCTCCTCAGTCTTCACGAGTGAATCGGGGGGCTTCAGTAACCAAAACTGCAGTGTTTATCCTCATGACACAACACAAGAAGCACCTCCATGGTTAACAGAGGACAGAATTAAAATTAGACTTGAGAAACTTAACATTAATAAATCACCGGGACCAGATGGCTTGCATCCGAGGGTACTTAGGGAACTCAGTCAAGTGATTGCCAGACCGTTGTTCCTAATTTTTACAGATAGTCTACTGACTGGAATGGTACCAGCTGATTGGAGAAAAGCCAATGTAGCACCAATATTTAAAAAGGGCCCAAAATACATCCCTGGGAATTACAGACCAGTTAGCTTAACATCAATAGTATGTAAACTCTTGGAGGGGATGATAAGGGACTATATACAAGATTTTAGTAATAAGAACGGTATCATTAGCAGTAATCAGCATGGATTTATGAAGAATCGTTCTTGCCAAACCAATCTATTAACCTTCTATGAGGAGGTGAGTTGCCATCTAGATAAAGGAAGGCCCGTAGACGTGGTGTATCTGGATTTTGCAAAAGCATTTGACACAGTTCCCCATAAATGTTTACTGTACAAAATAAGGTCCGTTGGCATGGACCATAGGGTGAATACATGGATTGAGAACTGGTTACAAGGGCGAGTTCAGAGGGTGGTGATAAATGGGGAGTACTCGGAATGGTCAGGGGTGGGTAGTGGGGTTCCCCTAGGGTTCTGTGCTGGGACCAATCCTATTTAATTTGTTCATAAACGACCTGGAGGATGGGATAAACAGTTCAATCTCTGTATTTGCAGACGATACTAAGCTAAGCAGGGCAATAACTTCTCCGCAGGATGTGGAAACCTTGCAAAAAGACCTGAACAAATTAATGGGGTGGGCGACTACATGGCAAATGAGGTTCAATGTAGAAAAATGTAAAATAATGCATTTGGGTGGCAAAAATATGAATGCAATCTATACACTGGGGGGAGAACCTCTGGGGGAATCTAGGATGGAAAAGGACCTGGGGGTCCTAGTAGATGATAGGCTCAGCAATGACATGCAATGCCAAGCTGCTGCTAACAAAGCAAACAGAATATTGGCATGCATTAAAAAGGGGATCAACTCCAGAGATAAAACGATAATTCTCCCACTCTACAAGACTCTGGTCCGGCCGCACCTGGAGTATGCTGTCCAGTTCTGGGCACCAGTCCTCAGGAAGGATGTACTGGAAATGGAGCGAGTACAAAGAAGGGCAACAAAGCTAATAAAGGGTCTGGAGGATCTTAGTTATGAGGAAAGGTTGCGAGCACTGAACTTATTCTCTCTGGAGAAGAGACGCTTGAGAGGGGATATGATTTCAATATACAAATACCGTACTGGTGACCCCACAATAGGGATAAATCTTTTTCGCAGAAGAGAGTTTAACAAGACTCGTGGCCACTCATTAAAATTAGAAGAAAAGAGGTTTAACCTTAAACTACGTAGAGGGTTCTTTACTGTAAGAGCGGCAAGGATGTGGAATTCCCTTCCACAGGCAGTGGTCTCAGTGGGGAGCATTGAAAGATTGTACACTAAGCCCCAATGTAATGAAAAGATTTACATTGACCACTACTGTAACAGACATTTAGCCTGCATTCACATTTGTATGTGTCGGGAATGCATTCAAAATTGCTTTGCTGACACCACAGAGACGTGCTGCCCTTTATCAGATACACAGCAGTGCCAATTGTTAATGACACCCTCACGCATTGGCTGAGATGTGCATATTCACGTGCACCACAATTAACGGCTCTGTGGCACCATGTTATTTTGACAAAGGGTTCCACCTTTAATTTGCTTACCTTTGCAGAACAGGCTGATAGTAGGCTTAATGACCACAGTTGTAGGCAGGACTTTCAAACATGCCCCTTTACCGCCCCGGTGGGCAGCATTCAGCAGAAGTGATGGTGGATATGACCTCAGGGGGGCATGATATACATATGAATGCTGCCTCAATTTACATATCAATGCAGCTGGTCCTATTTACATATCAATGCAGGTTATTTACATGTAAACACAGGGTCTGCAGTTGAGTCATCTGTACATGGCAATAGGCAGAGCTGAGCAGCATTAGGAGCAAATTCATACTGAGATATCGGGACACAGCACAGGACTAAAACTCCAATGGACAAGGGAATTTGAATTGGGATAGTTGGCAAGTGTGAGGCTGCTGCTTTGGGTCCCACAACAATGATGGGGCCCAGGGCAGATGCCCCTTTTGCCCTGCCTTAAAGACGGCCCTGGGATCCTGTGCATTTGCAGTAGTAACGTTACAAGCTGGCCACTGCGCAGAAATTCATCACTATATTGGTGGCGACCTTTCAGGAGAGCAGGAGTGAAATTAATTTTCGTGCTCTCAATTTTTACTGCACATTTGATTTCTTTCAGGAGCCTAGGAGTCAGGTTGACTCCTGCACAATCGATAAACTGTTCACACTACCCTGGCCTCTCCACACTGCTCTGCCAATCCCGCACCTCTCTCAAAACCTCTTCCCCTGTCGCTACCACTTTTTAATGTGCCAACCCACCTAACCCTGCTATCACCATTTTTTCCCTGTACACCCCTCACTCTTAACAATCTTTCCCAACATTCTGCCACTGTCATCCATCCTGGGCCCTTTGCCTTACAACTCTGCCACACACCCAAATTCCCTTCCAGACCCTTCAGGTATGAAGAGAAACCCCATGCAAAAATCATTAAAAAAAGCATAAGGTCATCCAAAAAATCCACCCTAGACCATTATGCAGCCCATGCAGCCTTGTTGCCCTTTCAAAATTTAGAAGGATACTACTAACAAGTTTGAAGAGGCATATTTAGGTTCAGATTTAGTTTACTTAAAAATTGTTCAAGGGAGCTGTGAAATACAATAACAAATCACCTGCATAGAGTGCCAGCTTGTATTCTGTCAAACCAAGGTAATCGCCTTATCTAGATGGGTTTTGATGAAGAGCATTTGCAGTTGCGAGCATGCACAAAAGAGGAGACAGCAGTCAGCCCTGTCGAGTCTTGTTAGTATTATGGAAACTGCAAGTGAGAACAGTTGGTTTTGACACTAGCTGAAAGGGAAGGTATAAAGAGCCATAATTTTGTGGATCAGGTGATCTTCCAGTCCAGCATAGGCGGCCAAGGTTTGTTACACAAAGTCCCAGTCAGCTCTGTCAAATGCTTTTTCAGCATCAATTGACAGAAAGCAAATGAGGAGGTTCCATTTTTGGGCATAAGACAATAAATGGTTAGTTTTTTTAGTAGTATCACAAGCTTCCCTATGTGATACAAAGCCTACCTGGTCCATACAATTTAATTATCTTCACTCAGTAGTGAGATTGGTCTATACCTTCTATGATCTGTGTCCCCATTGTCAGGTTTTAACATCACAGAAATATGATTTTATAAAGCTTGAGGAATAGAGGGATGTTAAGGGGAGAGTTTGTTAAAGAATTATAGTAAGAGAAGCGATAATTCTTGTCTCAAACTTTTATAGAACCTGTTCATAAAACAAACAGGTCCTGAAGCTTTCTTGTTTGCTGTCTGTTTAATGGCAAGTGTATGTTTGTCCTCTGAGAAGTTTAGAGATTCGAGGATATCAGATGGGGAGGAAAGGGAATTTGGTGCCCTCAAGACAGATCAATTTTGGGCAACTTCTTCTCTATTGGTTGTGCACTACATGATGATATGTATTAGGTTATGTAAGAAAGAATAGCAGTCTTTGGAAGTATTTAGTATGTCCAAATTTCTTTGTGAACCAGACATTTAGTAGAAGGCTTTAGACTTAAGATGCTATGTTGTTGCATGTGTGGGTGGAGCAGACATGCTAATGAAGTTCCACATTTATTGCTTTTTTCATGCGAATATTTTAGGAAGCAGTTCTGAAAATGGTTTGATCCAGGAGCATAATGGTTGATATCTGGTTTCTAAGATCTCAGCTTTTTAGAAGATCCGAATTAGGTTAGACATTTCTCTGGGCCTACCTCAGTGCATTTGGTTTTTCTAATTATCTAGTAGCAGGCCTGGATCTTGTAGCTGAGAAAACTGGCTACTTGGTGGTTGTCAATCCTTGTGAAAATGTCTTCCACTGACTTCTTGAATACCTCAGCCTGTTACTGATGTAGGATATATCTTGACTGACCACTGCTAGTTCAGATTTCTGTGAATGCAGTATTCTAGAGATATATCATTCCTGGTCCACTATAGTAGGTAGAGACTGAATATAGCAGTGTACATTGGTATTGATTTCAACATCTTGTGAGTGTGAGAGGACTGCCCCAGATCTTAGTGAGATCTAGGTAAGTTCAAGCTTCTAGGCTGTATAGGTCTTTGCACACAGGGCCGGATTTCCCACAAGGCCACCGAGGCCAGGCCTCGGGGCGGCAGTGGTACAGGGGCGGCCCGGCGCCGCTCCTGCAATGACTTCTCGGCCGCCCCCCACACTAACCTAGCAGCATGCAGCGCACCAGGGCACCAGAGAGGTGGGGGCGCTGAAGCGCTAGAGTGCTCCTCTCCCTCCTCCTACTCTCTGTGTCCAGACGCGGCTCCCTCCGCTCCCACCGCCGCCGCTGCTGTTTTTTTCGAGGCTTCAGCCTGTCCCCCCTCCCTCCTCCTGTCAGAGAAGGAGAGCAGCCGCCGGAGATCGGAGCGGCTGGTCTCTGTGCGGGGGGCGGGGGGCGGGGGGGCGGGGGGCGCGTGTTCTCTTGTGTCTCTCACTCCCGCCCAAGCCTGTCTCCATCTGTTCCATCTGTTCACTTATGGAGGGGGAGTTGTCCTGGGAGGGGGGTTGTCCTGAGGCTCTGTACTAGTGAAGGGGGGGTTGTCCTGGGGCTCTGTACTAGTGAAGGGGGGTTTGTCTGGGGGGGGTTGTACTAATGAAGGGGGGGGGTTGTCTTGGGGGTCTGTACAGGGCCGGATTTCCCACAAGGCCACCAAGGCCAGGCCTCGGGGCGGCAGTGGTACAGGGGCGGCCCGGCACCACTCCTGCAATGACTTCTCGGCCGCCCCCCACACTAACCTAGCAGCATGCAGCGCACCCGGGCACCAGAGAGGTGGGGGCGCCGAAGCGCTAGAGTGCTCCTCTCCCTCCTCCTACTCTCTGTGTCCAGACGCGGCTCCCTCCGCTCCCACCGCCGCCGCTGCTGTTTTTTTCGAGGCTTCAGCCTGTCCCCCCTCCCTCCTCCTGTCAGAGAAGGAGAGCAGCCGCCGGAGATCGGAGCGGCTGGTCTCTGTGCGGGGGGCGGGGGGGCGCGTGTTCTCTTGTGTCTCTCACTCCCGCCCAAGCCTGTCTCCATCTGTTCCATCTGTTCACTTATGGAGGGGGAGTTGTCCTGGGAGGGGGGGTTGTCCTGGGGCTCTGTACTAGTGAAGGGGGGGTTGTCCTGGGGCTCTGTACTAGTGAAGGGGGGGTTTGTCTGGGGGGGTTATACTAATGAAGGGGGGGTTGTCCTGGGGGTCTGTACTAATGGAGGGGGTGGGGGTTGACCTGGGGGGGGTTTGTACTAATGGAGAGGGGGTTGTCCTGAGGGGGGTTTGTACTAATGGAGGGGGGTTGACCTGGGGGGGTTTGTACTAATGGAGGGGGGTTGTCCTGGGGGGTATGTACTAATGGAGGGGGGTTGTCCTGGGGGGTTTGTACTAATGGAGGGGCGTTTGTCCTGGGGGGGTCTGTACTAATGAAGGGAGGGGGGTTTGTCCTGGGGGGGTCTGTACTAATGAAGGGAGGGGGGTTTGTCCTGGGGGGGTCTGTGCTAATGGAGGGGGTGGGGGTTGACCTGGGGGGGTTTGTACTAATGGAGAGGGGGTTGTCCTGGGGGGGTTTGTACTAATGGAGGGGGGGTTGACCTGGGGGGGTTGTACTAATGGAGGGGGGTTGTCCTGGGGGGTTGTCCTGGGGGGTATGTACTAATGGAGGGGGGTTGTCCTGGGGGGTATGTACTAATGGAGGGGGGTTGTCCTGGGGGGTTTGTACTAATGGAGGGGCGTTTGTCCTGGGGGGTCTGTACTAATGAAGGGAGGGGGGTTTGTCCTGGGGGGGTCTGTACTAATGAAGGGAGGGGGGTTTGTCCTGGGGGGGTCTGTACTAATAAAGGGAGGGGGGTTTGTCCTGGGGGGGTCTGTACTAATGAAGGGAGGGGGGTTTGTCCTGGGGGGATCTGTACTAATGAAGGGAGGGGGGTTTGTCCTGGGGGGGTCTGTACTAATGAAGGGAGGGGGGTTTGTCCTAGGGGGGTCTGTACTAAGGGAGGGGGGTTTGTCCTGGGGGGATCTGTACTAATGAAGGGAGGGGGGTTTGTCCTGGTGGGGGTCTGTACTAATGAAGGGAGGGGGGTTTGTCCTGGGGGGGGGTCTGTACTAATGAAGGGAGGGGGTTTGTCCTGGGGGGGGGTCTGTGCTAATGGAGGGGGTGGGGGTTGACCTGGGGGGTTTGTACTAATGGAGAGGGGGTTGTCCTGGGGGGGTTTGTACTAATGGAGGGGGGGTTGACCTGGGGGGTTGTACTAATGGAGGGGGGTTGTCCCGGGGGGTTGTCCTGGGGGGTATGTACTAATGGAGGGGGGGTTGTCCTGGGGGGTATGTACTAATGGAGGGGGGTTGTCCTGGGGGGTTTGTACTAATGGAGGGGCGTTTGTCCTGGGGGGTCTGTACTAATGAAGGGAGGGGGGTTTGTCCTGGGGGGGTCTGTACTAATGAAGGGAGGGGGGTTTGTCCTGGGGGGGTCTGTACTAATAAAGGGAGGGGGGTTTGTCCTGGGGGGGTCTGTACTAATGAAGGGAGGGGGGTTTGTCCTAGGGGGGTCTGTACTAAGGGAGGGGGGTTTGTCCTGGAGGGGATCTGTACTAATGAAGGGAGGGGGTTTGTCCTGGGGGGTCTGTACTAATGAAGGGAGGGGGGTTTGTCCTAGGGGGGGTCTGTACTAAGGGAGGGGGGTTTGTCCTGGGGGGATCTGTACTAATGAAGGGAGGGGGGTTTGTCCTGGTGGGGGTCTGTACTAATGGAGGGGGGTGGTTTGTCCTGGGGGGGTCTACACCCAGGAAAGTACACCCAGGACTCCAGAAGGAGAGGGCAGTGCTGAGGGAACACCATCAGAGAGAGAACACCGCTGCCCTGCGCCACCAGAGGGAAAGCCACACAGCCTGGCGCCATCCCTGGTGGAGAAAGGAATGGAGTCATTGCAGGAATACAGATCTGGGTGCTACCCAACAGACTCGCCACGGGCAATTCAGAGTGAGCTGACTCCTGATCAGAGGGAACCGTTGCTGTATCGCTGGGTCAGGTGAGAGGGCCTATCGGCCATTATCTACTAATGTCCATAGGAACTGCAGTCTCTGACCGTCTCCTGTATCATGTCTGCAATCTCTGACCATCTCCTGTACTATGATTGCAGTCTCTGACCATCTCTTGTATCATGTCTGCAGTCTTTGACCGTATCATGTCTGGGGGCTCTTTCTGGTGGTGTGTGTGTGTGTGTGTGTGGGGGGGGCGGCATTGAAGGGCCCGGCCTTGGGGCGGCAAAGGGAGTAAATCCGGGCCTGGGTCTGTACTAATGGAGGGGGGGGTTGACCTGGGGGGGTTTGTACTAATGGAGAGGGGGTTGTCCTGAGGGGGGTTTGTACTAATGGAGGGGGGTTGACCTGGGGGGGTTTGTACTAATGGAGGGGGGGTTGTCCTGGGGGGTATGTACTAATGGAGGGGGGTTGTCCTGGGGGTTTGTACTAATGGAGGGGCGTTTGTCCTGGGGGGTCTGTACTAATGAAGGGAGGGGGGTTTGTCCTGGGGGGGGTCTGTACTAATGAAGGGAGGGGGGTTTGTCCTGGGGGGGTCTGTGCTAATGGAGGGGGTGGGGGTTGACCTGGGGGGTTTGTACTAATGGAGAGGGGGTTGTCCTGGGGGGGTTTGTACTAATGGAGGGGGGGTTGACCTGGGGGGGTTGTACTAATGGAGGGGGGTTGTCCTGGGGGGTTGTCCTGGGGGTATGTACTAATGAAGGGGGGGGTTGTCCTGGGGGGTATGTACTAATGGAGGGGGGTTGTCCTGGGGGGTTTGTACTAATGGAGGGGCATTTGTCCTGGGGGGTCTGTACTAATGAAGGGAGGGGGGTTTGTCCTGGGGGGGTCTGTACTAATGAAGGGAGGGGGGTTAGTCCTGGGGGGGGTCTGTACTAATAAAGGGAGGGGGGTTTGTCCTGGGGGGGTCTGTACTAATGAAGGGAGGGGGGTTTGTCCTAGGGGGGTCTGTACTAAGGGAGGGGGGTTTGTCCTGGGGGGGATCTGTACTAATGAAGGGAGGGGGGTTTGTCCTGGGGGGGTCTGTACTAATGAAGGGAGGGGGGTTTGTCCTAGGGGGGTCTGTACTAAGGGAGGGGGGTTTGTCCTGGGGGGATCTGTACTAATGAAGGGAGGGGGGTTTGTCCTGGTGGGGGTCTGTACTAATGAAGGGAGGGGGGTCTGTCCTGGGGGGGGTCTGTACTAATGAAGGGAGGGAGGTTTGTCCTGGGGGGTCTGTGCTAATGGAGGGGGTGGGGGTTGACCTGGGGGGGTTTGTACTAATGGAGAGGGGGTTGTCCTGGGGGGTTTGTACTAATGGAGGGGGGGTTGACCTGGGGGGGTTGTACTAATGGAGGGGGGTTGTCCTGGGGGGGTATGTACTAATGGAGGGGGGGTTGTCCTGGGGGGTATGTACTAATGGAGGGGGGTTGTCCTGGGGGGTTTGTACTAATGGAGGGGCGTTTGTCCTGGGGGGTCTGTACTAATGAAGGGAGGGGGGTTTGTCCTGGGGGGTCTGTACTAATGAAGGGAGGGGGGTTTGTCCTGGGGGGGATCTGTACTAATGAAGGGAGGGGGGTTTGTCCTAGGGGGGTCTGTACAAAGGGAGGGGGGTTTGTCCTGGGGGGATCTGTACTAATGAAGGGAGGGGGGTTTGTCCTGGTGGGGGTCTGTACTAATGGAGGGGGGTGGTTTGTCCTGGGGGGGTCTACACCCAGGAAAGTACACCCAGGACTCCAGAGGGAGAGGGCAGTGCTGAGGGAACACCATCAGAGAGAGAACACCGCTGCCCTGCGCCACCAGAGGGAAAGCCACACAGCCTGGCGCCATCCCTGGCGGAGAAAGGAATGGAGTCATTGCAGGAATACAGATCTGGGTGCTACCCAACAGACTCGCCACGGGCAATTCAGAGTGAGCTGACTCCTGATCAGAGGGAACCGTTGCTGTATCGCTGGGTCAGGTGAGAGGGCCTATCGGCCATTATCTACTAATGTCCATAGGAACTGCAGTCTCTGACCGTCTCCTGTATCATGTCTGCAATCTCTGACTATCTCCTGTACTATGATTGCAGTCTCTGACCATCTCTTGTATCATGTCTGCAGTCTTTGACCGTATCATGTCTGGGGGCTCTTTCTGGTGGTGTGTGTGTGTGTGTGTGTGTGGGGGGGGGGGGGCGGCATTGAAGGGCCCGGCCTTGGGGCGGCAAAGGGAGTAAATCCGGGCCTGTTTGCACATAGAGAAAAGCAATGCATCACCACACCTCACTCTTTCATAAGCAAGGCACACCCCCTTCAGTTTGAAATACTTTAAACATTTGCTGCTACAACCATACATACAACCCCTTTAAGAGATTGTAAAGTCTTGTTTTTTTGTTTTTTTTTAAATAACAAACATGTTATACTTACCTCCTCTGTGCAGTTGGTTTTGCATAGAGCAACCTGGTTCTTCTTCTTCTCGGGTCCCCCTTCACTGCTCCTGGCCCCTTCCTCCTGTCGAGTGCCCCCACAGCCAGCAGCTTGCTATGGACGTGCCTGAGCCGAGTCACAGTTCTATTCAGACACAGAGTCCTGACCGGGCCCACCCCCTCTCTCCCCGATTAGCTAGCTGACTTTGATTGACAGCCGCGGGAACTAATGGCGCTGCTGCTGTGTCTCAGCCAATAAGGAGGACAGCTTAGACACTCGTGGACATGGCTGGTGAGAGATGGGGCTCAGGTAAGTAATTAGGGGATGCTGGGGAGACTGCTACACACAACTTCTGCCTTCACTACTCCTTTAAGTATTTTATAACTTTACAGGTTTAATGATTTCTATGAAAAATGTAGAGATGCGAGGGAAACCAAGGTCCCAAGGAAAATATCCCAAACTGCTGACCAAAAATAGTGGATCATATGTTTAATGTTCCAATTGCATTTTTGCACAGTTTGTTTTTCGTGATTTAAGTTTTCTTCTTCTTATCGGGAAACATAGACAGAAGAATAAGCTATAACAAATACCGCATATGTAAAATGTATAAACATTTAAGATACAGAGAAGGCAAATGAATAATATCTGATTAAATGCTATAGCTACATATTGCCTAGTTGAACCCATGAATATTAAATGCATGACCAAAGACCATTGTACAATTTTTATTCATTATCAAAATATATAGAGAGGAATTAAAAAAAAGATGTATATTCATCTGATTGGATTTGAAGTTCATATTCCTAAAATGTCAACAATTTTTTTTTAAAAGCCATAACTATTACAGTAGATAGACTCATAAGTTTGATGATCAATTCCCTTAAAATGTGTTTAAAGTGAAACTAAGCCCACTTATTTAACTACTTCCCAGTTACAGTTAAGCATTCCTCTGATGATAATTGTCACAGTCACCAGAATGGTACATTAGCTTTCATCCAAACTTTCAAGCTGTCAAGTGACTGATGTCATAGTAACTGCAGATCTAAATAAAGGCTAAGCTAGCACCAGCTTCATCTGTAAAAGTTAGCAGAGTTTGGTTTCACTTTAATTCACAATCTTCAGTTGAGTCTAAGGAGATTGGAAAATTACTGTATTTATCAACGTATAACAGCATTTTTTCCCCTAAAAACAGAGTGCAAATAATGTATGTGTGTTATACGCTGATATTTTCCATTAGCCTGCCTCAGAAGAGAAGAGGGGGGTTGGGGGCAAGTGTCACCGGATTACACAGATCGGAGATCTCCCGTTCTCCTGGACCGGCTCCTATGATAGACAGCACACTGGTGCAATGTCGGGACATGTGCTGTCTATCATATCATATAACATCGGCAGCCGAGTAAATGGTAGATCTCCATTCTGTATAATCCAGCAGCTCTAATCTCCATGCTCTGGTAAGGCTGCGCTGATTGCCACTGATCAGGCCAAATTGATGGGCAATGATAAGACTGCAGATGGGCACTGATCAGGCTGCATTGATGGGCAATGGTGAGGCTTCAGATGAGCACTGATCAGGCTGCATTGATGGGCAATGGTGAGGCTGCAGATGGGCACTGATCAGGCTGCATTGGTGGGCACTGGTGAGACTGCATTGATGGGCACTGACCCTTATTTTGCTTCAAAGTTCTTTATTTAAAATGTAAGGTTTTTTCCTGAAACTTCCCTCTTAAAATTAAGGTGTTATATGCCTGTGCATGTCATACGCCAATAAATACGGTATATCATGTGTCCTACATAAAGATACTTAAAGTGGTATTAAACCCAAAAACGAAAATGTAATATACTGCAACTTACCAATCCTTAGATGTAGTGGATGCATTTGTTTTCTTTTTTAAGATTATTTCCCTTTGTTTTAACTGGGGTCTTCATTCTGGATGAAGTAGTAAACCAGACACCTTTGGACAGCAGCATTCTCAGTCTGAGGAAAGAGTCGTGTTAAACTTGCAGATTTAGATGGACCTGACCAACAATTTGAAGCTGATCTCCAGATAACACTTTATAAGCAGTTACAGCAAACAGTTTTTTTCCTTTCCTGAAGGTTTTACATAAGTGAATAAATGATGGCCATTGTAAGTTCCCCTTTCAGTGGTAAATGCTTTGTCTCAACTAGCTAACTGCTACTTTGTGTAACAGCTTGGTCGGTAAAGGAAGTTGAAAAATATCAGAATTACTGGCTGGATCACCTGGTGAAAATAAAGGAAAAAAGACAAACAAAGAAGAAGAACTAAAAATTAACTTTAGATTTTAGACTAAAATGTTGACCAAATTAGACTAAAAATTGGAGGGCTGCAATTTAATACATTTTGTTTTGAGTTTAATACCACTTTAAAGCAGAAATAAACCCTCTTCTGAATTTGAAGATGACACTACTTTAAGGCTCATTCACATCTGTGATTACAGCAAGACAGTGGATTTCTGTGGCAAAAATCTGCGGATTCCTGTGGCTGGAATCACAGGTGTATGGGAACAGTTGCAGCCAAGACACCTGCATGAAACAATAACAGGCTAACACTCGTAGCTATCCACCACTGTTTGCCTACAATTAGGGGCAGATGATCATTCCTGGACATAATTCCCTCTCTGCTTCTTCCAGGACTGCATAGTGCTATGCCATCAGCTAAACAATTTGCGAGCTTAAGCATTTGGTCAAGAGCTGACATAAGCAGACTGACAACTGTGATAGTTATCACCAGATACATGCCTTACATGTTGCATGCACTGTGCATGTGCTAGTAGCCAAAATGAAAATGAAAACAATGAAGATAGCAACATTTATATGTTTGATGAAGGATTTAATAACAGTAACCGTTCAGTGGAACTCTAACTTCTTTTTGCTAATGCAGGTCAATTCACATTTAATATAAGAACATAATCTCACATTTTACAAACTTGCTTTTATTTTAGTTTATAATATATGATGTTTTGTGGACTAGCCGCTTGCTTACTGGGCACTTAAACCCCCTTCCTTCCTTTTCAGGTTTCAGCGCTGTCACTCTTTGAATGACAATTGCGCAGACATGCTACAATGTACCCAAATTACATTTTTATCATTTTTTTTCACACAGATAGAGCTTTCTTTTGGTGGTATTTAATTGCTGCTGGGTTTTTTATTTTTTGCTAAATAAAACAAAAAAGGACCAAAAATGTTGAAAATAAAAACCAAAACTGTTTCATAGTTTGTTATAAAATTTTGAAAACAGGTAATTTTTCTCCTTCACTGATGTGCGCTAATGAGGCTGCACTAATGGGCACTGATAAGCTGCTCTGGTGGGCACCGATAGGCGGCACTGATGGGCACTGATAAGGCAACACTAATGGGAACTGATAGGTGGCACTGATAAGCACTGATGAGGTGGCACTGATAGGTGGCTCTGAGAGCTGTCACTGATGGTTGGCACTGATGGGTGGCACTGAAGGGCACTGATAGGTGGCACTGAAGGGCACTGATAAGCAGCACTGATAGGTGGCACTGATAAGTGGCACTGATAGGTGGCTCTGATGGGAACTGATGCACTCTGATGGGTGGCACTGATGGTCACTGGTAGACACTGGTTGGTGACACTAATAGCGAGCACTGATCTGTGGCACTGATTCTGAGACACCGATGGGCATTGATTGGCAGCACTGGTGGGAATTGATGGGTGGCACTGTGGGCACTAGCAGGTGGCACTGTGGGCACTGGTAGGTGGCACTGGTGGGTACTGCCAGCTGACACTGGTGGGCACAGAAAATGCAGCCGCAGCTTTATGTGTGAGGGACCGATGTTCCTCTGACAGAAGCCGATGGTCGGCTTTTTGTTTCCCTCAGGTTGACAGAGTTAGGGAAAAAAAATACTGATTACCGAGCTTCTGTTTACATCACGTGACAGCTGATCACGTGGTAAGGGGACGGGATCGACCCCTTACTCAGATCTGTGATCATCCGAGTCTCATAGACTCGGTGATCACAGAACGCGCTGCGCTCGACCCGCAGACAGCGCTTGCTCGGGAGGACGTCCATGGATGTAGCCATCTTTTGGCTATAGCGCAGGCGGCAAGTAGCTAGTCACTACAGGAAGCTACCAGCAGCTTAGAAAATAATTTCTAGTTATCTCTTAATCGCTGTTGAGATAATATATTGGGCAATAAGAATGGGCATTGTGTATACTTATGCAGGTCGCTGCATAATTTGATACAATTGTGCCAACATTTGGTTGCAATTTTTTTTTGTGCACATTAACACACATACACATTTTTCTCCAGGCATCACCTTGGAGGTTGTGTTGGAGGTTGTGTTGGACTTTTCTTACTGCTCGATACTTCAATCTGTCCTGCTTGCACTGCTGATCCCCTCAGGTTCTTATACTCACAGCTCATGTGTCAGATGTCCCTGGTAGCTGCTGTTAGGATATGAGCATGTGATATCCTTCATTTTTGTAAGTATGGGTCCCTCATTGTGATCCCTACATTTTACATTCATGTAATACAATTTTTACTATTGTTGTCATACAGTCTTAAACTATGTTACATTATAGATATATGTATATACATCAACCCCTGAAAAAGTGAGAATCAATTCACGAAACACATCGGGATACAAAAAATGCAATGTTACATTATTCATGGACTGATTTTTAAGTACTGTATTTAGCTATGGAATGGATATGCGTATTTTGACCAATTTGCTTTGTAATATGGTTCCATTTTATTGCTGACCTTTTGGTATTACATTACATAAATCTCTACATTGTTGTCTTTTACAATTGGGTGCGTTGCACCTCATATAAAGTCCCATGGGCAAATCTCTGCATTTTTTTATTGTGTATAGTACAACCATTGTGTAGCAGAGCAGAAAGCAGGCCTGCAGATATAGTGAGCAAAAAAAACGTTTTCATATACATACATTATATACAGTTACAATGGTAGACAAATTCAGATAAAATTGTCAGTTTGCTTTAAAGCTGATCTCTTTTACATTTTTATCTGTAGCAAAGTGTTGTCTGTAGAAAAGTGTTGTACCTTGTTAATCACTGATTATTGCAATAAGTTTGGAGTTCAAGTTATACAATTTATTGGTCAATTTAAGTTACTAAAGATGGAAGTTCTTAAAACTTAAAGAATAAAGAGACATATAATTAGGGGCAGCCATCCATTAAGGGCGCACGCCCGCTGCCCTCTCTATCCACGCCACCCCCCTATATGGTTAATGGATAGATTCATGAATAGCGTGAATCTATCCATGGCCACTGCAGCTACCCCTTATTCCCTTTCAGGACACCGGGTGCATTAATTACAGCGGCGGGGGTGTTTTTTTGAAGCACCTGATTAGAGCCAAAGGCTCTAATAGGCTTCAAAATAGGGTGGACTCGGAGCGCAGAGCATTGTGCTCGGAGCCCACCCAGGTGTGTTAGAAAAGCAAATAATTATTTCCTTTTTTAACACTGAATCGCCTCTCCACTAATCTGGAAGCGCAGGTCTGATACTTGTTTCCCGATTGACTGAAAGGTCCGACAAACCATTTGGACACCTAGGAGGAGGGGAAGATCTCAGAAGAGAAGAGAAGAGGACACAGGAGATGCTACCAGATGCCCACTGCAGCCTGATCCCCTGCCGATGTGCCTGCCATTCCCTGCTGCTGTGTGCCCGTCGATCCCCGCCGCTGTGTGCCTGCAGATCCCAGATATGCCTGCCGATCCCCGCCGCCGATGGGGTAAGTGCCGGTGGACCGGCAGACAGCGCGGCGGGTTTGAGATGCCTCGAGGGGGGGTGTTTGTTTGCCACCCCACCAAACAAAAAACCACCAGCCACCGTTGCATATAATGTAAAGAATACTGAGACCTGCCTTTGCCACTCCTGGCTCTTGGTTCCTCTTAATGAGGAAATTCTTGTCTTCTTCTTGTTAAGAAAGGGTAAATAAAATATCTGAGCACACTTTGCAGTGTAAAGTCAGTAAAACACATTGGGGTTGGTTTACTAAAACTGGTGCAGCTATACATGGTACACTTAAGTGCAAAATCTGGTGCAGCTGTACATGGTAGCCAATCAGCTTCTAACTTCAGCGTAATTCAATTAAACTTTGACAAAATACCTAGAAGCGGATTGGTTTCTATGCAGAGCTGCACCAGATTTTGCACTCTTTATTTTTAGTAAATCAACCATATATATATTATTAGACATTTCTTACTTCAAATGCCATGCATTTGCTCTCATTAATTTACTTTGAAATTCATATCTATTTTAACAAATAAGATCATCTCATTTTTTAAGGTCATAAAATACTGCGTGTCCATCCCTTGTAGTTTACTCTTCTTAAAGAAGCCCCAAGACTATTCACTGACAGATCTTTCTATCCAAGAGGGAGTCTACTCAAAGGATTAAAGCTGAGAACCTCAATTAGACACTCTCTGATTTCCTTAGATGTTGTTTCTAATCTTTTAATATGGGATTACAGTAAACTGTATCTTGTGTTTCTTTACATAACTGATTTTTTTTTATGTGTTAAAGCATGCTCATTAGATGTTTTTAATAATTTTAACACATTACATGCTCCTTGTCTTGTTTATGGTCCTGGCCATCTCTACAATAATGTGTTGACATTTCATATGTTATGCTGCCGCCAAAATAGCTTGATAAAAGAATTGAAGCATACTATGCACACACTCCTCCGTGATCGGCAGGGTAACTCCCTAAGAGACTGATTAGACCATACTTGTCACAAATAGGATAGATAATTATAAGGGCTTAGCCGTCTATTTTTTTTAGATCTTTGGAGAGATAAAGAAAAGTACTGGAAGACTTTTTATGGATTGTCCAATATTTTGAATATTTATTAATATTTTGAAAAAAAGTATGTATGTGTGTGTATGTATGTGTGTATATATATATATATATATATATATATATATATATATATATATATATATATATATGTATATATTAGCAAGCTAGCGAGATATGAATGCATCTTTGAATATCTGTGCATATCTGCATTGAAAATACAATAGATATTAATGAAAGGTTTCTTGGCTCTTGTTGAAAAAAGTTTTGCACTTTCATACCAGAGGTTATCCTTTGAGATTTAGTTTAACAAACAGCTCATACAGAAAATACTAGTTATTGTTTAAACATCATAACCCATAGGCTGTGTAACATTTCATTTGTGCCTACAAGGCAAATTTGTAATTATTTCTGTGGATGAACAATATATTATATTGAATTTGGTTGTTGTAATGGGTTTCTGAATCAAACAACAGTCTGAAAAGGCATAATAACAAAACTTTCCATGAAACAAAGTTTTGGGGATGTGTAAATTCAAATGATCACTGATAATTATTTTTAGTCTTCACTAGGGATGTGCTAAGGTTTGGGCCAAACTGAGTTAAGCCTAAATTCATGAGAAACTGGGAACTGTGTCTGTGCAATTCTTTGCCCTACAGCCACAAATAACAATGTGTGGGGCTGCTGGTGACATAATTGACCTAACATGCAACGTGGCTATATTTGGACAATGGCATTGACCATATATGGGCATGCTGCCGTATTAGGTCAATTTTGTCACCAGCATCCCTACCCCTTTTTTATATGTGGAAGAGTGTGGGGAATTCCATGGCAGAAGTTGACTGGGACAGTGATCTGCTGT
Organism: Aquarana catesbeiana; assembly: GCF_042186555.1. Lineage (NCBI taxonomy): Eukaryota > Metazoa > Chordata > Amphibia > Anura > Ranidae > Aquarana > Aquarana catesbeiana. Next base: position 243,522,800 of record NC_133325.1, on the reverse strand, counting down.
CATGTGACAGTTTTTGGGTTCGACCCAAACCTTAGCTCATTCTTATTCTGCACAGGGACAGGAAGATCTTTCTACCAAAAAAGGATTGAAAACAGGAGGCTGAGGAGGAATATGAGAATGAGGAGATTTGGGGTGCTGGCAGTGAGGAAGAGGAGTATTGAGGCGCTGACTGAGGAGGATGAAGGACGGTGTTATTAAGAAGGATGAGTTTGGGTGGTAGAAGTGAGCAGGATGTGGAGTATTGGGGTGCTGGTGCTCATGTAGAGGGAATTAGCAGTGCCTTAAAGGGGGAACTTTCTTCTACTATCACCATATCAGGGGAACTCAAAATGCAACGCCTTTTTTCTAGGGCTGCGGAAATTAATGATTAATTCCTCGATTAATCGTAAATTTTTTTGATCGACCAAAATTTTTTTGATTGGTAGGCTACCTGCCCTGGGGCCGCTTTGGGCCAAGCTGTGGCTGCAGTGCAGCACTCCGCTCCCTCCTCCTCCTCCTCCACTATATGTCATACACAGTCTGCGGGCACCTCCCGCTGTGTGTCTCGGAGCTGAGTGTGAAAACTTTGGCCGTGCTGTGAGAAAAGTCCTGCCTTCCTCCTAGATCAGCTCGTGTGATAGACGCAGTGTTCTGTCTATCACACGAGCTGATCTAGGAGGAGGGAGGGACTTTTCTCACAGCGCAGCCAAAGTTTTCACACTCAGCTCCGAGATACACAGTGGGTGATGCCCCCAGACTGTGTAATCCAGGCACAGGCACTGACTACAGTGAGGCTGCGATTTTGGGCATGGTGAAACTGCATTATGGTCACGGTGAGACTGCATTATGGGCATGATGAGGCTGCCATTATAGGCACAGCGAGGCTGCGATTATGGGCATGGTGAGGCTGCCATTATGGGCACGGTGAGGCTGTGATTATGGGCACGGTGAGACTGCATTATGGGAACGGTGAGGCTGCGATTATGAGCATGGTAAGTCTGAGATTATGGGCACGGTGAGAATGCATTATGGGCACGGTGAGGCTGAGATTATGGGCACAGCGAGGCTGCATTTATAATGTGTGACGTCTAAGCCATGCCCCACTATGTCCGGCTTCGGCCGTTGCCATAACAACGGTGCTAAATCAGCTAAAAGAAGTTGGATCTGTATGTGCATTATAATAATCGAAATTAGTCGATTAATTGATTAAAAAAATTGATTAATTGAACGCGAAAATTTAAATCAGTAACAGCCCTACTTTTTTCACATATCCTGATAGCGGCTAGAGAACTAGCACTGGAGAAATAGCTGCAAGGGAAAAACGTACAACCATAGTCCGCCCCCCACAAAACATGGGAAAGGGCAAGTAGCAATAGGAGGGGAGGGTAATATTATGGCCAGCAAAACTTTAGCACAGAATCCTATGGCCATTGCCCATTGGGTGGCCACTCTTCCGTTTAAGATACCACACCAGCCCAGACACTGGGCTTGTAGAGGTGATGACTACAAGTAATCCCACCATGTAGATGAGCGTATAGAGAGGGATGTCTCTAATGGTATAAAGATAGTTTCTGAAACCAAGAGGAAACCAGATTAGGTCTTCGTAATTGAAGAGTGTGAGGTCAATGGTTTCTGAAACAAGATAGTGCTAAAAGCCAAATTCTGGTCTAGACCCAGACATTTCCCCTCCATCCATCACTCTTTTTTATGTTTTATTTTTGTTTACATGATTTACAGATTTTTTTAATGTTTTTAGCAGTTTAGCAATGCAAACTTGCACCTTCATAAACACAAAAATCGTTGGCCTCAATGCCGCCTTGTCCCTGTGCAAAAAAAACCCCAAAAAATTGGGTACTTGCAAGATAAAGCTGACAGCTCAGACACTGGTCTCACAGAGGTCATGGCTATAAAGAAACCTACCTTGTAGATGAGAGTTAAAGAAAGTCTTTAATAGTAAAAAAAGGCAGTTTTTGGAAGAACCAGATTACATCTCCTTAATCAAGGAGTGAAAGGCCAACAATCTCTGAAACAACATAGAAAAGGCAAAAAAGAAATGATTCAGAACTAGCCTTTTCCCCACCACCATCACTATTTTGTTATTCATTTTTACAGACTTAAATTTTTCATGTTTTTCGTTTTTTGTTATCATAAGGCTGACCCTGTCCTGGTCAAGGAAACACTAAAAACTAACACTAATACTGATGGGTGGCAAGGGGGTACTACTGGCTGAAGGTGTCTCAGTATGCATTTAAGGTACAGCCTGAAACCCTGCCCTGCTATATGTGTTAAGTCAGAGGACCTTCACCAAAGGTAAAAGGATTTGTGAGCTAGAAGTTGAATTTTAACAACCTAGGTGAGGGTGTTTAGTGTTTTGGGTGCACAGTGTTTTTACTTTTTTTGTAAAGCATGCAATGAGGTGCTGCAACAAAAAAGCCTCTCTTGAACAGACTGTCAGCAACAACTGCCTGATGCTGTCTAATCATCACAAAATAAAAATTAGAATTGAATATAAAATTGGCCAGCAGAAGGCCATTTTATTCAGGGGCAATTATCTAAAAAGAGCAAAGAGTGCAGGCAATTGTTTTACTAGAAGAATTCTAAAGATCGTGGATGACACATGTAAAACTAACCAGCAGCCGGACAATTTTAAATAGCAGTTTTAGGCCCAAATTTACTACAGACAAAGAGCACTGGTAGGGATTTTACCAAAAGAAGTAATAAACCATAGAGGATACAGCAATATAAACATTGGGTAGCAGCTGAACAAACAATTTAAATAGCACTTTTTCAGCCCAATTTACTGGAAATTGAATGATGCAGCACCCTACATTGGTCAGGTTAAAATTAGTTTTTGGCTCTGCTATATTCAATGTAGCAACAATCTATTTTTCATTTCTGGATAGGTTTACCTAAGCTTAATCGTTAATTGCTCCTGTCCGCCTTTGAAAGTAGCTTTCAGACATAGAGTAAGAGGGTCAGCCACTGGGTGATAAATATTTATATAACCTCAGCCAATTCCTGGGAGGCGGAACCCAGAAGGTGGCTGGAGAGAAGATAAATTTGTGAGTAGCTTGTTCAGCAGTGTTATTCTCCTGGGCCTCAGCATGTGCCTGACTGAGGGCCTAAAGGAAACACGAGTTGCTGGAGAACATCACCTGTGGAAGCTGGTCTGGAGAAAGATTATTTTCTCCCTTAATGGAGAGTGTTGTATGGAAGCTGGGTGGAACACAGCTGTCTTTGGACATTGTGAGTAGGATCTTCATCTAGGATTCCCGGTGTGCATGTGCTTTGGGTATTCATGCCAAAAATTGCTGTTAAGACTGGGACTGCTCATAGAGAGTCTCAGATTAGCTGGCTATCCATTTTTACCTGTAGTACAAGGCTGCTGCTACAGGATTTGTGCTTAGGGATTTGTCCTCCTGTTACTTATTGCTGGTGTTTTGGAGTATCCTGCACCCTTATTCATCTCTCCTGTTGAACTACTGAAATAAATACAAAAATAATGCAATAATACAAAAATACATCCACTAGACTGAGTCTCTGCTTGTCAGTGTGCTTGGAACTGGTGTCTGGGCTTGGCAGCCTCTGAACTAGTAAGGAAGACCCAGGTGAGCATTACAATTAAAAGACTGCAGAAGACACAGGCATCAGCAGGACAGCTTTGAAAAGTGAGGTCATGCCCAATTTACTAGAAACAAAAAGCATAAGCTGGGGCTTTACTACAAGAATGAATATACTACAGAGGATAGAGCAGCAGGGTTTTAATCAGGTTAATAGCCAACCACGTCTATATTTTCTTTTCTCTATGGGAATGGGGGTTTTGCACTTATTTTCTTTTCTTTCAAGTAATGGCAAAAGAAAGTGAAAAGACCACCAATCGATAGAAATGTCCTTAAAAGGGTTTTTGAGTTTACAGATCTGTACACACAGGCTGTGTATATATAAAATATGACAATGTACCCCAGCACTCCCTATTAGGGTTGCCACCTTTTCTTCAAGCCAAATCCGAACACTTTAGCAGCACACAGCAATTTTATTTTTAAGGGGGAACACTGTGGACTCTGGTGTAAAGGGGAACTCTGATGTAAAGGAGTTACTGCTCAAACCTCCCATCTACAGTTCCTAGCATTCCCCTTTAAATTAGGGCCCTTAAAGCCCCCTTTATATCAGAGTTAACATGGCACCCCTTACATCCGAGTCCCCCTTACCTTAGTATACTCACTTGCTTGGAGACAGGAGAGAAAAGGGAGGGGGGGAGACTTCCCTTACAGACATTGGATGGTGAGCTCACTTACCCAAAGATGGAGTCTTAGGCATCAACATCTTCCATCCACCATGTATCTGAGCTGAGTTGCTGAGCTTCAAACTTTCAGCCCACACATCCCTTTCCTGAGGCACAGAACACCAGGGATTGGAGTGTGGGTGGGGAGTAAGAGGGGTAGGGGTTGGAAGGGGAGGTGCAGATCAAGTCCTCTCTCCTGTCCGTGTATGGGGGTGAGGCCCATGTGCACACCTGTGCACTCGGCATTTGTGGTACTTGATTACTTGGGGAGCCACAGTCCATTCTGAATATGGTGTCTGGGTTTCAGATGGTCTGAAACCTGGACACACAATTCAAAACCCGAACTGTCTGGGGGAATCCCGGACAGGTGGCAACCCTACTCCCTATGCTTTCTCTACTACAGCTAAGCACATTGTCAATAAGGCCGCTGGGAACCCAGCCTCTTATAGTGAGGAGGCTGGCTTATCTAACTGTCTCCTTTGTTGTCCTTCTAAGCCATCTGACCAAAATTCAAAGGCTAGAAATTAATATTGGTTGCTAGGATGGAAAAATTGGCCATTAGTTCGGCTGGTCAATGAACTGCAAATGGACTGGGTTTGACTTTAACCACTTCCATACCAGGCACCCCCGCCCAGGACAATTTTTAGCTTTCAACACTGTCGCACTTTGAATGACATTTGCGAATTTCATCTCTCATAGTCGAGGTATACCTATGATGACAATTACAGGTCTCTCTCATCTTTTTAAGTGGGAGAACTTGCACAATTGGTGGCTGACTAAATACTTTTTTGCCCCACTATATATATATATATATATATATATATATATATATAATATATATATACATACACTAGACTGCATATATACAGTATCTCACAAAAGTGAGTACACCCCTCACATTTTTGTAAATATTTTATTATATCTTTTCATGTGACAACACTGAAGAAATTACACTTTGCTACAATGTAAAGTAGTGAGTGTACAGCTTGTATAGCAGTGCAAATTTGCTGTCCCCTCAAAATAACTCAACACACTGTCTCAACACTAATGTCTAAACCACTGGCAACAAAAGTGAGTGCACCCCTAAGTGAAATCATGCTCTGCTTCAGTAAGTCACAGTACATGTTGGCATTCATGGTCCCCCTGAGCCATGATTGGCCAAAGGCACCTTGCCTTTGGCCAATTATGGCTCTCTTAGCAGAGGGCGCTGTGATTGGCCAAAGCATGCACCTGACCTGCATGCTTTGGCCAATCATGATACAGCAATGCACTGCGATCTCGCATTGCATTATGGGGCGTTCCGCGGCGCTCAAATTTGCCGGGAACTTCCATAATGTTTGCTCTTCGGCAAATGGGCGAACACCCGATGCTCGACCAGAACATCAAGCTGATCCCTATTAATGACCTTCATATCTGATTTGAATGCAGGTCCATACTCTTTCAATCATATCTCTTCTGGCTCCTTCCGCTTCTGCGTAATCCCCAGTTCCCTAATCCTTGTGCTTTTTCTTTGTTCTTGGCATTTGGCTGAGTTTTTTGGTTCAGTGGAGTTCCTTAAGACAGGGGGGCAGTCTCTGATGTCTTCCACCCCCCCCTTCTCTAAAAAAAAGTCACTGTTTTGGGAAAAATTCCCTCATCTATGTCACTTGGTGATTTTTCTTGTCTAGACCTTGATTGGGATCTTTGGCCCCTTCTAGCAGATCTATTTCTCCCTCTTCTTATAGGCAGATCAAAGACCTGATCTTTTTCAAAATCTATTAAGTCCCTCCTGAACTTCGACTGTTTTGTTGTTTTTAAGTTATTTTGGACCCTTTCAATACCCTTTTTAAGTAGCTTGTTCTGTTTAATAAATTCTTCCAGTTCCTTTAGAGAGTGTAAACCCTTTCCTCTATTTGATCTCTTAATTTAGCTAGTTGGATCTTTTCCTCCTCCACTAACAAACCCATAACCACAATTCCATAGTTGCTACAAAGCTCCTTTCATTTTGTAAGAAACCTTTCATTATAAAGGTGTTCTGCGGGTACTGTTCTATCTCGAAGTCCATGAGGAACTATCCTATGATGTATGTAGGTTTCCAAGAAGGAAACATCCCATTTCCTGTTCAGGTGTTTTGTTAGTAACTTTCTATGTTCTTTAAATTCACTCTTAATTTATTCATCCTGACTTAACAGTTGGGATGAGTCCTTCTGGAAAGCTGCTCATATCTCCTGATCAATCTCTTCACCCAAGGAAAATGCCATGGTTATTATTGCTTAACCAGACAAAGCCAGAGAACCAAAGAGACCGGTCAAACTATTTAAAAATGTGGAAACCCATTAAGAATGGATCACAAGTGATCCAAAGCGTATGAACATAAATATAGCAAGAGAGAAACGGGTCCTTTCAAAGTGTATCCACAACAGGTGGGGGTGGGGGTATCCACAAGTAAGTGCAAAATCAAAAAATATACAAGGAAAAGAGAGCTCACCAAAAATACCACACCACAAGTGGTGGGGGTGGAACACGGACAATGGACACAAAGACAAAAAATATACACAAAACAATAAGCCAACAGAGAGTCCGGACGCCAATCACCATACACCTAGAGATTGTCAGCGGAAAGAACTCCAATTGGAAGTATAAGAAAACAATCAGATTGTATATAGACAATCTGTATGTGTATGGCCCCAGGGAATGGAGTACACTTGATGGTTGTCCAATACTTAAGTAATGCAGGTAGATGACTGCTGAGTGAGTTGTTGAGTAGGGGTCAAGGTTTCTGAACTAAGATGATAGCATTTTTTGTCCACATGCAGTGATATTATTATCACTAAGGTCGATCTAGGGATTGATGGAAATCGATGAAATCCATTGATATCCTAAGATTTTCTTGTATGCTTAGATTGTTTGGTTATGGTGACAACACCCCATTGTAGTGAGTGGCTCAAGGAATGATATAATAAAATACTTACTTGTGGATACACTTTGATAGGACCCATTTCTCTCTTGCTGTATTTATAACTCATTCCCACCCTGTTACCATTTTACTATAGGTGTAGCATAGCAGACTGAGGTCATTACGTCCTGCGAAAGATGACGGAACAGCGAGAAGGATTTATACCTATCCACTTGTAGTATTTGTACACCTGCTTCTGTGAGTTTCATTCTTGTAATGTTAATAAATCGATGTGCTTTTACCTGCACTATGTGGAGTGTTTTTTTTCTGTTTACATGACATGAAATCATTTGATTGTGAGAATCTTCCACAGGTTGATGACTAGCTACTACCTTCTGTATAAAGTCAATCCATAAGTTTTATTGAACTCCTATAAGCTTGTGGTCAAAACTTCTGGTAAGGATTCATAGTGTTCATGGTGGTGGCAAGAGTTTATCATGGATGAAAGTGGCTTTTGAAAAAAGGATTCAAAATAATGGATCTCATCTTGCACATGGCACTTATGTTTATGAAGACCAATTAATTATCTTTGGTACTTGCCCAGCAGGAGAAATCCCATTGTTTTCAATAGACCCTGTTCAATTCTGCTTGTCCTGTCGCTTGTCACTCGAAAAAGTACATGAGCTACTTTTTGGGCAGAATTTTGTGTTTTTGACTCCATAGACTTCCATGGGTATGTCTGTAAAGAAGCAACACAAGTGCTTTTGCGAGTTTTTTGTGCGTTTTCTGCCTAAACAGTAGCTCTCCACCCCTTTGTAAACACACTTCTGGTGATCAAGATGGAGGATGGCACATTGTCTCTACTGTCTCTGCCTTACACAGACTCATCATTGGATCTCACCTCCTTATCCAGCCATGTGCTCAAGCTTTATGCTCCCTCCCACAGTCTGTGATTAGCACTGGCATTGGAAGTCCCCTCCTTCTTCACCTCCCGATTTCTGCACCACTCCATGGCACCTCCCTCTGAGTTCACAGGAGCTGGAACTACAGAGGAGGCATTGGGTGTCAATGCACACTGACAGTATTGACTGTTGGCGCTGGTTGGGGACAACTGGTTGGTGACTGCAGTCTTGAAAAAGTTTGCCATTGATTTTCCCACCCTGGCTGCAGACCAGCCAGCGACTGACTTGTTGCCAGGTACCTTAAGGTTAAGGGGGGAAAATGTAATTATTCTTTTTTTTACATTCAAGAGTATCAAAATAAAATGGAAAAGTCTTAAAGGGGCTTATACCCAGCATATGGAGAAAGTGCACAAGCTGCATAGAGGAGCAGTGGCATCAGCTACAAGAGAAATTTATTTTCTGCTTCCTCTCCTGAAAATAAGGAAGTAAGTTAAGATCTGTGATCAGCTATTTTAACATATATAACTTTTAGGGCGTATTCAAAGTGGAGTATAAGGAAAACCTGGTGGCAAAAACCAGAGGATTCTTGCAGCTGCAATGACAGGTGTTTGCAAAAGAGCTCTGTCCAAACAGACTATGCAAAGGCTGACTGTGGCTGCAGGTGTTCCCACCTGTTTGGATATATCCTGACATGCAGCAATCACCTTCATAATTTCAGCTTATCGGTACATGTCTAAATGCTTCCAAAGAGGTGGGAAATGCTGTGCCTCTGTCATTCTGTTGTTGCTTTGCATAGGCTGAGCAGAAAACTGTTACTGCAGTCGCAAGAATCTCACAGAATTGGCAGGTTAGCCTCATTCACAAGTGTGAGTGACACCTAACAGAATGTGGATGTTCTAAAGCATATTGTTTTTTTCAGTATCAAAAGCTCCTGGGAGCCTGCAGGTGAAGAGGAGGACCACAACCAGGAGGAGGAGCCACCCAGCCAAATAAAACTGTGCCCACTACAAACATTTCCTCAAGTATCACCCTCCTACCAGAAGAGGAGTTACCATCAACATTATGCTTGGGGCCCCCTAACAGCAGGAATTTACAAAAGGCCACTAGAGTCAGGGGCAGAGACAGATGTTTGACAGGCTGATTGACTTTGTGACTGATATGACAAATAAAAACTAAGGAAACTGAGGACCTTGTGTTCCTGAGCCTAGAAGACCTAGTAAGGGAGGTTTCACACACTACCAGGTGGAGATGTAGCCAGGATAATGAATTCCATTTCCTTGTTTATTCCCCAGCCTATATCTAGCTCACACTGCTCCAGCCATCTTCCCACTAGCACCACCATCAGCTAAAGGACCATATTCTGAACTTCACACAACTCCTGTTCCACCACCATCCTTACATGCACCCCAATAATAATAATAATAATACACCAACAACCTTCTTCACCATCCCATTATCAGTTCACCAGTTGACCCCCCCAAGAACAGACATTTTTCATCAACCAACACCTTCACTGTCATACATAACATGCACAGACGTTCACCCCTACCTGCCCCAGTTACCACTGCTTCTTGAACACAGGGAATAATTAAGGAAGAAATAAATAAGAATAAAATTCCATGTAGTGTAGTATATCTAAACACATCATATATTAAATAACTCCTATAGTATTGTGCTCATATATATTGTATGTACATATGTATATTTACTAAAACTGGTGCACTTAGAATCTGGTGCAGCTGTGCATGGTAGCCAATCAGCTTCTAACTTCAGCTTGTTCAATTAAGCTTTGGCAATAAAACCTGTAAGCTGATTGGTTTCTATGCAGAGTTGCACCTGATTTTTCACTCTCCAGTTTTAGTAAAAAACCTCAGTTGTCTCCACATACCAAAATACCCTTACTAAATTATTTCTCCAATCATCCTCAACCATCCCACACGTACTCCAGATACTCCAATTCTTGTGAAACATCCTAAGGCCTGGACACGGTGCTGCCCCAGAAAGGTACCTTCTATAAATATTCAACAGCATAGCTGTGCAGAGAAGATCTGATAACCAGCACAAAGGGCAGAGACGCTGTCCCACGCATCTCCTGAACCTGTGTCACATAGGGATCATCAAAAGCATTCCTGCATTGCTGAGTAGGAATTTATAGTAACACCTTTCCTCTCATGCATAGTTACAAGATTAATTAATGTACTAATGTGATACAGTAAAGTGTGTGTGTGTGTGTGGGGGGGGGGGGGGACTAGGGAGCTGCTGCTACCTCTATGAAGTAGCTTCAGTCTCAGCCCTCCTAATGGCTTGGTTCACTAGAGCACTGCATAACTGTGTAGCTCATTGCAGTGGTGCATCCAAAAAGGTTGCAGGGCAAGTACTACTGGAGCTTGATTATGGCTTTCCCTTAAAATGTTGCATTCATATCATAGAGACGGGTGACATCATGTGAGAAGATATTCTTTGATTCAGCAAATAATACTGGTGATGATACTGAATTATTAGACTTTTCTGGACTTTATTTAAACTTTATTTAATAAAATGGTTTGCAATACTCATATATTAAAGGAAACCTGTAGTAAGAAACTATGGAGGCTGTCGCTGCTGCTTTCCCCCCAATGAAAATTCCTAGATATCATGCTGATCCTTTGCACAGAACTTTCCATGTCACTATCTCAAAATGAGTACAAGAGGTCCCTGGGTTACAAACAAGATAGGGTCTGTAGGTTTGTGCTTAAGTTGAATTTGTTTGTAAGTCGGAACAGGTACATTTTTTATGTGTAATTCCAGCCAAGAAAATAATTTTTATGTTTTTTGGATAGCATTGGGAAGGGTTAACACCCCTGTAACATTTGTTTTGCTGTCTGTGCCATGGTTCAGAAGATTTCATCTCACTTTCTGTCCCTGAAACAATTAGATTTTTAAAATTTTGGATTGTTGTGGAAACAAGGATTGGTGATAAAGCTTCAGTGGAGACACCTTTCCCATGATAACTCTTACAGGAGTGAATTTCCTTTCCTAGGGGTAGATTTCCTCTCACTTCCTGTTGTTTCCCTCTGTTTGTAAGTATGAGTTATTTTAAGTCGAATGTTTATAACTCGGGGACTGCTTGTATGCAGATAAGGCAAGACATTCTAGATCTGCATGTTTGCTCCAGTTCATTTGCTTTTTAGAATTAGGTCAACAATGGCAGTACGGTATTTGTATTTCTCTCAGTACATGCTTGCTTTAAATTAGGTTTCTGATATTTGAGTGCTATAATTTTCAGCATTATTGATAGAAAAAAAACCTGACAACACAAAATAGATAAAGAAGCTACAATGTGAAATGATAATTGTAAACATTTATTTAGGTTTAAGTTTTATTAAAAATATCAATTTTTTTTGTTCTATTAAAAATATTTGTAAAATATTGTGGCAGCCACAACACTGTAACATTCTTAGACAAGGCCTTATGTGTATAGGTTGAAGGTCAAAGCTACATTCTTAATATTGCATTTTTATGTTAGACATGAGTAAACACTTATAAATAAGTCATTCAGTGTATGTTTTTAGATTTGTTTTTAGGGATGTACCATGGCTTTGGCAGGAAAGTACACTTGACCTGCTCCTTCCAGACATTGATAAAATGATCCTGTAATCTCCTCGTCAGGAAATATGACAAGATTCTAATATAGCATATAGGTTTTTCTGACAAAAGGACATACATTCATTTCACGGTTTTGCTTTGTTTTTTTTTTACTTATGTTATCTTTTTGACTTTGCTATAATTTTCAGATGTTTCCTTACATTTTACTAAGTGCCTTTCCAAGAACAGATGGAAGATTAAAACAAAATATATAGATTTAAATAAGGAATAGAGGATGTTCAGATTCAATGACCTGCTGTGTATAAAACCAGTGCAATGTAACCTGTGCACAATTCTAAGTGAGCCAGCCACCCAGTCACATTTTGCAAACCACGTATAATTGATTTTTGGTTGGATTGCAATTGATCCTGCCTCTGTTGACTTCAAATTTAAACTGCACACCGGTTCTGAGCCTTTTAAACTGCAGTCAATGCACTGGGATAAAAGCTAATGCTTGCCCTCTTGTTGGAAAAAAAGATGATAAATCTGAGAAAATTTTCTGTATCATGTGTTAACAGGAAAAGCTAAGTGTTATTTAAGACACAGTGCAATTAAGTAGACTGCTGAATGGCACAGAATTGATTCCAGTTTGCATTTATGTAGCACAGTTTCTTTTATATTAAAAGATTACAATGGAAAGTTGGTTGGATCACTTTTCTCAAATGAGTGATGCCAACGTCAACCATGGACTGTGCTGTCATAAATGGTAGAATATGGACTGTACGATCGCTATTCTGTTTTAGAAACATTCAATGTTAAAGAGACATTGTTGCCTTGTCTATACTGAGCAATTTGACAAAGTCTTTTTATTCCTCATGTGACAGTGCCCAGGCCTATTAATTGGCCTCTTGACTTAAAGAGGTGCACTAGGCTCCCCCCCAAAAATTAAAAGTCAGCAGCTACAAATACTGTAACTGCTGACTTTTAATATAAGGAGACTTACCTGTCCTGGGATCCAGCGATGTCCTCACTCAAACCAATTATTCAATCAGCTTTGGGTGCGGGTGCAGGTGCCGGCATAGGGAGTAAGGGAAACAAGGAAGTGAAGCCTTGGGGCGTCACAGCCTGTTTCCTGCGGCCCATGCACTAGCCATGCTGTGCCTTGTAAATGGTCCCATAGTCTTCTGGGACCAGTAATGTGTCCCAGAAGACTGCGGTGGAAAGAAGGGGGGTGAACTTCCATCTCAGTTCACCATGGCAATCTGATCCGGAAGTGGGAGCAGGTACCCACTGCCACCAAAAAAAGTGCCAAATGGGGCAGTGGAGGGGGGGTGCAAGCAAGTGGAACTTTCCCTTTTGGGTGGAGTTCTGCTTTAAGTACTGTCTCAGGGGAGCAGCTCACATGCTTCTCCATACCTAGTAGCGTCACAAGCTGCAATGGTGGAAGGAGCAAAGAGAGAGTGCAGGCAAGGTAAGTATAAAAGGGTGCTATAAGTAATAAGTTATACTGAATCCCCCGCTGCGCTTAGTCACAATAAAGTAAAAAATATATATAAATCAAAATAAATGTAGATGACGTACATGTGCGTGTTCCAGTTTGCCTGTGCCACCGTGCTACAGTAAATGTGATGTGGCCAGAGGCAACCAGTTAAACATTAGTATTTACTTTTTTTTTTTTTAAAACAGCAGGTGGTACTCTCTGCTCCTTTTTCATAAAAAGCTCATTTACTGTACACAAGATAACAGGAACAGAGGGGCGCCAGGCTAAGTGCAGTACTAAAATCAACAATTTAATAAAAGCAAGACAAATGACAACTCACAAGATAGATGAGTAATACAGGCTCAAATAGTTGGGGCTTGTCAGTTTCCAGGCCTCTCTGAGCCATCTGGGTGTTGTAGCAGCCTCAAACACTGGCTGTGTCACTGGATGGAAGCAGGAAGTGGCCGATCGCCACCTTAACCAGTGTGGAACGCAAGATGGCACCAGGCTGGACGTGACGTGATGTCAGTACGGAGGGAGTGCTGACGTGCTGACGTATGGATGGGCAGTAACGCATTTTGAAGCAACGGCTTCTCCTTCAGACCTGTTTGGCTGACGGACATGTCAGACTAATATAGGGAGAGCGGATGGAGGAACGGATTTAATTTGCTAATAAATATGTCAGTTTACTAAAGGGAAACAAATGGAGGGGGCGGGCCCAAAGGATTACTTAGTAGTCTAGCATGTAAAATGGGACTCTAGCTCATCTATATGAGACCATGGTATACACATAGTATACAAACACACACGATGAATGGAAAGATTAATAAAACAACCATTAGTCCCTCCCCTCATACCAAGGTACTAGGTGTAATCCTAGATTCTGTCCTTTCAGCCCCAAATCCAATCACTGTCCAAATCATGCAGACTTCACCTCCGAAACATCTCCAAAATATGCCCTTTTCTAACCTTTGACACTACTAAGCAACTTATTCACTCCCTTGTTATCTATGTCTTTGACTATTGTAACTCCCTCCTAATTGGCCTACCTCTCTGCAAGCTATCCCCTCTTCAGTCTATCATGAATGCTGCTGCCAGACTCATCCACCTTACCAACTGTTCACTGTCTGCCACTCCTCTCTTCCAATCTCCCCACTGGCTTCCCGTTGTCCAAGTAATAAAATTCAAAACACAAAACAATAACATACAAAGCCATTCACATTTCTGCCCCAAGCAACATTACCAATCTTATCTCCAAATATCACCCAGACAGTCCTCTCCGCTCCTCCCAAGACCTTCTGCTCTTTAGCTCCCTTGTCTCCTCCTGCCATGCTCATCTCCAGGACTTCTCCAGAGCCTCTCCCATCCTCTGGAACTCACTATCTGTCAGTTTATCTCCTACTCTGTCCACTTTTAGGCGATCCCTGAAAACTCATCTCTTCAGGGAGGCCTATCCTGCCTCCAACTAACAACCGAATCTTCCACTACCCTCATCAGTTCATCCCTCAGGGTCCCTACCTTTTGTTTCACCAGCCCCTCCCTCTTAGATTGTAAGCTTGAAGGAGCAGGGCTCCTCTAACCCTCTTGTTTTGAATTGTACTGTTGGTGTATTGTCTCCCTTTACATTGTAAAGCACTGCACAAACTGTTGGTGCTATATAAATCCTATATTATAATAAAAATGTAAAAATGTATGTACATATATAATTTGGGATCAATCTGTTAAGCAACAACCTCAAGAATAGAAAAAAGTCTACCTTAATCATAATCATAGTGATATGGCTAATCAGAAACATTTTATTTATTTATTAACATGGACAGTATATGTTGTTGGTACCTATATGAAAGTATACCTATGTGGTATGCCCATGTAGCTTGCCTACATGGAGCCCTTGGGTTATACCCTGAACATAATCATGGTGGGGTTGGTAATCAGAAATGACATGTAGTTATTATTAGTACCATAAGAGCAATGAGTTCTTTTATAACTATGACTGACAACTCAATAAGGGTCTTTAATGGAGTAATCTATATGCGAGATCAGATGACAGTACTGACTTTGATCTCTTCATTCATTCCCTTTGGTGCCAGGGTATCTAAGGTAAAAATCCAGTACGTTTCCTGCCGGCATAGCCACTGGAAATGTTCTGTTGGAGAAAACGTGTCTGGGATAGATACGAGTAACCACACCAGGATTTTTTGTGGTACTCTAAAAAATGACAGGGAACACTATGTTTAGGGAGACCTGCCTCTATGAATCTGTGGTGCTCTGCGAATCTTGTGTGTAAAATTCTTATGGTGCGGCCTACATATAACATATATAACAAAAAGGTGGGTGATCAATCAATCAGTGCTCATATGCAAAAATATAAATAAACATAACACTGAATGATAAAGTGACAGATAAAAAATGTCTCTGAAATAATCCTGGGATTAGGATGTAGAAAGTGAAATACAGTGCTATAGTCTTATATATATATATCCCTTGATGAAGTCACGTGATTGTGACAATACGCATCGGGATTGGCTAACAGGCACACCGGAAGTGATGTGGGAAATGAGCTTGGAGCTCATGGATTTCTGTGTTTCAGATTGCGATGATATACTGTGTTCCACATTGCGAGCCAGGCCTTCTCATCCACATCAGTGCCTGACCTCACAAATGCACTTCTGGAAGAGTGGTCAAACATTCCCATAGACACACTCCTAAACCTTGTAGACAGCCTTCCCAGAAGAGTTGAAGCTGTTATAGCTGCAAAGGGTGGGCCAACTCAATATTGAATCCTACGGACTAAGACTGGAATGCAATTAAAGTTCATGTGCATGTCAAGGCAGGCTTCACAATGCTTTTGGAAATATATTGTATGTGAGCTCCCTGGTGTATGGATGCAACAATTCCAGCAGATGGGTGCCATCTTGGATACAGGAGGGGAGGGCTTGAGCTAAAGGCTGAAGGAAGTAATCAATGTATAGAGAATAGCTTGTGGTGATACTATCTATTGAAGCCACTATGGGACATCCTGGAGGGTTGTCAAAGCTCCTATGTATCTTTGGGAGGTGGTAGAAGTAGGGTACAATAAAAAAAGTCTCTGTGAAAGAAAGAAACTTCCATTCTGAATAGTACTCCTTCTGATAATGCTGCAGTACCCGATAGAACACCTTTGGGATGAATTACAGCAGAGACTGTGAACCAGGCCTTCACGTCCACATCAGTGCCTGCCCTCACAAATGCGCTTCTGGAAGAATGGTCAAACACTCCCATAGACACACTCCTAAACCTTGTGGACAGCCTTCCCAGAAGTGTTGAAGCCACATACACGTAAAGGCCTAACAATTTAATGTCCCCTATTATCCCATGCCTAAAATGTGTGTAGTTACAAACATCTATTTGACGCACTGTGTGTTTTGTGGCTTTAGAAAAACAGATGTATGGAACTACACACATTTTAGGTATGGGATCATGGAGGAAATAAGAATGTTAAGGCCCAATTTGTGGGCACCTTTAAATTTGGGGTTAACATAAACATTACAAATACTGAGGAAGGCAGCTTTGGAGAAACTGGTAGAGTTGTGCAAACCTGTATACCCCAGGGCAGACACCAACTACGTCAAGCAAAAGATAGCCAACCTTCGGAGTACATTTAAAAGGGAGTTGAACAAGGTCCTGGACTCTGAGAGATCTTGAGCAGCAGCAGATGACCTATATGTCCCCAGGCTGTGGTACTACCACAGCCTGCGGTTTTTGACAGACCATACAGAACCAAGGCCAGCCCTGTCTACGTTCCCTTCAAAGTCTGCTGAGGCCACAGCTCCTGAGGTCCGCACAGGTCCTGATGCACAGGATGAAGATGTGGAGGAGCCCAGCTTGACCCAGGTATAGCATTGTTAAACATATTTGTATCCAAAAATACAATGATGATAACTAGATGTTATTGGGAAAATATTTCTGCCTTAACAAAGTGGTTTCCATATCAATAGACAGTAGGGACCAAAAATGATTTGAACAAGAATGAAAAATGCTGGGGTCAGAATGATAGTCTTTTCTATTTCTCCGCATTCAATTTGCAACAGTGAGGAGGTCAAAATTGTGTGTGATTGATGACCAAACCCAAAAAAAGATTCTAATTATGTCCCATTTTCATACATAGGAAAAAGTGTTAGTCAGGAGGAGCCAGTGGCCAGTAGCCAGACAGAGTGGCAGATCCCTCCCCTACGTCCTGCTGCAAAAAGAACCAGGAAGACCAGAAATCTGGAGGAGGCCACAGCTGAGCATATTAATAATATTCTTGATATCACTAGAAAACAAAAGCCTTTTAAAATATGTTTGGCATAACTCCATCAGTATCACCAGCAAAGCAGCCTCGCTATTATACCATTAAAGAAGAAGAGAATGTGCGCTGCATTTTCAACATTTCATAATTTGCAGTGTCAGGAAGGTTAATTCTCCATTACGAACGCTAGTTTACAAGACAGACCGCTTCAGTCTCATTCCTTGGTTCCGATCATGTGTGTTTGTACTTTCTACTTTTGTATGAAAGATTTGTGTACTGACCATCAGAAAATCAGACGTGGAGCTGTCGTTTGCCAAAACTTTACTAGCATGTCATCCAACATTTGTTGGCTGAAAATTGGAAAACAATTGTTGAAAGGAGCATACTAACAGTAAGAACTTCGGACAACAGCCTGTCAAAACGACAATCCCCTTCTGATTTTCGTACCGTGTGTACGAGGCTTTGGAGTGAGTTTAATTTAAAGTACTGGGGAAGAGATATGATGAGAATGTCTTCCTAAACCATATCTAGGGATGCATACACTGTGATATATAATGACTAATGACATCTCAGGTTCAATCTGTTTAAAAAAAAAAAAAAAAAAGCTGAGGTTAGAAGCTGATTGGTTTCTCTGCAGAATTGTGACTAATTTTGCCCTCTCTAGCTTTAGTATTATTTATATAATTAATTTCAATTTGCAGCATTTTTCTGTTATATATGGTACACATAATTTCAGCAACAAACCATGTAAGTAAAGAAGCACTTGGTAAGAAGGAAAGTCAGAGAATAATAGTCAATTGACAAGAAAGTATGTTTATTTTTTGGTGGCTATTGTTAAACAACATTAATTAGAAAAGAGTAGATAATGCAACCTTTGTTTCTTTGTCAAAAAGCCCATCCAGCTGCACAAACCCACCCACTCAGTTCTTTAATCAAAATTCTATTACTTATAAAGGTACTTATAAAGGTATAAAGGACCTTATACAGTAGTAATTTTGCTTATTTATTTGATGTGTTTAGAAGGGGGAAAAGAAGACCCTTTTTTTAAATATTTTTTTGGGAGTTGAGGGACATGTGAGCTGATATTAGCAGTCAAAAACTCTTTGCTCTATTGCTTTAGACAGAGCAATGCACTCCTCGCTGCCCTCCACAGACTGGGGAATCTGGAGTACTGGAACATTAAAAAAATACATAAGGGGGGCGCATGCGCGCGGCTTTACATGGCAGATGCTTCTCTGTAAAGCTCTGTAAAGCTCCGCACTCCCCGACGCACCACCCCAGAATCGCTACAACGACTGCTGGAATCGCTTCACCTGTCCCCCCAGACATGCCAGTCAGATACATCTCTTCCTCGCACACCAGCTAGATCTGCCTCCCAGCCATACACCAAGACCCCAAAGCGGAATAATCCTGGTCCACCACCTATCCGGAAAGGAACCCCAGCCCGTTCGTCTGGAAATTCCTACCTTAGCCCGAAATCCCGAGCCCTTCGCTGACGTCAAGGAAACTACCTTTCTTTTCTTATCTCCCCTTTTTTTTTTGCATACAGGTTCTCGGTTGCATTCGCAGTAATTGACCTTGCCCTATAACAAGAGGACCTCTCTGCGACCGAGACCTGCTGGACGACAACCGTCGATTATGTTCACCCCACATCCTGAAAGTGTTTTTTCTTCAGGGCTCCCAGGCCACTTAGGGCCTGTTCAGGTTCAGTTGTTTTGTTCTATTATTTTATTGTTTTACTGTTTTTGCTTGATACTGTTGTGTTACTTATCACAATAATGCAATTGTATATTGAACATACCTAAATGCGCTTAATCAGACCCACACATAGTGGGCCAGATTAACCCCATTACCTCGCCATTTCCACGTTAGCGCTTTAGTAATGTAACAGTTATATACTCTTTATACTTTGCCTAGTATATTATTCTTGCCAGGTATAATCTACTAGATTTTTCCCCATGTTCCTCCCTCTCACCCTCCCCTACTTTCCTCCTCTCCCCACCCCTCCCCTTTCTCCCCCTTTCCCTTCCTTCGCCCCTCCCTCCCTTCCTTTACCCCTCCCACCCTTCCTCCCTTCACTTCTCCCTTTCTCCTCCCCCCCTCCTCTCTTTACCCCCCCTTTCCTTTACCCTTCCTCTCCCTTTCCCCCTCCCCCTGTCCTTTACCTTCCCCTTGCCCTTCTCCCCCATGACCACCCTCCCCTCCCCGCCCCCTTCTTCCCTTCTCCCTGTTCCCTCGTAGTCCCTATACATTTATTTTCTATGGGAATGGCACCTACGGAATATTCACGTATGCACTTTTCAGTTGCTTGAACGTATTGTACCTTGCGATTTTACCTTCCTTTTTGTTGGCACTCTAATGTTATCTACAGCGTTGAAAATTTTTTTATCTTAAATTGATTTTATTATCCCCATTTGCGGCGGGGAGCAGTCATTGCTCACCCTCTCTACGGTGCACCCACTCTCTGACTGGTTATCTGGTTGCAGAGTTGGTGCACTTTTTGGTCGGGAGTTACTGATCTATCGCTTCCCCACCAGGAGGATTTCTCGGTACTTTGCCCTACACCCCATGTTCTCCCTCTCCTTTTACCCTTTCTTCTACATCTTCTATTCTACACTTTTACTTTTTCTCTTCCCTTTAACTGGTTGGCTCGCACGGGCCCTGTGCCCTCTGATATTGGCTCCCCATGCACCCTTTAATGGCCCCGCTTGAAATACTTACTTTAAATGTTAAGGGACTTAACTCACCACATAAGCGGGTGAAAGCCTTTCAAACGTTTGCATCTCTAAAAGCTGGTGTAGTAGCTCTCCAGGAAACTCACTTCTTCATACGCCAAACTCCGAGCTTTTTTAGTTCTAAATATCCACAAGTATTTACTGCCTCGGCAAGCACGAAGCATAGAGGGGTTTTGTTGGCCTTCCATCACACTATGCCATTCACCCCTCTGTCTGAAATAAAAGACCCAGAAGGTCGCTACCTAATTCTTGTGGGACTGTTGCAGGACATAACAACAACTTTTGTTTCCTATTATGCTCCCAATACAAACCCAAACCCCTTTTTCTCACATTTACTGCAGGTTGTGAAAACACACTGTAAGGGAACCTTGTTTCTGTGCGGTGATTCCAACTCTGTGCTGCAACCGCACATAGATAAATCGCCCTATGCTCCAGAACACTACGCTCCTTCAACGCAATTCCGTAAATTAATACAAATGGCCTCCCTCCTAGATACATGGAGAGAATCCAACCCCACTAAGAAAAACTATACATTCTACTCACACCCGCATAAATCCTTCTCCAGGATTTCTATAGCATCTGACCCATTCCTCCTTCACTCACATATCCAGCCAATCACATGGACAGATCATTGTGCTGTCATCACTTCAGTGTCATCTTTAATTCCGCAAGCTACCAACAGATCATGGTGTATGAATGATTCTCTTCTAACCAATCAATCATATTGTCTGGATATCCAGATAGCCCTTAAGTACTATCTTACACACAACGCCGCCCCTGACATCTCCCCCATTCTGCTCTGGGAGGCACATACACCAGTAATACGAGGCACATGCATCTCAGTTGCATCACACCTCAGTAGAGATAAGAAACTCAAACTACGGCAACTTGAGTCAGATTACCATGATAGCTTCCTTCAATTCCAATCCAGTCCAACCGAAGAACACAAAATAACATTAGAAAAAACTAAACTAGAATTAGATTTACTTCTCGCTGAGACGCCTGATAAGGCTATTCGCAGATCCAACCACACAATCTACACCAAAGCAAATAAACCAGACACCTATCTGGCTTTACACCTTCGCAGACCGAATTGTGCTCGTGTTCCCATTAGACTCAGATTGGCTAAGGACACAACCACTAGTAATCCCATCAAGGTTCTCTCGGAGTTCCGTAAGCAGCTGGCAAGTCTCTATGAGACTAAAGCAGCGTTTCCGTTGCGCCAAGCAGAGAAGCTGTTCCATAACTTGCCTATTCCTACACTGTCTGAAGCCGATCGTGGGTTAATGGAAAGTACCATCACAACTTGGCAGCCATCAAAACGCTCAAACCCCATAAGCGTCCGGGTCCGGATGGCCTTCCTAGTCTCTATTATAAAAAATTTGCTACAGAACTATCTCCCCTTCTCACCAATACTTTTAATGCCATACTCAGACAACACTCCTTTGGTAGAGACACATTGACGGTGCTCATATTAATGATCCCGAAACCACACACTGACAACACATTATGGTCTAACTACAGGCCAATTTCACTCCTAAACGTGGACATAAAGATCCTAGCCAAAATTTTAGCCCTATGCCTTAATCCTATCATTGGAGGACTGATACATAAAGACCAAGTAGGTTTTATACCTAAACGACAAGCGAGCGATAACATCAGGCGTGTAATCCTCCTACAACACTTGGCCTGCTCTCGTAAAATTCCGATGCATCTCCTCTCCCTAGACATACGGAAGGCTTTTGACACAGTCTCTTGGTCATATTTATTTTATATCCTCCAACGCTGGGGCTTCGGCCCGCACTTCCTAGGCTGGATCAATGCCCTATACAACCACCCACAGGCATACGTGCACTACTCAGGATTTCGCTCAGAACCCTTCCCTATCTCACGTGGAACTAGACAGGGCTGCCCCTTATCCCCCTTGTTGTTTGCGCTTGCGATCGTGTTAAATTGTGTCTCTTCGCTGATGATGCACTTATGTTTATTACATCGCCCCATACTACTTTACCAAACCTTATGAACACCTTAGATAAATTTGCTCAGGTCTCAGGTTAGAAATCAACCAAACTAAATCAAAAGCTCTCGATGTGTCTGTGCCACAAGCTGATCTCGAAATGCTGCGCCAAAATTTTCCTTTTCACTGGTCCTCCACATCTATTCCCTACTTAGGGATCAAACTAACTAAGGACCCATCCAATCTGTTCCAATCCAATTATCTCCCAATGCTTACCCAACTATCTTCTCTACTTAATTCTTGGCTACCTTTATGTGTCTCCTGGCTCGGACGTATTGCGGCTGTGAAAATGTCCTTGTACTCCCTATCACGGTCCCCCCCTACTACCATAGGATCATACAAAACAAAATCTTCAAATACATCTGGGACCCCTTAAGGCCCAGAGTTGCGAGACCGGTTCTACTCCGTAACAAGCTCAGCGGCGGCCTTGGTATACCCAACTTTTTACATTACTATCACGTGGCCCGACTGGCCCAGTCTATTTTATACCACACTAAAGCTGAAATACCACTCTGGGTTAGCCTCGAGGCCATTGACCTTCACCCGATTACTGTTAGATATGTGCATTTCGTTTCATTCCGAATCTAAATTCGGACAAATTTTTCATTATTCGGAAATTCGGATGCATCCGAATTTCTGAATTACAAAAGTGATGAATTTAAACGAATTAAAAAAAAAGCGAATGAATTCGAATCGAATTCGAAAACAAATTCGAATCGAATTCGAAAACATATTCGAATCGAAAACATAATCAAATTCAAAAACAAATTTTAATTGAATTTGAAAACAATAGAAATCGATTTTCTAGAAAATACAATAAAATAGAATATAAAATCATAAAGCAATAGAATACATATATATAATATTTTTTTTTATTCTGTTTTATTGTTTTTCTATGCTTTTCTTTTCTATTATTTTCTATTCTTTAATAGTCTTTTCTATTCAAATTCGAATTCATTCTATACGAAATTCAAATTTCGGAACATGGCTTCTGAAGATCGAATTTCGTATAGAATGAATTTGAATTTGAATAGAAAAGATTAGAATAGAAAAAAAAATAATAGAAAAGAATAAACTAGAAAAACATATATTGTATTTTATTCTATTCTGTTCTATTGTTTTTCTATTATTTTTTATTATTTTCTCTTCTATTCTAATCATTTCTATTCAAATTCAAAATCATTCTATACGAAATTATAGATTTCTATGCTGGTCTATGGTTTTTCTATGCTATTCTTTTCTATTATTTTCTAATCTTTTCTATTTGAATGCAAATTCATTCTATACGAAATTCGAATTTCGGAAAATGGTTATATAGAAATAGAATGAAATCGAATTCTAATAGAAAAGACTAGAATAGAAAAAACAATAGAACAATATATATAAAACATAAGCTATTCTTATTTTCTATTCTATTTGAATCTTTTCTATTGGAATTCGATTTCATTCTATATGAAATTCGAATTTTGCAAAATGGTTATATATAGTTTACCTTTTCAAATTCGGTCAAATTTTTTTCGAATGCGGTAGAATTTTTTCGAATTTGATAGTTTTTTTCGAATGCGGTAGATTTTCTTCGAATTTGATAGTTTTTTTCGAATGCGGTAGAATTTTTTCAAATTTGATAGTTTTTTCCGAATGCGGTAGAATTTTTTCGAATACAAAACTAAACGAATCCCGAAAATGAATGTAACGAATGCAACTAATTTAACTAAACGAATTTAGTTAAATAATGAATGAAACTAAACTAAACAAATTTTTTCATCCTGCACATGTCTAATTACTGTATCTAATTTGTTATGGCTCCCCACAACAGCACGGGGACCTATAGCTAACCCATTAACACAACACACACTTAAGTTATGTGATAGATTGAAGATCCCCTTTAAGTTGATTTCCCCACACTCCCCACTTCTGTCCTTTTTAGGTCACCCTCAATTCTATCCAGCTTACACAGAACCAACCTCATTTCAAGCCTGGGTCCAGGCGGGTCTGACTCGCATTTGCGATCTAACTAATGGTGACTCTATAAAATCGTTTCCAAGTATCCAGGTGCAAGCACAGCTCCCCAGCAGAGAGTGCTTCCGCTACCTCCAAATTGCGCATTTTTTTTTTTTTTTTTTTTTTTCTTTTTGATCCCTCCCCCACCCCCTCCCCCCAGTGACCCACCCCAGTTATTCCATTACACACCTTTTCTTTTCTTTCTTTTTCCTTCTTCTCTCCTCCCTTCCCTCTTCTCCTCCCTTTAAGCTAGTATCTATGTTTTCCCTCCTTTCCTCTCTCCTCCTCCTCTCACATTCTCTCTTGACTTCTTATCTATAAGCTATGGAACAGCATCCCCACCCTGGAAGGGAGGCTGTTGCTCTCGGCACTAAGGTATTATTGATAGAGGGCGCGGCATTGCCTGAACCCATGGGTTCCATAGTTTCATGAATAGGTTGTAGTTGCCTAACCTGGTGTAGAAAGTCCTTTCGCTCTGCATTGTGGAGTTAACCGTTCCAACCCAGGCTTCCGGGGTTGGAGGTGTGCTTGATTGCCATGCTTGAGCGATTAATTTTCTGGCCTGAAACAGGCATCTTACTATCGATATGGCCGTGCTCCTGTCCCTCATTTCTCTACCGATATAGCCCAGCACACAGGTTTTGGGATCAGGTTCTAAGTCCACTCTAAACGTAGCATTTATTTTCTTTATAATCTCGGTCCAATACCTAACTAGTTTAGGACATCTCCAA
Source organism: Aquarana catesbeiana (assembly GCF_042186555.1). Classification (NCBI taxonomy): domain Eukaryota; kingdom Metazoa; phylum Chordata; class Amphibia; order Anura; family Ranidae; genus Aquarana; species Aquarana catesbeiana. The sequence continues at coordinate 243,497,964 of NC_133325.1, read as the reverse complement.
ACCATGTGAATTAGGTCACCTGTTCCTCTACATCTAGGGCATTCGTCGTTGGTTCTACGACCAAACATAAACAGCTTTTTTGGTGTGTAATAGGATCTGTGTAGCAACATCAGGTGAGAGGCTTTTTGTGAAGGAGAAACTGACACCTCTGAACCAAGCTCAAGAATTCTCTCCCATTGCTCGTCTGTTATCATCCCCACATCTACCTCCCATCTGCCCCTTCCCCCTAATAGACCTGCCTTCGTATTACCTCTCTTTGTTAATTGGGTGTATGCCACTGTGATTAAGCCCTTGGTAGTCTCTGATTTGATTATTGTCTGTAGTAGTGGGATCCCACACCATATTGGGGGTTGTCTACCAAACTGCTTACTCAAAGCATGCCTGATCTGCAGGTAGCTGTAGAGCGCCTGGCTTGGCATCCCGTACTCGCGTCTTAGGTCCTCAAAGGGTTTCGGAGTGTCCCCTTCGTATAATTGTATCAGCCGGCTTACCCCACAGTTTTCCCACAGTCTGTTCCTTTCTACTGTTGATAATTCATGCAGTCGCTTATTATTCCATAGTGGCACATATTCTGATATACCTTTGTACCCCATTATTTTTTTAGTAGTCTGCCAGACCTTGGTGATCATCTTAAATGTTGGAATTTCTCCTTGTAGCGAGTCTGCCTCCAATGCTCCCACTAATGAGGCGTGCGGATTCCCCTGCAGAATGATTTTAATATTGCTGTTTCCCCCACCCTCGGCAGCACAGCCGCCCAACTGCTGCAGCTGGGCTGCCAAGAAGTAGATAAATGGCTGAGGGACCCCCAGTCCCCCCTCTGTGTCAGGGCGCTGCAGCTTTCGTAAGCCAATCCTAGCCTGCCCTTTTTTCCATATTAGTTCCCTAAAGAGGGATTGGATTTTTTGAAACCACTTTTCTCCGATCCAAATTGGGGAGTTGTGGAGTAAGTATAACAGCTGGGGCATCCAAACCATTTTTATCAAATTGGCTCGACCTGCCACCGACAAAGGGAGTCTACTCCAAATATCGCATTTCCTCTTGAATTTCGTTAAGAGGGGGATCAAATTATCCTGAATAAACATACCGGGGTCCTTAGCCAGCACAACACCTAGGTATTTCATTTTCTCTGTGATCTTCAAGTGGGGCAAACACATCGGAATGGAGTTGGCCAGTGGATCTACCGGTAGAAGCGATGACTTCTCCCAGTTGATAACTAGTCCTGAAAACTTGCCAAAGTCTTCTACTAAGTGCACCACTTTCTCCAACGAAGAGGTCGTGTCCCCCAGGAAAAATATAACATCATCTGCAAAAAGCGCTATTCTCTCTTCTCTCTCTTTTCTTTGAAATCCCTGTATTTCCGTGGATGATCTCACTGCTCCCGCCAATGGCTCCATAGCCAGAACAAACAGCAATGGGGACAGGGGACATCCCTGCCTTGTCCCTCTTTCGAGGGAGAAGCATTCCGAGTATTCGCCGTTGATCATGAGCCTTGCCCTTGGATGGTTGTATAGGGTTTTTAGCCAGCTGATAAATATGGGGCCGAATCCAAACTTCTCTAGCACCCTCCAAAGGTATTCCCACTCCAGGCTGTCAAAGGCCTTGGCGGCGTCCAAAGACAATATGGCTCTGGATTCCGCATTTTTTGTTGGTACCTGCAGGTTCAGGTAGGCTCTTCTAATGTTTATACTAGTGGACCTACCGGGGATAAACCCCGATTGGTCCGGGTGCACCAGTTTGTCGATGCATTTATTTAGCCTAGATGCAAGCACCCTTGCAATAATCTTGGCATCTGTGCACAACAGCGATATCGGTCTGTATGAGGCAACTTCCGATTGATCTTTCCCCTCCTTTGGAATTACTACTATATCAGCCTCTGACATTGATAGGGGCAGCCTACCATCCCTGGTCGCCTGCTCTAGTACTTTTAGAAGTTCCGGGAGCAGAGTCTCCCCATATTTCCTGTAGATCTCCAATGGTAGCCCATCCGGGCCCGGAGATTTCTGCCCTGACATTTCTGCCTTTTGTAACTCCTCTAGGGTCAAGGGGGAATCTACCTCGCTTCTATCGGTCTCCGAGAGTGTGGGCAGGTCTATTCCTTCCAAGAACCTGTCCATCTCGCACTGGTTCAAGCCCTGACAGGACCTGTACAGGTCTCGATAGAATGTGGAGAAGGTTTCTAAGACCTCGGTCGGGTCAGATGTAATATTTCCAGCTGACGTTTTAATTGAAGAGATGGCTGGTGAGAATAGATTGGACCTAGTTAGGAGGGCAAGCATCCGGCCTACTTTCTCTCCCTCCCCAAAGTAAATTTGCTTCTGGAAAAGTCTCTTATTTTCTATTCTTCTATTAATTACCTCTTTATACTCTTGTTGTTTATTGAGCCAAGTCTCCTGTTTTTCTCGGGTTGGGTCTGCCACATATTGTGCTTCTGCTTCCATGACTTCCCTGCTAGCCCTTACCTCCCGATCCCTTGATATTTTTTTTACCATGGCGACCTGCTGGTGCAGCAGTCCCCTAAGATATGCTTTCAAGGTATCCCACACCACCCCCACCGGTGCTGTACCTGTGTTAAATGTTATAAACTCTTTTAACTTAGAAGAGATTTCTGTTGGACTGCTGATCAGATCCAGCCATAACGGGTTTATTGTCCACCTCTTCCGACTAGTTCTAGTGCTTAGGTTTAGAGTCAGAGTCAGCGGAGAGTGGTCCGACATTCCCCTCGGTCTATACTCTATGTTTCCTATTATTCGCATGGCTTCACTATTACCCACTGCCATGTCTATACGCGAGAGAGTGGAATGTGACCCTGAGTGGCAAGAGTACTGCCGAGTATTTGGATTATAAGATCTCCAGAAATCGCACCATCCGATCTCAGCGAGCAGCTGGGCCAATCTCCCCTCTGGTACTCTTTCCACGTGGGTCACGGGTGGGAATCGGTCCATGCTACTATCTAAAACTGCATTAAAATCGCCTACCGCTATTATGGGAATGTCCGCCATACCATCCACAAACTCTAACAATTCCAGAATGCACTCTGTTTTAAACGGAGGAGGAATGTAAATACTTGCTATCACCAAAGGTTTATTTTCTACCACACAGCTCAGAAAAACATACCTTCCCAACGGGTCTATCCTGACTTTCCTGCAGGAAAATGAAATACCTCTCCCCACCAAAATGCTCACCCCTCTTGAGTAGGAGGTGTGGACCGAGTGGTACTGTTCTTGGAATTTCTTACTCCGAGCATGTATTTTCGTCTCATTAGTGAGGTGAGTTTCCTGCAGGCAAGCCAGTCCCACACCATAGTTTTCCATCATCGAAAAGACAGCTGCTCTCTTAGCGGGATCGCTCATGCCCCTAATGTTCCATGAGCCTATTTTTAAAGTTTTAGAGGGCATCTGCTAAAAAAGAAAAAACAAATACAAAAAAAAAAAAAAAGAGAAAGGGAAAAAAAGAAAAGAAAAAACAACAGGGGGAATGGCTGACCCCCCGAGGTATAAGAACAATTCATTTGTGCATTTGTGTCTACAAAACTTGCCATAATATCTAAGGTTGTGTTAAAAATAAGTAAAAAATATAGGGTGAGGGGGTAAGGGCCCCCGCATCCAGGAACCACTCCCTCCCCTCCTCCCGTGTTATCTAGTTGCAAGCGTGTCCAACCTGTGCCAATGTGTTTAATTTTTGCAGACTCTCTCCTCTTAAGTGCGTGTGCCTTTCGTTCACCGCAATATCTGACCCCGTTATTTATTGTGAGCCCCCCTCCCCCCCCTCTATTTAGCCTACCCCCTTCCCCCCCCTCAGCTTTTGCCTGGCCTGACCCCCTTCCCCCCACTCCCCTCTGTGTCCCCCCCTCCTGCCTAACTAGGCTAGCCCTAGGGGCTATGCGTGTGACCATTTTATTCCCTTCCAACCATTCAAAAAAAACCATTTCATTCACATGTTGACCAAGTGCTTTGTAACATACTTCCAAACTCCTCCCCCCCTCTCCCCCTCCCCCCGTCCAATTCCAAAACACCAGAGCGATATTCAAGAAATGTAAACCTGGTGAAATCACATCTTTCATCCGTGCTTCCATCCAACACACCCCCCTCTTACCCTCCCCTCCCCGTGCCATCCGCTATATGCTGCAAACAAACCCCAAAAAAAGAAAAAACGAGAAAAAAAAAAAAATAAAAAAAGGCGGAATGAAACATAAAAATTCAGCAAGTCCTATGTGACCCCTAGCTCTGCAGGGCCATTTTGTTATCTTCAAGCCATTTTATTACCCCTGTTGTTGTATCAAAGAAGTGGGTAGCCCCTAGGGCAGTGATGCGCAGGCGTGCCGGATATAGCAGGGCATATTCAATTTTATAGTCCCGTAATTTATGCTTAATATCCCTAAATTCCGCCCTACGTTTCTGCAGGTCTGGGGAATAATCAGGGAAGAATGAAATTTTCGCCCCGTTGTATAGAATAACCCCTTTCTCTCTAGCCCTGCGCATCAATGTAACCTTGTCTCTATAATTCAGGAGTTTCATGATTATTGGTCTGGGATGTCCTCCTGATGGCGGGGGCCTAGTTGGCACTCTGTGGGCTCTTTCGATAGAAAAAAGGTGAGAAAAGGTTTCGGTTCCAAATATTCCCTTGAGCCACTTTTCTATAAACTCTTCGGGGTGGGGACCCTCGCACCTCTCCGGTAGGCCCACCACCCGCACATTGCCCCTACGAGACCTATTTTCCATTTCCTCCATCTTGGCTTTATGCAGGTCAATCTGCATTTTCATTGCCTTAAGCTCTTGCTTCAATGGGAACAGATCGTCTTCAGCCTGGCTCATCCTCACCTCTAATGTGGTTGTTCTTGCAGCAGTCCTTTGTAATTCTTGGCTTACTGTACTTAGCTCTTCCTTTAACCCCTTCAACTGGTCGCATAATACATTTAGGGAGGCTTTGCAGGAATTGACGGCACATAAAACATCTTTCAATGTCGGCTCCGCTGTTAAGGATATATTTAGCTCGGCGGCGTTGCTGGTAGCCATTCCTGAGGGTTCACCCGCTAAGCTTTTGTTACTCGTAGCTTTTGTCGTGTGTGATACCGACGACCCTTTTCCTAGACTCTTCCTGTCCCCAAGGCCCCCCACGTAGGATTTCTCCTGCTGTTGGAGGGTACTTTTGGATGGGGAAGAGGCAGAGGGGTGCGCAAATTTTTCCAGCTTGGCCGCTGCTGCTGCTGCAGTCTGATTTCCCTTTTCTTTTGAAGCGCGGGTACTTTGAGAGCTACTGTTCTCCTGTTGCTGCGGCTCCTCTCCCTTTTTTCTAGTCATGGCTTAATATGCAGTCCAAAGGGAAATGCCTGTGGGGTTTTAGTGGCCAATCAGACTAACCTTTCCCTTCCCTTTCCCAGGTCAGAGATGTTAATACAGTCCCAGTTGTATCTTTCACGTATTTGGTTGCAAGCAGGGCTAGCACCTAGCCTAGCACAACACCTAGTACAGCAGTTGGCGGGTAACTTGATATAATTGGCCCTTTTATTTCACTGCCATGGATATACGTTAATATTTATGTTTCCCAGTTCCAGCCAGCATCCCCCTCCCCCACAGGGGCAAGCCGCTTTCTCCTCACCAGATAGACCCCCTCTGCTTCAAGCAGCTATTCAAGAAGAGGGAGAGTAGAGGGCCAGACAAGTAAAACAGTCTTATATCAAAAAAAACACTCGATACCTTAGTGCTGCCAAACTGTCTGGGCAGTGCTGGGACGTTCCCCACTGATTGCTGCCGCCGCTGTTAATAGGCGCCGTCACGGTCACTAGCGTCGGATCCGTCGCCCCGGCAACCCTCCGATCCCGGCCGGCGTTACACACTCTCCTCGCCGCTCCAGGGAGGGGGGTCACCGGGGGATCGCTGGCGGCACCTGTCTTGTGGACTCCGATGAGATATACAGCCTGAGCCGGGATGAGAGGAGCCAGGCGGCTGAGCGGTATATACAGCCGGCGAAAGAGCTTCTGGCTGGGCTTAAGCCATGAAGCTGATGCGGATAGTCACGGAGGCTTCAGGTCAGAGGGAGGCACCAGCACTGCCTCTCACTCCAGCATCCGGTCACGCCCCTTCCAAATTGCGCATTTTGCTCAAACATAAAATCCAACTCTGGGCTTGATGCTCTAACTGAATACGAACATATGTGCGATTCGGACCCGCATGCTCCACATGCTATTTCTTGTCTTTATGCCCACCTTACATTGTCACCCTCAAGCCTCCCCACCTATGCACAGCGATGGTTAAGGGACTTAAATATTAACCTCGAGGTGGACGATTGGATGACTATTTGGTCCAATACAAAAAACTCATCCCAAAATGTTGTTGCCTCAGAAGCAAATTACAAAGTGTTAATGCGCTGGTATCTAGTCCCATCTAGAATCGCTAAATTTCTACCTGAATTTTCTCCAAACTGTTTCAGGGGGCGTGGAGACAGAGGCACACACCTGCACATCTGGTGGACATGCCCACTGGTGCAGCGCTTCTGGGCAACAATATTCCGGATGGCATCTACCCTCCATCAAATCATCTTAGATCCTAACCCAGCTGTAGCCCTTCTTAGCCTTTTTCTGCAAGATTATACCAGAGCACAACTCCGTCTCCTCCTTCACTTATTCACCGCAGCCATGCAAACGATTGCTAAGGCTTGGAAAACACCCACTCTTAGCATAGTCGAAATTAAGAATAGGATCACCCAAGCAATAATACACAGCAAAATTGAAGCGAAAATCCTAGATAAAGTCCCCCAGCACACCAGAACTTGGCAAACCTGGGTTGAACACTTTTTGCCCACAGATATTGACGAAAACCTCTTGCTACTCTGAGTAGGTCCTAGCATCATTTTAGGATTTTGAACTTGCACTCGCGCCCGTGCGATCCGACCGGTCCCTCCCCCCCTACTCTACTAACTCACACCCCCTTCTTTCAGACCTTCTCTTCAACGCTACTCTTCCTTCCTCCCTTTTCTCCTCCATCTTATCTTCCACTACTAAATATTGGTAATGTACTCTGTCGCATGAGATGATCCCGGTGGCTTCCCCGCCAGTGTTCTGAGGAAACCGCCGGCATTCTAATATATTGAAAATGGGGACCTGGTTCCCTTTCACTATTCGCATCTTTAGTTATGCTGAATCAATATGTTATCTGACTGAGTATCCATCTTCTGTAATACCATCTAGTTTTCTTCATGTTTATGTTATATTACTTACTGTTATATGCACTATTTAATATTCATACTGTACTATGTACTGAATTTTATGAAACAGTCGCCTGTAAATTACCAATAAAATATTTGAAAAGAAAAAAATACATGAGGTGCGTACTCCTAGTGCATTATCCCCAAACAAAGGCTCCCATAGAGGCATAAGTTAATGCGTTACAAGGAGTTCCTCTTCCTCAGAGCCTACCCTGGTAGGCTCTGAGGAAGAGGAACTCCTTCAAAACGCGTTAGCCTATGCCTCTACGGTATGGCCCCATGAGATGTGGTTAGTTCTTTTGGACCCATGTGGAGGATTATTATGATATGCTTTTATCCAAGCCTTATCCAAACTTTTTAAAGTATTTTACCTACTCTTTTACATTAATAAAGCCTTTGTTTGGGGATTAATGCGCTAGGCCAGTGATGGCGAACCTTGGCACTCCAGATATTTTGGAAATACATTTCCCATGATGCTCATGTACTCTGCAGTATAGTGGAGCATCACGGGAAATGTAGTTACAAAACATCTGGAGTGCCAAGGTTAGCCATCACTGCGCTAGGCCTACGCACCTTCTGTCTTTTTTTATGTTCCAACACATAGTAAGTGCTTCTGCTGTATAGACCCACAACAACTGGGAACCTCAAATCAGGATAAAAACACTAGGTAAATGGATGGATACACATGGAGGACCAAGAGCACACATCGGAGGTGCCAAACTAAATGCAACATTAAATGTACTGATAAATGCTGGTAAATTGGCAACTCACGTAAAGAGAAAAAATTGCATTTTTTTGTGGAAACCAACAAGATGGTGGAAGGCTTCTGTGGGATGCAGAGAAGACTGGAAGTGATGTCACCAGCACCTCAGGGGATGAAGCTATGCATTACAAGGCCACTCAAGCTGTTTTCACTTCCTCATCTAAGCTGTCATCCAGCCTGTCGTCATGACTTTCCAGACTGCAAGTCTTTTCGAAGAGGCATCCCATATGCATGAGCTGACCGCTCACGGATTAGTTGCCAATTTTTTCTTGGTCTTGCAGGTGTATCCATCCATCCATCCTCCCAGTGTTTCTATCCTGATCTGAGGTTCCCTGTTGTTGTGAGACTATCCACTGGAAGCACTTACTATGTAATGAGCCTGATTTTAACTGTCAAAATGCGAGTTGTCATTTGTCTTTTCTTTTACTGAAATGTTATTGAAAATTTTCCAATACAGTAAGAAAGATAGGTAAAAAATGGTATAAAAACAAGTGTAGCCATAGAATATCAATACATCTTGTGCAAATAATGCTCCCCAAATATAAAGCGAGAGTGGCAGAAGCCTTATACTATAAATAAACATGAATAAGGCAAGACTTACAGAACATCAATTTACAGTATATGAGCAAGTTGAACATCTAAGACATAGAGGTTCTTTGTTCGCAAAAAATTTAAAAATTACAACATCCGAACAATCTAAACAATATCATGCAATCCATACCTCTTGTGTCCTAACACTTCTGTGGTTTAAATGGCGGCTATGAGCAGGAGGCATATATATATATATATATATATATATATATATATATATATATATATATATATAACAGGCATAGCCTTCACTGTTCAGCCAGAGCCTACTGAAGCTCAACAAAATGGGGAGAAAGCACATAGAGACAAAAAACACAAAGAAGAAAGAAAAAGAGAAAGGGAAAGGAAGAGGGAAGGGGATTGGAGAAGGAGGGAATAAGGGACCTTGGGGTTCGAGGACCACTGGACCATTTAGAACCTCACAATTCTAGAAATCGGGAGGTCATTTGAGAAGGCAGGAAATGGTCTATCTGGGATTGCCAAGTCCATTGGAATTTGTCATACTTGTCCTCAAGGATTGCCATCAATCTTTCATTAATGAGCGTGCCATGAACCTCTTCGAAGCTAAGAATTGGCAGTTTCCAGGACCACGCTATGGTTTGCTTTGTCGCCATAAAAATATGAATAATTAGTGCTTTCCCGGTGGCCATTTGTCTTTTCACCACAATAGCTTGCTAGCATAACCCTTTCTCATTTTCTTGCACACATTCTCTCCGTCCTTTCTTTCACACAGACTTTTTTATAGTGTTACTAAAACCACAACCGTAAAATCAGTCTCTATATTCAGTAAAGCATGCTTGTTATACTCACTATAGAACCTAAGGGTTTAATCCTGCACATTGTGTAAATTCTGCGTATTTTGTAAATTCTTTGAAAAGTAACATGAACTCATTACTTTTGGCAAAATGATATAGCTAATAGTCTAATCCCTGTTGTATGCAAATGTCTCTCTATCTGTATGTCTCTGCCAATTCGTCCAACAAAATGTTTCATTTATTCTCCTCATTCTTAGAAAGAAACAGTTGTAACAGTTAAGTTATATTAAACATAAATATGGTTTAATGCAAAACCCTTGTGGACACTAATAACACATTAAACATAATTAGTAGTTTAGGACCTAATAATTTTTTGATTAGAATCCTAAAAATGTAACTAAATTAACAAATCATTTTTTGCTGATCAGACAGGGTGTAATTTTTATGCTGAATAAGTACTTTTTATACATTGAGGGAAAAGTGATTGACAATTCTGTACTGTTTTCCAAAGAAAGCTCAGTCTTTGTGGTAACAACCTGAACCACATTCAAAATCCCTGTCAAACTTGGAGCTCAGTTTTCACTATTTCTTGTCTTTGCTCTTCCCTCCTGCACACCCTCCTGTGCTGCTTTGTCTCTAACTTTAATGTGAAACTTCAGACAAAACTTTTGGTTTTAGCTTTGGATAGTGTGAGCGCACATGTGCGTGTGTGTGTAAGGTGAGGGGGATGTTTGGTTGAGCCTCTGCCAGCTTTTTATTGCCACCTGTATCTTCTGTTGTGAAAATGTACCTACACTTCCTGTCCTGGCCACTGATGTATGATAGGACAGTAAGTGAAGGAATAACATTCCAACAGGAAATGAAAAGTACACTTTATTAGGATGGCCATATATGGCTCAGTTTTTTTCAACCAACCAGAAGACTGAAAAAACAAAACTAAACTATACCTATTCCCCCATCCACACATTCAAGGCAGATGAGGGAATCTTCCCCGCTGTGCTATTGTATTCTGACTGCAGTGGGACTCTTCTACTGTCAGAGTACACAGATCAACGCTGCAACTTCTGATCGGGCGGCTTTTTTCCCACAGGTATATCAGCAAGTCGATCGATAGAGTAACTTCTGTTGAGCGGCAGTGGGCACACATGGATCAAAATTCTGCTGTTCCATGCTGAACCAGCCAAATTTTGATCCATCTATGGCCAAATTTAGTGAATTACAAAAACAGAACTGAAATTATTAGCCATACCTGAAGAGAGAGGAAATGAGTAAACACTTACCTCCCCCAATACCCATACCTCTGAACAACACTTTGAAGAAAATGGAAACCAACACTTCTGGAGGTGTCAATCTGATTAATTTATGGATGCTCCCGATGAACCCCACATCACTACAGATTTTGTTTATACTTTTGCAAAATAATTGCTTTTATAACAACTGGCAAACTATTATAAGAGAATCACACTGCCCATAAAAACAATAATGAACTATATTATGAGTTTAGATAAAGCTTGAAAGTAAAAACCTAAAAGAGTCCTTTGAAAGCCTCCCTGTAAGCAGTAGTAGAGGTTTGTTTTGTCAGCTTGAGTATACAAGTTTGATTAGTGTCATGAAGATAGCTCTTAACAATGCAAGATTTACCTATCAGGTACAGTAGCTCTAGATATGAAGCTGGAAAACATAGCTTCTGATTCTAGTAAAGACCCAAATTAGGGTCACCAGAGTGCAGAAAGAAGTGCAGTCCTATGAACCAGAAGAGAAGCATGAGAGAAAAAAAAAAGCTGTTGCCATTCTTTTCTTTTAAAGTAGTAAAAAACAGTAAGGAAAGTCACTTAAGAGTATGCAAGCAAAGAAAAAAGGGGAAAAAAGGGAGAAAGGGTAAAGGAGGAGTATCCAAAGCTGGCCATGGATGGATAGAATTTTGAATGAAGTCTTAGGAAAATTCATACAAATTAATTGATTAATTTTGGAATAAAAGGACTTTACCGAATGAAAACCACATACCGTATATTAGATAAGTAAGATGAGAACATAAACGGCGCTGCCCTCTATATTATTAATAAGTACCAGGTAAAAATGTCACAAAATCCACACTGAATCCAGATGACTCCGATACATAAAAGCTCCACCAATATCAAAACTTACTGCGGTTTAAACCAAAATGAACCATATATTTAGAGATAACCAAAATTTCAAAAACACCAGTACTTTAAAAATTGCTACGTAAAATGTGTTCCCCCAGCGGGATAAAAGTGTCATCCAAAGTGAAATATATAATACCTGAGTGAAAAAATATATATCATACCTGAGTGAAAAAATTAGGTAGGTGTGAAAAACAGGGAATCAAGTTAAAACATTTTTTTTAAAAATTCTTTAACCCCAAAGTTCAAAAGTATTGGGACAAGATGGCGCCAAAGGAAAACTATTAGATATTGAAAGAAATGTGTGCTTATTATTATCAGTGTGATGTCTGTGTTACCCCTTCCATATTTATATACAAAAAAATAAAAAATTAAGTAGGGTTGTGTTTGACCCCAATGTTCAAAAGTATTGGGACAATATGGCGCTTGTGAAGCGTAAGATGTGAGATGTCCTTCTGTGCGAAACGTGAAATGTCCTTCTAGGTGATAAACTAAATAATAATTGAATTTAAACCACTTTCTATGTTTAAATTACAGTGAATAAAAGAATATATACAATTAATTCAAATTTCTTTTGTTTGAAACAAGTAGTATAATTAATTTCTAAAAAGTTTATATATATAATCCATGCAGAACAAAATGTTGTTAACCAGGTGGGGAGAACAGAGTTCAGCTGAAAATGCTGTTTATTTCACCCAAGAGGGTACACCGTAGTGACTTCTGTGCGATTTTTTCATAAGGTGACTTGAAGTGCTCGCCCCCCAGTGCTACCCCACTCACCAGAGATAATCACCCCTGCAGGGGTACCAAGCGACAAAGTGGGTGCCTCAGGACGAATGATGTTCACTTCAAAAATGCTTCCATTCCTCTGCTCTGTGCGATCCTTATGGCTGTTCCTGATCAAATGTGTGCTCTGACATGACCATGCTACTCCAGCAGTGTACCACCTTAAGCTGTTAAACACTCCAGAAATCCAGAGTAAAGAGAAACACAAGGGGCCAAATTATGGCCCTCTGAACTTTAGTGCCCTCTTGCTAGTCTGTTTGTGAATTCAGCATTTTCAGCTGAACTCTGTTCTACCCACCTGGTTAACAACATTTTGTTGTGCATGGATTATATATATAAACTTTTTAGAAATTAATTATACTACTTGTTTCAAACAAAAGAAATTTGAATTAATTGTATATATTCTTTTATTCACTGTAATTTAAACATAGGGAGTGGTTTAAATTCAATTATTATTTAGTTTATCACCTAGAAGGACATTTCACGTTTCGCACAGAAGGACATCTCACATCTTACGCTTCACAAGCGCCATATTGTCCCAATACTTTTGAACATTGGGGTCAAACACAACCCTACTTAATTTTTTATTTTTTTGTATATAAATATGGAAGGGGTAACACAGACATCACACTGATAATAATAAGCACACATTTCTTTCAATATCTAATAGTTTTCCTTTGGCGCCATCTTGTCCCAATACTTTTGAACTTTGGGGTTAAAGAATTTAAAAAAAAAAATGTTTTAACTTGATTCCCTGTTTTTCACACCTACCTAATTTTTTCACTCAGGTATGATATATATTTTTTCACTCAGGTATTATATATTTCACTTTGGATGACACTTTTATCCCGCTGGGGGAACACATTTTACTTAGCAATTTTTAAAGTACTGGTGTTTTTGAAATTTTGGTTATCTCTAAATATATGGTTCATTTTGGTTTAAACCGCAGTAAGTTTTGATATTGGTGGAGCTTTTATGTATCGGAGTCATCTGGATTCAGTGTGGATTTTGTGACATTTTTACCTGGTACTTATTAATAATATAGAGGGCAGCGCCGTTTATGTTCTCATCTTACTTATCTACTATGCAATTAGACCCTTAGGGGTACTAATTAGAGATAGGCAGCAGCTCTTATACTGTCCTAAGCGCGGATTTATTCTTTTACACATACCGTATATACTCGAGTATAAGCCGACCTGAATATAAGCCAAAGCACCTAATTTTGCCACAAAAAACTGGGAAAACTTATTGACGCGAGTATAAGCCTAGGGTGAGAAATGCAGCAGCTACTGTAAGTGGAAAAGAGGGTCAACAATGCCCATTTACAGCCTCACTGTGCTCCTTTGCAGCTTCACTGTGCCCATTTGCAGCCTCACTGTGCCCATTTGCATGCCTCACTGTGCCATCTGCATGCCTCACTGAGCCATCTGCATGCCTCACTGTGTCCATCTGCAGCCTCACTGTGCCCATTTGCATACCTCACTGTGCCATCTGCATGCCTCACTGTGCCATCTGCATGCCTCACTGTGCCATCTCCCTGCCTCACTGTGTCCATCTGCAGCCTCATGTACCTGATCTCCAGAACACGGCCCTGTGACATGCAGTCTAGTCGGCGGCCTTCCAGTGTAACAAAGCCCTGCCTCCCCCTCGTCCGTGATGGAACACTGACTCAGCTTCCCAGCAGTGATTCAGTGTTCTGCCTATCACAGACAAGGATAAGAAGGCGGGGCTTTGTTACACTGGACGGCCGCCAACTAGACTGCTTGTCACAGCACCTGGAGATCAGGTGCATCAGGCTGCAGATGGGCACAGTAAAGCAGGGAGACTCGAGTCTAAGCCGAGGGGGACATTTTCAGCACAAAAAAAGTGCTGAAAAACTCGGCTTATACCGAGTATATACGGTACACTGTTAGAAATGTGTTCATTCAAAAAAAAATTGAATCCAGCTTCGAAATTTCCCATCACTGTGGTTGAAAACAGACATAGATTTGACCCACTAATAATGAAAGGGGGGGGGGGTTCTTTCCATCTCACTGGAATGCACAATTTTTCAACATTAAGGAGGTGACGAAGGATCAACCTACTGTAGGTTTTCATTGGGATGTGGGAGTCATATAGTAAATAAAGTCAGTTAATTTTTGCAATATCTTTATAACTTCCATTCAAAAAGTTGGTCATTTTGGGCAAGACCAGAAGATATGTACGTTCTTCACCTGTCTCACCTGGCATCTCCAGTAATATTTAGAGACTGCAGGAAAAAAATAGGGAGAATTGAAGGCATTCTATACCATCTAGAAAGGATTTTGAAATGGGTTTCCTGCAGTCGTGTGCCTATGGATAAATTGAGGGGAAAATTAATGATCCCCCTATTTTGTTCTGTGTCAAAAGACCTTTGTAGATCTGTCTCCCATTCCTGAAGGTGGTTTGTAAGGGCTGAGAGGAAATTAAAAGTGTATACATCTGGGAGTGGGTGTGTCTACTGGTTCCAAAGCTACTGGTACAAAGCATTTTAAATGGAGTCAGAGGGCATTAGAAAAGAATGATGGGGAGGGAGAGATCCCAGAAAATGATGAATTTGTAGGGTTTGTTCGTAGGATCTCTCAGGGATGGCCAGTGTGCAGTATTGGTAAAATGTTAAAAGAGAAGAAAAGCAGCGCCAACCTAAGTGCAGTATTAAAACATACATTTTATTACAAGTCGAAATGCACTCACTCAGAGTATGACAGATACAGGCACATCAGATAAAAATCCGTCCGGGTAGGTAGTGTGGTGGGCAGCAGGGCTCCACAAGGGGTGATCCTATGTGCTGGAATGTTCCCCTCTTATCCTATCTGGCCGCGCCGGTGGTATCCAGTGTCACAGGCTGGGGTGAGAAAGGCACAGCGTGGATCGCCTATTTTGTTTTTCCCAGGTTCTGGTGACGCTATGGGCGTGCACGCGTTCAGAGCATGCGTTCTCCTTCATCAGGCATAGCGGTCATTCATTTTGAAAGTGGCTTAAGAAGGGTGGGCGGGCCAATCACATCATGGCCCCACCTACCTCGTAATTGGCTACAGGGAGCCGTGAGAGGGGTAAAATGTGTGTTAAAGAGGTTCTATGAGCATAGTAGAGTAGAGAGATGACAGAATAGGGGGTGGAGCGTGAAAAAGACAAGGAGGAATAGCAAGGGAGGTGATGATGTGTGTAGAAGGGGGAGAGAGAGCGGCAGGGGGACGAGATACATGGATATGTGCTATCAAATGGCAAATACTATGGGGTGGATGAAGACGGGATGGTCAAATGGGATGATGTGATGGACATGGGATGGAAGAGAAAATATATATGTACATACATATATACACACCTAGACGACAGGATGCAGGAAGGGGTATTTAAAAGGAAAATAATGAAAAAATGAAGAATAAAAAGGAAAAATAAGTAGAAAGAATGAATGAGAATCGGAACAATTAAAAATTGTGGGAGTTTTAGGGTTATAAATGTAAAAAATGTAAAACATATATATAAAAAATATAAAAAATATTAAAATATAAAAATTATTAGAATATAAAAATACAAAGAATGTAAAAGATATGAAAATAATAGAAAAAAAAAAAAAAATATATATATATATATATATATATATATATATATATATATATATATATATATATATATATATATATATATGTATATGTAAAATATATATATATATAAAAAATGTAAAAAGATGTAAAAAATGTATACATATACAGTGGGGACGGAAAGTATTCAGACCCCCTTAAATTTTTCACTCTTTGTTATATTGCAGCTGTTTGCTAAAATCATTTAAGTTCATTTTTTTCCTCATTAATGTATACACAGCACCCCATAATGACAGAAAAACCCAGAATTGTTGACATTTTTGCAGATTTATTTAAAAAGAAAAACTGAAATATCACATGTTCCTAAGTATTCAGACCCTTTGCTCAGTATTTAGTAGAAGCACATTTTTGATCTAATACAGCCATGAGTCTTTTTGGGAAAGAAGCAACAAGTTTTTCACACCTGGATTTGAAGATCCTCTGCCATTCCTCCTTGCAGATCCTCTCCAGTTCTACAGCCATTTTTAGGTCTCTCCAGAGATGCTCAATTGGTTTTAAGTCAAGGCTCTGGCTGGGCCATTCAAGAACAGTCACGGAGTTGTTGTGAAGCCACTCCTTCCTTATTTCAGCTGTGTGGTTAGGGTCATTGTCTTGTTGCAAGGTAAACCTTTGGCCCAGTCTGAGGTCCTGAGCACTCTGAGGTTTTCATCCAGGATATCCCTGTACTTGGCCGCATTCATCTTTCCCTCAATTGCAACCAGTCGTCCTGTCCCTGCAGCTGAAAAACACCCCCACAGCATGATGCTGCCACCACCATGCTTCAATGTTGGGACTGTATTGGACAGGTGATGAGCAGTGCCTGGTTTTCTCCACACATACTGCTTAGAATTAAGGCCAAAAAGTTCTATCTTGGTCTCATCAGACCAGAGAATCTTATTTCTCACCATCTTGGAGTCCTTCAGGTGTTTGTTAGCAAACTCCATGCGGGCTTTCATGTGTCTTCATGTGTCTTCATGAGGCTTCCGTCAGGCCACTCTGCCATAAAGCCCCGACTGGTGGAGGGCTGCAGTGATGGTTGAATTTCTACAACTTTCTCCCATCTCCCGACTGCATCTCTGGAGCTCAACCACAGTGAACTTTGGATTCTTCTTTACCTCTCTCACCAAGGCTCTTCTCCCCAGATAGCTCAGTTTGGCCGGACGGCCAGCTCTAGGAAGGGTTCTGGTCGTCCCAAATGTCTTCCATTTAAGGATTATGGAGGCCACTGTGCTCTTAGGAACCTTAAGTGCAGCAGAAATTTTTTTGTAACCTTGGCCAGATCTGTGCCTTGCCACAATTCTGTCTCTGAGCTCTTCAGGCAGTTCCTTTGACCTCATGATTCTCATTTGCTCTGACATGCACTGTGAGCTGTAAGGTCTTATATAGACAGGTGTGTGGCTTTCCTAATCAAGTCCAATCAGTATCAAATCAAACACAGCTGGACTCAAATGAAGGAGTAGAACCATCTCAAGGATGATCAGAAAAAATGGACAGCACCTGAGTTAAATATATGAGTGTCACAGCAAAGGGTCTGAATACTTAGGACCATGTGATATTTCACTTTTTCTTTTTTAATAAATCTGCAAAAATGTCAACAATTCTGTGTTTTTCTGTCAATATGGGGTGCTGTGTGTACATTAACGAGGAAACAAAAGGAACTTAAATGATTTTAGCAAATGGCTGCAATATAACAAAGATTGAAAAATTTAAGGGGGTCTGAATACTTTCCGTCCCCACTGTATGTGTGTCCATGTACACACATACACATATATGGATCAGAATACGGGAGATGTAAACACACGTGCATGCGTTTGGTGGGACCGAATAATGTATGGGCGCATGCCGAGATGGATGTGGGTTGCGTGTAGGGGGAAATTGGGGTAGGTACGTTGAAGGTACGTTGAAGTGGAAAAATTGGGAGGGGAGGGGAGGGGGGAAAAAAGGGGAAAGAGGGAAGGGAGGACTGGGTATTCTCTCTCCCCCCTGCAGAGCATTTCAAACGTCTCTGTGAAAGGGAAACTTTTTGGATATATACCCTTGATGCCCTTGCACCTGGAGGCCTGAATGAAGATATAGAAATTAACCCAGTCCTCTAAAAATCTATCCTCGACCATGTCCAAATCAAACTCATCTCATATCACTCCTTTATAGCCCCAAAACACACCTCACATACACCCCCTTTTTTTCCCCACATCCCCTCCTTTCTCCCCCCCCATACCCTCATGTCTCCCTTCCCAGTCCTCCCTTCCCTCTTTCCCCCTTCCCCCCCCTAATTTTTCCACTTCAACGTACCTACCCCAATTTCCCCCTACATGCAACCCACCATCTCGGCATGCGCCCATACATTTTTCGGTCCCACCAAACGCAAGCACGTGTGTTTACATCTCCCATATTACGATCCATATATGTGTATGTGTTTGCATGTACATGGACACACATATATATACACATTTTTTACATCTTTTTACATTTTTTATATATATTTTTTTTTACATATATATATTTTTCTATTATTTTCATATCTTTTACATTCTTTATATTTTTATATTCTAATAATTCTTATATTTTAATATTTTTTATATTTTTTATATATATTTTTTACATTTTTTACATTTATAACCCTAAAACTCCCACAATATTTAATTGTTCCGATTCTCATTCATTCTTTCTACTTATTTTTCCTTTTTATTCTTCATTTTTTCATTATTTTCCTTTTAAATACCCCTTCCTGCATCCCATCGTCCATGTATGTATATATGTATGTACATATATATTTTCTCTTCCATCCCATGTCCATCACATCATCCCATTTCACCATCCCACTTCTCATCCCGTCTTCATCCACCCCATAGTATTTGCCGTTTGATAGCACATATCCATGTATCTCGTCCCCCTGCCGCTCTCTCTCCCCCTTCTACACACATCATCACCTCCCTTGCTATTCCTCCTTGTCTTTTTCACGCTCCCATGGCTCCCTGTAGCCAATTACAAGGTAGGTGGGGCCATGACGCGATTGGCCCACGTGCCCTTCTTAAACCACTTCCAAAATGAATGACTGCTATGCCTGATGAAGGAGCACACATGCTCCGAATGCGTGCACGCCCATAGTGTCACCAGATCCCGGGAAAAACAAAATAGACGATCCACGCTGTACCTCTCTCACCCCAACCTGTGACACTGGATACCACCGGCGCCGCCAGATGGGATAAGAGGAGAACATTCCAGCACATAGGATCACCCCCTGTGGAGCCCTGCTGCCCACCACACTACCTACCCGGATTTTTATCTGATGTGCCTGTATCTGTCATACTCTGAGTGAATGCATTTCAGCTTGTAATAAAATGTATATGTTTTAATACTGCACTTAGGTTGGCGCTGCTTTTCTTCTCTTTTATCTCCCTCCAAAGGTGAATTCTGCCCTTCAAGCATGCTGCCTCCTATGTTGTGCCAGTACCTCTCCCCCTGAGGTCATAGACCCAGACTCTGTTTTTTGCCCTTTCCCCCCCTCCCCCTGATCCTCCCCTCCCCCACCTCTCTTATCCCCACCAGGGACCTCATTCATTTTATCCCAATTTTATGCCTGGACTACTGCTCATCAACCCACTACTATCCATGGACTCTTTTTATCATTTGATTGTACTGTATTTCATATATAACTGCTATATAATGATGCTTCATATAAGCTATTTTTAATTTTTTTATTATTATCCTTTAGTTATTGCTCACACCAATCTACAGCTGTCTTCCCCTAGGGCAACAAAATATTGTATATTATTGGTAAAATGTGAAGCCCAAAAGCACTGAGCATTCATTAGTGTTTGAATTGGGCCTTTCACCAGTCCAAAAGGAATTTGTGGATTCCTCAAAATCAGTGAGTGTTTCAGTCTAAAGTAGAGATCACAAACTTGCAGGGTAGGACCAATCATCACATGTGGCTTAACCAAAAGGGGTAAGTTTGAGTAGCACCAAGGCGCCCTATGCAAGGTAACAGAACATAAGGTTTGTTTGATCTTTGGCTAGATATTAAGGTCAGTGTGATGCTCTAATCAAGCAGTCACACTAAGGGAGTCACTTGATAGTATTGAAAAACATCTGGGAGGGTAAGTCCCCCAAATTGTTAAGGTAAAGTTAGGAGACCACAGGGTAGTCTAGGTCTCTTGTTTGCCCAGACAAACCGTGTAAAAATAGAGTTGATTGATCCCCAAAAAATGGGAATATGAATCAGGAGTGCCTGAAATAAATAAAGGAACTTTGGGAGAACAGACAATTAAGAATATTACATTGTCTGAACCAGGAGAACAGGCCAGTCTGCCATTATTTGAGTAGTTCTCTCACCAAAGTGAGAAGGGGCAAAAAGTTGAGGGAATCGGTGCAGTTCAGATGATTGATATTTCAGTGCTGTAGTGATCCATTTAAAATTATTTTGTACATTCTAAGTTACTTGTCTAAGTTGATGGCCTCTGCTTTCCTTTTTGACTCCACAGTCACAGACTTGGGGAAGGACAACTTGTAAGGGGTCTATTTATGAAAACATTTGTATGTAAATGTCTCAAGCATTCCACAGCTGTCAGGAATAATCTCTGTAATTGTTTTTATATGTACGATATACTTCCTATGATTATCAGCTCCATCTGGTGGCCATATTGCGTTATTTTCCTAAAAGCTTTCCATCGGAAAAATACAGAATTATGGCCACAATCATATTAAATAAATATATTAGGAAGATTATGGCAATTATTGGTGATAGCAATGCAAATGCTTAAGGCATTCGTAATGCAAGTTTATTATAAATAGACCCCTAAGAGTTACTAACCTCCAAAAGTGCAAAAGAGATCTGTTTAAATCTTATAAGTGGATTAACAGATATACAAATTCTTTTGCAGGAAAATATTTCCCATATACTGTAGGCATTTCAGTTGCCTATCTAGCTTGACCAGTTTGACCAGTGTTCAGCTTTAAAGCTGGAAATCCTATTTATTCATGACTATTTAGAAACTTAGTGGGGAGAGCAGTTCAGTTTTAGTTTATGGAACTCTTTTTACAAGAGAATGAACCCTTATTGGTTGGTGAGGGTTTCTACACTTTGTACTATTTGCCTTTTTGAAAAAGCCTGACAGTGTACTTGCAATATTTGAAACTGTCAGTATGACATATTGAATTTTAAAAGTACTAAATAATAACTAGGCAGGTATAAGCTGTGTTTTTTTTTTTTATAAAATGAAAACAATAATGTAATCTTTTATCTTATTAAGTGTCTGGGGCGTCTCATGGGATGGATCTCTAGGGGGCTACCTCAGTATGAAAACAGATCTTGCCTAAGTGTTCTGAGCAGATGGTGAAGACAGAACAGGATGCCACAATTAACTCCCTGCTTGCCACAAACAGTGATGACATTGCTGTTCTAAAATTGTATTATTTTCATAACTTACAGTGATAGTGTAACTTCTACTTTTGCTCAAGGTGTTTTTTTAACTATCAGTTTAACTGACAGATGTTTCCGCTGATTAAAGTTAGGCTTTTTATCTATTGATTGGGATTATACCCTCTCATTTGTTAAGCGGTTTATAATATTTATCCAGGAAAAATCATCACGTGAATTTGTGAAGATGATATCTTAATTGGCTGAAAGCTGTAAATAGATTTGGTCCC
The DNA here is from genome assembly GCF_042186555.1 of Aquarana catesbeiana. Classification (NCBI taxonomy): domain Eukaryota; kingdom Metazoa; phylum Chordata; class Amphibia; order Anura; family Ranidae; genus Aquarana; species Aquarana catesbeiana. The sequence continues at coordinate 243,476,480 of NC_133325.1, read as the reverse complement.
ATAGGATCATTTTGACCTTTTTGTCAGAAAATGTCAGACTGCCAACAGTTTTCTCACTTGTAAACTGTGCGTAAGAACTAACATACTAAACATGTTAGAAAAGCAATTTTTATTAAATGCTCTTAATGATGTATACCTGCCTCTACATTATCATCTATACATCAATTTCATTTGAAGGATTTAGAGAAGTAATACACATACCCAAATAAAATATGTAAGAAATGCAGGGACATATAACCATCTACATTGGTTTGACAACCTGCAGCTTAAAGGGGTTGTAAAGGTATTTTTTTTTTTTTTAAATAACAAACATGTTATACTTACCTCCACTGTGCAGCTCGTTTTGCACAGAGTGGCCCCGAACCTGGTCTTCTGGGGATCCCTTGGTGGCTGTCTTAACTCCTCCCCACAAGAACTAAACACCTTCATGCAAGCTCTTTATAGCCGCCGACTGTATCACTTGGCCCCGCCCCCGGCGCGCCGCATCATTGGATGTGACTGACAGCAGCGTGAGCCAATGGCTGCCCTGCTTTGAATAAATCCACTCTAGCCAATCAACGGCCTGGCTGAGCGGCGAAGAGGAAATCAGGGGTGAGCGCAGCAAGTGAACGGGCTCAGGTAAGTAAAATGGGGGGCTGGGGGGGCTGGGGGGGCCCGTATTGTCGGATGTTTTTTCACCTTAATGCATACGATGCATTAAGGTGAAAAAACGTGAACCTTTACAACCCCTTTAAATCACTATGGGCCCAATTTACTTGCTTGGCTGGTCTCCTCAGGTGTTTCTTCAAAGAAAACAGATTCATTTGGGTTGGTTTACTAAAGCAGTCGGGATTTTTCACTTTGTGAAAACCAAACTGATCATGTTTTTTGTGTTTTAATTTCCACTACATGATGACATATTAAAAGTAAATACATATTTACTTAGCTAAATAAACATTCACTTTGCAGAATTAACGTTTGCTACTCCTTCAGGGCTCATTTACACTTACTTCAACTTTAACACACATTAAAGCGCCTACCACTTCAACATGCTTTTTTGATGTGTTTTCAATGCTTCGATAATGCTTTGATTGCGCTTCAATGATGCTTCGGTGATGCTTTTTTGAAGCTTTAATGAAGCTTGACAAATGCCCTGTGTGTCTCGATTTTCAATTTGTTTTAAAGTAGAACCCCAGCTCAGTAGTACCCCCACTCAGCAGATCCCCAGCTCATTATTACCCCTGTTCAGCAGATCCCCAGCTCATTGGTACCCTCAGTCAGCAGATCCCCAGCTTATTAGTACCCTCTTTCAGCAGATCTCCTGCTCAGTAGTACTCCCAGCTCTGCTGATCCCCCACTCAGTAGTAACCCCCAGCTTTGCTGATCCTTTGGTTTACCGCTGCTCCTCTCTCTTTCTGGTTCCCGGTCACCTCCCACTATATTGCTCCCACAGTGCGCACTATGTGTGAAATTGTTGTTTTCTCTTGCTCTCATCCTCTAGCACTGCTGAACCTCTGCCTCTTAGTCTTCACTCCCCAATCTTGTTCACCTTCCTCTATAGCGTTCATATACTGCACACCATGTGTGCAGTCTACTAGTTGCTCCATTCAAGTTCAGACCCCACTCATCTTCCTGCTCCTCCACGCTGCACACCAGATGTGACATCTGCACCAGACACTCCCAGAATATATATACAGGCATACCCCACTTTTAAGTACACAATGGGATTTATTTACTAAAGCTGGAAAGTGCAAAATCAGGCTCACTTCTGCATAGAAACCAACGAGCTTCTAACCTCAGCGTGTTCAATTAAGCTTTGGTAATAAAATCTGGAAGCTGATTGGTTTCTATGCAGAAGTGAGTCTGATTTTGTGCTTTCCAGCTTTAGTAAATAAACCCCATTGTGTACTTAAAAGTGGGGTATGCCTGTACATGAACCAGAAGTGACTGCTGATGACGTCTTTCTGGTTCACTTGTTGGTTTACCAGTGCATCCTGGGATTTCTCATACCTGCAATACCTTCAAAACAAAGCAAAACTAAAGCTGAATAAAAGTCTCTCAAAAGCTACAGGTGCTGCACCGAGCTTTGTCATAGACTTCTATGGAGGCTTTGAAGATGCTTTGAAGCACCGCAAAATCAACATGGGGTATAATTTTTGAAGCAAAGCAAACGCAAAGTGTAAACAGAACTGTAAGCTAACCATTTTATTAGTGACAGGTATTTTGACTGGAATTCAGAGTGCATTAAAAAAGCCTGTCCAATGCCACATTTTGAAGCAGTAGTGTGGAAGAGCATGTGGAAAGGAAGATCAGGTAAGTAAAACTGCTGTACCAGGTCCCTCTAGGCATAAACAAGCAGTTAACCCCTGCAGTGTAGATGCAGCCCCACTGCAACAGAGGACTTCTATGTTTCAGCTTTTAAACATGTCCACATTTACAGTAAAGGATTCTGAAGGCCAAAAGGATTGATTTTCTAACACTAGCAAAAAAGTGATTCTCTTATGTTGGAAAGATTTATCATTGCAAAGATGATGCTTATCATTTATCAATGTATAAAAAAATATTTTGACTGGGGTTTCATTGGAGAGTTAGATATTTTTTTCAAATGAATTATATTTTTAGGTTTATGTAAATAAGCTTAAAAACTGTGATTCTTTTGTTCTTTCAGATTACTAATATGAAGAATAATTAAGCCATTTATGATGCTGTACAATGTAAAGGTGATAACATATACTGTATATGAATGATACTAGCTGGATAACACCATTAAAAGTATGTAACTTCCACCAGAGATTATTTTGAAAATTGTAGAAAATATTTTTCTTTAATATTTTAGAAAAGATGCCAAAGTAAAGCGATGCATAAACTGTCGGCGCTATATAAATCCTGTATAATATTACTAATAAAAGTACACCACTGGAGCTAAGGTTCATTGATGGAGAATAATAATAATAATTGGGTGGGCTTAAATCTAGAACACCCTTTAATCGATGAAAAAAAGAACAAGTGGGTGGGGTTTGCAATATATCTAAAGTAGGTTTGAATCAATAGGTGAAGGTTTTAATATTATGGCAACTGTCTGAAAACTAAGGTAGCCTGTTACTCATCTGTCTCCTCTTACAAAAGCAGACATTTTATTCTGAATTTTTTTAACAAGGAAAAATTATAGTGAAGATATTTACAAAGCTTCTTTAAATTTTGTGGTGCTCCAGAAATATGTTTGGGGGGGGGGGGGGGAGAAGTTAATAAGTACTAATTAGCATTGACTAAGAGTCAGTTGAGAATACAATTGTTCAGAATTGCAGGTTTGCTGAAAATGATGTTATAAGCAAATCAAAGGACATGACCTTTATAACAACACTAACCAAAATAAATTGTAACAGTGTTGTTAGAATACATATTTGAATGAAGTTATCAACCACTGTTTGAAGACCTCATTCAAACTGTGTTAGCGCTCTTGAAACACCAGTAAAAAACAGTTTACACCAATTCCACAGGGAAGGCTGGTGGGAGGATCTATGAACTCAGCCTGAAATCCAAAAACCCAAACATATCATTCAAACCCCTTTGAAATTCTGTGGGAGGTGAATAATGATAATTTTCTAGCCTTTTCATGATCAATTTGCAAGCTTTCAGTAAAAAAATGCATTAGTAGCTAAACATGCCATGGGTAATATGTACTAAAAAAAAAAAAATACAGTCCAGCAGAGGGTGTGAATAAGTACCCCTTGTACATAGTACCACTTGTTACTTATTTACAAAAGTTTGACAAAGTAAATAAACACAAATAAGCATGTTCCATGATGTAAATCCCACATCAATCATGTCTAGAGATGTAGATCTATTATCCATCACAATGAACAATGCCTCTATGACCTGTTGACATACAACCTGCGCTTGACAATCATCTTAAATTAATTATTTTGAAAAAAAAATATTTTTTAAATGTATGTTAAATGAAGGTACAGTATATCATACAATAGATTTCATGCAAAAATATTGATTAATAGAAAGATTGTTTAGCGTTTAATTGAATTGTTTTAATTATTTGAATTTTTTTAACAAATGTTATCAATTTTTTCCAAACATCCCAATTTTATAAATTTTATAAGTATTTTGATATTTTAAATATTCTATGCTAAATATTCTAAAAAGTTCTAAAAAGCGTCAGTAATGTACTCATTTGTGTTTGCTTTTTATTTGATTTTCAGTTATGATGTGAAGAACTCTACACTGCTATCTGCATGTAAGTTATATCCCTTTGAATATCTACTAACTGTGTACAATCCATGCAACACCATATGTGCTGTGAACAGTTACATATGAATTCACTGGAATGAGGAAAAATGAACTTCACAAAAGTGAGTCGTTGGCTATAATGGTCAATCTGATCATTTATTTTATTTGTTTCTTGAGAATACAAGATAAACAAGAAAAAATTTGATTGATTCCTAAGGGTCATACGTTTCTCTGTTCCAATTTTATTTTCTCAGGTTTTTTTTTTTTTTGACTGATATGACAGACTATGACTATCATTTTAGTTCATAAAAATGATCTGCAAGTTCATTGCAGAGAATCAGACAATCATTTTTAATTTGCACCTGCCTAGATTTATTGTAAAGCAGGACAATGATTATACATCTTATAGAGAACCAGTAATTGCAATTAGCAGCATAGATGAGAACAATATAACCGTGCCTGCTGCAGATGTTACCATTTTATCATGACTTGTTTCCCCACAAGAAAATGAACAAATGTGCTAAGAAGTAAAAGTGTAGGTTTTACAGGCAGGCAAGCATTACCTGCTGCTTGTCAATCTCTTTCTGCACTGCATGAACCAGTAAGAGCTTGGCAGGGTTCACAATCAGCATGCTGCCAGAGTCTGCAATATTCAGCTCAAGAAGTCTGCCCTTGGACTTGACAAGAAAATGAGTCCACAAAGTGAAAATAACATCTTTAGGTTAGCTGGTCACATCTCATAGCCGTTGAATGATGCCCTAGCTCACTCAGAAGAAGACATGTGATACTTCCTGTTCTGAAATATATAGGGTAGAACATGGTAATAACCTATATGTACTATCAGATAGGGAGCAAAGCTACTTTTCAGTAGCAAAGTAAGGTAAACCTACTTATTTTACTAAATGTAATAATAACAATATTATACTAATAGCTATAATAACAGCAATAAATTAGCAAAAACTTAAACACCATGCTTATAATTACAATCTCCAAAAACCTAACATACTCAGCACTGCTAAGGCAGTCTAAATATTATAATTAAATCACTAGCAAATAGTTTTATGACCATTTTCACCTCTGTGACTCCATAGCCCACTCTTCCCTTCATCTGACTAGCTTTCTCTTTTATTACCCTGTATTGTGTGTACTTTTCTTTCATGAAATTTTGTTAACATTTTAATAAAACTTTAGGTATCAGTACTCCTTGGGCAGAAAAGAATGGAACACCATGAAATTTGCCCTATTGCAGACAGCCCTTAATTACATTAGTAATAACTTTGATTATATGTAGACAAACCTGCATTCTCCTAAAACATTTACCACAATTGAGAAGATCTTTCCATTTTTAATTTCCCTTAAACACATTTGGTCTGAAGCAAGCAGTTTCTCTGTGAAAGTCACTTTTTTTTTTAGAAAATCATTCCCTAAAGGAAAGATACATAAATGGCAAATTTGCAACCCAAGCCGAGCAAACTATCCTACAGCGAACCTAAAACTTTTGTAAACCTAACCTATTTTACACAAGCCTGCAGTCCTATCACCTATGCTGATAAAAGCTGTGTAATACCCCCCAGGCTCCCTCTAGCTGCCATGACCCAAACACAGCCGCAGTGGTGGGACATGTGCTGTCTGTAAACATGGATTGGCTGGCTGTGCCTGAAGGTGACAGGGAAAAATCCAAAATAGCGAAGTTCAAACAGATAATGATATAAACTGCAAATGCTACAAATTGAAGCTCAATGTTGGCAACTAGTCATGTTAGCACACCTAGTATGCATCCCTACTAACTTGAAGATGAAACTGTCCTTGGTCCCAGGATTTGTTGTTATCAGCACCTGTTTGGTAACTACACCTACATAAAAGTTAGATTGTTCATTGTGAGGGTAGAAATGTTTGGATTGTTATGTGTTTGATAAAGAGCCTGTGAAAGACACTGGATGGCTGTGTTCAGGTGCCAGCATTTGGAGGAAGTCTAATGCCTGGTACACACAATGAGGTTATCAGACAAATGATCATCCATTTTTTTTACATGCTAATCTCATATCAAAAATGAAGACTTTACTAAAGTGATGATAATTTTGATACGACAGAATAAAAATTTGGAAGTGATGTCATGTGTTGTAGTGTACTTGTATTGTATTTTTCAAATGACAACTGTACTGATTAAATTAAAATTGTACGATCTGGTATCCTATGAGAAAAATTTTCATGCTTGTCCCATCGTATAATATCGGATGAACTGTCATGATTGTCTCTCGAAAGCTGTGTATTAAAGCGGGGGTCCACCTATCTATCGTTTTTTTTTTTTTAGTTCATTCACAAACTTTTCTTCCCAGCATTACATACTCACATATTGTGTGTAATATGTCCACCTGTGTCAGATTTCGTCGGAAAGAATAACTTATATTATTCACTGCAGGCGGTTTCCATCTTCATTGTGGGCATTTGAAGCCCACAAGCATTTATTTCCTGGATGTGGTGAATGCTGTGCTCCCAGCATTCACTGCTTGTTCCCGCACATGCTCAGTGGCATCCTGGGAAGCCTGAGACTAGCTCCCAGGAGTCTGGGAGAGGCTAGAAACACGCCTACTCCCACAGGAGGAGAACCAGGAAGTGCAAAGAAGAATAGAAAAATAAAAGGTAATTACGGCGATTTAAATTTTTTTAAACGGCATGTCAGCATCTAGGCAAGGAAGAGAATACATACAGATATTGTTCAAAATTTGGGTGGAACCCCGCTTTAACAATCAGTATATCGTATGATCGCTTCAAAAGGGGTATTTTTCATACGAAATTCTGATCGTGTGTACTAGGCATATGGCTAAGGTTTGAAGAAAAGGGTTTTGTAAAACAGGTTAAGGTCTACAAACATTCACATATTTGTAGTTGCAAAAATGATTAAACAATCATTTAATGCATAACATATCCCAATTTCATTCTATACACTGAAATACAAAAAAACTAAAAATAAATAAATAATAATAATAACAATATCATCACACCTTAACATTTTGTAGAGCCATATTTGCAGGAAAATAAAACAGCTTTATCCCTTTTTATCCATTGTGCATCAAGTAAAGTATGTACCAGATTTGTATGGCATTCATGAAGTTTTGCCTAAGTTTGTTTGGATTAATCCAATGAAGTTAATGCTATACAAAATAGATAAAGGAAGATTTTAAAAAGAGCAACAGATAATTGATAAGTCAACCTACAATTACATAAACATGTATGTTCTTTTTAATACATGAGTGCAAGTTTTCGTAGAAGCAAGGTTACAAATCGTACAGTATGTATAGTGTGCAATATCTGTTATTTTACACAAATGTGCCATCTTGTGGAAAAAAAAGAGAATAACAACTGAGGTATTAAGGGGAACTTAGGTTCACGACAAGCAGGGGTGCACTGTATTATTTGTATTGTTATAATTATTACTTCAGTAGGCTGACAAGTCAGAATCAGTTCTTAGTTACTATGCAGAGATTGGCATTCAGCAACATATAAGAATGTAGCAGATAAAATTACATGGCATGCAACATACAGGGGTTAAATACACAGCTCTTTTTAGTGTATGATCAAGTTTATATTGTCTGCAATATTTGGTAAAGGAACTTTAAGAGGGTGCTGTTTACTAATACAATTTTTGAAACTGCATTTTGTTGAACCTTTAAAAACATCCAGTGAGATGAATAGAAATAATAATAATGCTTCTTCCTCAAACAAACCAAATTTGTGTAAATCACAGATTCATATGACCAAAATAAAAACTTCTTCAGTAGATTACCATTTGATGATTTTATGTTTACTTAATAAATGCCAATATATTTAATATATAAATTATTATTTCTATATATGCTTTAGATTTTTGTACAAGAACAAACAATTGTTTTAAAAGTGTAATATTGTTTAACTATATAAAATCCATGTAAACAAATAACAAACACAGTACACAGTAAACCATGATGAAAAACATACTAAAATAGATTTTGAGTTTACATACTCTGTAAAGAAAAGTGAAGATTTTTAAAGATTGAAAATCTTTTGGAATTGAATTAAAGTTTTAAAGTATAGCTAAAGGCAAAACTTTTCCTGGAACGGGATTGGAACCCCTGTCAGTTTGTATTGCTGTCTGTGCCCCCGTTAGAGAGACTCACCCTCTCTATTTGTCCTGTTTACCATTATCATTGAAGTTGAAAGTAAAAGAAAATCCCACATTTTGGGTTGTTCTCAGAAAAGTAATACAATCAAGGAGAAATCTTCCAATGGGGACACTAGTTCTAGTGACCTGGGTCCTCAAGGGATTCCCTTGATTTGCAGGGATTTCCTCTCAATTCCTGTTTGACTATGGGGCAAAGGGAAAGAGCAAAGGGAAATCTATGAAATGGGACACCTATGGTGAACAAAATTTGACAGGGGTTATAACTATACAGTATATAGCTATTGTATATATAACATCTACTTTTTAAGATCATATAAGATTTGATTGAGTTTACTTAGATCTAGTTTAGTTTATAACAGCAGCCATTATTATTTTTCCATTGAAATATAGACGATTAGAGGTAGCATTTATAATCATGGAAATGGAATACAATAGTCAAAGTTTGGAACTAAAAGCATGTCAAATTGTATTCATAATAATAAAATTGTGAAAGAACACAATACTGTTATTTCTCTTTAAACAGGCAGTCACTAGGGAACACGGGTTGGTCTAGTGGGGTAAAACCTGTGGGATAATTAGCTATGCCTGCTGAAAACTACAGATTCATAGACATTTTTTTTTTTATTGAAAGTGAAAGGAAACTCTCCGAAAGCAACACAGACTGAAGTCAAAATGCTTTTAAGATAAGTAGGTGCATTGGGGGAAACTATGTCAGCTTTTTATTGTTGTTTGTTTTCATGTTGCAGATTTACGTTCAAATGACAACCTAAGCTAGCCAAAATAGTTGGTCATAACAAATAATGAAACAACTAGAAAAGTATTTGGGTCTGTACTACAAGAAAAGCCTATTTTTAAATATTTACCCATCAATATATTTAATACATTGAAATGAAAATTTATACAGTACATTGAAAAACTGGAATGTAATGGAGTTGATTCACCAAAGAAATGGGGTTGATTCACTAGAAAGATGTGGTTCACTTAGCAAAATGATTGTTTATTTGGAAAGAATATCACTTTGAAAAAGTAATGCTCATATAGTTTAGAGCAGTGGTTCTCAACTCTGTCCTCAAGTACCCCCAACAGGCCATGTTTGCAGGATTTCCTTTATCTTGCACATGTGCTTTAAATATTGGTATTTTGGACAGCTATTTTATCTAAGAGAAATTCCCAAAACATGGCCTGTTGGGGGTACTTGAGGACAGAATTGAGAACCACAGAGCCTAAGGTGAATCTTTGTCCATCTAAATCATCCAATCATGTGCAAGCAAAATTGTAGTTTTTATTTTTTTTTCCTTGCACATAATTTGTTATTCAAAGTGAGCACATGTGCAAAGCTAGGTGAATATTCAAAAGTACAAAGTTAAACAGTGTTATTTCCTTTAGTTAATCAACCCCTATGAATTTTAACCACTTCAGCCCCCTGAAAGATTTGGCTGCTCAATGACCAGAGCATTTTTTTTGCAATACGGCACTACACCGTTTTAACTGACAATTGACAAACTGACAAAAAAAGAGCGACAATTTTGAAAAAAAAACACAATATTTAGTACTTTTTGCTATAGTAAATATCCCCAATTTTTTTAAAAAAGGACATTTTTTTCTCAGTTTAGGCCGATATGTATTCTTCTACATATTTTGGGTAATAAAAATCACAATAAGCGTATATTGTTTGGTTTGCACAAAAGTTATAGCGTCTACAAAATAGGGGATAGATTTATGGCATTATTTTTTTTTTTTATATTTATGGCATTATTTTTTTTTACTAGTAATGACGGCGATCTGCGATTTTTGTCGTGACTGCGTCATTATACACATTTTTTGCAACGATTGACAATTATACAGCGATCAATGCTATAAAAATGCACTGATTACTGTATAAATGTCACTGTCAGGGAAAGGGTTAACACTAGGGGGTGATCAAGCGTGTGTTCTAACTGTAGGGGAAAGGGGGCTGACTAGAGGGGATGACAGATGGTGGTTCCTAGCCATTAGGAACTCACAATCTGTCTCTCTTCACAGAACAGAACAGGGATTTGTGTGTTTACACACACGTCCCTGTTCTGCCTCTCATGCCCGCGATCACTTGTGGCTGGCGGTCATCGCTACCATTGGCCACGAGCATCGGCACACCTGCAGCGCAGCGGGTGCGCACGCATGCCTACTATCCCACTTAAAGGAGCCGACATATAGCTATGATGGCTTGTGGGAACATGCCGACCTGCCGCAGTATAATGATGGTGGCTGGTCGGCAAGTGGTTAAAGTGGCCAGATTGCTAGTCCATAATAAGTAAGATTCAGTCACAGACAGTGGCAGCTGGTGCTCCAGCCGGGAGAGGGGGGGCGATAAACCAACCACCTGCCCCCCCCTCCGTGGGTACTCACGCGGTCAGGCTCACAAGGACGGTCATCTCCCAGATCTCCCCGTACATCCACTCTGGCATTGGCGGCAATGCAGAGAGATCACTCAGATGAGGATGGCGGTGGCCTTCTTCCGGATCTCCCCTTACATCCTCTGTGGCATTGGTGGCGATGCAGAGAGATCACTCCGAGGAGGACGGCAGTGACCATATCCTGGATTTCCCCTTACATCCTCACCCAGTACCGGCCAATACAGTAGCTTCTCCTCTCGGTCAATCAGGTCTTAGGACCCTCTTCCTGATTGGCCAGGAGGAGAAGCAGGAAGACAATAGCGAATATTAATATGCTATTGTCACACAACTGAGTGGGTTCAGGGTGCAGGCTCTAATCATGTGCTTAAAAAAAACCTATTGAAATCCATTCGTCCGGCACCTTGCATGTAGATTAGGGGCCAGGCGCATGGATTAGGGGGGCAGCACCTCTGCACCCCTAATGGACGGGCTGTCACTGATTCAATTTCTATGTAATACCCTATACTGTATAATGTACAGTATGCCAAGGATAGGTTCTGGATAGTAAATATGTATCACCATAGTTTGGGTTATGGTCCCTTAAAAGGAGCTTCAGAATTAAACCTACCTGTGAGACAGGTAGGAAAGGAGCAGGAAGATGAGGTGTTGTGTGGAGCAGGATGAAACGTGAGAGGACTGCAGGCTGTTTGTCTGACTGAGACACTTTTCAACTTTTGTGCCCCTTTTTTTGGACTTATGGAACAGGCAGATACTTCAAAACCTGTTGCAAGACAAGTCTATGCTGGTGTTGAGCTGAAGCTTTGTTTTTGAACCACAGGTTAGGGACTGTTTTGTTTGTTTTATGCTTTGTTTGCCTTTTGGAGAAATAAAGACTTTGGGTTTTTACCACTACTTGGCTGGCTAAGTGATCCAAACTTCAAATATCACTATATATATAGATATATATATCACTATATATATATAGATATATATCTATATATATATAGCTATATATCTATATATAGATAGATATACAGCTCTATATATATATATCTATATATATATATATCTATATATATAGATATATATATATATATATATATATACACACACAGTATCTCACAAAAATGAGTACACCTCTCACATTTTTGTAAATATTTTATTATATCTTTTCATGTGACAACACTGAAGAAATGACACTTCGCTACAATGTAAAGTAGTGAGTGTACAGCTTGTATAACAGTGTGAATTTGCTGTCCCCTCAAAATAACTCAACACACAGCCATTAATGTCTAAACCGCTGGCAACAAAAGTGAGTACACCTCTAAGTGAAAATGTCCAAATTGGTCCCAAAGTGTCAATATTTTGTGTGGCCACCATTATTTTCCAGCACTTCCTTAACCCTTTTGGCATGGAGTTCACCAGAGCTTCACAGGTTTCCACTGGAGTCCTCTTCCACTCTTCCATAACGACATCACGGAGCTGGTGAATGTTAGAGACCTTGCACTCCTCCACCTTCCGTTTGAGGATGCCCCACAGATGCTCAATAGGGTTTAGGTCTGGCGACATGCTTGGCCAGTACATCACCTTTACCCTCAGCTTCTTTAGCAAGGCAGTGATAGTCTTGGAGGTATGTTTGGGGTCATTATCATGTTGGAATACTGCCCTGCAGCCCGGTTTTCGAAGAGAGGGGATCATGCTCTGCTTCAGTATGTCACAGTACATATTGGCATTCATGGTTCCCTCAATAAACTGTAGCTCCCCAGTGCCCGCAGCACTCATGCAGCCCCAGACCATGACACTCCCACCACCATTCTTGATTGTAGGCAAGACACACTTGTCTTTGTACTCCTCACCCAGATGCCGCCACACACACTTGGCACCATCTGAACCAAATAAGTTTATTTTGTTCTCCTCAGACTACAGGAAATGGTTCCAGTAATCCCTGTGCTTAATCTGCTTGTCTTCAGCAAACTGTTTGCGGTCTTTCTTGTGCATCATATTTAGAAGAGGTGACAGCCATGCAGACCAATTTGATGCAGTGTACGGAGAATGGTCTGAGCACTGACAGGCTGATCCCCCACCCCTTCAACCTCTGCAGCAATGCTGGCAGCACTCATATGACTATTTCCCAAAGACAACCTCTGGATATGACGCTGAGCATGAGCACTCAACTTCTTTGGTCGACCATGGTGAGGCCTGTTCTGAGTAGAACCTGTCCTGTTAAACCGCTGTATGGTCTTGGCCACCCTGCTGCAGCTCAGTTTCAGGGTCTTGACAATCTTCTTATAGCCTAGGCCATCTTTTTGTAGGGCAACATTTTTTTTCAGATCTTCAGAGAGTTTTTTGCCACGAAGTGCCATGTTGAATTTCCAGTGACCAGTATGAGAAAGTGAGAGCGATAACACCAAATTTAACACACCTGCTCCACATTCCCACCTGAGACCTTGTAACACTAATGAGTCCTATGACACCGGGGAGGGTAAATGGCTAATTGGGCCCAATTTGGACATTTTCACTTAGGGGTCTACTCACCTTTGTTGCCAGCAGCTTAGACATTAATGGCTGTGTTATGAGTTATTTTGAGGGGACAGCAAATTTACACTGTTATACAAGCTGTACACTCACTACTTTACATTGTAACAAAGTGTCATTTCTTCAGTGATGTCACATGAAAAGAGATATATATAGATATATAGATCTATATATCTATATATATATAGATATATAGATCTATATATCTATATATCTATATATATATATGATATACAATGGGTAAAATAAGTATTAACCACTTCAGCCCCGGAAGGATTTACCCCCTTCCTGACCAGAGCACTTTTTACATTTTGGCACTGCGTCGCTTTAACTGCTAATTGCGCGGTCATGCAATGCTGTAACCAAACAAAATTTGCGTCCTTTTCTTCCCACAAATAGAGCTTTCTTTTGATGGTATTTGATCACCTCTGCCGTTTTTATTTTTTGCGCTATAAATGGAAAAAGACAGAAAATTTTGAAAAAAAAATAATATTTTCTCTTTTTTGTTATAAAGAAAAATCCAATAAACTCAATTTTAGTCATACATTTAGGCCAAAATGTATTCGGCCACATGTCTTTGGTAAAAAAAATGTCAATAAGTGCATATTTATTGGTTTGCGCAAAAGTTATATCGCCTAAAAACTAGGGTACATTTTCTGGAATTTACACAGCCTTTAATTTATGACTGCCTATGTCATTTCTTGAGGTGCTAAAATGGCAGGGCAGTACAAACCCCACCCCCCAAATGACCCCATTTTGGAAAGTAGACAACCCAAGGAAATTGCTGAGAGGCATGTTGAGCCCATTGAATATTATTTTTTTTGTCCCAAGTGATTGAATAATGACAAAAAAAAAAAAAAAAATTACAAAAAGTTGTCACTAAATGATATATTGCTCACACAGGCCATGGGTATATGTGGAATTGCACCCCAAAATACATTCAGCTGCTTTTCCTGAGTACGGGGATACCACATGTGTGGGACTTTTTGGGAGCCTAGCCGCGTACGGGGCCCCGAAAACCAATCACCGCCTTCAGGATTTCTAATGGCTTACATTTTTGATTTCACTCCTCACTACCTATCACAGTTTTGAAGGCCATAAAATGCCCAGATGGCACAACCCCCCCAAATGACCCCATTTTGAAAAGTAGACACCCCAAGCTATTTGCATGCTGAGTCCATGGAATATTTTATATTTTGACACAAGTTGCGGGAAAGTGACAAATTTATTTATTTTTTTTATACATTGCTCACACAGGCCATGGGCATATGTGGAATTGCACCCCAAAATACATTTGGCTGCTTCTCCTGAGTATGGGGATACCACATGTGTGGGACTTTTTGGGATCAGATATTGATCCGTTCAGATACTATACCACTAAGGGAGATGTACGGTGCGTGTGTGTTAGCGGTACTGGCGCTAACCTGACGCTGCCTGGGGCTGGTGCTTGCCAGTTCACCAAAACGCTACCAAAAAAACTGTTAGCGATCACAGGAATGCGTTTAGTGTTTTGTAAGTGACAGTGATCGATCGATACTGCACTTGGGTGGGCTGGGCTGGGCCGGGCGGAGGGGCAAAACGCAGGTGCTAGCAGGTATCTTGGCTGATCCCGCTAACACTGCATTTTTGGGACGCTAGTATAGATCTGATCGGATCAGATATTGATCCATTCAGATACTATACCACTAAGGGAGGCGTATTCTGCGTGCGTGGGTGTTAGCGGTACTGGCGCTAACCTGGCGCTGCCTGGGGCGACGCAGACCTTATCTGACCCTAAAACCTAAGTTATATCACCGCTGGGCGATCAGGGGGCTAAACCTTTATTCGGTAATAAACGGCGGGTGCCCTGACACTATAAAAAAAAAAGAACTAACCAGCGTCACCCGTAACAGTTATACGGTGATCACTGGTGAAAGGGTTAACTAGGGGGCAATCAAGGGATTAAAACCTTTATTAGGTAGTATATGGGGGTCCCTGGCGCTATAAAACGCTGACGGCGAACCTAAATATTTACCTCCCTAACTAGCGTCACCAGTGACACTAATACAGCGATCAGAGAAATGATCGCTTAGTGACACTGGCGACGGGGGTGATCAAGGGGTTAAAACTTTATTGGGGGGTTAGGGGGGTACCCTAGACCTAAAGGGGGCTAACACTAACTGCCCTACCACACTAACTGTCACAAACTGGCATCAATGCAGTAATCAGGAAAAAAAACCCTGCTTGGTGTCAGTGTGACGGGGGGGTGATTAGGGGGGGATCGGGGGGTAAAGGGGGGTGTAATGTGTGCCTGCCATGTTCTACTGTTGTGTGTAGTGTTTGTGCACACATAGCGATGTCTTCTCTCCTCGGCGCAGGAACAGAAAATACCGAGCCGAGGAGAGATGACATCACTTCCTCTGTTTTTGTTTACTATGCAGAAGCCGAGGAAGCCTGTCATTCGCCAAGAGCGATCGTGAGGGGGGAGCCATGAATGAGTGGCCTCCCCCTCACCTCTCATCACTCCTGACGAGAATCCGACAGCCGCAGACACCGGGGGGGGTCCGACCGGACCCCCCGCCCGCGGGAAGGCAAGGACGTACCTGTAAGTCCTTTTGCCTGCCCGTGCCATTCTGCCAGCGTACATCGTCGTGCGGCAGTCAGCAAGTGGTTAAACACATCACCATTTTTCTAGGTAAGTATATTTCAAAAAGTACTATTGACATGAAATTTTCACCACATGTCGGTAACAACCCAGGCAATCCATACATACAAAGAAAATAAAACAAATACGTTCAGAAATTAAGTTATGTGTAATAAAATGGCATGACAAAGGGAAAAGGTATTGAACACATGAAGAAAGAGAGGTGCAAAAAGGCATAGAAAGCCAAAGACACTAGCTGAAATCTATCAGTAATTAGAAAGCAATCCTGCCCCTTGTCAGTGCAAACTAATATCAGCTGGTTCAGTCTCAACTGATGGCCTATAAAATGGTGTCTCATTACCAAGGTGTCACACAAAAAGCATCTCATGATGGGTAAAAGCAAAGAGCTTTCATGATGGGTTGTTACTGACATGTGGTGAAAGTTTGATGTCAAGAGCACCTTACGAAATATATTTACCTAGAAAAATGGTGACGTGTTCAATATTTATTTTACCAGCTGTATATATGATATATATAGATATATCTATATACACTGCTTAAAAAAATTAAAGGAACTCTTTGAAAACACATCAGATCTCAGTGGGGAAAATATCACGCAGGATATCTATACTGATATGGACTGGGTAATGTGTTAGGAACGAAAGGATGCCACATAGTTTGACGGAAATAAAAATTATCAATCTACAGAGGGCTGAATTCAAAGACACCTAGAAAATCAAAGTGAAAAAATTATGTAGCAGGCTAGTCCATTTTGCTGAAATTTCATTTCAGCAACTCAAAATGGTGCTCAGTAGTTTATATGACCCCCACGTGCTTGTATGCATGCCTGACATTGTCGGTGCATGCTCCTATTGAGACGATGGATGGTGCCCTGCCTCCCAGATCTGGACCAGGGCTTCACTGAGCTCCTGAACAGACTGAGGTGCAACCTGGCGGCGGCGGATGGACCAAAACATGTCCCAGAGGTGTTCTATTGGATTTTAATCAGGCGAGCATAGGGGTCATTCAATGGTATTAATTCCTTCATCCTCCAGGAACTGGCTGCATACTCTCACCACATGAGGCCAGGCATTGTCATGCACCAGGAGGAACCCAGGACCCACTGCATCAGCATAGGGTCTGACAGTGGGTCTAAGGATTTCACCCCGATACCTAATGGCAGTCAAGGTATGCATTTCTAGCCTGTAGAGGTCTGTGCATCCCTCAATGGATATGCCTCCCCAGACCATCACTGACCCACCACCATTCTCCCCGGCTTCTCCAGACCCTTTCATGTCTGTCACATGTGCTCAGGGTGAACCTGCTCTCACGGTGCTGGCACAAACTAGAGGACGTCAGGCACCTTAGGCCACCCTCATGAAGTCTGTTTCTGATTGTTTGGATAGAGACATTCACACCAGTGGAGGTCATTTTGTAGGGCTCTGGCAGTGCTCATCCTGTTTCTTTTTGCACAAAAGAACAGATACCAGTCCTGCTGATGGGTTAAGGACCTTCTACGGCCCTGTCCAGCTCTACAAGAGTAACTGCCTATCTCCTGGAATCTCCTCCATGCCCTTGAGACTGTGCTGGGAGACACAGGTGGTGCTGTAGTATTACAGTGTTTAGTTATGTATTCTATGATATAACAGGATGTATTGTCTATCTCTGTACTGTGCACTTGTATCCTCTTAGTTCCTGTTTTCCTGTTCCATGATAAACACATGATAGAGCTATCCTCCATAAAAGCAAAGCCATTTGCTGTATACAAGAAGCTTCTAGTGCATGATTTCAATACCCTGCTAATATAAATGATTAACAGTAATTATCTCATTACAATGTCTGTGAAAGTTGGTGTGATATGTTAGGTGCTTTTAGCTGTGGACACGAGTTAGCATGGCCACCCTGACCAGTCTGCATCTACGCAGTCTCATGCACAACAAACTGCAATGCCCATTTTTCTTCTTTTTAACACATTAACTTCAGGGACAACATATTTACTTGTTGCTACCTAATATTTCACATGGACTTTCAGATAACATTGTAATGAGATAATCTTTGTGTTCACTTAACCTGTCAGTGGTCATAAAGTTATTGCTAATTGGTATATATATATATATATATATATATATATATATATATATATATATATATATATATTACTTGTGCTGAAAAATATATACATTTTTACTAGTCGCTTGTACAAGTCTGTTTTGTAACCCTTTAGAAAACAAGTAATAATTATAGCTAGCTCTTCCTTTTTATTTCACCACAAGAGGGAGACAAACTCTTATATTAACAGAACTTTTGCTACTCTGGATTTCTTTCAAACTAAAGACAGTTTAATGCTGTAAGAATGTATTTGTTGTGAAATTCTTACATAGAAAGCCGCAACCTCATAATACAAAGCTGCAATGCCAGATCCTATTTGTGTAGTGATATATGGTACTTTTTTTTGTTGCATGTGCAGTAGAAAAGCAAAAGCTGCAGTGTCAATGTATTTAGTCTTGAAGCGGAACTTCTGGTTGATATAAGTTAATCTTGCAGTGCCCCCCACTTGCATTGAAAGGGGTAAATACTTACCTTATTTATTCCTTGCTCCACCAGTAAGCCATGCTCTCTGACACACCCAGAATTTGGGCAATCCTTTAGGATCTATATAAAAACCCAAACTAGAGTCAAAGCTGCGCTCAGATCTAAAGAAACAAAAAATAAATGGTAAAGAAAAAAAGCTGCCCGCACCTAAAAAGTCCAGTATCTGACTCCTAAAGTATGGTAAACAGCAAAGTGCAGCGCTATAAGTATATATGTGACATAAAAAAAAAAAGTCCCACCAAGTGACGTAATATCAATCAGTAGATAGATGAACAAAATCAATCAATCAAAAACAAACTTTGTTCACAAATGCGTGTGAAAAAAGTATATAAAACAATATAAATAAATAGTCCAAAGCATAATATTGAGTCCACAAAAAGATAGGGAAAAAAAAAAAAAAAAAAACACCCATCCAGGAGAGATGTTATAAGGAGAATTAGTAGATGATCCACCAAGGAGTGTGTGAATAGAGTCTGCTTACCGGACGGCGATGACCGCTATTACGGCAGTCTCGCCCAGCATAGGGATTATGGTCTCCCAAAACCACAGGTACAAAGCGGGACCAGTAGCTTTAACAGTCGATCACAACCGGAAATAGAAAGCAAAACACATCCATAGCGCAATAACGTATGATAAAAGGATTTAATAGAATAAAGGAATTGCAGTTACAATTTAGCAGAAAAAATGTAGCATGAGAGATATTAGACACAGCGGCGGTGTCTCTGTGTACCGCTATTCACTTCCTGTACTGCAAAGCCCGTCCGTGAACGTGATGACGTCACTGTCGTAGGCTCCTCCCTACGCGTTTCGTCACGATAGGACGTCATCTGGGGATTGGCCGGGTGACAGGTCATCACGCTTGGGCATATAAATACATAGAAGACGCCATTTTGACTACTGGCAAATGTGGTATGTGTAATGGAGATGAATCCAAAGGGGCCATATTGACTTTTGGCCATTAATGGTAAACCTATGTATAATCAGGAAGTAATAGGAGGCAAGATCGCCATCTTGTGGAAATAAAGGAAAATTGCGGATAGGGTTCTGCACAGGAAGATAACAGGGGCACAACAGATACACTCGCCATAAATACATGAACACAAGTAAGCTCATGTCTGATCTCCATAAAAGACCCGACATGGGTCAAAACAAATCAGATGGGAAGATGAGAAAAAATTAATTAAAACATATATTGATCACATGATTTTAATAATACAAAATAAAAAACTTACACCTAAAATGTAATGAAAATCCAATGGGCCAAGCGCAGAAGGTGACACACCGCTTTTATGCATTGTTGATAAAGCAGTTTATATCCCACTCTACGTTTAACCCCTGTGGTCTGGAGGATAACATGTTGAAGATCCATCTGGTTTCAAGTCTGGAGATGGATCTGACCATGTTAGTTCCTCTCCAGTGGGGACGTATTCTGTCGATGGCTAGAAACAAGGTACCTTTTAATTTTTTGTTGTGGTATTTGGCATAGTGCCTAGAGAGGTTATGTTTTGTGAATCCTCGCTTGATATTAGCAACGTGTTCTGAAAGGCGCACGTGTAATTCATGTTTAGTGCGTCCAATATATTGCTTTGAGCAAGGACATTGGATTTGGTAGACAACATACTGGGTAGAGCATGTTATAAAGGACTCTGTGTTGTACACCTTGTTTGTGACTGTTGAACTGAAGGTTTCACATTTTCTACCCCTGAAGGAATTAATCTGGCAGATTTTACATCTGCGACAGGGAAAGAAACCTTTCATATTTTGAAAAAAAGAAATGGTTCGCGGGGGATCAACAACATTTGAGGCCACACTGTGTCTCAGGGAGGGAGCCCCTCTATAGATCAAAACAGGTTTATCTGGAATAACTGTACGGAGTATTGGATCATTCTGAAGGATGCTCCAATGCTTCAGAAAAATTTTTTTAATAGAGTAATGCTGATTGGAATAGCCTGTAATCATGGACCATTCAAATTTGTTGGTAAGTCCAGGATTACGCTCTCTGTTTCCACTCAGCATCAGAGACCGATCCATAGTGGCAACTTTGTTGATAGTGATGTCAATATCACTCCCTAGATATCCTTTGTCCAAAAACCGTTGTTTTAGTACCAAAGCCTGTGAGTGGTAATCTGAAAGATTGGTGCAATTATGTCTTATACGTTGAAATTGGCTTTGAGGGACAGAGTTCAGCCATGATGGATGATGACAGCTGGAGAGTGGTATATATGCATTTCTGTCCGTCTCTTTAAAATGTGTATTGGTAATTAGATACCCATCAACAACCATGATGTTTAGGTCGAGGAAATGTATTCTCGATTGGCTGGCCTCAAACTGCAGAGAGATGCCCCTGTTGTTAGAATTGAGTTTGGAGAAGAAGTTATGAAGCGATGGTATATCTCCGTTCCACACAAGGAGGACATCATCGATATATCTTCTCCATAGGTGCAGTTCTTTGGGGGGATTGATATCAATGACTTCTTTTTCCCACTTGGCCATAAATAAATTGGCCAGGCTGGGCGCAAATTTTGCGCCCATAGCCACTCCACATGTTTGCAAGAAGAAGTCGCCCCCAAACCAGAAATAATTATGGCTTGTAGCAAAATTGAGAAGTGCCATAATAAATTGTTTCTGTATTCCTGATAGTGTAGAGTCCTGGTCGAGATAGTAATTGACTGCCTCAAACCCTTGTTGATGGGAAATAATAGTGTAGAGAGAGGCTACATCCGCCGTAGTTAAGATGTAGCCGTCTCTCCATTCAAACCTCTCAAGTAAATTAATAACTTGGGTAGTGTCTTTCAGATATGAAGGGGTCAAAACTACTAGGGGTTGAAGAAAGTTGTCCACGTACTTCCCGATTCTTGCCGTGACAGAATCAATGCCACTAATAATCGGGCGGCCTGGTGGATGAGTCAAATTTTTGTGTATTTTTGGTAAATAGTACATAACTGGTACCCTCGGAGCTGAGGGGACCAGGTATGTCTTTTCTTTTTTATTTAGGATTCCCTGTTGATATCCTTTATCAATAAGACTCTGCAATTCTCTCTTAAATTTGATTGTAGGATTGAATGCTAATGGAGAATAAGTAGTGCGATCCGACAAAAGTCTATGCATTTCCTCCAGGTAACTAGATTTGTCTAGAATGACTACCCCCCCACCCTTATCAGCAGGGCGTATTACTATCTCATTACGCTCACAGATTTGTTTAAGATGGTATTGGAGGTCATTGTTGGTATTATTTCTTGGGATGTTAAGTGCCGTAAGGTCTTTAATGACCATCTCCTTAAAGACCTGTATGGAGGGGGCGGTAAAGCCTGGGGGGTTGAATAATGAGGCATTAGAAAAATTGGTGTGTCTAATAGAACTATCACTGGTGTTTGTCAAAGGGTTAGAGTCGGTAAGGTTAGCTACAGAAGAAGGTGTATTGGTAGGTAGAATCTGACTTCGATTACCAATGGGGTTGAGGATGAAATGTCTTTTGATGTTAATCTTCCTTATAAATTTATGTATATCGATAAAAGTTTCGAATTTGTTCAACTTATGTGGAGGTGCAAATTTAAGACCTAAACTGAGAACCTTTTGTTCGCCTTCGGAAAGTTGAGCTTGACTTAAGTTAAAGACACCACTAATGTCTACTGTTTTCTTTTTTTGGACCTGAGCCTCCTCCCCCCTCTGATGCCTCTCTTTCGTCGTAACCCCTTTTGATTTTGTGATTGCCCTGGGGAGTCCTGATAGTCCTCTCTAGGAGGGCCTCTAAATTGGTTGGGATGTCGAGAGATAACTGGGTTATCCTCAAAATAGGGATCTGAGTAGTGTGAAAGAGGTGCAAACCTGTTTTGCAGAGGGATTTGTCTCTCTTGGGGATAATAAACTTGTGAGGTAGATGGAGAGTTGGCATAAGTTACCCTGTCGTCATAAGGATTTTGGTAATAGTCCCTAGGGTCACCTCGGAAATCCCGTGATCCTTGTCGAGGGTAGTCAACATTGGGATTTCTCTTGTGAGGAAAATTCCCCTGGTTGTTACCCCTGAAAGGTGGTTTCTTATATTGGGATCTTTGGGGAGTGCCCTGGGGAGGATTCCTATAAGACATAGGTCTATCATTGCTTTCTGTTTCCGGTTGTGATCGAGTGTTAAAGCTACTGGTCCCGCTTTGTACCTGTGGTTTTGGGAGACCATAATCCCTATGCTGGGCGAGACTGCCGTAATAGCGGTCATCGCCGTCCGGTAAGCAGACTCTATTCACACACTCCTTGGTGGATCATCTACTAATTCTCCTTATCACATCTCTCCTGGATGGGTGTTTTTTTTTTTTTTTTTTTCCCTATCTTTTTGTGGACTCAATATTATGCTTTGGACTATTTATTTATATTGTTTTATATACTTTTTTCACACGCATTTGTGAACAAAGTTTGTTTTTGATTGATTGATTTTGTTCATCTATCTACTGATTGATATTACGTCACTTGGTGGGACCATTTTTTAATATGTCACATATATACTTATAGCGCTGCACTTTGCTGTTTACAATCCCTTAGGATCCCCACATACAATGCAGGACCAGTGGTTCTGTTTAACTGTTACACTAACCCATAGTTAAAGAGTAACTCCACTTTTGTTGAAAAAAAAAAAAGTTTCACTTTGGGTAATCAATGTACATTGCAGAGATTTTAACAAAACTTGTGGCAGATTTCTACCGTTTGTTATTCTGAAGAAATATCTGTTTGTTTATCTGTGTCCATGTGCAAAGTGAATGTGAATGGGAGTGACTTTTTCATTATTCATCAGCTGCTGCTCTTACAGGGTTCCAATGAGGAAAGTGGCAGGGTCTGAATGCCTTAACACGCAATTAACCCTTTGAGAGTATTTCAACAAAAATGAAAATTTTGCTGCACATGCTGCCCAAAATCTGATTTGTATCTTAGTGCACACTTCTGGTGTCAGTGAGCCAATCACACAAAATCCATGCAGCAGAATGAAGCCAGCAACCAGGTGTCATCCACAAATATGAATCCTTTATTGACTACATTGTGGATCTACAGCAGCCTACACAGTTTTACTCATAGCACATTCAAAAACACACTGAACAAACAATTAAATAGACACGGGCAGCACAGTGGTGTTCGGGCGGCACAGTGGTATTCAGGTGGCACAGTGATGTAGTGGGTAGCACTCTCACCTAGCAGTTAAAAGAGTCGCTGGTTCGAATCCCAACCATGACACTACCTGCCTGGAGTCTGCATGTTCTCCCTGTGCCTGCGTGGGTTTCCTCCGGGTACTCCGGTTTCCTCCCACACTCCAAAGACATGCTGGTAGGTTAATTGGCTTCTGTCCAAAATTGGCCCTAGTATATGAATGTGAGTTGGGGACCTTGCATTGTGGGCTCCTTGAGGGTAAGGACTGATGTGAGTGTGCAATGTATGTATGGAGCGCTGCGTAAATTGGCGGCGCTATATGGGTACCTTAAATAAATAATAATATAATAGATGAGCATCTTAATGAGACGCAATGTACAGGGATAGGGACAATTGTAGACACGCACCCTCACTCACTCAGGATGGACTGGTGTCTTTATTCTACCTTACTAACTATATAACTATGTAACTCCGAATCCCAGATAAAGCAAAAGAAGCAGGTTAATAATAATTGTGAGCAACAAAACATTATTAATTCAAATAGAGTATATAACAAAATAAATACAAATCCAATAAATAATGGATAACTTTATCACAAGATTTAGGATATATTCATATTATGTTATAATCCCAGGCATATCCTAAATGGCCCCTGCAAATAAACAGATCAACAAATAAATAACAATTATTGTAAAAAGCTTATAAGAACCTTGGCTTATTATAATTCAACAATCTGTCCTCAAAATGCATTTAATTTCAAAAAGAGGTCCACATCCCACCTAAAATTAAGGCTGGTGGGCGCCTCGGTTTGTAAGGTTCATATATAGCCACCACACCTCCCTTTGTAATACCTTGCAATATGTATCACCTCCTCTAGATGGCTTCAAAACCCATTCTACACCATACAAAAAAAGGAGCCTATATGTCCTCCATGCACATCTGCTTGGAGACATTAGAAATATTAATTAGAATTGGGATTTAAAAAATCATTGCAGTGTTCTCCTATCCAAGTTCTTAATAGTCTAATCATACAACCTATGTATTGGAGGGAACATTGATTATGTGCAATTACATAAACCACATTGCTGGAACCACAGTTAATGTACTGTATTATTGGGTACACCCTATTATTTCGAAATTACTGAGCACTGATACATTCCGTATGCCTGCTGCAATGCCAGCAAGTACTATAACAACAAAAATAGGAGCTGGCAGTGGAGAGTCAGAGAACACAGGGAGGATTAGAACTAAAACTAGGGGACAGCATTATAAAGTGAGCGCTCATCTACTATAGAACCTGCAGCCTTCCTTTAAGACCAGATACAGGGCTTTATCTGCAAAAAAGTCAGATATATGTTTCTTGATGATCTCAACTATCTGGTTAAATTCAGTGGAAAAACTAATAAAGTGACCTGGTTATCTTGTAGATTTAAATGTTGGTGCTTGGATAAAAAACTCTTATTGATCAAATCTAACTGATCCTTCTAAGTCACTAATCTTCTCCTTCTGCATATATGGCTGTCATTATAACCCCTCTGTTTCAATTTATTGGAAATGTCACATTCTTGGGTGTAATATTCTGAAGTAGAACAATTCCTCCTGGCTTTAGTAAATTCATCCACAGTCCCTGGCCTAATAGTATGCTCTGGGTGCATTGTCAGGAGAAGGGAATTTTCTGCACTAGCTTAGCAGAAGGTCATAGTCCTAATAGAACTATTAGTAACATCCCCTTCCAGTGTAATGTCCAAAAAGTTAATGGACTTTCTGTTGCTCTCATAGGAAAATTCAAGGTTTAATGCCATAATACATTACATTTTACAGAAAATTGCAGAGCTGCAGATTAAAAAGAAAAGGTAATTTTTAGTAACATTATATTACAATATGGCTTGTGTCACAATTGTATATGCAATAATTTTTTTTATTTGTGATATTTTTTCCCGTGAAAGTGGAGTTATCCTTTAAACTTTAATATAGCACAAATGAAGACCTATCTGTGTTAGCCTTTCTATGATTTCTCCAAGCTCTTGAGGCTGTGTAACAACATCTCATACTTTTATGAGGTGTATCCATACCACAAGAGCAACTTCCCACTATTATTTTTATTATACAGGATTTATAAAGCACCAACAGTTTGCACAGTGCTTTACAATGTAGGGAGACACTACATCAACAGTACAATTTAAAACAAAAGGGTTAGAGGAGGCCTGCCCCTGCGAGCTTACAATCTAAGAGGGAGGGGCTGGTGAAACAAAAGGTAGGTGAGGATGAACTGATGAGGGGAGTAGAAGATTTGGTTATTAGCTGGAAGCAGGATAGGCCACCCTGAAAAGATGAGTTTTCAGGGATCGCCTAAAAGTGGAAAAAGAGAGTAGGAGAAAGTCAGGAAGATTGGGGTAGTGAGTTCCAGAGAATGAGAGAGGCTCTAGAGAAGTCCTGGAGATGAGCATGGGAGGAAGAAACAAGGGAGCTAGAGAGCAGAAGGTTCTGGAAGGAGCGTAAAGGATGGTTTGGGTGATATTTGGAGATAAGATTGGTGATGTAGCTCGGGGCAAAATTGTAAATGGCTTTGTATGTCATTGTTTTGAATTTTATTCATTGGAAGCCAGTGGAGGGATTGGCAGAGAGGAGTGGTGGACACTGAACGGTTGGTAAGGAGGATGAGTCTGGTAATGGCATTCATGATAGACTGAACAGGGGATAGCTTGCGGAGAGGTAGGCCAATAAGGAGGGAGTTACAATAGTCAAGGCGAGAGATAACGAGGGAGTGAATAAGTTGCTCAGTGGTCTCTATATGGTTAGGAAGGGATGTATTTTGGAGATGTTTTGGAGGTGAAGTCTGGACAATTTGGGCAGTGATTGGATTTGGGGCTGAAAGGACATGTCAGAGTCTAGGATTTTACCTAGTACCTTGACATGAGGGAAGGGAATGATGGTTGTATTATTGTTCTTGATGGAGAAGTAAGGGAGAGGGGGGAGGGGCATGGGCTGGAGAAAAAATTATGAGCTCAGTTTTAGAAGGTTTGAATTTGAGGAAGTGGTGTGACATCCATGTTGATATGTCAGTTAGTAAGTTAGTAATGCGAGAGGAGACTCAAGGAGTGAGGGGAGGAGTAGAGAGATAGATTTGTGTGTCGCCAGCATAGAGGTGGTACTGGAAGCCATGGGAGTTTATTAACCACTTCAGCCCCAGAAAATTGGCTGCTCAATGACCAGGCCCACTTTTTGTGATATGGCACTGCGTCGCTTTAACTGACAATTGCGCGGACGTGCAATGCTGTACCCAAACAAAATTGACGTCCTTTTTTTCCCACAAATAGAGCTTTCTTTTGGTGGTATTTGATCATCTCTTCAGTTTTTATTTTTTGCGCTTTAAACAAAAAAAGAGGAACAATTTTGAAAAAAACTATTTCCTGACAGACTCCATGGCAGCCTACGTGTGGTGTTAACCCGGCCTCCTCTCCAATGCTATAGGACCCCATTCCCATAAATGAGTACTCACCACTAGCTACTGCGTTCCTTTTTTTGTCCTCCTCCAATGGACCTACACATGCTGTTCTCGTCGGGTTGGATGGATCCAGGATTTGGCATAACTTATGCGGTGCAGCTCAGAGCCCAACCATGGGCGGTTGAGTAGCTTTAAGAGGCTAGAGTATTCCCCTTTGGTGGATGGGTGATCGCCTCTGTATGACTGATGGACAGACGCATCAACGGCTAGCAAGGTCTGCGGTATCCTCATCCTTTCCTCCATGGCAGTATCTCTATGTCTGTTTGTGTCCTTGGACTACCTTTTCTATATCTTAAGACTTGTGTATATCTCCTCCTCATGGCAGCTGGAGCACTTGTGCGTTCCAGCCCGCCATGGCACTTCTGGGTTGCGGCCATCCCTGCTGCTCGCGTCTGCGCAGTAGCTGCCTTGAGAGCGAGGCTTGGCTCGCGCATGCGCAGTCCAGCAGCGCTCGGCGGCCACGCAGGCGCCGTTCAGGCCGCCATCTCATAGCACGTACCCTATGGGACGGGGATGACATCACGGGCAGGAATGGGATTTCCCTTGGCAGGGAAAGGAGGTAGACGGTTCCCCTGCTCTGGTCTGCTTTGTCTCAAGGTGAGTGGCTAGTAGTGGCAGCACATGAAAAAAAAAAGATGTTTAAAGGATAGTTATTTTTTGTAAGCCTTTTAGTTAAAAAAAAAAAGAGAGAAGTAATGTATAATAATAATAATTATGGATGTGTAAGTATACATGTGGATATATATATTTATATATCTATTGAGGGAGCAAGTTCTTGAAACCTCCTCATTTGGTACCTTGGCTTTTTTCAGGCCCCATGTCTGCAGACTGCTATCATGTGATGTTCCTCGTCCAAGATCATGGACAAGTCACCGCCTTTAAGTGGTCAGCCCTCACGCACAAGGTATGTGCTTGTGAAGGGAGGGGTTGAGGTACAAGCGCAAATATTTGCGGTTCTGATATTATTTCTTGCCTCCCCCTGCCCCTTTTCTGTTTCTTCTCCAGCCCTTCCAGGTCGGACCCTCTGGTCGTGGTCCAGAATGTCAGAGACCTTGCCAGGCCACAATATTATTCATCATCCAGATCCAGACGAGATTCCCAGTCCGGATCCCACCACCAGAGGAGACGCTCTCATTCCTCCTCCAGACACAACTCCCACTGCCATGACAGCCGCTCTGATCGCAGAGCCTGCTGGGGATGTAGTCCCGGAGGGCAAGTCCTTGTGTGACCGTTGCTTTGCCCGTGCGGTTGGGGAAAAGGAGACAGAAAACCAGCGTTTAGAGTCTCTTGTGAAACGTGTGGTGCATCAATCCCTAATGGATAGGGACACACCCTGCATGAGCCAGTCCACTACTTTGTCTGGCCCGCCGGCTGATGAGGCCCGTGATGGTCCGGGCACTTCCCAGCCCTATGTTGCCTCTCTTGACTCTTCGGATGATGAATCTGTAAACGAAGAGGACATCGGAGGCTTTGACTTCACTATGGTTTCACCATTAATCAAAGCAATCAAGGAGGCACTGAAATGGGAAGACCCCTCCACTACCCCAGTTAAACAGAAAAAATTCTTTAAACATTTGGGGAAAGAATGCTCAAATTTTCTGCTCCTTCCTGAACTAAAGGACATCATTGATGAGGAATGGAGTAAGACGGAGAAGAAGTCCTCCATGTCAAGTAAAACCTCCAGATTATACCCCTTCAAGTCAGAAGAAGTGAAGAGTCTGGAGAATACTCCCCTTGTGGATGCGGCCCCAATGCGTCTGGCCAAGCACGTTACTCTTCCCTTGGAAGATGCAGTGTCCTTCAAGGATGGGCTCGAGAGGAAGATAGATCAGGATCTAAAATGAATTTATGGGCTTGCCGATATGGCCTGTAAACCTGCCCTGGCACTAGCAGCCATGTCGAAGGCCATGGAGGCCTGGACAGAGAATGTAGATTCCTTCCTCAGGGGCGTCTCGGAGGAACTGGCCGGAAGTTCAGCAGCCGCGGAACTAAAGCTGGCAGCAGTCTTCCTGGGGGAGGCGTCTATTGATTTGATCCGCCTACTGGCACATATTATGTTGTCTTCTGTTACGGCCAAGAGGGCCCTATGGTTGCACCCCTGGCTCGCCGACCCGGTTTCCAAGCAAGCATGGTGTAAAATCCCCTTTGAGGGGTCCTCACTGTTTGGCAATAAGCTAGATGATGCCATAACGCGAGCCATAGGTGGTAAGTCGGGCTTCCTTCCCCAGGACAGGCGTCTGCTCGGTTGGAAGAAACCCCAGTTTAGAAGACGCAGCCCGGAGCGCTCCAGAGAAGCGGGCTCTTACAAACCTGGCCGAAACTTGAGGAAAAATTGGAGCAGAGGGCAGGCATCCTTTCGTAAGCCTGCTAAAAGCCAGACATCTGAGCAGGCCAAGTCTTTTTGAGATTGCGCCCGCCCAGGCGGGTCGGGTGGGGGCTCACCTGTTCCTCTTCCGGAATGTCTGGGTGGCCTCAATCTCGGACTTCTGGGTTAAAAGGACAGTCTCGTCAGGTCAGAGATGGACCTTCTCCAGTACTCCTCCCCCCAGATTCGTCTCCACTCTTCTTCCTCGTTCAGAGGAACAGAGACAAGTGTTGTTGTCCTATGTGGACCTTCTGAAGACTCAGGGAGCAGTGGTACACATCCCAAAGGACGAATGGTTCCAGGGGATATACTCCCCTCTCTTCCTGGTTAAAAAGAAGAGTGGCTCTTGGCGTCCAGTCATAGACCTGACATACCTCAACAAATTCATAGAGCACAAAAGATTCAAAATGGAAACCCTATCAACCATCCAGCGAGCCATACAGCCAGGCGATCGGATGATTTCAATCGACTTGAAGGACGCTTATTTCCATGTCCCGGTGGAAAAGGAGTTTCACAAATATCTCCAAGTCGGGCAAGATCATCTACAATTTATCTGCCTCCCTTTCGGGCTGACAATGCCCCCCGGGTCTTTTCAAAGGTTCTCCTAGCCACAGTAACTCTCATCAGATTAAAAGGGGTACGTCTTCACCATTACCTCCTAGTATTGTCTCAAAACAGAGAGCAGTTGCTGGCCCACCGGGAACAAGTGATCTCCACCCTGTCCAGCTTCGGGTGGCTCCTGAACTTAGGAAAAAGTCATCTAGACCCAGCTCAACGTCTAATATACCTAGGAGCTCAGTTCAACACAGTGGAAAACCCCATCTCCCTTCCACTACACAAAATCCTGACTGTTTGAGACAGAATTTCTCGGGCCCTACACGCCCCGCGCCTGAAAGCCTCCCAGTTCATGGAAATTGTCGGCACGATGGTCTCCACGACCCCATAGTCAAATGGGCCTTGTGGAGATTATGCCCCTTCCAGTCAGGTTTCCTACAGCAATGGAAGACAGGGGACAAGAATCAAGTTATCCACATAACGTCGACAATGAGGAACAGCCTCTTCTGGTGGCTTCAGCGCAAAAACCTTCTGACTTGCCACTCCATTGCTCCCATCTCTTGGGTCACAGTCACGACCGATGCCAGCAGTACTGGTTGGGGAGCCCTCTGCGGATCAAGCCTTGCTCACGACAAGTGGGACACCTGCCTCCCCGACCCAGGTTCGAATGTCCTGGAACTTCAAGCGGCCTGGTGTCCTTCTCTCACCTTCTGAAAGGGGAGTCAGTGTTGTTAAGGATGGACAACACCACGGCGGTCTCTTATGTAAAGAGGCAAGGGGTTACTCGGAGTTCCACACTCCTTCAAGAATTCAAGTCCATTCTATCATGGGCACAGAAGAACCTTTCCAACATCTCAGCAGTCTTCGTCCCAGGAGTCCAAAACACTCAAGCGGACTTCCTATCACGTACCCAGTTGGACAACAACGAGTGGTCCCTTCATGTACAGACATTCAAGTGGATCTTGTCGCTGGGAAACGATCCCAAAGTAGATCTGTTTGCTTCCCTCAATTTCAAGCTGAAGAAATTTTATACCAGGGGCCATTGCGGCCAGGCTTTTGGAGCAGACGCCCTAATGGATCAGTGGAGGTTCAGGAGGGCGTATGCCTTTCCGCCACTTTCAGTTATCCTGAGATTCCTGCAGAGGCTCTGAGTGGAAGCAGTCGAAGTGGACACAATAGCTCCCTATTGGCCGAACAGGCCTTGGTTCCCTCTCCTTGTCCAACTCAGTTTCTGGGACCCAGTGCCTCTCCCTCTCAGGCCGGACCTTCTTTCTCAGGGGTCAGTCCTGCATCCTTGTCCGGCAGTACTGAGACTGATGGTCTGGTTCTTGAGAGGGAGAGGCTAGAATCACTTGGCTGTGCCTCAAAAGTGATCTCCACCCTCATGAGTTCAAGAGGATCAAGCACAAATAAGGTCTATGGAAGGATTTGGTCCAAATTTGTGGAATTTTGCTCTTCTAAGGACAGGTCTTTTAGACATCCAGAAGTCCAGGATGTTGTCAGCTTCCTTCAAACAGGCCTAGATCTACCCTTATCTATCAGCTCTCTTAGAGTCCAAGTATCTGCGTTATCGGCCTTCCCCGGTACTTCATGGGCAGTTCATCCTTTGATTCGGCAATTTTTTTGCGGGACATCAAGGCTCAAGCCCCAAAGGAAACCCAGATTTCCCAAGTGGGACCTTCCACTTGTCCTTGACTCAATCTCTGGACTCAGTACCACGGGGCCCTCCCCGCTTTCCATCAAGGACTTTTCAGCAAAAGTCGTCTTTTTAGTAGCCGTCACCTCGGCTAAAAGGGTCTCTGAAATCGGATCACTGGGTCCTGAAGAACCCTTCTTGACATTTTTCCCGGACCGTGTAGTTCTCATTCCTATGCTGGGTTCAAACTCGAAAGTGTCTTCGGTATTCCACGAGAATCAGGAGATCGTCTTACCTACGTTCAGGTCCCCGGGGTCCACTGATACTCACCCCCTGGATGTAGGTGAAGCTATAAAGGAATATCTGAAAATTACTTCTCCCTTTAGACGTTCTGATCATCTCTTTGTCTTGCACTCGGATAGCAATAAAGGGAAGAAAGCCTCAACCAGGACACTCGCAGCCTGGATCGTGCAGACCATCCAGCAAGCATACAGGGCTAAGGGCTTGGCTCCTCCAGAGGTGGTGACAGCTCACTCCACCAGAGGAATGGAAGCCTCGTGGGTGGCGGCCCGACATGTGGCTCCAGACACCATCTGCAAAGCAGCCTCATGGGCCTCTATTAATACATTCATGTCTCATTATTGCATAGAGCCTGCTTCACTGTCCTCTGTAAACTTTGGTTTGAAAATCCTTTCGGCTGATAGGGCAAATTAAAATTATGTTTTGTTCAGCATACCCACCTGTGTGGTTGGCTAGTTATTTCCCACACATAGGCTGCCATGGAGTCTGTCAGGAAAAAGGAATATTTATTGTCAAATACTTACTGAAATTTTCCTTTCCTGATGGACTCCATGGCAGACGGATATCCCACCCATTGGTCAAAGAGAAGGCTAGTTACGGAACGCAGTAGCTAGTGGTGAGTACTCGTTTATGGGAATGGGGTCCTATAGCATTGGAGAGGAGGCGGGGTTAACCCCACAAGTAGGCTGCCATGGAGTCCATCAGGAAAGGAAAATTATGGTAAGTATTTGACAATAAATTTTCTCTTATTTTGTACTTTTTGCTGTAATAAATAGCCCAATTTTTTTTTTAAAAAAAGCAATTTTTTTTCTCAGTTTAGGTCGATATGTATTCTTCTACATATGTTTGGTAATAAAAATCGCAAAAAGCGTATATTGATTGGTTTGCGCAAAAGTTATAGTGTCTACAAAATAGGGGATAGATTTATGGCATTTTTATTATTGTTATTTTTTTTACTCGTAAAGGCGACGATCTGCAATTTTTATAGAGACTGCAACATTATGGCGGACATATCGGACACTTTTGACACATTTTTGGTTTGACTGAAAATTATACAGTGATCAGTCCTATAAAAATGCACTGATTACTGTATAAATGTGACTGGCAGGGACGGGGTTAACACTAGGGGGCGATCAAGGGGTTAACTGTGTTCCCTGGGTGTGTGTTCTAACTGTAGGGGATGGGAATGACTATAGGAGATTAGAAATCGTGGTTCCCAGCTCGTAGGCACTCACAATCTCTCTCTCCTCTCCTCACAGAATTGGGATGTGTGCATCGGTATCCCCGCTGTGCAGCGAGCGCACGCGCCTGCTATCTTGCTTAATGGCACTGACATATAGCTACGATGGTTTGCGCGATCGGACCGACCTTCCGCAGTATAATGATGGTGGCTGGTCGGCAAGTGGTTAACAGACCAAGGGAGGAGGTGTAAATGGAGAAGAGAAGGGGTCCGAGGACAGACCCTTGAGGTACCCCTACAGAAAGAGGAAGTGGAGAGGAAGAAACAGAGTTATAGGTTACACTGAAGGATCGCTGTAATAGACAGGAGGAGAGCCAGGAGAGAGCAGAGTCTTGAAGGCCAAGAGAGTGGAGTTTTTTTAATTTTTTTGCCCATTGAAGTTTATGGGGAATTAGCCTGAAGACGCAGACAGCCTGGTATTAGATTTTTACTGTCCAGGATGAAGACAACACAGGAGACCACCACCAGAGAAAGCAAATAAGCACCTGTGTGTGGGGGGGGGGTGGTTAATCTTAGTGTATTTAAATAATAACTTTTCATTTATTGAGTTTTGAATTTTGTAGTATGGTATTGAATTATCATCTTCAATATCATTACATAATCAGGATTCTGGTCAACCGTGTCTTCCATTGTGTCCTTTGGAATTTCCTCCCGTTTGAGACTTACAGAGGCATATAAACATCAGTGCAGGCTGCTTAATCATTTCTTATGTCATGTTTTGATGCTGCTTAAAAATCTTTGGGAACATTACATTGATAAGTTGACAGTTTGCAATGATGTGCAATTACATATTTTCAGGCTCTCCCATGTCTAAATACCTGAAGAAGGGGGCTAATGCCGCGTACACACGGTCGGACTTTCTATCCTACTTGGTCCGGCACACTTTCCGACGGACTTTGTCCGCCAGGTGCGCCGGACTTTAAAATGGACGGACTTGCCCACACACGACCGGACTTTCCGGCGGGCCAAGTCTGCCCGTCTTTCCGACGGACTTTCGCCGGAGTTACGGCGGACTTTCAGAATGAACGGACTTGCCCACACACGGACAAGTCTGTTCATTTTGAACGTGACTCAGGTGCGACGGGACTAGAAAAGGATGTCAATCTTGCCGCTTTTATCGGCGAGATTGACACCTTGCGAGCCCCGTCGCGGGGCATACCAGGCCTTTAGGTCTGGTATGGATTATAAAGGGAACCCCCTACGCCAAAAAACGGCGTGGGGTCCCCCCTAAAATCCATACCAGACCCCGATCCGAGCATGCAGCCTGGCCGGTCAGGAAAGGGGGTGGGGACGAGCGAGCGCCCCCCCCCCCGAACCGTACCAGGCTGCATGCCCTCAACATGGGGGGTGGGTGCTTTGGGGGAGGGGGGCGCCCTGCGGGGCCCCCCACCCCAAAGCACCTTGTCCCCATGTTGATGAGGACAAGGGCCTCTTCCCGACAACCCTGGCCATTGGTTGTCGGGGTCTGCGGGCGGGGGCTTATCGGAATCTGGGAGCCCCTTTAATAAGGGGGCCCCCAGATCCCGGCCCCCCACCCTATGTGAATGAGTATGGGGTACATGGTACCCCTACCCATTCACCTAGGGAAAAAGTGTAAGTAATAAAACACACTACACAGGTTTTTTAAATATTTTATTAAACAGCTCCGGGGGGGATCTTCCTCCGGCTTCGGGGGTCCCTCCGCTTCATCTTCTCCCGGCGTCCGGTTGGTTCTTCTCCCGGTGTTCCAGTTCTTCGGCCGGCTCCTCTGCTGTCTTCAGGTAGCTCTCTTGCCAGCAGAGGTCCGGACTCCTGGGCTTGTGGGCTTCTGGGCTTCTGGGCTTCTTCTCTTCTCTTCTCCAGATGTTGACACGACGCTCTCTCCGGCTGGACTGCTCTCCGAGGGCTGCGTTGTGACTTATATAGGCGGAGACCCCGCCCCCTTTTGATGTCACAGTCCCTGGGCATGCTGGGACTGTGACGTTTTAGGGGGCGTGGTCACTGGGTGATGTTGACCACGCCCCCTAAAACGTCACAGTCCCAGCATGCCCAGGGACTGTGACATCAAAAGGGGGCGGGGTCTCCGCCTATATAAGTCACAACGCAGCCCTCGGAGAGCAGTCCAGCCGGAGAGAGCGTCGTGTCAACATCTGGAGAAGAGAAGAGAAGAAGCCCAGAAGCCCAGAAGCCCAGGAGTCTGGACCTCTGCTGGCAAGAGAGCTACCTGAAGACAGCAGAGGAGCCGGCCGAAGAACTGGAACACCGGGAGAAGAACCAACCGGACGCCGGGAGAAGATGAAGCGGAGGGACCCCCGAAGCCGGAGGAAGATCCCCCCCCGGAGCTGTTTAATAAAATATTTTAAAAACCTGTGTAGTGTGTTTTATTACTTACACTTTTTCCCTAGGTGAATGGGTAGGGGTACCATGTACCCCATACTCATTCACATAGGGTGGGGGGCCGGGATCTGGGGGCCCCCTTATTAAAGGGGCTCCCAGATTCCGATAAGCCCCCGCCCGCAGACCCCGACAACCAACGGCCAGGGTTGTCGGGAAGAGGCCCTTGTCCTCATCAACATGGGGACAAGGTGCTTTGGGGTGGGGGGCCCCGCAGGGCGCCCCCCTCCCCCAAAGCACCCACCCCCCCATGTTGAGGGCATGCGGCCTGGTACGGTTCAGGAGGGGGGGGGGCGCTCGCTCATCCCCACCCCCTTTCCTGACCGGCCAGGCTGCGTGCTCGGATCGGGGTCTGGTATGGATTTTAGGGGGGACCCCACGTCGTTTTTTCGGCGTAGGGGGTTCCCTTTATAATCCATACCAGACCTAAGGGCCTGGTATGCCCCGCGCTCGCCGCAATAGGAAAATGTGTTTTTCCTATTGCAGCGAGCGCGAGATGCAATACCCTGCCCTCGTGTCGTATCTGGTCCGTCGGACCAGCATACACACGAGCGGGCTTTCCGTCGGACCAGCACACACACGAGCGGACTTTCCGCCCGAGTCCGGCGGAAAGATTTAAAACTTTCTTCAAATCTAGGTCCGGCGGGCTTTTGGGAAAAAGTCCGCCGGAAAAGTCCGCCGGCGCCTACACACGGGCGGATTGTCCGGCACACTCTGGTCCGCCGGACCAAGTATGCCGGAAAGTCCGACCGTGTGTACGCGGCATAAGAGTCTGAAAAAGACATAGTGAAAGAATTGTAGCTTCGAACTGAGGTCACCCTTTTGCAGTAAATATACAGTATGTGACATTTTAGATAGTATCAGCCATACAGGGAGTAGTTTTGTAATTATATACAGTATATATTTGTATGTCTGTAAGCATAATATCAAAATGTTTTAAATATGGCCTTTATGCAAAAAATATATTTTGATACAATTTAACAGTTAATATTAGGTGTTTTAGCCATATATATTTATATACCTACATATATACCTAAAAAAAAGTTCCATAGTGTTTAAATAAAATAAATTTGTCTTAATTAGGGATGTTGATACCTAATGGAACCATTTAAAACATCCATACAGAACCCCTATTAAAGCGGAGTTCCACCCACCGCTGCAAAAATTAAAAGCCAGCAGCTGCACATACTGCAGCTGCTGACTTTTAATAATTGGAGACTTACCTGTCCTGGAGTCCAACAATGTCAGCACCGCAGCTGATGTTTCCTTTAGCTATCGGGTGCATGCCGCCTCAATTGTGAATAAGGGCACCCGACAGTGAAGCCTTACGGCTTCACGCCGGGAACCCTACTGCACATGCGCGAGGCTCCACTCTCCTACTGGCCCAGCGGCCGGGGAAGGAGAAGGGAGAAGGAGGGAGCCCGGGCTGTGACGTCAATACCCGCGGCTGAGGCTCCCGGAAGTGGGAATAGGATACCTGTATTAGACAGGTATCCTGTCCCCCCTCCCCCCCCCACCCTGAACGGTGTCAAATGTGGCATCAAAGGGGGGAGGAGTACAATGAGCGGAATTTCCACTTTTGGGTGGAACTCCGCTTTAAGTATTAGACATGTGCACTGATAACTAATTAATAAATTATAGGTATTGGAATTTCCTTTCAAATGTTTAAATTATTTGAAATAACAAATGCTGAATTTAAACAAATGGAACGTAACAAATTAATAATAATAAATATAATATAAATATATTCCATTTGTTTAGATGCGGCATTCGTTATTTCGGATAATTCGTAACTTCGGATAAATTTGTATTAGTTACGTTCACTAACAGCCAAATTTGAATGGAAATTCCAATACCTATAATTTAATAGTTAGTAATATTAGTTAGTTATTATTTCAGATTTTCAGGTTTTCTAATTTTCGTTCTTATATTTGGATTTTTGTTCTTTTGAATTTTGGGATTTTTTTAAATTTTCTGATTTTCGAATTTTGGAAACGGGTTTTCGTTAATTTGAATATTTACGAATTAACGAATTTGTTGAATTTCATCTAAACTTAATTCGGAACAAAACGAATTACAGGTATTGAAAATAGGATGCACAGTGGATGTTGGTTGCTTTTAGACATGCTGTCTCTGACTAAAACCTCAAATAGAGATTTAGGAGGGTAAAGCCTCATACACACGATCGGATTTTCTGCAGACAAAAACCTCTGACTTTTGTCCAAAGGCATGTGCCTGGATTTTGTCTTGCATACAAATGGCAAGGAATTGTCAGGCAACAAACATGAATGTAGTGACGTACTAAGTTGTTTTTCAGCTCTTAAGCACCACCCTTTGTGCTCCTTCTGCTAATTTCGTGTTAGTAGAAGTTTGGCGATTGTTGATTTGCACTTTTCATTTTGCGCTTTTCATTTAGCGATTTTCAGTTCCTGCTATTCATTTCGTGCTTTTCAGTTTGTTTCTGGACGGCCGTTTATCAACTAGACATGTTGCGGAATCGGAGGAGATAATGTGTTATTTACTATTGGCCTTGAAGTTATTGCTTTGACCCAAGTCCAGTCCAGGAACAGGAGGAGGAGGAGTTCTTGGACCAAAAATTGGTTGCTTTATTAATCGTGACCAATTATGTCATATGCCTTTGCTGCGGGAGCTCCAGGAGAATAATCCAGATGTTTTTCGGAATTATCTCCGGATGACGGACCCCTGCTTTCACCAACTCTTGGCATTGTTGACCCCCTATATTAAGAAGCAGGGCACATGCATGAGGCTTTTATTTTATTTTTTGGTTGAATAATAATGATTTGATTTGTTATATTTTCTATAATTTTGGATGCATAGAATGCACTTTTTGGTTATGTTCTATTGGCAGATAGCATGTCTAATTTTATTTGTTTTCTTTTTTTAATGCACAATTAAAAAAATTGTGGAGAATAATACTTGGCTATATATTTTACTTCAAATGACAGTTTGGGGGTAGGCAGTTACATTTAAAAAAATACATATATGTAAAATTGACAAGGGACACCAACATAGTTGTATCTTTGATCTTAAAAACTACGGATAATGGTGTTGTGATAACTTGCCCAAATAAATAAAAAAAAAAAGCATAATAATATTATTCTTGATATCACTAGAGAAAAAAAGCCTTTGAAAATTTGTTTGCAATAACTCCATCAGTATCACCAGCAAAGCAGCTTCATTATTATCCCATTAAAGAAGAAGAGAATGCACTGCATTTCAAGAGTTCATAATTTGCCACGTCACGAATGTTAATTCTCCATTACGAATGCTAGTTTACAAGACCGACCGCTTCTGGCTCGTCCTTGCTTCCGAGCATGTGTCTTTGTACTTTGGACTTTTGTCCGACGGACTTGTGTACACACACACTAGGAAAATCCGACAACACACATTTGTCCGCGGAAAATTTTAAACCTGCTATCCAACATTTGTCTGCAGAAAATCCGACAACAATTGTCCGATGAAGCATACAAACGGTCGGATTTTCCGCCAACAGCCTGTCATCACATAATTCCCATCGGAAAATCTGATCCTGTGTACGAGGCTTCAGGATGATGAGCCCTCTCTCTATAAACAATGGGCTTCTTTCAGCTAACCATGGAAAAAGGAGCATAACGCTTCACTCACTGCTTGGAGATAAGAATATATAATATTCATATGCAATATTTTAAATGGACCTTATTTAATCCTGACCAAAAAAAAGGAAAGCGTGAAAATATGCAAAAAAATTTTAAATCAGGAAGGGGCAAATACTTTTTTACAGCACTGTATACTATACATAGGTGTGCACAGCCTATTGCATTAGGGTGTGCACCCCAAAGCTCAAACACACAGCCTCAGCTGTACTGGACAGTAAATGAACAGTATAGTGCTGTGTGCTGAGCGGCTTCCTGTTCATTCAAAAACTGAAGCATAGTAAACACACTTTACTATGTTTCAGTTATGAATGAACACAGTGAGTAAGTGTGTGTTCACGGTGTTCATTTAGAAAAGAAAAGGGATGGTAAATGAAATATTTACTAGCCTCTTTCCCCGCTTTCCATCCTGAATCCCCCCACAGCAGCCAGGGGGAGAGGAAGGAAGCCAGCAGCACTGTGAGGGGCCCCAACACTGCGGGAAGTCCAGGCAATCGGGGGAATCGGCACCACACACAGTGATTAGAGTGTTGCCAGGCACACTTGGCACACACCCTGTGCACACCTATGATACTACAGCTGTTTGGGATTAGTATTCTTATGCCTACACATACACGTCATGCGGAGAGGATGCTGAAAGATTATCCCTTTCTAGTCAAAACAGGCAGAATCATTGGCATGACGCCTTTAAAGTAATTAGTTATATTTGTATTCTTTCTCCACTATGAACCATTGGCTGAGGTTTCCCACAGATAGTATTTCACTGAACTATTCTTTAAAGATATAACTGATATTGATTGCTGTTATCTTATAATTCACTATTACACAGGTTTGAAGACCAAATAAATGCTTACAGCAAGGCACTTTTTACTCAAAACAGCATACTAAGATATGAGATAGAACATACTATTGATTATTGATATTTGTAGT
The DNA here is from genome assembly GCF_042186555.1 of Aquarana catesbeiana. Lineage (NCBI taxonomy): Eukaryota > Metazoa > Chordata > Amphibia > Anura > Ranidae > Aquarana > Aquarana catesbeiana. The sequence goes on along the minus strand of NC_133325.1, from coordinate 243,436,297 downwards.
GAAATAATACAGCTTTTTACACTGTATCTATAATATACCATAAGCATCAAATATATCATTGTGAGTTTATAAATGTTTGCTCTGTGGATCTTAGAGAAAATGTGTGTGGCTTGTTACCAATTCAGATCTTAAAATAGCACTACTCTACCCATCTTTATCATTCCTTCCTTTAATCTGGCAGGTGCAGCTCAATATACCAGCTCTTTCAATTATGCAGAAGTGTTCCAAAACACACTTCCCTGTTCAGGAACTCTTTATCCAGATGTTACTGAACTGAATGTATTTCATCTAAAATGTGGCATCAGCCGCTTGTGATTTACAGACATATGGAACCATCAAGAGAAAATTGGTTTAAACTCTGCGCAGATGACTTCCAGGTCATGACCAGTACTTGTCATCTGTCACCTTTTAATGATCTATTTACTTTTCAAATTGTGATCTCTATAAGACCATGTAGGTCATGACTGACCATCTGTAGCCCAAAATCTAATCTGGTCTCAGATACATGTCCAGAAACTCTTAGCAACCTGTGCCCCTTCGCGCCCGCACACGTATAATTGCTCAGTAACTAAAAGTAGCATGGCATCTTGGCAATTATAGTACATGCCTTAAATGTTCTTGTAATGTGTTAAAAGTTTTGTAGTGTTAAGTGTGATCCTCACACCAAACATTCTTCAATAATTGTTTTAGATATTAACTTCGCAAATCCTAGTGTAATACTTTCATTTTAAGTAACTTTTATTGGAAACATATGTATATTATCTTGGATCTGTTTCAGGGATCATATCACTTGATTCGTTTAAAAGGGGAGTTATGGCAAGATGAGGTATGCAAGCAAGGCATATACATGTTACAGATGAAGTATCTGATAAATGCAATATCAAATGTCAACTTTTATTGTGCTTATTATATCTGTATGTTGTAGAATTATGTCATTAATAATTGAAGATTTGTTTCCATTGAAACATGACAATATTTTTTAAATCAGTTTTATTTATTTCAGGTACTTATAAAGCACCATCAATTTATGCAGTGCTTTACATATACATTGTACATTCACATCAGTGCCTACCCTCAAGGATCTTACAATCTAAGGTCCCTAACTCACTTACACATACTAGTGCCTACCCTCAAGGAGCTTACAATCTAAGGTCCCTAACTCACATACACATATTAGGGACAATTTATACAGGATCCAATTAACCTACTGGCATGTCTTTGGAGTTTGGGAGGAAACTGGAGTGCCTGGAGAAAACTCACACATGTACAGGGAGAACATGCAAACTCCAGGCAGGTAGTGTTGTGGTCAGAATTTTGAACCAGACCCTTTTACTGCTAGGTGAAAGTGTTAACCACTACACCACTGTGCGACCCCGAATGAATCTCCCTAATGATTACTCTCTAACTGCCATATAATTTTGATAAAAACAGTTTAGCGTATAAAGCCCTAACAGAGAGGTTAGCATCTGTGAAGTATTTTTCCCCGTACTGAAATGATGGAATGTGGTATTTGTGAGGTTCTTAACCACTTACCGACCGTTGCACGGCGATGTACATCCCTACTAGCTGCCATAACCCCGGTATCCCCATGTTCAGCTGGTGGTCAGCTACAAGATAAAAGTGGTCTCTGCGGCGGATCACTTTTATCGGTGGCGGGAGAGGGTCCCCCGCCGCGATCCGGTGCCCTCCGCCGCTTACCGGAGCTGTCGGCATCGGCGGAGGCGATTGCGTCTGTCCCCTGGGCTGACATGGAGACAAGTGAGGGGAAGATGGCCCCCACCTGTCTCCATGACAATGCAGGGCGGAAGCGACGTCAAAATGTCACTTCCGCCCATAGCACTTAAAGGGCCAATTTATTTATTTTTTTTTTTTTAAATGACAATTTTTTTTTTTTTATTGCGTTTTAGTGTAAATATGAGATCTGAGGTCTTTTTGACCCCAGATCTCATGTTTAAGAGCTCCTGTCATGCTTTTTTTCTATTATAAGGGATGTTTACATTCCTTGTAATAAGAATAAAAGTGACACACTTTTTTTTTTAAACACTGTAAAAATAAAAAGTAAAAGGTAAAATAAATAAGAACAAAAAAATTTTAAACGTCCCGCCGAGCTCGTGTGCAGAAGCGAACGCATACGTGAGTAGCGCCCGTATATGAAAACAGTGTTCAAACCACACGTGAGATATCGCTGCGATCGGTAGAGCGAGAGCAATAATTCTAGCCCTAGAACTCCTCTGTAACACAAAAAATGCAACCGGTAGAATTTTTTAAATGTTGCCTATGGAGATTTTTAAGGGTAAAAGTTTGTCGCCATTCCACGAGCGGGCGCAATTTTGAAGCATGACACATTGAGTATCAATTTACTCGGCGTAACATTATTTTTCACAATATAAAAAAAATTGGGCTGACTTTACTGTCTTATTTTTAATTCAAAAAAGTAGTTTTTTTTTTAAAAGTGCGCTTGTAAGGGCGCTGCGCAAATACGGTGTGACAGAAAGTATTGCAACGATCCCCATTTTATTCTCTAGGATGTTAGAAAAAAATGTATAATGTTTGGGGTTCTAAGTAATTTTCTAGCAAAAAAAACTGTTTTTAACTTGTAAACACCACATCTAAAAAAAGAGGCCCGGTCTTAAAGTGGTTAAGTGCACAAGTGCACAAGAGGAATTCATAATAAGGTTTCTATTGAGATCAGGTCAATCTCTAGGGTTTCCAACGAGATCCAGAGGGTGGGTTGGTTGTGATATGCAGAGGTAGGTCATTTTCATAACTGTCTAAAAATTTGCTATGCACGTGTCTGACAGGCCGCCATAGTGTAGTATTAATACAAAATTTTTTAGAATTTGTTTCTGTAGGATACACAGCAGTCTATACGCAGGGATTTTGATGGGAAGCACCCAGAAAAGATAGAAAAGGATTTAGTGAGGATTGTGAGCAGATAGCTGTAGTATGTATTCCCCTATCCTGGGAACCTTACAGCATTGAAAAGAGACACTAGGTGTGGGGAAGGAGGGCAGTGTGGTAAAGGTCAATTCTTTTATTCAGTTTCAAAATCTGACAGTTAGTTGAACCTCAGAGAGGGAGATGGGAATTTTCCTAATGAACGCTGCCTCAAGTTCCTGGAATTTGCTAGTGCATTATCTCCTAATTTGGGAGGCTCATTGAATAAACCAATCTCTGATGATCACCTCATGGGCATTTAATATAGACTACAGTTTTATATTACTGAAATTGTTATTAATATTAAAATATTCTGCCAGGCACTTTAGTATTTTAGGTGAACTTTAGACTGAGAGAGTCATTCAATGACAACCCACCATCCTTTGTAGGGATGAGTCGATGGTTTGGACTAATCCTTTGCCTGTTCAGCCCCATGTTCAGTGGGAGTCGAGCATCATTTATAGAAGTGTTATTTTGATCACTTCTTTATGTGACAGCTTCCCACTGTCAGTGGTTCCTAAGGAAGCATTGGGTGCTGTCACAGTCTCTGTCATATTGTCTTACATGGCTACGAAGGGGTGTATGCTTGGGGTGTATACTCTTTTCCCTCTTTTCCTGGCCAGCAAGGCTGCATGCTCATATTAAGGGTCTGGTATGAATTACACATGAAGGAACATTACACATTTTGTTTTGTTTTTTGCATGATGATCCTCCATAAAATTCCAGACCCTTTGAGTCTGGTATGGATTTCCAGAGGGACCTCATATGTGTAAAACCTTTGACAGACTTAAAGGGTCTGATATGTATTTTAGAGGGAGAATCTATGCATTTTTTTATTCTTGATGTTGGATGTGCTACAGCAAAAGTTACATTTACAAAGAAAAATAATTATGATGCTTAAATTAGCAGAATTTAAACAAGGGTACAGACTGACTGAATATCAGAATGCCCTTGAGAACATCTGATGTGGGTGTAAACAGTGCATATAGTCCTGTTTGGTCAAGTGAGGTTCCTTGCAAGCATTCCCCAAAGAAAATGGTTTCATAACCGCATTAAGGGCCTGAGGAGTCTACACATGGACAAGTTAGGATGCCACCCATTTTATTAAGGTTGGGTGTCAGGATAACATGGGCATCCCCATGAAACAAAAAGCAACCCATGGGTATTGATATGGATAAGTTGAATTAGGTGAGTGAAGAAGGACCTGTTTTTCATTTGAGGCATAATAAGCAACTAAAGTGAGTTGGCCATCATTCAAGCACTGTCGCTCTGGGTCTGAAAGAAATGGTCAAGTATGAACCAAATGTCTATGCCCTCTTTGCAACTCTGCACCCATATATACTTATAAATATACAGTATATATATATATATATATATATATATATATAGAGAGAGAGAGAGAGAGAGAGAGAGAGAGAGAGAGAGAGAGAGAGAGAGAATACATTACATCATGCAGTTTAAGTGTTTGTCTTCACTATTTTGCATCATGGTATCTTATTAACTTATCGTACATTTTGTTAACCATTTTTATTTTTTTTTAATGCAAGTATAATGTGATTGTGTTTCCCTCACCCTTTTTTTCTTCCTGTAACTCATCTATGTTGAAATTTCACTAAAAACTGATTGAGTAAAAAAGTATAAAGCAAATGTTTATGTTTTTCTTGAAGCATAGAGAAACTCTTTTTTGTTTAGTAGAAATATTGTTCATAAAAACAGTTGAGTAGGAGACATGCAAGAATCTGGGACAGGATGAGTCAGAAAAGTGTGTTTCCTGTTGGCAGATGATGTCCGCTTGTAAAGATGTAAAATGGCAAAAGACCCCAATGCCCCGAACACACGATCGGATTTTCTGACAGCAAATGTTGGATGTGAACTTGTTGGCAGAAAGTCCTACCGTGTGTATGCTCCATCGAACATTAGTTGTCTGACTTTCCGCCAACAGATGTTGGCTAGCAGGTTCTCAAATTTTCCGCCAACAAATGTTTGTTGTCGGGCTTTCTGATCGTGTGTACACAAGTCCGTCGGACCAAAGTCCACGCATGCTCGGAATCAAGTACGAGCCGGAAGCGCTCGGTTTTGTAAAACTAGTGTTCGTAACGGAGATACCACGTACGTCTTGTATGTCACTACGTTCATAATTGTTGCCCAACATTCGTGTTACCGTGTGTATGCAAGACAAGTTTGAGCCAACATCCTTCGAACAAAAGTCCACGGTTTTGTTGTCAGAAAGTCCAATCGTGTGTACGGGGCATAACTCTCTTGTTAGGGGAGATCAGGCCTTGAAAGTTAAGCAATATAATATAGCAATAATGTAAAATATGCAAACAGGCAGACCCCTTTCACACTGCAATGCCCGGCCACTATCACTAAAGCGCTGCTCGTTTTTGTGACGCTTTAGCTCTGTTTTAGTGACACTTTTCAGCCACTAGCAGGGTGGTTTTTGCTTTAAAAACAAGGTAAAAAGTCCCGTTTTGCTGTGCTTTCAAAGCACTTTTAAGGAGCAACGGGCAAGGCGTTTTGGGAGTGCTATTTACAGCACTCCCAACCCACCCCATCCCAAAGTGTGAAAAGACACACTGCAATGAATGGGAGGTGGTGTTCAGGCACTTTTCAAAGGCTATTTTTAACCGCCTCAGTGTGAAAGGGGTCTAATAAAATTGGAGCTTCTGTGAGAAGAGCCAGCAGGGGCTTAACATTTAGAAACAATTTCATAGAACTACATCCATTTGAATAGATCCATTCATTTAAGGTAGCAGTCTCAGGTGGTTGCTTCTTTGAAAAATGAAGCAGGATCTGCAGTGTCAACCACCCAAGAGAATAGCCGATGAATGGAGATAAAGTTAACAAGCTGATTCAGCCAAATCCAGAAAGAACTTTTGGACCTTAAGAGGAGGTAAGCTCTATAAGTCCTGGACCAGGATAAAGTTTCTAGGAGTGTCTAAGAGGAGTCATAATAAAGTTTCATGGGATCATGTAAATGTTCCTCCCAGCTGCGGGGCACATATGGTACATCAGAAGTGCTCACAAGTACACCATAGTAAACAAAAATAGAAACATTATGTGAGTTAACTTAAAGTTTCCATTAGAGACCAAGGTAAAGCACCTGTGCAGGAAAGAGCATTGAAAGATAAATGAATAAAGCTAAGGTGCAGCTCTTCCATAGGAAAACTTGCACTCAAATATTACTAAGTCGTCCTTCTTCCTCAGGTTAGAAACCTTGCTCTCAAGGAAAATAGCCATGTGATTGCTCACCAGTCTCCAGACAAAGGTAGAAGCCAAGTGGGCTGTATAGCAGTGATAGCACCCAAGAGAGTGTAGGCCTGGCTTGAATCATGGACATTAACCAAGCCTGTGCAACCCCCAAACATACACACACACACACACACACACTTCCCATTCTATTGTCAACAGTTTCACCAAACAGGAAGTGAGTAAATATCTGTTACAGCTACATAGACAGAAATAAACATCCGACTGGGGATTTATCCTCATCCTACTCTACAGCTATAATTATTATTTATTATTTTATTATATTATACACTATCATTGAATATTACAATAATCTATCATTTTACTGCCAACATAACTAGGACTTGCTAATGCAGAAAAAAAAGCTGAACAAAAGTAGTAGGATATTCTCGCAACCTCCAAACATATGTGCTTCTATGCCTATAGGGATGAATTTTTTCAAGGCAAAGGGTAATATTATACAGACACTAAAGCCTGTAGAATTTATACACATTACAGTTGAGACACCTGTGTAAAATTGCTATGATACTTTGGAGGGCCGGAAGGTCTCAAACATTAATAACATGAGTACTGACATGTCAACACAAATACTGCTGTTTAGCTAAGAGCTGATTATAATCACATTGAAAAGAGAATTTGGGGATTAAGGATTTACAGAGGATTTATACAAGGCTCATAAATTATAGGAAAAACTAACAAAAGAAATAAGATAAGTAACAAGCTGTGACATTATTACACATTAGTATACATATAGCCCATTAAACCATGATCTCAGGATTGCGGAATTTTCACTGAAGTCCAGTCTTTCTCATTTTACTTTAAAGGACAATCATACAATGACAATACCAAGTCAGTTAGTTGTGACAAGTATATTAGCTAGTTACAAAAAAATTCCCTGGTAATTTTGCTTTTATTATGGCTGACTGCCTTACTGGGGTACCCAGATACTTGGTATTTGGAGCTTACATGTCTACTTAAAGTGATTGTATAGGCAGAAGGTTTTTTTTTATCTTAATGCATTCTATACATTAAGTTAAAAAAACCCTTGCTAAAATGATTCTTGCTCATCACTATGCTGGCGTGTCTATGTTTTTTTTTATCTTAATGCATTCTATACATTAAGTTAAAAAAAACCTTGCTAAAATGATTCTTGCTCATCACTATGCTGGCATGTCTGTGGTGCCCCAGGTAACATTATGCATATATTATGGACGTGTAACAGCATTCGCAGCTTCTGGAGGAAAAGTTTCCAAATACTCTCAGAGATATCGGGCATATTAACCCCTATCTGCCCAGCCTTGGCTTTACTCAACTTAGGCATTGAAAAATTTCCAACCCAGTACCGTGACATTGAAGCCAACATTTTATTGTCTGCTAAATTGACCATTACCAGACACTGGAAACAGACTTTGGCCTCAAACTCATCAGAGGCTGTTAATGCTACTTCCACCCATTTTCTGCATGAAAAAACAATTGCTTTACAACAAAAATCCTTCCATGCTTTCGAATGTACGTGGAAGCAGTGGAGCTTATGGTATTCTTCCTGAGCTCCTGAACTATTACTACCTATTACAAATTAATATAGTTCCCCTATGTGCCTTATTTTTCCTCTTTGTTAGTCTTCCTGATATCCCTGTTGATGGAAAGTTTGTTTGTGCATTGTCCCACATCCGTAATTCTGATGTGTGTACACCAGTTACTACTGCTTGGTATTACTATTTGTATCTGTATATGTTATATCTAGTTGACTAAACAAATTGGTGGCTGCGTCTGCTATTCTAACTGTGTTTCTAAATTTTTGAAAACCAAATAAACAAATTGAAAAAAAAAAGATAAAAAACCTTCTGTGTACAGCAGCCCCCCGAATACTTACCTGAGTCCATCTCTATCCAGTGACGCTGGACTAGAGGCTTGGACACTCCTCCTTATTGGCTGAGACAGCAGCAGAGTTCCATTGTCTCCTGCTGCTGTCAATCAAAGTCAGTGAGCCAATGAGAAGAGAGGGGTGGGGCCTAGCCGGGGCTCCATGTCTGAATGGATATATGGAGCTATGGTGGCACACATCAAGAGGGAGGGGCCAGGAGCACCAAAGAGGGACCTGAGAAGAGGAGGATCTGGGCTGCTTCCCTTTGCAAAACTATTACACAGAGCAGGTAAGTACAACATGTTTGTTATTTGTAAACAGAAAAAAATGAGACTTTAGTATCACTTTAATTTGGTCTTACGCAAATCGTGTGCTGATATAGTATTGATAGTATCCGATAAGCTGTATGCTTACTCCTGATGGGAGATTCTGCTAAACTTTGCATAAAAAGATTGAAATTCATATCACACATTTTACACTAGCCTACACTGGAATTTGCAAGCATGCTAAGTCTGTTGGAGGAATAACATTTAAATGGTTGGACTGCTAATCTTTCAGTAATATTGGAGCTTCTGTATATAATGTGACTGAAAATGTCCATATTATTTACACAAGCCACATCTCCTGACAAATGACATTTGGTTGATAGTTTATATCTTATAATCTGAATAAGGCTATGAAAGGAAACAGGTTAAAAAGTTATATTTACTAACATGTTTTATTTGCTTGGATATAATAATTAATGGTATGACATTTTTGCTAAATGTATAGAATATGCATTTATGGGTCTATTTTAGACCAACATCTATGCCTGCAGATTGATGAAGTTAATTGCATTGTTCCTTGTGTAACACTACCCCCCCGCAAGAGCTGCTGATTATCTAAGGTCATCTGTTCTTACCTTGACCTTGACAAAGACCTCAGCACCACAGACTCCTTAGGTATACACGTTAATAATAGGTAAAATTCATGATTCTATTAATACCTTAGGGTCACCCTAAATTGGGACTTGAGAATACACTATAACAAGACATCACTTGATATGGTAAGAGTGCTAACTTAAACTTAAACCAAACCATCATAAACTGTTGCTATTCTCACTAAACGAGCCGCATAATGCAACAACAGACCAATGCAGATCAGGTGAGAGAGCTAAGCCTAGGCTTCTTGAAACAGAGAAATATAAATATGTTGAAAACTGTGCTCAAAAGCAGCGGTGAGTTATGTCCAGTCTTAAAGGTTATTCTTTTGCTTGCTACATTGGGGCCCTTAAAGATGTTGGCATGCTTATTGGAGGGGAGGGGGAAGCTGACCTTGTTATCCTTGTTGCACAAGGGTCTCTCATGTGGGATCTAGTCATCAGATTTAGTGTAAGCATGCCAAAGCATGGAAATGAGTTTCTCAATTTTCCAACCGACATTTGTCTATGCCTTTATATTTCTTAGCAGACAAGATGACCTAACATTTCCAGAGTATTGGGTAATATATTTTTTGCAGCATTGTGCATAGTGCGCAGGAAGAAGCTCAGATAAGGGCAACTTTAAGTGGAGAGTTAACTTAAACTGTGTACTTTGTAGAATGGGACTAATTAAAAGTGGGCTGCACCTTGAATTGGGATACTGTTATCATATGCTTATACAAGGCTACAAGTACATTATACAAAGTTACAATTGCCTTCCATTTGTTTACTTGTGAAGTGAATGCCGCAAATGTAGTTGACTAACCCTCTACAAAAACCATAGCCTATGCATATTATTTGGGAACAAGCTCTGCAGTCCTGATGATTCTTATAACAATGCCAATAAACCCTAATGCATTAGTTACTTAAAGCAGTATTAAACCCAAAACTAAACATTTTATATATTGCAGCCTATCAATTATTAGATTGGTTGCTGCATCAGTTTTCTTTTCTTTGGCTTTTTTCCCTTTGTTTTCACCTGGTGATCTGACCATTAACACACCTCCTGTATTAGGATGCCTCCACTCTGGATGAATAAGCTCAGGGGCACCTTTAAACAGCATCATTGTGTGGGGGGGGGGGGGTGTTTTAGATGTATTAGCAGATTTAAAAACACTAACTAATTAAAGGCTAAGTTCACTTTTGTTCACCTTTTTTTTTCCAAATTCCAGCTCCCTTATGTACCAGTATAGTATTAATGAACTTCTTTTGCAAAAATAGAACAGCATTCCATTTATTCTACCCCTTACCTTACTCTCTTCGTGGATATTTAAAAACCAAGCTCTATTACTTCTGCCTTACTTCCTGGACAGACTTTAGGTCATGACACAGGAAGAAGTTTACCAGTTTATCTCATTAGCACACACCCTGAATCATCCACCCTCAGCTGGTAAACTCCTTCCTGTGTCATGACCTAAAGTCTTAAACATCCATGAAGAGAGTGAGGTAAGCATGGGTAGAATAAATGGAAAGCTGTTTTAATTTTGCAAAAGAAGTACATTAATGCTATATTGTACATAGGAGAGCTGGAATTTAGAAAAAAAAAGGGAACAAAGGTGAACTCAGCCTTTAAAGCCAAACTTCAGCTAATACTTTATAAGCAATTACAGCAAACGTTTTTCTTCCTTTAGGGATACATTTTTTACATAAATAAACAAAAACTGATCATTGTAAGCACCCCGCTAGTGTTAAATGGTTTGTCTGATCTCTGTAACTGATACATTCTGCTGGAAAACTTGTTCTTTTGAAAAAGAGACTTACTGGCTGTATCACCAAATGTTAATAGAAGTAAGAAAGCCTAAAAAAGAAAATGAATGCAGCCATCACATCTAAGAAATGGTAAGCTGCAATATAACAAATGTTTGCTTTTGGGTTTAATACTATTTTAATGCTAACAAAACTGAAAGAATATCTGTGATCTAGGGCTGAGCTCCCATGTGAAAAAAAACCTTCATACAGAAAAATATCTTAAATTACTTTATACATCCTATGTATACTATCTTATTTTCCAAGTAACATTCTCTGAGCTGACATAGTTACCCTACATACTGTCCACATAATTTAGAGTTACACCTACTTATGGAGTTTACAACTGCAAAACAAAGACTTGCTTTTTTGCTTGCTTTCTATGGTAACATGCTTCTGTTTTAGGCCAGTGTCTATAAATAGATAATAGCCTCAAGCTGTCACTGCTAAATTTAGCCCCATAAAAATACATACTCAGGACATTCCTTCCTGGGTCTTCAATTAGGCCGTAGTTAGATTAAAACCTTCTATTTTTGGTAATGATGCAATAGTAGTATAAACTCAAACTCTTGGATGAAATCTGGTTTACTTCAAGAAGTTACTTAAGTGTCACATTCTTAAAAAGAAAACATAATAGGACACAGTGAAAAACTGAAAAAGTTGTGATCATTTTAAAGGTTATTGTACTCAAGATGGAATAATTTCCATATAAAATTTGATTCATGTATTCAATGTATGCAATGTTAATAAAAAAGATGCTCAGGATTTTCCATTGCATTTCATGTTGAAGATTCTTCATTAGAGTAAACCAGTCAAAGATATGAGTAATTTAAACTGCTCATATAATAAAACCGCTTTCAGCGAAAACTGCATGTCAAAACAATTATTAGATACAGACAGCCCTTTATCTCCTTCTATAAACTGGTTGTTATGACATGCTGTTTTCGCTAAAGGTAACCATTTCTTGATCAGTTTACATTGCCAAAGTTTGCAATAGATTTACTTTAGTTAAAAGGTTTGCCCATACTTCTCTTTTAAACTTTGGAAATTAAAGCTTAATAAATGAACTTTATATATATTTTGTATTATATGAACTTTTAGCACTAAACTTATAGCATTAGAGAACGTTGTGGTATTAATGTAAATAAATTATTTTATTTATATATTAATTGAGAATTCGTTCATCACATCTATTATTTATTTATCGTATATTGCACCAAATCTAACGCTTGTTTTATTCTTTTGTATATATATATATATATATATATATATATATATATATATATTTACATATATATTTATTTATTTTTTTTTTTTTTTTTGCAGACTTTATCTAGTTAGACCCCTTTCACACCGGGGCGGTTTGCAGGCGGTATTGCGCTAAAAATATCGCCTGCAAACCGCCCCTAAACAGCCTCCGCTGTTTGTTCAGTGTGAAAGCCCGAGGGCTTTCACACTGAAGCGGTGCGCTGGCAGGACGGTGAAAAAAGTCCTGCAAACCACTTCTTTGGAGCGGTGAAGGAGTGGTGTATTCACCGCTCCTAAACCGCTCCTGCCCATTGAAATCAATGGGACAGCGCGGCTATACCGCGGCAATACCGCGGCTATAGCCGCGCTGTACGAGGGATTTTAACCCTTTTTGGCCACCAGCGGGGGTTAAAACCGCACCGTTAGCGGCCGAATACCGCTGCAAGAACGACGGTACAGCAGCGCTAAAAATAGCGCTGTTGTACCGCCGACGCCCCCACCGCCCCAGTGTGAAAGGGGCCTTATTGTCATTTTGCTCACGGTTTATACTGCAACAGCAAGGTATTTGAGGTTTTATTTGTTAGATACATTATATAGCACTTTCTCATTAGTGTAGAGTAAGGGGAAATGTATTTATTGAGTTACTGCCTCAGACCAACCAGTAACTGATATGCATATTTGTTCTATATCAGTGACATAAAATACATTGCTCTCTTGTGTGAGTTGTGTAGTGATTTTTAAAGTGAAAATTTTTATAGAACCTTTAATCATCCTTTCTGTGAGTAATGAAAATAGTATCAGTTTAAGTCCAATTGAACATTTTGTACGAATAAGCTAAATACATTCTGGGTGCATCAAAATCCTACAGCTCATTTACTTTAGAAAGCAGGCACAGCCTGAGTAGAATAGCCTGTCCAAGAATACTGCAGAGCAGAACTATTGCTCTGTGTCTGGAAGCAGTGACCTCTCTGCAGAGGCCTGCAATGTGACCTCTCTGCAGAGGCCTGCAATCAGACGACTGGAGCTTTGATCTAGTGGGGGGAGGTCCTTCCCTGCAGCATGCTGACAGGGAACAGGGTTTTCTACAGTGGAGCTCCACCCAAAAAGGGTGAATTCCACTATAACCTCCTCCTACCCTGCCATATTTGGCATGTGATCTTTTTTTGGGGGGGGAGGGGGAGCAGGTGCATAGTTTTGACAAGTGCCCACTCCCATTTCTGCTTGGATCACCTAGGCGATCCAAGTAGAAGTTCTTCTCTCACCCTCCCTCCCTACAGTCTTCTGGGACACGTCACAGGTCCGAGAAGACTGCCAGAGCATTTAGAAGGTACGGAGTGACTCGTGCATGCACAGCGGGCACTCGGCTGTGAAGCCGCAAGCTGTCACAGCCGAGTGCCCACAGTTGCGACGCTGACGCCGGGGAGAGAAAAGGGAGAAAAGGGATAGTTCGGGTGAGCACATCGCTGGATCGTGGGACAAGTGATTGTGTGTTTATTAAAAGTCAGCAGCTACAGTTTTTGTAGCTGCTGACTTTTAATAAACACAAAATGACTGGAGCTCCTCTTTAAGTTGTGGATACTTTCCAAAGAAAATGAACTGTAAAACTTTCCATACATTTTAACTTGATGCATCTGACAGATAATTTGACATGTATTTAGCTTATTAAAACTGAATGTTCAGTTGTTTTTTATATACATAAAGTATATAAAAATGTGCACAGAACTTAAAGTAAAACTTAAAGAAAACAGATTATTATGTTGAATCTTCCCAGTCTCTATGTCAGTGATCGTTAACTTGTGATCTGCTTAACTTTTTCTGCTCATCAGCTATCCTTATTGTTAGGGTATTTTATGTGTGGCCAAAGACATTTCCTCTTCTTCCAATGTTGCCCAGGAAGCTCAAAAGGTTGGAAACCCTGCTTTAAATATTTTGGGACATGGGGACATAAGGGCCTGGAACGATCACAGAATTTCAAGCATCCCTGATACCTTTTGTAAGTAGATGATTTAGTATCTTTAGTACCATAAGCTATACAATGCAAAAGGATGCATGAAACATGCACTGAAAAAAGCAGATGCTGTATAATAAAAGCATCCCCAGCATCACTTTCATGACATGACATGACAGTATCCTCCAATTGTGAGCTAGCTTCAGATGTATATGTATCTAAACAGATCCCAAGTAGACATATGCACATCGTAACTTTTTGTTTTGTTTTGTTTCTGATGCATTTGTTCATTAAACAATTTAGTTTCATCACATTCGTTATGTTGAACCAAGTCGTTCTTTAGAATTCATTTTGCATCTTGGGCATTCATTTCATATATTCGTTGGCCCAGGTGGATTAAAATTTGTTTGTAGTTTTTCCTGGAAGATTGCTATATATTCAGTATATTATCAAATCGGAAGGACTTAATATTTTTGGACGCTAGTCCAATCCACCAAGAGAATGGCATGAGCTGATTGGACAATATCGACTAGTGTCATGTGCATCTAAATTAATGAAGAGATTGATATTCGGATCCATCAGTCACCCGATTCTGAGTTATCGAACAAATATATTAAGACATATATTTATACTATTGCTTGATTTGTATGAACGTATTAACTGTTTTTTTGTCGGATACATTTTCTTATTACTCACATGTACAATGCATTACATATTATAGACATGAAAATGTATTACTATGTCTAATATGTCTAATTTATTAATATGTTTATTATGTCTAGTACACCAAAAAGTGTAGGGATGCCTGATTTGTAAGGCGTAATAGGTGCTTATGTATGTTTTATGGGTTCTAACGACAAGTATGAGTTTGCTGTGTGTATTAAATTTGTTTCTTCTTTGGCTTTTATTATACTTTTGTTTTTTTGTTTTTTTTACTAAATTTAACTTTTTTTTTTACAAGCTCATTCTGTGATAGTAAACACTGATGATAACAGAGTTTCTTTATGGAGACACCAGAACTCTAAATACATGCTTCATAGTATCTCTATGTATAGCAGATAGAAAGCAGGGCAAGACCATTCCCCATCTGCAGATCACCTGGCTGCCCTCCCTAGAAATCATAAGCTATAAACAAAGTGCTGAGTGCTTTTGTGGTTTAGCTACTGTAGAGGAGATTTCTAAACTGAGCATGCTTAACCCTTTTGATCTACATGACATATAGTGCAAGCATCAAAGAAAGCTGCAAAACTGTCACTGGGAATAGTGGTGTAATTTTCTTATCTATGCAGTATGATAAAGGTGTGGGATTTTTGCCCATTCCTCCTTGCAAAACTGTTCCAGCTCCTTCAAGTTGAATGGTTTGCACCTGTGAACAGCAATCTTTAAATCTGGAAAACTGTAGGTGAACAAGTATACACCGCCCAAACCCGTCCTACCACCACTGCACTCTAAATGAGAAAAGATGAAAGTGAAAATGCAAATAAAAAGCTGACACTTTAAAATTGCGAATATAAAATCTGAATTGACCCCTAAAATAGAGATGAAATAGTGGTGCTGACCCCACTAATTGTGGGATTAAGGCAAATGATGGCACATACACTGGTGACGTGAAGTGTGCTAAGGGTGCACTCTAAGCAGTATTAAATCATAATAAATGCAATGAATAAATCAAAAAATAAATGCATATCACATAACCAAACAAATCTACATCAACACCTTAGTGTGAACCTGCACACACCAAAATGTATATATATAGTGATGAATATGACCCTAGGTACAGTATAGCACCAAAATCAAGAGACTATATGAACAGTGATAATATCACATAATATAACTCAAAATACAAGTGAAACATCAATAATATTAACACCTCATGATAAATGTGTGTACTGGTGTCATGATACAGTACTAAAAAGTCTCAAAACAACAAGTTGTGAAGAAAAAAACTGAAAGAAAAACAATGTGAATAAAAAATGCAAAAAATGCAAAAAATGAAAGTCCACATATGATGTGAAAAATAGGAAGGAAATTCCAAAAATCAAAGTGTCTCCACTCCACAGTGCTGCAATCCAAATATCCACCACACCTCAGTGACGTGATTCCACCCCCATGTGAATATCAAACTCACCAGCTGTTAAGGCCTCCCACTCTCGTGTTTGGCCAAAATAAGCCCCAACCCACTCTTATAGGGGTTAATAAGCAACCAGTGTTATCCACCGCTATGTAATCCGGACACTCTCCTTGGGATGGTGTTTCACAAAAGAGATAAGAAGAAATGCTCCAATAGTGTGATACCGTTTAAAAGGATTTATTCAAAATCAAAGCAAACGCTAATACACTCACATGGTGGATAAAAAAAATAGGCAAATCGATTCATAGCAGCCAGATAACATCACAGCAAAACATGCAGCAGACAATGACTCAGCAAAACACGGCCATGGCGGACCCAGGGAGTATGAACGCCGACGATCATTTCACCAGCCCG
Source organism: Aquarana catesbeiana (assembly GCF_042186555.1). NCBI lineage: Eukaryota > Metazoa > Chordata > Amphibia > Anura > Ranidae > Aquarana > Aquarana catesbeiana. The sequence goes on along the minus strand of NC_133325.1, from coordinate 243,419,862 downwards.
CAGCAGACAGTCCTCCACGCTCATCCACTGACCCTCGCTCTGTGCCTGTCACTCCTTCCTCTAACACACGTGTAGGATTGCCGTGTAGCCACACCCCGACATGTTTCGTCACTGGAACTTAGTCATGGGGTTGGCTACTCGGCTTGGCAATCATAAATTTATGCTAATTGACAGTTGAGTGGGCGGGCGCCAATCGCTCTGCGTCTACACACTCCCTGTGTCCTCATGTTCATGATTTAACACAGATCAATTCCTCATGAACCTCAAATAGATAAATATGATTATACTCTTTATAACATATAAAAGAACCAGAGCCTATATGGCTCTAAATGCCACTGCATGTGATACAATTAATGATCAAAATTAAAAGAACATACAAATGAATAAAAAATGCATATTTAAATATAAAAACAATTCATAGTAAATCCAGATGCAACTAAAACACTGGATCTAACATGATCAGAATCATTGAGCCGCAATCTCAAAGATTACAGATTTACTAAAATCAATTAAGCATCACATCATTGCCGAACTACAAATGGAGCAACCATCAGGTAACAATGTAACTGAGGGCAGGAGTCTAATCCTTACAACTATGTGTAGTTCCCAAAAAAAAAAGAAAAAAATTATTTTATTATAAATCATTTGATTAGTTGAACAGTTAGATCTGAACTGGATAATGATAAACTGACTAAAAATTACTAATGAAACAGTTCAAATCCAGTTCAATGTTCATTCCTCTAGGGAATAAACTTTTAAGGAGGAAGATCCATTGGGTTTCTCTCTGGGAGAGATCCCTGACCGGATTTGAGCCTCTCTAGTAGAGATGAGCTTTGTGTTTGAGTCAAACCCATGTTCGACTCGAACATCGTCTGTTCGCCCGTTCACCGAATTGCGAAGGATATGGGCCATTCGCGCCAAATTCGTGTGGCGCGTCACGGCCCATAATTCACTGCGGCATCGCAGTGCATTGCTGGCTGATGATTGGCCAAGCATGCACTATGACCCGCATGCTTGGCCAATCACAGCGCCATCAGTAAAGAGAGCTGTAATTGGCCAAAGCCAGGGTGGCTTTGGCCAATTATGGCTTAGGGGGTTTAGAACACGCCCCACACTATATAAGGCTGCCTGCAAAGCGGCCCTGTATAGTGTGTTCCAGTGTGCTTAGAGAGAGAGAGAGAGACAGTGTCATTTCATTTGAGTTAGCTAGATTAGGCAGGACAGTCAGTGAGTTAGCTGCACTTACAGTGTATTGTGTATATATATGCATCCCAGGTGTTGTATGTATAGATAGATAGATAGATAGATAGATAGATAGATAGATAGATAGATAGATAGATAGATCTATCTATCTATGTATATATATATATGTATATATACATATACACACTGTATTCAGTTTAGCTAGATCCGTTCCTGTTATCTTCCTACTGACACGCAGGCTTGTCTTCTTACAGTATTTACAGCTACCTGAAGAAAATTGCTGGTGTTCTTTTGATCCTATTAGTACCACAGTTAGGCAGCTAGACTATTTACAGTTAGTGTAGTGCGTCCTCCTCACAGTGTTCAGTTAAAGCTACAAGTTAGTTTAGTGTGACCTCTGCACAGTGTTCAGCTAAAACTACAAGTTAGTGTAGTGTGTCCTCTTCACAGTGTTCAGCTAAAGCTACAAGTTAGTTTAGTGTGACCTCTGCACAGTGTTCAGCTAAAACTACAAGTTAGTGTAGTGCGACCTCTGCACAGTGTTCAGCTAAAGCTACAAGTTAGTGTAGTGTGTCCTCCTCACAGTGTTCAGCTAACCACAAGTTAGTGTATATAGTTACATAGTTACATAGTAGGTGAGGTTAAAAAAAGACACAAGTCCATCAAGTCCAACCTATGTGTGTGATTATGTGTCAGTATTACATTACATATCCCTGTATATTGCGGTCATTCAGGTGATTATCTAATAGTTTCTTGAAGCTATCAATGCTCCCCGCTGAGACCACCGCCTGTGGAAGGGAATTCCACATCCTTGCCGCTCTTACAGTAAAGAACCCTCTACGTAGTTTAAGGTTAAACCTCTTTTCTTCTAATTGTAATGAGTGGCCACGAGTCTTATTAAACTCTCTTCTGCGAAAAAGTTTTATCCCTATTGTGGGGTCACCAGTACAGTATTTGTAAATTGAAATCATATCCCCTCTCAAGCGTCTCTTCTCCAGAGAGAATAAGTTCAGTGCTCGCAACCTTTCCTCATAACTAAGATCCTCCAGACCCTTTATTAGCTTTGTTGCCCTTCTTTGTACTCGCTCCATTTCCAGTACGTCCCTCCTGAGGACTGGTGCCCAGAACTGGACAGCATACTCCAGGTGCGGGCGGACCAGAGTCTTGTAGAGCGGGAGAATTATCGTTTTATCTCTGCAGTTGATCCCCCTTTTAATGCATGCCAATATTCTGTTTGCTTTATTAGCAGCAGCTTGGCATTGCATGCCATTGCTGAGCCTATCATCCACTAGGACCCCCAGGTCCTTTTCCATCCTAGATTCCCCCAGAGGTTCTCCCCCCAGTGTATAGATTGCATTCATATTTTTGCCACCCAAATGCATTATTTTACATTTTTCTACATTGAACCTCATTTGCCATGTAGTCGCCCACCCCATTAATTTGTTCAGGTCTTTTTGCAAGATTTCCACATCCTGCGGAGAAGTTATTGCCCTGCTTAGCTTAGTATCGTCTGCAAATACAGAGATTGAACTGTTTATCCCATCCTCCAGGTCGTTTATGAACAAATTAAATAGGATTGGTCCCAGCACAGAACCCTGGGGAACCCCACTACCCACCCCTGACCATTCTGAGTACTCCCCATTTATCACCACCCTCTGAACACGCCCTTGTAGCCAGTTTTCAATCCATGTACTCACCCTATGGTCCATGCCAACGCACCTTATTTTGTACAGTAAACGTTTATGGGGAACTGTGTCAAATGCTTTTGCAAAATCCAGATACACCACGTCTACGGGCCTTCCTTTATCTAGATGGCAACTCACCTCTTCATAGAAGGTTAATAGATTGGTTTGGCAAGAACGATTCTTCATGAATCCATGCTGATTACTGCTAATGATATCATTCTTATTACTAAAATCTTGTATATAGTCCCTTATCATCCCCTCCAAGAGTTTACATACTATTGATGTTAGGCTAACTGGTCTGTAATTCCCAGGGATGTTTTTTGGGCCCTTTTTAAATATTGGTGCTACATTGGCTTTTCTCCAATCAGCTGGTACCATTCCAGTCAATAGACTGTCTGTAAAAATTAGGAACAACGGTATGGCAATCACCTGACTGAGTTCCCTAAGTACCCTCGGATGCAAGCCATCTGGTCCCAGTGATTTATTAATGTTAAGTTTCTCAAGTCTAATTTTAATTCCGTCCTCTGTTAACCATGTAGGTGCTTCCTGTGTTGTGTCATGAGGATAAACACTGCAGTTTTGGTTACTGAAGCCCCCCGATTCACTCGTGAAGACTGAGGAGAAGAATAAATTCAATACCTTTGCCATCTCCCCATCCTTTGTAACCAGATGTCCTTCCTCATTCTTTATGGAGCCAATATGGTCTGTCCTCCCTTTTTTACTGTTTACATACTTAAAGAATTTCTTGGGATTTTTTTTGCTCTACTCCGCTATGTGTCTTTCATGTTCTATCTTAGCCAACCTAATTGCACCCTTACATTTCTTATTGCATTCTTTATAAATTCTGAATGCTGTGGATGATCCCTCAACCTTGTATTTTTTGAAGGCCTTCTCCTTTGCTTTTATATGCATTTTTACATTGGAGTTAAGCCATCCAGGATGTTTGTTCGCTCTTTTAAATTTATTACCCAATGGGATACATTGGCTAATGCCCTTATTTAATATGCTCTTAAAGCAAACCCATCTCTCCTCCGTATTCTTTGTTCCTAATATTTTATCCCAATTTATGCCTTTTAGCAAGGTTTGTAGTTTAGGGAAGTTGGCTCTTTTGAAATTCAGCGTCTTTGTGTTCCCTTCATGTCTCCTATTTGTGTGATTTATACTGAAACTAATTGACCTGTGATCGCTGTTACCTAAATTGCCCCGTATTTCCACATCTGTTATCAGGTCTGTATTGTTGGTAATCAGTAGATCTAGTAATGTTTTATTTCTAGTTGGTGCGTCTACCATCTGACCCATAAAATTGTCCTGCAAGACACTAAGGAACTGGCGAGCCTTAAATGAATGCGCGGTTCCCTCCGCCCAGTCTATGTCTGGATAATTAAAATCCCCCATTATGATAACACTTCCCATCCTTGCTGCTAATCCAATTTGTGATAGGAGATCCGTCTCCACTTCCTCCCTCAGGTTAGGGGGCCTATAGCATACTCCCAGTATTATTTTCCCCTTAGCTTCATCCCTTTGGAGCTCTACCCATAAAGATTCCACCTCCTCCCTAGCCCCCTCAGTGATGTCATCTCTCACATTCACTTGTACATTATTCTTGATATATAGGCATACTCCTCCCCCTTTTTTACCCTCTCTGTCCTTGCGGTATAGGGTATACCCTTGAATGTTTGCCAGCCAATCATGAGAGCTGTTGAACCAGGTCTCTGAAATTCCCACAAAATCCAAATCCTCCTTGTACAACAATATCTCTAGTTCACCCATCTTGTCCGCCAGGCTCCTGGCATTGGTGAACATGCCACATAGTCTAGACCGGTCGCATATTGTCCTCGTATTGGGTGTTTCAAGATTGCAACTTGGACTTGCTACTATACTCACTTTGTGTTTTTGTGCTTTGGTTAACCTACCACTAATGCCCCCAATACTACCCTCTGGAATATCTTCCGCGCTGGCTATCACTGTCTCTGGACCCTCCCCCCCATCGCCTAGTTTAAAAACCCCTCTAACTTTTTGGCCATCTTCATTCCCAGCAGATCTGCACCCTCCTCATTTAGGTGCAGTCCGTCCCTTCTATAGTACCGGTTACCGACTGAGAAGTCAGCCCAGTCCTCCAGGAACCCAAACCCCTCCTTACTACACCAGCTCTTCAGCCACTTGTTTACTTCCCTAATCTCCCTCTGCCTCTCTGGTGTGGCTCGATGTACCGGTAGTATTCCTGAGAACACTACCTTGGAGGTCCTTTTCCTCAATTTAGCTCCTAAGTCTCTAAAATCGTTCTTTGGGACACTCCATCTGCCTCTGACTTTGTCATTGGTGCCAACGTGCACCATGACAGCCGGGTCTTCCCCAGCCCCTCCCAGTAATCTGTCCACAAGATCCGTGATGTGCCGAACCCGAGCGCCCGGTAGACAACATACTGTTCGGCGCTTCAGGTCTTGGTTACAGATTGCCCTCTCTGTCCTTCTAAGAATTGAGTCCCCTACCACCAGAATCTGTCTTTCCTTTCCCTTTCCTTTCCCACTCTCACTGGAGGAGTTCTTCCCCTGGCAGCTAGGAGAGTCCCTCATCTCCAGCAGTGCTGGTCCCTGACTGGTTACACCAATGTCACTCAATGGAGCGTACTTATTGGGATGCTCCAGTCCTGGATCGGCCTACCTGGCACTTCCCCCTCTACCCCTCCTGACTGTCACCCATCTACTCTTTGCTAGTGCCTGCACCTCTTTGTCTCCACCCGCCTCTGTGTTGGCCCCTGCCGGCACCTGCCGTGTACGTTCCTGGCTCACCTTTAGTATGTAGTGCGACCTCTGCACAGCATTCAGCTAAAGCTACAAGTTAGTGTAGTGCATCCTCTGAACAGTGTTCAACTAAAACTACAAGTTAGTGTAGTGCGACCTCTGCACAGTGTTCAGCTAAAGCTACAAGTTAGTGTAGAGCGTCCTCCTCACGGTGTTCAGCTAAAGCTACAAGTTAGTTTAGTGTGACCTCTGCACAGTGTTCAGCTAAAGCTACAAGTTAGGGTAGTGCGTCCTCCTCACAGTGTTCAGCTAAAGCTACAAGTTAGTGTAGTGCATCCTCCTCACAGTGTTCAGCTAAAACTACAAGTTAGTGTAGTGCGACCTCTGCACAGTGTTCAGCTAAAGCTACAAGTTAGTGTAGTGCGTCCTCCTCACAGTCTTCAGCTAAAACTACAAATTAGTGTAGTGCGACCTCTGCACAGTGTTCAGCTAAAGCTACAAGTTAGTGTAGTGCGTCCTCCTCACAGTGTTCAGCTAAAACTACAAGTTAGTGTAGTGCGACCTCTGCACAGTGTTCAGCTAAAACTACAAGTTAGTGTAGTGTGTCCTCTGAACAGTGTTCAGCTAAAACTACAAGTTAGTGTAGTGCGAGCTCTGCAGTGTTCAGCTAAAGCTACCTGTAGAAGGTTGGTGGTGTTTTCCTGATCCTATCACTACCGCAGGCAGCTAAATAAGCTACAAGTTTTTTTTTTGCAAGCTCTGCACAGTGTTCACCTAAAGCTACCTGTAGAAGGTTGGTGGTGTTTTCCTGATCCTATCACTACAGCAGGCAGCTAAATAAGCTACAAGTTAGTTTTTGCGAGCTCTGCACAGTGTTCAGCTAAAACTACAAGTTAGTGTAGTGCGAGCTCTGCACAGTGTTCAGCTAAAGCTACCTGTAGCAGGTTAGTGGTGTTTTCCTTATCCTATCACTACCGCAGGCAGCTAAATAAGCTACAAGTTAGTTTTTTGCGAGCACTGCACAGTGTTCAGCTAAAGCTACCTGTAGAAGGTTGGTGGTGTTCTCATACTACAGGCAGGCAATTGATTTTGCTAGCTGCAGTATCAGTATATATATATATAGATATAGATATATCTATATATAGATATAGATAGATATCTATATCTATATATAGATATAGATATATATTATATCTATATATATATATATATATATAAATATATATATAGATATATCTATCTATATATATAGATAGATATATAGATAGATATATCTATCTATATATCTATATATATATATATATATATATATATATATATATATATATATACAGGGCTTTTTTCCTCAAAGAATAGGTGCAGGAACTCCCCCTTTTCTGAGTCACCCCTTGTCTCTGCCCCCTACCCACCTCCAAGCACCCTCTACCTACCTTCCATCACTGCCCTTTTAGAGAATACAGAACCAAGTATCATTTTGTGGTGATAAGTAATTTGTATGGAATTTGTTAATGATAACAAGAAAAGCAGTAAAATAGATCCCCTGTAGCCAGTAACAATAAAGCCCCCTCTAGCGACAATAGATCCCCCATTAACAATGGGCCACCCGAAACAAAATCCCCTCCAGCAGCCAGCAACAATAGTCCCCTCCCTCAACAGTAGATCTCTCCCAGCCATAACTGACCCCTCAGCGATATAAGACCCACCCTCAGTAACAATAGGTCCCCAACCACTAAGAATAGACTCCCCTGCAAAAATAGATCCCCTCGAGGTAGAATAGATCCCTCACCAGCCAGCCTCAATAGACCCTGCAGCACACCCCAGCACGCCTTACCATTACATACAGTCAGTGCTGGAGGTGCCAGAACTGCGTTCCCCCGCGTTCCCGCTGAAAAAAAGCCCTGTATATATATATCCCAGCTTAGTGCAGCTACAGGCCATTAGGCTGTCTGGAAGGCCAACAAGGAGAGGCAGACAGTCACAAGCCAATAAAAGAGGGCAAGCAGGCTCTGTGTCTAGAGGCAACAGTGCTGGTCGTGGAGACGGTGCATCCTCATCAGCACGTGGCCGTGGGACACGCTTGGCCTTTTCTTCGGCAACTGGCCGTGTTGAGCGGCAACATGTGGAAGACTTGGTCGAATGGATGACCAAGCCATCCTCATCCTCCTCATCCTCTCTCACCCATGCTCAGGGTACTTTGTCTGGCAAAGCAGCTGCCAACGCGGCCTCTTCCCTCAGCTCAATGACATCAGTGACTCCTTCCCTAGCCCCACCATGTCCTCCTGAGGAGTCCCTCGAACTGTTTGACCACAGTGTTGGGTACATGGTCCAGGACGATGCCCAGCGTTTAGAAGGCTCTGATGATGATACTGAGCTAGATGAAGGCAGTAACGTGAGCACGGACAGAGGGGGTGCCCAAGAAGGACAGCAATCTGGCAGTCATGCTCCCCATGCTGCAGCATACTGCCAGGTTTGCTCCAGTGATGAGGAGGAAGGGGATGATGAGGTCACTGAATCAACGTGGGTGCCTGATAGGAGAGAGGAGGAGGCACATCACCAACGAAGCAGGATGCCCTCCAGGGGCCAGCCTAAGGGCAGCACACTGACTGCATCACACCGCAAAGCTCCGCATGTGCAGGGCGCTGCTGTCTCTGCGCATTATTCCAAAAGTTCTTTGGTGTGGGCTTTTTTGAGATGAGTGCATCAGATTGCACCGCTGCTATTTGCAACATATGTCTCAAGCGTATCTCGCGTGGCCAAAACATCTCCCGCTTGGGCACCACATGCTTGACCAGACATATGTTGACCTGCCATGCAGTTCATTGGCAATCGTATCTAAAAGACCCACACCAAAGAACAAAGAGGACCTCTCCTTGCTCCTCATCAGCTGAGATCTCCAACCCCACTATACCTTCAGTCCTCTCTGAGACCTGCAGTGAGAGGAATGAAGGTGTAGAATTAGGTGTGTCACAGCCAAGTACTTGTGGGCAATCTGCTTTCGGTACACCGACATCAGATTGTACCAGGCAAATTTCCCTGCCCCAGCTGCTGCACCGCCGAAAGAAGTTCGCTCCCAGCCATCCACATGCCCAGCGGTTGAATGCTAGCTTGGCAAAATTGCTAGCACTTCAACTGCTGCCTTTTCAGTTGGTAGACTCTGCCCCCTTCCGTGAGTTTGTGGAATGTGTGGTTCCTCAGTGGCAGGTACCCAAACGCCACTTTTTCTCACGGAAGGCTATTCCGGCTCTCTACCGGCATGTGGAAGGCAATGTCCATGCCTCACTGGACATGGCCGTCAGCGGTAAGGTGCATATTACGGCTGACTCATGGTCCAGCAGGCATGGACAGGGACGTTACCTAAGTTTCACCGGACATTGGGTGACTCTGCTGGCAGCTGGGAAGGATGCAGGACAAGGTGCAGTAGTGTTGGAGGTTGTTCCGCCACCACGCCTCCAAAATGCCACTACTAATGATTGTGACACACCTCTCTCCTCCACCCTCTCCTCTTCTTCTTCCTCCATGGCCTCTTACTGTGCTTTGTCCTTGGAACCAGCAGTGCTCCGTAGCCGTTCAAGGGGCTATGCAAGTATGCAGGCCAAAAGATGCCATGCGGTGTTTGAGCTGGTGTGCTTGGGGGACAGGAGCCACACTGGGGCAGAGGTTCTGTCAGCTCTGCAGGGGCAGGTTCAGAGGTGGTTGACGCCACACCAACTTAAGGCAGGAATGGTGGTTTGCGACAATGGCACCAACCTCCTCTCTGCCCTCCGACAGGGACAAATGACCCATGTGCCCTGTTTGGCTCACGTGCTTAACTTGGTGGTGCAGCGGTTCTTGGGCAGGTACCCAGGCTTACAGGATGTCCTGAGGCAGGCCAGGAAAGTCTGTGTGCATTTCCGCCAGTCATATAATGCCAGTGCTCGGCTGGCAGACCTCCAAAAGGAGTTTAACCTGCCCAAGAACCGCCTAATCTGTGACATGCCCACCAGGTGGAACTCAACACTGGCCATGCTGCAGCGGCTGCACATGCAGCAGAGGGCCATCAATGAGTACCTGTGCGACTATGGCACCAGGACAGGGTCAGGGGAGCTTGTTTTTTTTCCCCACGCCAGTGGGCCATGATCAGAAATGCATGCACTGTCCTGTCACCATTTGAGGAGGCCACGAGGATGGTGAGCAGTGACAGTGCATGCATCAGTGACACCGTCCCCCTTGTCCACCTGTTGGAGCACACGCTGCGTGGAATAATGGACAGGGCACTTGAGGCAGAACAGAGGCAGGAAGAGGAGGACTTCCTTAGCTCTCAAGGCCCCCTTTATCCAGACAGTGTTCCTGCGTGCCCGCCGATCACACAGGAAGAGGAGGAGGAGGATTGTGTTAGTATGGAGGTGGAGCCTGGCACTCAGCATCAGCAGCAGTCTTTAAGGGATCAGTCCAAGAACACATGGACTTGTACGTGGCAGGGAGGAGGTGGCTGCAGACCATGTCATCCTTAGTGACACAGAGGACTCCGGACCAAATGCCTCAGCAAACCTACACTGCATGGCCTCCCTGATCCTGCAAAGCCTGCGTAAGGATCCTCGTATTCGTAGTATCAAGGAGAAGAACCAATACTGGCTGGCAACCCTCCTTGATCCACGTTACAAGGGTAAGGTTGCGGACCTTATCTTGCTGTCGCAGAGGGAACAGAGGATGAAACATCTTCGGGAGGCCTTGCAGAAAGGTCTGTGCAACGCGTTCTCAGAGACTGGGAGGTTACAAACTCCTGTTTCTGGACAACGTGTTGCTGAGGCTTCTGTCAGTCAAAGAAGGAGTGGTAGAGAAGGTGGCCATCTGACCGATGCGTTCAGACAATTTTTTAGTCCGCAGCCCCAAGGTATGATCGGTTCCAGTAACCATCGCCAGCGTCTGTTTTACATGGTGCAGGAATACCTAGGGGCAAGATCTGACTTGGACACCTTTCCCACCGAAAATCCTCTGGGTTACTGGGTCTTGAGGATGGACCACTGCCCAGAGCTTGCACAGTATGCAATTGAGCTACTGGCCTGTCCTGCATCCAGCGTTCTTTTGGAACGCACATTCAGTACTGCTGGAGGCTTTGTGACTGATCACAGGGTGCGTCTGTCCACCGACTCGGTCGATCGACTGACCTTCATAAAAATGAATCAGTCTTGGATCACCACCAGCTACCAAGCACCTGATGCTGATGTAACCGAATAATTTTTTTAAAAATCTTAGATCCCTTCAAAGACTGCCTATGCTCATGCTGAGTGACTATCCTGAGTAATTATCCTCTTCCTCCTCAATGATCACGCTGATAGCTTGTAAGAACATTTTTGGTTCTGGGCGCCGCCAGCAGTGCCTAAGGCCCAATTTTTCAGCCCCTGTTTAACAGGGGCGTGTAATTACAATTTTTGATGCAATACTTTACAGCAGGGCTCATTCCTGCGTTCCAACTAGAGTATCTGTGAGGGTTTGCAGTGTTGTGGCACCAGCACCAGTGCCTAAGGCCCAATTTTTTAAGCCCCTGTTTAACAGGGGCATGTAATTACAATTTTTGATGCAATACTTTGCAGCAGGGCTCGTTCCTGCATTCCAACTAGAGTATCTGTGAGGGGTTGCAGTGTTGTGGCACCAGCACCAGTGCCTAAGGCCCAATTTTTTAGCCCCTGTTTAACAGGGGCGTGTAATTACAATTTTTGATGCAATACTTTGCAGCAGGGCTTGTTCCTGCGTTCCAACTAGAGTATCTGTGAGGGGTTGCAGTGTTGTGGCACCAGCACCAGTGCCTAAGGCCCAATTTTTCAGCCCCTGTTCAACAGGGACATGTAATTACAATTCTTGATCTAATATTTCACAGCAGAGCCCTGTGAGGGCTTACAGTGTTGTGGCCACAACAACACCTAAGGCCCAAATTTCTGCTGAGTATATAGGGCAGGCCTAAACATCCAACTTACAAACGACTCCTACTTGCAAACGGAAGGAGACAACAGGAAGTGAGATGAAATCTACCCCTAGAACGGGAAATTCTCTCCTGTAAGAGTTAAGATGGGAAAAACATTTCTCCTTTCCTCTGATGCTTTATCACCAATCCTTGTTTCACAAAAAACCCAAATTTTCAAAAAACATTTGTCATTGGGACAAAAAGTGAGGTGAAATCTTCTGAAGAGCAGCACAGACAGCAAAACAAATGTCACAGGGGTGATAACCCTTCCCTATGTTTTCCAAAAAGCTTAAAATAGATTTTTTGGCTGGAGCTAAACACGTTAAAAATGTACCAGTTCAAAATTACAAACAGATTCTACTTAACAACAAACCTACAGTCCCTATCTTGTTTGCACCGCCTGTACACTGCTGTTCAGAGTACAGAGCCTGTATACTGCTGTTTCCTTTTTTAATTTGGGTGCGGGGTTCCCCTTAATATCCATACAAGACCCAAAGGGCCTGGTAATGGACTGGGGGTACCCATGCCGTTTGTCTCACTGATTTTCATCCATATTGCCGACATTACATTAAAGCCGCAAGCAGTTTTAAATGACTTTTTTCCTTTAAAAATGACATTTTGTGCAGGGACTATTCTAAACACGGGAAACACGCGCCACTTTACAGCCATACTATATACACCCCCCAGGTACGATATTTAAAGGAATATTTAACTTTTTTTTTGTTTACTGTAAGCATCATTAAAATCACTGGTCCCGAAAAAAACGGCCATTTGATATTCGCTAAATGTTCAGCAATCCGCACCTTCAGTAGTCTCTTGGTGCGTCCCAGATAGAACAATCCACAGGGGCACCACAAGAGATACACTACAAAGGAGGAATTGCACAAGATGAATTCCCTGATCTTGAACGTTTCATTATCAACATTAGTAATTTGAGTAGTGCCTCTATTGATCACCCGTACTGTTCTACAGCAAATGCATTTTCTGCATGTATAAAACCCCTGTAGGTCAATTCTAAAGGTTTGATGGTCTGGTTGATTATAAATTTTCTTAACAACCCTATGGCCGAAGTTCGGTGCCCGTCTATAAATAAATTTAGGGTGGTTGGGCAGAACTTCCCCCAAATGCCTGTCTCTACACAGAATGTGCCAATGTTTCTTAAAAATCATTTCAACATCTCTATACTGGTGATGGAAGTTCGAAATGAACCCCAACTGATGTTGACTCGTTGGTGGTCCAGTGTCCTTACCCTTCAAACACGGTTCTCTAGGAGTACTTGCTACTTCCTGGATGATATCATTAATCGTATTATTATCATAACCTTTTTGGAGAAATCTCTCTTTGAATACATTAGCTTGAGAGATATATGTATTCAGATCCAAACAATTACGTCGGACCATAAGCATTTGTCCTTTCGGTATGTTTTTTATCCAGGCGGGATGATGCCCACTACTGATAGAGAGATAACTATTTTGGTCTGTGGTCTTAAAAAAAACTTTTGTACTTATAATATTGTTAGTTTTAAGTATGGTTACATCTAAAAAATTGACCATAGTATCACTAATGACAAAATCTAATCGGATATTGTTGGAGTTGCCATTCAGACGTGTCACAAAATCTATCGCAGATTCCCTCGACCCCTCCCAAATGAACAGGAGGTCATCTAGGAACCTGCGGTAGAAAAGCAACTGTGGTGGTCTACTATTGAATACTTGTCTGTCCTCCCATTCCGCCAAGAATAGGTTGGTGAGGCTGGGAGCATATTTAGCTCCCATCGCCACGCCAACTCTCTGTGAAAAGAAATGTCCATCATACCAGAAATAATTATGTATCATGCAGAAGTCTAAAGCATGACCAACAAAGACCTTCTGCATGTGTGGGATGTCATCTCTTTTACTAAGCGCCCAATTGAGTGCCAGTGCCGAATTCCTCATGCTGAATAATGGTATATAATGAGGCCACATCGGCCGTTACCAACTATGAGTCAGAGGATGGGTTTAACCTGACCTCCTGTAGGGAAAGGAGTAACTCAGTTGTATCCTTCAGATAAGCTTTAGTAGCCTTCACGCTAGGTTGGAGGAATTTATCTAAAAACTCCCCCAATCTGGCTGTAACTGACTGTATCCCATTCACAATGGGGCGTGCTGGTGGCACTCTACTGTCTTTGTGAATTTTGGGCAGAGTATAAATTATTGGAATCCGACATGAACTAGGGACCTAAACTTAAAATATTTAATTCATTATTATTGAGTTGTGCCTTACTTAAATTAAAGATCCCATCCTTCAAGTGTCCCTCAATCTCTTTCTTGGGTTGTTTGCGTCTCCCTGCTCTGCAGCAACTTCTTGTCTTGTGAACAGTGTAGGATCTCTGTTTGGAATAGAATGGAACAGATCAGTACCCAACTCAATAATAATGAATTAAATATTTTAAGTTTAGGTCTGAAATGTGCATCAAGGAAACCCATTAACAAATTTGAGGTATATATAGACACCCATAAATTCATCCGTACTTTAAATATTAAAAAACATTTTCTCAGTCATCCAACAGCCCAGAGAGGGGGAATCAGTACCAATTCTACCAGATTAGATTACGGGTTTGAAGAATAAATCACTATTCAACCCCCAAAACTTGAATAACCATTTCATTGAAGTGTTTAAGAATCTAGTCCTGAGTGATATAGAACGTTTGAACCCAATCAAAAGGGTCAATCCTGATTACATCATAAATGGTATTAAATCATGAGAAGAGAGGAATGACATAATCATCCGGGGGGGGGGTTGTTATTCTTGAAAAAGATTTTTACCATAACCAATTGTTGGAGATGTTGAGTGATCAAACTACTTATTGTAAATTACCATCAGATCCTACAAATAGCTATAAAACGCAATTAAGCACTTTAGTGGAGTGGGGGCATGGCATTAATGTTTTGAAGGAAAGATGTTATCTTGTCCCTAGTTCATGTCGGATTCCAATAATTTATACTCTGCCCAAAATTCACAAAGACAGTAGAGTGCCACCAGCACGCCCCATTGTGAATGGGATACAGTCAGTTACAGCCAGATTGGGGGAGTTTTTAGATAAATTCCTCCAACCTAGCGTGAAGGCTACTAAAGCTTATCTGAAGGATACAACTCACCTACTCCTTTCCCTACAGGAGGTCAGGTTAAACCCATCCTCTGACTCATAGTTGGTAACAGCCGATATGGCCTCATTATATACCATTATTCAGCATGAAGATGTGGCACTGGCACTCAATTGGGCGCTTAGTAAGAGAGATGACATCCCACACATGCAGAAGGTCTTTGTTGGTCATGCTTTAGACTTCTGCATGATACATAATTATTTCTGGATTGATGGACATTTCTTTTCACAGAGAGTTGGCGTGGCGATGGGAGCTAAATATGCTCCCAGCTTCACCAACCTATTCTTGGCGGAATGGGAGGACAGACAAGTATTCAATAGTAGACCACCACAGTTGCTTTTCTACCGCAGGTTCCTAGATGACCTCCTGTTCATTTGGGAGGGGTCGAGGGAATCTGCAATAGATTTTGTGACACGTCTGAATGGCAACTCCAACAATATCCGATTAGATTATGTCATTAGTGATACTATGGTCAATTTTTTAGATGTAACCATACTTAAAACTAACAATATTATAAGTACAAAAGTTTTTTTTAAGACCACAGACCAAAATAGTTATCTCTCTATCAGTAGTGGGCATCATCCCGCCTGGATAAAAAACATACCGAAAGGACAAATGCTTAGGGTCCGACGTAATTGTTCGGATCTGAATACATATATCTCTCAAGCTAATGTACTCAAAGAGAGATTTCTCCAAAAAGGTTATGATAATAATACGATTAATGATATCATCTAGGAAGTAGCAAATACTCCTAGAGAACAGTGTTTGAAGGGTAAGGACACTGGACCACCAATAAGTCAACATCAGTTGGGATTCATTTCGAACTTCCATCACCAGTATAGAGATGTTGAAATTTTTAAGAAACATTGGCACATTCTGTGTAGAGACAGGCATTTGGGGGAAGTTCTGCCCAAACGCCCTAAATTTATTTATAGACGGCACCGAACTTCGGCCATAGGGTTGTTAAGAAAATGTTAAATCAACCAGACCATCAAACCTTTAGAACTGACCTACAGGGGTTTTATACATGCAGAAAATGCATTTGCTGTAGAAGAGTACGGGTGATCAATAGAGGCACTACTCAAATTACTAATGTTGATAATGAAACGTTCAAGATCAGGGAATTCATCTCGTGCAATTCCTCCTTTGTAGTGTATCTCTTGTGATGTCCCTGTGGATTGTTCTATGTGGTACGCACCAAGAGACTACTGAAGGTGCGGATTGCTGAACATTTAGCGAATATCAAAAATGGTTTCCAATATCATAGTGTGTCTCTCCATTTTAAGGAGAAACACAATCAGGATCCAAGCCTTCTACAGTTTTGTGGCCTTGATGTGGTTCATCAATCCTGGAGGGGCTCAAATCGGGTCAGGGATCTCTCCCAGAGAGAAACCCGATGGATCTTCCTCCTTAAAAGTTTATTCCCTAGAGGAATGAACATTGAACTGGATTTGAACTGTTTCATTATTAATTTTTAGTCAGTTTATCATTATCCAGTTCAGATCTAACTGTTCAACTAATCAAATGATTTTTAATAATATAACTTTTTTCTTTCTTTTTTCTGGGAACTACACATAGGCGTAAGGATTAGACTCCTGCCCTCAGTTACATTGTTACCTGATGGTTGCTCCATTTGTAGTTCGGCAATGATGTGATGCTTAATTGATTTTAGTAAATCCGTAATCTTTGAGATTGCGGCTCAATGATTCTGATCATGTTAGATCCAGTGTTTTAGTTGCATCTGGATTTACTATGAATTGTTTCCATATTTAAATATGCATTTTTTATTCATTTGTATGTTCTTTTAATTTTGATCAATAATTGTATCACATGCAATGGCATTTAGAGCCATATAGGCTCCGGTTCTTTTATATGTTATAAAGAGTATAATCGTATTTATCTATTTGAGGTTCATGAGGAATTGATCTGTGTTAAATCATGAACACGGGGACACAGAGAGTGTGTAGACGCAGAGCGATTGGCGCCTGCCCACTCAACTGTCAATTAGCATAAATTTATGATTGCCAAGCCGAGTAGCCAACCCCATGACTAAGTCCCAGTGACAAAACATGTCGGGCGTGGCTACACGGCAATCCTACACGTGTGTTAGAGGAAGAAGTGACAGACACGGAGCGAAGGTCAGTGGATGAGCGTGGAGGACTGTCTGCTGCGGGCTGGTGAGACGATCGTCGGCGTTCATACTCCCTGGGTCCGCCGTGGCCGTGTGTTGTCTACTGCATGTTTTGCTGTGATGTTATCTGGCTGCTATGAATCGATTTGCCTATTGTTTTTATCCACCATGTGAGTGTATTAGCGTTTGCTTTGGTTTTGAATAAATCCTTTTAAATGGTATCACATTATTGGAGCATTTATTCTTATCTCTTATGTGAAACACCATCCCAAGGAGAGTGTCCGGATTACATAGCGGTGGATAACACTGGTCACTTATTAACCCCTATAAGAGTGGGTTGAGGCTTATTTTGGCCAAACACGAGAGTGGGAGGCCTTAACAGCTTGTGAGTTTGAAATTCATATGGGAGTGGAATCACATCACTGAGTGTGGTGGATATTTGGATTACAGCACTGTGGAATGGAGACACTTTGATTTTTGGAATTTCCTTCCTATTTTTCACATCATATGTGGACTTTCATTTTTTGCATTTTTTATTCACATTGTTTTTCTGTCAGTTTTTTCTTCACTTTATAACTTGTTGCTTTGAGACTTTTTAGTACTGGTATCACGACACCAGTACACACATTTATCATGAGGTGTTAATATTATTGATGTTTCACTTGTATTTTGAGTTATGTTATGTGATATTATCACTGTTCATATAGTCTCTTGATTTTGGTGCTATACTGTACCTAGGGTCATATTCATCACTATATATATACATTTTGGTGTGTGCAGGTTCACACTAAGGTGTTGATGTACATTGGTTTGGTAATGTGATATGCACTTATTTTTTGATTTATTCATTGCATTTATTATGATTTAATACTGCTTAGAGTGCACCCTTAGCACACTTCACGTCACCAGTGTATGTGCCATCATTTGCCTTAATCCCACAATTAGTGGGGTCAGCGCCACTATTTCAGCTCTATTTTAGGGGTCAATTCAGATTTTATAATCTTTAAATCTGACCACAGATTTTCTATTGGATTGAGGTCTGGGCTTTGACTAGGCCATGCCAACACATTTACATGTTTCCCCTTAAACCACTCAATTGTTGCTTTAGCAGTGTGTGTGGGGTCATTGTCCTGCTGGAAGGTAAACCTCCATCCTGGCCTCAAATCATACACAGAGTAGTAGAGGTTTTGCGCAAGAATATCCCTGTATTTAGCACCATCCATCTTTCCCTCAACTCTGACTAGTTTCCCAGTCTTGACTGCTGAAAAATATCCCCACAGCATGATGCTGCCACCACCTTGTTTCACTGTGGGGATGGTGTTCTTGGGTGATGTGATGTGTTGGGTTTGCGCCAGACATAGCGTTTTCCTTGATGGCCAAAAAGTTCAATTTTAGTCTCATCAGACCAAAGCACCTTCCTCCATTATGTATTTAACTGATGTAAACCCTGATTCGAGTGTCATCACCTTGGATATATAAAATGTAAAAATACTTCCGCATAATAATTTATGTCTATTAATGGCCATCCAACTACACAATCTGAGGTTGTTTATCTATTACTTATATTCCCTTGGTTTTGGTACTGGGTGGTAATTTTGTGGCCCAATACCAATTCTGAATCAGATGGGTTAATATTTATCCTCTGTTCAATCCATCTCCAGATTTGTAGCATCAGTAGGATCTTAATAGCTTTTTTGTAAGGAGACATGAGTATTGCCCCCATTATTTGATTTCGATCAGATATTCAAATTTTAATATATGTGGTGAAGTTCCACCTACTGCTCCCTTAACCTACAACTCTGAAAGTGAGGTTTGAACCACATTTCCTTGTATTCAGCTTGGTCCGCACATGTACGCACCATTTTGGTGGTGACCGAAAGTAGAGGCCTGGCTTTCATGACTTTGCGCCATTTTGGCGGTTTCCGGAAGTAGGCACTTATCCATTTGGATGCTGGTGACTGCTGAACGACATTTCGGCAGATGTGGTGTAGTTGTTACCGTAGCCCCTCCTTTCAGAACGAGGCCTGAATACTATACCGCTGATACTAATATATCTTAGAACAAGGCATGGTTCGCACGCCTCAATGCCATTTTTCAAAATAAGGCGTGAATCTCATATCACTGATGTTGACACATCTCAAAGTGAGGCGTGTGTACCGCACGCCCCAGCGTCAAGTAAGTGTAAATGCATTCAATTAACAGGGAGCTGTAACTCATTTAGGGGGACATAATACTGTATATATACGCAGTAGCTGCAGTGGACAAGCACCCCAGATGATGTCTTATTAGATGAAATGCGTCGGAATGTGCTCTGCTGATGCAACTGCGTCACATTTCATATCTTTTATTACAAGCGCTTTTTATCTTCACAGATGTGAGTGTTCCCTTTTTAATATAATAAATGTCTTTTTATTGAAATGGAATCACACTATGTGGCCTATTTCTTCTTCTTCTTATAAAATATATCATTTGGGAGAGACCTTCTGATCCATCCTCTGGCCATTACCCCTTTGGTGGGTACCCACTGGACAGGTTCAACACATTTATAGATGTCCATAAATTTATAAGAAAAATTAACATTCAACGATATCTTGTGTCTAACCCCTGCGAGAGATCCACATGAGCTGCAGCTTTGGGCACAGTACATCTGGCACTGTCTAACCCTTCCTTATTCAATCCACCTGTTCCTGTTGGTCCAGCTAAACCTTTAAGGACTTGGTCCTTAGAGATTTGGCACAACTGACCAAACCAAAGAAGATTTATAGTCACCCTCCATTCAAGGTGGGTCTTAAATCACTATGTGAGAGGAAAGACTTAGTTATACGCACCGCCGATAAAGGCCGAGGAATTGTATTGTTGGACAAAACTGATTGGAAATGCACAAGATTTTAAGTGGTGAGAATACGTATAAAGAACTACCCAGTGATCCCACTGCACTTTTCAAGAGCAAATTAGAGAAATTAATTACCAAAGGATACGAATTAAACATCTTAAACAAAAAAGAGAGAGCATTTTTGATACCCATTGCACCCAGAATTACAACCATGTATTTTTTGCCCACGATACACAAGGACCCTATCCACCCTCCGGGATATCCTATTATGAGTGGCATTGATTCAGTCACCTCACGAATAGGCCACTATATTGATTTCTACCTTCAACTACTTGTCAGACGGACCCCTTCCCACCTTAAGGACACCAGGGACACCATGAAATTATTATAAAGTATAGACATACTTGATTACATATTGGCCACAGCAGAAGTTGCCTCTTTGTACACCTGCATTTCCCATAATTTGGGGATTGAGGCTGTCAATCATTTTTTAAACAGGGACGACTCCATCACAGAAATACATGGTGATTATGTCATTGAGTTACTGGAGTTTGCCACAAAACATAATTATTTTTGGTTTGACCACAAATTTTTTATTCAACAGCAAGGTGTGGCTATGGGTGCAAAATTTGCCCTTAGCCTCGCCAACTAATTTATAGCCAAGTGGGAAGAGGATGTCGTCTATTTTGAAGACAGACCATCCTTGGTCTTGTGGGCCAGATATATAGATGACAACCTCCTCCTATGGGATGGCAGTCCAGAATCCTTGGAATCATTTTTTTCGGTTTTAAATACTAATGATCGAGGGATTTCCCTGACTTATGGATTTAGTTACACCAAAATTAATTTTTTGGACCTAGAGATGGAGATCAGCTCACGCCAATTTAAATTTCAGACTTACTTCAAGCCAACCGATCGTAATGGCTTCATCCCCATAGACAGTTGCCACCATAAATCTTGGCTTTGTTCAGTCCCATGAAGCCAATTCCTGCGATTAAGCAGGAATTGTACCGATACTGAGATTTTTAAGAAACAAGCTTTGATTCTTACTAAGAAATTTATAGATAAGGTTTATAACCCAGTGGATGTTGACCTACAATTTAGAGATGTTCTAAGGTTGGATAGGAGCTCTTTGTTCGCTGGTTGACCCTAACGAGGGTCAGATGATTCTCATAAGTGGTCAATATTAACCTCTTTCTCAGTGTCATGGACGTGCCACGCATATCGCTGCACCTGAGCACAGGCGCACTGGTCCATTGAGACGTGTTCCAGCTCACAGGCATCCAGCAGTGAACAGGCTTGCACCAATGCACATGCGCAGATCATGGAGATCGAGTGCGTGGTGATGCTGCTTTGGTGCCCAGTGATCTTTAAAAGGGGCCTCTTTGGAATGCATCCTTGCTCTTTGATCTGCAGCTCATCCTGTAACCTTATCCTGAACCCGCATCTGATCCAGTATTTACCCGGCTTCCAGACCTTACTGCTGTCTCCTGTCCTGACCTTTTGCTTGCCTTGACCCTGCTCTGTCTGTCCAATTGCATGAACCTCCTGTTACTGATCCTGCATGGACTTTGACCATTCTCTGCCTGCCGCTTCTGCCTGATTGATCCGCTGTTGTGACCTGGCTTGTCTAACCCTGCTCCTGCCTGCTGTTCTGAGCTTGTGCACACCTGCCTGCTGTCCTGCACCTGTGTGCATCTGCCTGCTACCTCTCAGCGTACCTGCATCCACAGCAATCAAGCCTGTTCCTGTCTCTGCCAGCGGACATCATCTTCAGCCAAGCGAACCCTGCAGGCCCTCATACCCCACTGCGTTCCGAGGGTCACTGTTCCCACTCCAGTGATCCCGGAACCAGATGTATGAGAGGTCTCCTTCTGCACGTCAGGCTCACCTCCAAGGTATGTGTCACTCAGTCCAACAAAGAGATATCAAAGCTATTTTGAATAAACATTGGGACATCCTCAGGACTGACAAAGTTCTGGGTCCCATGTATTATTAACCCACCTGTTCATCCCTCTTTTTTACACAATTTAGTGGGCTATTACCCTTGTAAGAAATGTGTTGTGTGTTTACACAACACATGAGGTAGATCTAAATTTTTGGAGTTTAAATCTATGATCACCAACCGTGTGTATCCAATCAGGGGATTCTGCACATGTGCCTCTAGACACGTTGTCTACATGATAATGTGCCCTTGCGGCAAACAATATGTGGGTCACACAATTCGCACCTTTACAACCAGAGTAGGTGAGTATATTGCCAAAATAAAGAATGGTGACACCAAACACACTGTACCGAGACACTATAGGGAATATCATAACTGGGATCCCAAAGGTGCAGAGTTTCTTGTCATTGATATATTGGTATATCCCCTTTGGAGAGGGGGTGCAATGACAAGGGGTGTCTCACGTCTTGAATCGCATTGGATATTTGAGTTGCAATCCCACCATCCACTTGGAATGAATGTGGAGTGGCTTTCTTCTTTCTTTCTTCCATAAAGCCCAACTCTATGGAGCATACGGCTTATTGTCATCCTATGTACAAATACTTCAGTCTCTGCTGTGTAACTCTACAGCTCCTCCAGGGTTACCTTAGGTCTCTGTGCTGCCTCTCTGATTAATGCCCTCCTTGCCTGGTCTGTGAGTTTTGGTGTGCGGCCATCTCTTGGCGGGTTTGCTGTTGTGCCATGTTCTTTCCAATTGGTTATGATAGATTTGATGGTGTTCCTAGGGATCATCAAAGATTTGGATTTGTTTTATAACCTAACCCTGACTTGTACTTCTCAACAACAATGTCCCTTACTTGTTTGGAGAGTTCCTTGATCTTCATGGCAGTGTTTGGTTTGGTGTTGCAGCCTCTGGGGCCTTTCAAAAAGGTGTGTGTATGTAATGACAGATCATGTGACATTTGGATTGCACACAGGTAGACACCATTTCACTAATTATGTGACTTCTGAAGGTAATTGGTTGCACCAATAGCTTTTTTGGGCTTCATAACAAAGGGGGTGAATACATATGCACATGCCAATTATCAGTTTTTTATTTCTGAAAAATTTTTTGTGTATATATTTTTCTAATTTTACTTCACCAACTTAGACTATTGTGTTCTGATCCATCACATATAATTCAGATTAAAAAACATTGAACCAAAGGCTGTAATGTAACAAAATAGGTAAAAAGCCAAGGGGGTGAATACTTTTGCAAGGCACTGTATATAGTTTTTATATTAATAATGTTGGAAAACAATATTAAGATTGGGAAATATGTCTTAGGATTTCTGTGAAACAAAAGTTATTTAAACAGCATTGAACTTTGAATGCTCTCTAGTTTGTTCTATATAAATAAATAATCTTTTATATCATGCATTGTCATGTGTCAAATTATATGTGCATTGCCAAACTTTTCAAACATCTTAATTTGTTAAACATTTCAGTAGGTAAGATAATCATTGTTTTGCTTGCTTAGTATTAACTTGCTCATTCACATATTAAAAATCAACATTATAGCAGATGAAGCCAGAATATGGACTGAAGTTTGTAAAACAGTATAGTTTAACACGTAAATTCTAAAGCAGCAAAATGTGAAAAAGCTATGCTAAATGAAGGTTTATTTTTACTGTACTGTAAAATAAATAAAGTCAGTTGTTCTAGCAAGGACCTATTCTCATTTAGCTTAATTCACATAATTATATGAGGAATGTAAGGGAGTAAAAAAAATAAAAATACACAACTGAAGAAGCTGAACTGAATCTTTAGTTTCTCTATCTTGGCACACTACTTAATTCAAACCCCACCTGGACATAAACTATGTTTATTTATGGTAAAACAAAGTGTTTATGATTAATAAATGCATTTTATTCTAAAACATTTTATGGGGCAGGGTGTAGTATATCCGGTTTTGGGTGTTCTTGCTTAATAAGTTCAGTAGTCAAGCAAGCTTAAGGTTATTTTAAAAACAGTAAAAGAAACTTTCCCAGCAAGAAAACTCATGATCAGGTTATAAGGTTATGTTTATCTATAACTATTTAACATCCAAAATGTTAGTAGTGACAAGTTCACTAAAGTATACAAGGCAAAATGCTGAAGCACAGGTCAAGTTATGCATTAAAAGGAAGGCTAAATAAAGAAAACAAAAAAGAGAATACCGTAAGGGAAACTTGTTAGATTAGGGATTCTTTCTCCCACTATCTCTAAAAACCCAGGATGTTCTCAGGCATATTTTGTAAAATAGTCACTCAAAGAAAGAAAAAGTAGGAAACCAAATGAATCATTCATATCAATTTGAAAATGTTGACTATAAACATATAGTATATCACTTTACCCTAGTATTTTTACAGTAGTTATCTTTATTTGTATGTATATAGTTTGTTATTTTACTACAAGCTAACTTGGTAATTGTAACACAGTGAAGTAAACATGTTGAAATTAATGTATTGTTCTTGCTTTCTGTATTGTTAATGACTACAAACATACACAATGAACAGCACAAGTTGCTTAAAAAATATGTGTGAAATGTTTCCTTATCAATGTTTTCTATACAGTATATCTTTAGGAAATGCTTTAGGAGAGTGATTACTTCGGATCAAGTTTTTTTTTTATGTTTATACATTTTTTAAATTATGCATTATATATGTACTACTTGAGTAAAATCTAATTTTACAAATAACCATTTAATACAGGACACACAGCAGTAGCTGTTTTCATTCTGATTGACTCCCTAATTAAAAGTATAAAGCAGGGAGGAGGAATCGGTCACTTTTGTGACTTATTTAGGTGTGTGTGTACAGTAAGTGTAATTTGAGATTTTCTCTCATTTTCTCCATATATCCTAGAGTGTGTTTATGTTTTGGAGATGTTTTAGCTCTATACCATTTAACTAGCTTTAATTTGGTAGCAAATGTGAGTACATTAGGTTTTATTTTCTAGACTTTAACTAGGAAGAAAGAGGGAAATGCTAGAAATGCATTTGCAAATTATGTAACTGAGTTGAGCTTACATGCCTGGCCTAAAGTGTGTGCCAAAATCTATTTTTTTAGCTTTTGATAGAGCAGGAAAGAGTTAGAACATATGTCCAGTTTTTATTGAACACGTTGATGTTCAAACTGTCTGAATTACAGTGCCTTCAAAAAGTATTCATATCCCTTGAAATTTTTCACATTCTGTCATGTTACAACCAAAAATGTAAATGTATTTTATTGGGATTTTATGTAATAGACCAACACAAAGTGGCACATAATTGTGAAGTGGAAGGAAAATGATAAATGGTTTTCACATTTTTTTACAAATAAATATCTAAAAAGTGTGGCATGCATTTGTATTCAGCCCCCTTTACTCTGATACCCCTAACTAAAATCTAATGGAACCAATGGCCTTCAGAAGTCACATAATTAGTAAATAGAGTCCATCTGTGTGTAATTTAATCTCAGTATAGATACAGCTGTTCTGTGAAGCCCTCAGAAGTTTGTTAGAGAACTTTAGTGAACAAACAGCATCATGAAGATCAAGGAAAACACCAGACAGTCAGGGATAAAGTTGTAGAGAAGTTTAAAGCAGGCTTAGGTTATAAAACAATATCCAAAACTTTGAACATCTCACGGAGCACTGTTCAATCCATCATCCGAAATAGGAAAGTGTATGGCACAACTGCAAACCTACCAAGACATGGCTGTCCACCTAAACTGACAGGAGAACATTAATCAGAGAAAGGTAATGCCACTCTCCAAGCTCCGCGGACCGTAAAAGAAAACCTCCACCCTCAATGAAAGTCAGGTGCAGACTGTGCACAAGTCTATAGTAGCAAGGAAATTCCCGGCTGCTACACTCTGAACACGGTCATCTTTATTAGAAATATGTTTAAAATCCAACAAAAGTCATCAGAATACTATCAGAAGATAGCAATAGCTAACGCGTTTCACATACAAAGATGCTTACTCATAGCTGATTTTAAACATATTTCTAATAAAGATGACCATGTTCAGAGTGCAGCAGTCTGGGATTTCCTTGCTACTAACATTAATCGGAGAAGCAGTCAAGAGGCCCATGGTAACTCTGGAGGAGCTGCAGTGATCCACAGCTCAGGTGGGAGAATCTGTCCACAGGACAAATATTAGTCATGCACTCCACAAATCTGACCTTCATGGAAGAGTGGCAAGAAGAAAGCCATTGTTGAAAGAAAGCCATAAGAAGTCCTGTTTGCAGTTTGCGAGAAGCCATGTGGGGGACACAGCAAATATGTGGAAGAAGGTGCTCTGGTCAGATGAGACCAAAATTGAACTTTTTGGCCTAAAAGCAAAATGCTATGTGTGACAGAAAACTAACACTACACATCACCCTGAACACATCATCCCCACTGTGAAACATGATGGTGGCAGCATCATGTTGTGGGGATGCTTTTCTTTTGCAGGGACAGGGAAGCTGGTCAGAGTTGATGGGAAGATGGATGGAGCCAAGTACAGGGCAATCTTAGAAGAAAATCTGTTAGAGTCTGCAAAAGACTTGAGACTGGGACGGAGACCTTACAGCAGGACAACGACCCTAAACATTCAGCTAGAGCTACAATGGAATGGTTTAGATCAAAGCATATTCATTTGTTAGAATGGCCCAGTCAAAGTTCAGACCTAAATCCAATTGAGAATCTGTGGCAAGACTTGAAAATTGCTGTTCACAGATGCTCTCCATCCAATCTAACAGAGCTTGAATTATTTTGCAAAGAAGAATGGGCAAAAATTTCACTCTCTAGATGTGCAAAGCTAGTAGAGACATACCCAAAAGACTTGCAGCTGTAATTGCAGCCAAAGGTGGTTCTACAAAGTATGGGCTGGGGGCTGAATACAAATGTATGCCACACTTTTCATATACCATATTTATCAGCGTATAACACGCACTTTTTTCCATTTAAAATCAGGGGAAAATCGAGGGTGAGTGTTATACGTAAATCCCCACCAATCCCCCCCGCCGCTGTTTGTGAGCGGAGCGAGCCGGCCGCCGATATACATAGATAGCTGAGTGTACTCGGTTCGGCTAGCTCCACTCACAGTCACGCCTAGTCCCGCCCTATGATTGACATAACACAGGGACTGGGCGTGACTGAGCGGAGCTAGCCAAACTTAGCCGAGTACACTCGGCTATGTATGTATATGGACGGTGCTCAGCTCCGCTCACAGTCACGCCCAGTCTGGGCGGGACTACGAATGGAGCCGAGAAGAGCCAAGAAGAGCCGGCTCTGTGTATCTCGGCACCGGCGGCGCCATTTTCAAACTTCAGTGACACTGACAAGTCACTGCAGTTTAACTGCAGCCTGAGCAAGGCTGCAAATGTCACTGACAAGGTGCAGATGGACACTGACAAGGCTGCAAGGTTGCAGGTGGACACTCATAAGGCTGCAAATGTCACTGACAAGGCTGCAGATGGACACTGACAAGGCTGCAAGGCTGCAGGTGGATACTCATAAGGCTGCAAATGTCACTGACAAGGCTGCAGGTGGACACTGACAAGGCTGCAAATGACACTGACAAGACTGCAAATGACACTGAAAAGGCTGCAAATGACACTGACAAGCATGCATATGGACACTGACGAGGCTGCAGATGGACACTGATAAGGCTGCATTGATGTGCATTTAAATGTAAATTTTTTCCTTAAAAAGTTTTTTTCCTTAAAATTCCCTCCTAAACTTGGGGTGCGTGTTATACTTGGGGTGCGTGTTATCCACTTCACAATTATGTGCCACTTTGTGTTGGTCTATCACATAAAATAAAATACATTTATGTTTTTGGTTGTAACATGACAAAATGTGGAAAATTGCAAAGAGTATGAATACTTATTCAAGGCACTGTATGTGCCACACGAGTACATTATGATCATGTATAGCCTCTCTGCAGCCATCTACTATCAAATAACTCTACTGCTCACTGCTTGGGAGCAGTGTGCTGGTCCAAAGAATCAGGCATTAGGCCCAGTTTAACCACATAACAGTGCCCACTAGTTCAGCCTATCAATGCCCATCAGTGACGTCTCATCATTGCAAATCAGTGAAGGAGAAAAATTACTTAGTTACAAAATTTACTGACATAAACTAAGTAAAAAAATGTTTTTCAAAATTTTTGGTCTTTTTTTTTTTTTAGTAAAAAATAAAAAATCCAGCAGTGATTAAATGCTACCAAAAGAAAGCCCTATTTGTGTGAAGAAAATGATAAAAATTTTATCTGGGTACAGTGTAGAATGACCGCGCAATTGTCATTCAAAGTGCGACAGCGCTGAATGCTGAAAAATGGCCTGGGCAGGAAGGTGTAAGTGCCCTGTAGGCAAGTGGTTAATGACCAATATCAGCGAGACTAAAAGTAAAGGGAAATATATAATTTTACAGTTCTTACAGAACAAGAGGTTGAGGCAATCTTTCAATAGGGAAACTTATTTCGGTGACAATTAGCTGAGAGGTAAATTCCATTCTCTTTGGAGACATTTATTTTCATGTCCTGTAGTCTCCTGGACATGAAGTGAAGGGAAATTGATCAAACAGGACAAAAGCCAGCTATAAATGAATTTAAATTTGGTTGGTTCAGTCGAATATCAGTAAGGCTAGCTGGTTGTACACAAGTCGATCTATCAGTCAACTTGTGTACAACCAGCCTATTGGATTTAGCCAGAACGATCAGTGCCGCAGGCTATAGCAAAAAACAATAATCATTATATTCTGCTGGCAGGAAAGAGCCCCGCCGATAGAATACAATTACTGAACGAGAGTGATTCCCTCAACCACACCAAATGTGTGGATGAGGTAATCGCTTCATTTTCTTTTGTCTAATCCACTGGATGAACAAAAAAAAAAATAATCATGTATGTCCTGCCATAGTCAGCAAAACATAAACATACAGGGTACCCTTCCCCTATATTTATTTTGTATCCTTTTAAAGTGCTTCTCGCTATCAAAGGTCTCTGTTAGGTTTCAGTGCATTATATATGTAGAATATGATCAGACAATTACAGGTTAGGAATCAAGCTTGCACATTTCCATATAATTATTGTGATGTTTACAAAACTATGTGTAGATCATTTACATTTTGAATATGAATTACAGCTTACAATCAATTTAGATATTTAAATTCCACATTCTACATATTTTTTGTTGCAGATAATGAGGTAGGGTTATGCCCTGTACACACGACCGGTTTTGCCGTAGGAATAAACTCCGAAGGTTTCTCCGATGGAACTCTGACGGAATTCCATGCAAGCGGTCTTGCCTACACACGGTCACACCAAAGTCCGACCGCCCAGAACGCGGTGACGTACAACACTCACGACGGGACTAGAAAAAGGAAGTGCAATAGCCAGTAGCCAATAGCTTCCGTCTTGTACTTGCTTCAGAGCATGTGTCGTTTTTGGTCCGTTGGAGCAGCATACAGACGAGCGGTTTTCCCGATAGGAATTAAGGAAAAAGTCTCCGTGCAACAGACTAGGTACTAAATGAAGAGTTGGAGGGGGCTAATAGAACTGCTGCCTCTACCAATTACTACCACTAAGTGGAGCAATGACACATGATAATAAACAAAGTAGATATGGCGCTGTTCTACTGCTAACACATAGTGGTGTAAAAAATACATAGGGGTGTAAAAATACATAGGGTGCTTCTTTTGGAAAAATTCTAGAGACTAAGGAGATATTACACTGTGTACTAATAAGTATTAACAATGTGTATCAATTTGTGTAATGTCAAATAAACCAAACCAAAAAATTATTTGTACACTGTGATTTTGCATTAAAGCTAAATCAAACAAAGTGAGTGTTTCCTAGTGTAGAAAGTCAGTATATATAATATCCGTTAAGATAAAAGATGAAACACTAAACCAAAGCAGATCTCCTAGGTCTGCATTTCTATATTGTCCATTTTAAATAAAACAAATGGAAAAATCATCGAAAAAAAAAACAAAATTACTGGATAATAAAAATAAATAAAAAACGAAAATAAAATGAAGAATAAAAAATAAATAAATAATAAAAATAAAAAAATAAAAAATAAAGTATATTAATTATAGGTTATAAAGTGCTATTGTGCCCGTGAAGAAAATCCTCTTTCTAGTCTGATAGACTTTTCAGTAAGTGAACACACCGTGCATGTCTTAGTTCGTGTTCCTATTACAGCTGCTCACCAGATTGTTCTCCACCTCCTGGGTTTAAAAGCATCCACAGTATGTGCCACTGTGTAGCAATATGGGAAGAAGACCTTCCTTAGTGCTGGCTATAAGGAGATTCCATTATATGTTGTACGCCATGGAAGAGAGAGAGGGAGCCCAAATAGCGGGCTTTCCGGCAGAGTTACGACGTAAAGATTTGAAGCAAGTTTCAAATCTAAGTCCTATAAAGGCGCTCATTCTGCTAGGTCAAAACCAATAGATATTACATGTTTTGCCATTTATTATCTTTCTCAGGACCCTATTTATATCAGAGAATAAATGAAAATTATTTTCAAAATATATAAACATAAAGTACATAAGTACATATAACCTAAAGCATACACACAAATGATAACCGAGTATTCACATAAATGTAACCAATATCTTATTTGTGTGACACTATATCCAAATAGAAAAAATGACCCAGGTCGCCTCAAAGCATGGAAAAAGACACATTGGAGTTTCGGTGGCTAATAAGAGCCCCTTGAGGGCGGTGCATAACCTAACAAATTATAATAAAATTATATTATAATCCACCTGGAGGTGCACTGTTGGGCCGGCATACAAGTTTTAAAGCAATTTAATGTCAGTTTTTGGACCCTTTTTCCTGCAAACATGAGAATTCTCCCTCTTTTTTTCTTGGAGTCTATTTCTTAGGGGAAACTTTGACTGACATACTGTGGTATTCTTATTCACTTTTTTTACAGCATACTTCATGCTGCCTGACTTCTGGATTTTGCAGAAGTAGGGTCCACTAACTGTACATTTTTTTGAGTAACTTCTATCTATCAAATCCGTGTATGCCCATAGAACCTTTGTCTTCTCATAGTTTAAAGGGAGGTATTTTTGTATATATTTTTTTATAAAGGATTATTTTAATTTGTTAGGTTATGCACTGCCCTCTGGGGGCTCCTATTAGACATTGAAACTCCAACGTGCCTTTTCAATGCTTTGAGGCGACCTGGGTCATTTCTTCTATTTGGTTATAGTGCCAAACAAATAAAACTTTGATTACAGTTATGCGAGTATTCTGCTATCATTGTGGTTATGCTTTATGTTATATGTAATTATGTATGTTTATATATTTTGCAAATAATTGAGATTTGTTCCCTAATAGGGTCTCCTGAGGAAGCCAATACATGGAAAAATGTGTAATATCTGTTGGATATGGCCTAGAAGCAGTGTCGGCCATCCATAGGGGGTGCTCAGGCGCTGCCCCCCAATCTGAAAAAAAAATGGTCACTTTAAGAGTGACCATGCGCCGGACATGCGGCGGTCTATGTGAAGCTTCCCAGCCAGAAATCAGCTGATTGCCGGCTGGGAAGCCGACAAGAGATGTGCCCGCAAACACTCCCCCATTCTCCAAGCTCCAGTGATTTGCCATTATAGCATGCAACGCTCCTGTTCTTTTATTTCAATGGCCAAGGAAGGTGGGCGGTGCTTTTCACGGCACTGCGTCACTTCCGGTCTCTCGGCTGACTGTGAGTGGAGGAGTGGACTGTGATGGACCAGCGGCGGTGGTGTGTGGGAGATGAAGCAGGCCTGACTGACTCCTGAGCCAGGCGCGGCTTCTGTAAGGTATGTAAACCACCGCGGGCTCAGTGTGTGTCAGGCTCTCTCTCTCTTCTAGCTGACTCAGTCACTGAGTCTGTATGTGGTTGCGGCATGTGAGCTACCCCTCTGCTCCGCACACACTAATCCCTAATTGGAGGCCTGGCTGGACCCTTCGTTCCCTTCCCTGCGCTTCTCTGCAGTGCTCTGCCCCCTTTTCATTCTCTCCACTGACTCAGTGAGTGACTGGGGGGTCTGTGCTGATGATGGGGGGTGCAGACGGGGATGGTAATTGTGCAGACAGGAGAGGGGTAATTGTGCAGACGGGGGTGGTAATTGTGCAGACCCCCCCGTCTGCACAATTACCACCCCCCGTCTGCACAGTTACCCCATCTGCACAATTACCCCCCGACTGCACAATTACCCCCAGGTAATTGTGCAGGGGGTAATTGTGCAGATGGGGGTGGTAAGTGTGCAGACGGGGTAATTGTGCAGACGGGGGGTGGTAATTGTCCATATGGGGGGTAATTGTGCAGATGGGGGGTGGTAATTGTGCAGATGGGGAGGTGGTAATTGTGAAGATGGGGGGTGGTAATTGTGCAGACGGGGGTAATTGTGCAGATGGGGGAGTGGTAATTGTGCAAATGGGGGATAATTGTGTAGTTGGGGGTGGTAATTGTACAGGGGGGTAATTGTGCAGATGGGGGTGGTAATTGTGCAGACTGGGAGTAGTAATTGTGCAGACTGGGGGGTGGTAATTGTACAGATGAGGTAATTGTGCAGGTGGGGGTGGTAATTGTACAGATGGGGGGTGGTAATTGTGCAGACAGGAGGGGGTAATTGTGCAGACAGGAGGGGGGGTGGTAAGTGTGCAGACCCCCATCTGCACAATTACCATGCCCCGTCTGCACAATTACCCCGTCTGTACAGTTACCCCCCGACTACACAATTACCCCCAGGTAATTGGGCAGGGGGGTAATTGTGCAGATGGGGGTGGTAATTATGCAGATGGGGTAATTGTGCAGACGGGGTGGTAATTGTGCAGATGGGGGTGGTAATTGTGCAGATGGGGGTAATTGTGCAGACTGGGGGGGTAATTGTGCAGATGGGGGTGGTAATTGTGCAGACTGGAGGTGGTAATTGTGCAGATGGGGGTGGTAATTGTGCAGATGGGGTAATTGTGCAGATGGAGGGTAATTGTGCAGACTAGGGGGGAGGTCATTGTGCTGACAGGGGGTAATTGTACAGACTGGGGGGTAATAGCGCAGACTGGGGGGTAATTGTGCAGACTGGAGGAAGGGGGATTGTGCAAACTGAGGGGTGGGGGTAATTGTGCAGACTGGGGAAGGGGTAATTGTGCAGGATTTGTGAAAAATGCCATATACCAGGCTTTGTGAGACATGCTATATTCCAGGATTTGTGAGACATGCTATATACCAGGATTTGTGAGACATGCTATATACCAGGATTTGTAAAAATTCTATATACCAGGATTTGTGAGAAATGCTATATACCAGGATTTGTAAGACATGCTATATACCAGGATTTGTGAGGCATGCTGTATACCAGGATTGTGAGACATGCTATATACCAGGATTTGTGAGACATGCTATATACCAGGATTTGTGAGAAATGCTATATACCAGGATTTGTGAGAAATGCTATATACCAGGATTTGTGAGAAATGCTTTATACCAGGATTTGAGGTCTGATGGGGCAGGAATTGGGACTGATCTGAGGGGTGAAGGGACAAGAATTGGATTCATGGGCACAGTGGCTGTGTTTGATGGTACAGTGGCGGCAATTGATGGGCACAGTGGCGGCAATTGATGGGCACAGTGGCGGCAATTCAGGGGCACAGTGGCTGCGTTTGATGGTACAGTAGCGGCAATTGATGGGCACAGTGGCTGCGTTTGATGGCACAGTGGCTGCGTTTGATGGCACAGTGGCTGCGTTTGATGGTACAGTGGCGGCAATTGATGGGCACAGTGGCTATGTGTGATGGCACAGTGGTTGCATTTGATGGTACAGTAACTGTGTTTGATAGTATAGTGGCAGCAAGTGATGGGCACAGTGGCTGCATTTGATGGCACAGTGGCGGCAATTGATGGGCACAGTGGCTATGTATGATGGCACAGTGGCTGCGTTTGATGGTATAGTGGCTGCGTTTGATGGTACAGTGGCTGCGTTTGATGGTACAGTGGCAGCAATTGATGGGCACAGTGGCTGCATTTGATGGCACAATGGCAGCAATTGAAGGGCACAGTGGCTGTGTTTGATGACACAGTGGCTGAGTTTGATGGTACAGTGAGGCTGCAATTGATGGGTTTTTTTTTCAGAAATTTTCAGTTTGTTTGCGCCCCCCCAAAAATTTTGAGCACCAGCCGCCAATGCCTAGCAGAATGAGCTCCTTTTTAGGGAACCTCTTATGTACAATTAAAAAAACAGTGAAATTATACTGTATGTATAGATAGCAGCACTAACTGTAATATATATCAATATACACTTTTAAATATACCAACAGAACTGTGTACTGTGCCCAAATATTTAAGCATAAGTCTAAAATATTAAAATAAAATGTCCATCCATACAAGTTGGTGATTAATTTTGTGTAATCCAATTCCGTGCTGTGCATGCTGTCCACCGCAAATATTGTGTGGAATCCTCCACCATTCAAAATTCTCACTCACCAGATAACCATCAATTATAAGCGTGATCATCCAATCCACCAGGGATCCTGTGTCCACTATTATGATCTCCCCTCCTACTCAGTCGTGTAATAAGAGAATGCCATAATTGCGCAACATATTTATTCAATATATAAAAATATATAAAAAACATCCAGTTTAAAAATACCAACTCACATATAAAAGCGGCCTCTGATTGCCACTAATTTTATCCAGCAATCCATATCTGTGGCTGTCATGCCTCTTCGTGCAGTGAAGCCAGCATGCATTCCAGTCCTCAGATGTGGTGGTACCCAGGGGCAGGAAATGACGTATGTGTCACTCCACTATGCCTCAACGCGTTTTGCATGAATAATGCATCACCAGGAAGAGCTTCCTGATGACGGAGATGCTGCTACATCAGTAATCTGTGTTCTGTATTTCAGTGATCTGTGTTCTGTGTTTTTCTATAGTGTGTATTTTTATTTTCACATTATTTTTTACTATATACAGTATTTTACTTATTTTTCCCTGCTTATTATTCTGTTTCCTATCAATGGTGAATGTTGCAAAGTTAACAGGTCATTACTCTTCTCTCTGCTTGCTAAATATATATACTGAATACAGTATGCTAATTATTTTTATTTTATGATGACAATGACCTTGAACACAAACTGGATGAAGTAAGCAGGTCTGACTTCTATTTTTAAGTCTGTGTATCTCTGCTTTGCATTAGTTCAAAGTATTCAATACAATGCCATATTTCTGTGCAGATGGGATAAGTAACCCAAACATGCTTTACAGAGTTCTTAGGATTTAACAGGAAACACCTGCATAGCAACTCTGTATGTCACCAGAATTCAAAACCGTTATGGAGACAAGTAGGTACTTATCTTTGCTTAATTTTTTTAAAACAATAGTATTATGTTTTTAACCGTTTGCTGACTGTGGACTGATTCGTCACAGCATATGGTGATTACCGGGTCCCGGACAATGATTGACCGCCGTCCTCCAGTGATGACCTCTGATCTTCCCCAAACACAGCGCTGTGAGTGTAAACAATGCAGAGCTGTGTTCAGTGACAGGGGATCTTGTTGCTTTTTCATTCCCTGCTAAGCAGGGAATGAAAACAACTAGATCTCCAGTAAAAGCAACACACAGTACATGCATAAACATTATTAGGCACATACCCATTGATAATCCTAGATGTTAATCACTTCCTGCCCCGTGTCATTAGTATAGTGACAGTGCATATCATTAGCACTGATCACTGTAACTATGGCATTGGTGATGTCAATGGCAGTTAGTTAGTTTTCCCCCAGCGTCAGTTAGTGTCAGATTGTCCACCACACTATCGCAGTCCTGTTATAAGTCACTGATCGCCGCCATTACTAGTATAAAAAAAAGGATAAATAAAAATTCCAGTATATATCCCATAGTTTGTAGATGCTATATCTTGAACGCAAACCAATCAATATACACTTATTGGAATTTTGTTTACCAAAGACATGTAGCAGAATACATTTTGGCCAAAATGTATTAAAAGATTAGATTTTTTAGATTTTTTTATGGGATATATTTTTAGAACAGAAAGTAAAAAATATTGTTTTTTTTTCAAAATTTTTTTTTTGTTTATATAATAAAAAATCAAAAGCTCAGAGATGATCAAATACCACCAAAAGAAAGCTCTATTTGTGTGAAAAAAAATTATATAAATTTTTTTTGGGCATTGCATGATCGCGCAATTGTCAGTTAACCACTTGCCGACCGCTGCGCGCCGATATAAGTCAGCACAATGGCAGCGGTGGGCAAATGGGCGTACCTGTACATCCCCTTTAATTGGCGGGGCTAGCAGGCACTCACGCTCCCGCCGCATACAGTGTGACCGTACCTGCGGGACCGGCGGACTCGATGTCTGCCGGTCTCCCGGTGATCGTGCCACGGAGCCGCAGAATGGGGAAGTGCCTATGTAAACAATGCATTTCCCCATTCTGCCTTGTGTTATGACAGAGATCACTGCTCTCTGTCATCGGGAGTTGAAGCCCATCCCCCCACAGTTAGAATCACTCCCTAGGACACACTTAACTCCTTCATCGCCCCATAGTGGTTAACCCCTTCCCTGCCAGTGTCATTTACACAGTAATCAGTGCATTTTTATAGCACTGATCGCTGTATAAATGACAATGGTCCCAAAATAGTGTCAAAAGTGTCTGATGTGTCTGCCATAATGTCAAAGTCCCAATAAAAATTGCAGATTGCTGCCATTACTAATAATAAAAAATGTATAATAAAAATTCCATAAAACTATCCACTATTTTGTAGACGCAATAACTTTTGCGCAAACCAATCAATATAAGCTTATTGCGATTTTTTTTACCAAAAATATGTAGAAGAATACATATTGGCCTAAACTGAGGAAAAAAGTGTTTTTTTATATATTTTTGGGGATATTTATTATAGCAAAAATTAAAAAATATTGTGTTTTTTTCAAAATGATCACTATTTTTTTGTTTATAGCGCAAAAAATAAAAACCGCAGAGGTGATCAAATACCACCAAAAGAAAGCTCTATTTGTGGGAAAAAAAGGACGTCAATTTTGTTTGGGTGCCACGTCGCAACGGGGTAAAATCTTCCAGGGCTGAAACAGTTAAAGTAGCACAGTGCCGAATAGCAAAAAATGGCCTGGTCATGAAGGGGGTAAATCCTTCTGGAGCTGAAAAATGTCACAATTCTCCACATACTTGATTCACATAAAAACTTTGAACTAATGCTTTTTAAGGTAAAAATTGGTTCTCTTTGAAGGGAAACACCATCTAAACTATATGTATGTAAAATTGAAAGTTCGATCAATATCCTATCTTTAAAAGAAAAAAAATAGTCTTTTTCCCCTTTATCTTCACTACTTTTGTTATGCTGTATTGATCTGTGCTTACCATCCATTACTTTTCATTATTCATAGAACAACATATAAACTGACATGGTGTCAGATCTCCATCTGTGCATGTGCAAGATCTATGAATGATAAAAAGCAATGCTTCCTTGGCTATGTGACATTAGTATCCCAGGAGGGTTAAGGAGGAGATTTGATGAGATGAGTCAGGAAGAAGGTTTAACAGAAAAAGAAGATAGCAAAAAAACAGTAGTTGGGGGAAGGTCTGCTTTACTCATGTGGCCAGACCATTTTTGCAATTTTTGCATTGCTTTTTTTATTTTCCCTTACAGCTTTCAGAGTTTGTAAAAGACTGCCCAAACCATACATTTTCTGAAAGCATATGACCAGTAGAATAAAAAGAAGGTGCTACTGATTTTTAAGGCCCCGTGATATTTGCACAAATGTTTAATAAAACAATATTTTTGCTAAAAATACACTAAATCATTATTAGTCGTTACTAACACAGCTATTTTTTTTACAAAATTCCTACTAAATTCCTACTAAATATTATTATTATGCAGGATTTATATAGAGCCAACAGTTTGCGCAGCACTTTACAATATAAAGAGAGAAAATACAAGAGCTCCCATGAGCTTACAATCTAATATGGAGGGGCTTGTCAAACAAAAGTTAGTAGCTGTGTTGGATGATCAGGGAACTAGAAGATTTGACTGTTAGCTGAAGGCAGGATAGGCCTCCCTGAAGAGATGAGTTTTAAGGGATCACCTGAAAGTGGACAGAGTAGGAGATAACCGGACAGATTGGGGTAATGAGTTCCAGAGGAAGGGAGAGGCTCTGGAGAAGTCCTAGAGTGGAGCATGGGAGGAGGAGACAATGGAGCTAGTGAGCAGGGAGTCTTGGGAGGAGTGGAGAGGACAGTTTGGGTGACATTTGGAGATAAGATTGGTGATGTAGCTTGGTGCAGAGTTATAAATGGCTTTGTATGTTATTGTTAGTGTTTTGAATTTTATTTGTTGGGCAATGGGAAGCCAGTGGAGGGATTGGCAGAGAGGGGTGGCGGATATTGAATGGTTGGTAAGGTGGATGAGCCTGAAGAGGGGATAGCTTGCAGAGAGATAGGCCAATGAGGAGGGAGTTACAATAGTCAAGATGAGAGATAACAAGGGAGTAAGTAAGTTGCTTAGTGGTTTCAACGCTTTAAAAGGGGCATATTTTGGAAATGTTATGGCGGTGAAGTCTGCAAAATTTGGACAGGGATTGGATTTGGGGCTGAAAGAACAGGTCAGAATCCAGAATTACACCTATCACCCTAGCATGACTGGAGGGACTGATGGTTGTATTGTTGATCTTGATAGAGAAGTCAGGGGAGGGGGCATGGGCTGGTGGAAAAATGATGAGCTCAGTTTTAGAAAGATTGAGTTTAAGGAAGTGGTGTGACATCCATGCTGATATGTCAGCTAATAAGTTAGCAATACGAGAGGAGACTGAAGAATTGAGGTGAGGTGTAGAGAGATAGATTTGTGTGTCGTCAGCATAGGGATGGTACTGAAAGCCATGGGAGTTTATGCTGCCCGGATGGGGAAGCCCCTTCCCCTCCTCTGCACGTGCGTGACGTTGGGATGTGCCCAGGCTGCACCCATAAAGGTCTGAAGCTGGACAGCCCAGTGTCTCTGTCAGCTCTCTCTTGTATCACTAATTTTTTGGATATTACCACAATTATGAAGTGACTTTGTTGGTGGCGTTGCACTTAGCCAAGGCTTTGTTTGTTGTCACTTCACCATTATGCTGTATTTAGCCCTAAAGGTTGGTTTAATATCTTCACTCACAATATCTAATTTTATGCACTTTATAAAATTTTTACAATTCCCTTCCACTTGTTGCACCATCCAAACCTACATTTACCCCTGTGCACCCCACACTACCATTGGGGTACACTGTGTACCATGGTAATCACAACATTTATTAATGTTCACAGAAGTCCCCTAGTCATTATTTTTCCTCATCCCCATGCCGACAGCTTAGATGCTGGTTCGCCCGTGCTGATGCCATGGATTGCGGTCATGGATCACATTCTAATAGTTCCCGTGCAAAATGTTCTTGGGTACCCCCTGGCCCTCGGCAGTGCACCTCCCACATGCAGCTTTACTGATTGTGTGTAACTTAATATAGCTTGATTTATCCGATTTCTCTAGTATCTCCCTGATGGATTATGGTCCTTATGGCAACCTTTATATCATTATATTTCAGATCACGTGCTCACTCGTGACGAGTGGCAACTATCCAGCCACGAAACGCGTTGAGAAACTAGAAGCCATGCTCTAACGCTACATATATATATATATATGTCCAACCAGCCATATTGACTAGATATCATGTGGCTTTAGGATCCATATACAATGTATTATGGGATTTGCCCCTTTGCAGGTTTGTGGTGGAGCTAATTTGGAGGTTATATATTATT
Source organism: Aquarana catesbeiana (assembly GCF_042186555.1). NCBI lineage: Eukaryota > Metazoa > Chordata > Amphibia > Anura > Ranidae > Aquarana > Aquarana catesbeiana. Next base: position 243,380,450 of record NC_133325.1, on the reverse strand, counting down.
AACTACTTGTCATTTAATTGTACCATCCCCATATGTGCATAAGTGTATATATATAAACTACAACAAGCCAATCTAATCATGTATAATTGTCTATTATTCTGGTATTTATACAATATTGTATCCTTTAGTATGAATTGTATTTATCAATTGCATCATGTCATTTATTATCACGATGCATTATCTTTTTACCCATGTTATTGAGTTTACCAATTAATAAATATATTTCTATACAATTATTGTACTCTTTTGCAGCCACGAGCTTCATTCTAAGTCCCAACTTTTGTCCTTCCCCCCTTTCTTTGTCATTAAACAGGAATGGAGGCATATGACCTTTTAAGGCCATTGCCTCATGTAAAGTCCCAAACACAATCAAGATCCTGAACAGGTGGTATAAGGTGCTGGATACTCTTCATTATGTTTCTCCCCAAGCCTCGAGTGACTGTTGAAGATGCGGTAGAGAAAAGGGCACCATGTTGCACATATTCTGACAATGTCCTAAAGTACAAGAAGTGGCAAAAAGTGATGCGCATTATCTCATGTCAGCAGATGTGAGTAATAATACAGCTGCTTGACCATTACACCTATCAGAAAGACCAATTAGAAAATACCTGATACCTAATCCCTCTTTGAATGAGGCGAAGGTGTGCATTCCACTTTTGTGGAAGTAAACAGTCCCACCCACAAAATCACTTGGTTCACAAAGGTTAAAGCAGAGCTCCACCCTAAAGGGGAAGCTAAATTTATTTGCCCCCTCCGCTGCCACATTTGGCACCTTTCAGGGAGAGTGGGTACCTGGATTTGACAGGTACCCACTCCCACCTCCAGCTGGCTTTGTTCCTGCAAACTCATCCAGAATTTTGGCCCCCTCCTCCTTCCCACGCCGCCAGGCCATTCACAAAGCACAGCGCTCTTCGGACATGTGCAGTAGGAAACCGGCTGAAAATCCGCAAGATTTCAGTGCTGACATGGAAATTTATAGATAGGCAACTCCTATCCTTATATTAATCAGTAGTTCCAAATTAATAATAACTACTGCAGTAGGGAACAGACACAAAAGATACGCTCAGCATCTTTCAAAGTAACTGTTCTGCTTTATTGTGACACAATTGAAGGTTTTTATACACATGTACGTTATGGTAACAAGGGACGTAACATAGACAGACTAATTCTAATCACGACTCGAAAGAATGCAAACATGTAATGAAATCATTATTAATGCCATGTGCACAGTGATGGCAGTGTGCAAAACATACAAAATAAAAAACAATTATATACAGAACTTACAAATTTCATTTACACTGCCAATTTCCCTTACCCGAGATGGCGGCAGCGGCATTCGAGAGGCGATTAAAAAATCAGCTCAGGTGAAGAAACCGCTGGATTCGTGGACAGATAAATGTCCTAAAAATAAATTTATTTTTTTTTCTGAAGGAGCCTGGAGCTCTGCTTTAATGAGATCAGAGACATGGAAGATCTTACCACTATTCAACATAACACCAAAGAGACTTTCAGGTTTACATGGAGGCCCTGACAGTATTTTGTCTATAACGATGCTTACTCAAACATACTCTCGCAATCTGAGTAATCCATTCAGTCCTTACTTCTTCCTCTCATGGAGAACTTTATGCCCTACCATATATCCTGCCTTGCTCATACCTCCTTCTTCCTTGTCCTCACCCCCCGTAACCTTTCTTTTCCCTTACCATTCCTATTTCTACAGTTTAACCGCAGTTATCACAGATGACGACTCCCGGGGATCCAGGTCTCTCTCACTTTTATAAACACACAGGATGGGAGGCTGGACCCCAAAAAGCCAGTGAACTTAGCCCGGGAGAGGCTCTAAAACATTAACCCCTTCAACTTAGCTAGGGCAGTCATAATTAGCTAACTTACAGTAGGCAACCTGTCTACAACTGTAAGTTGTTCACAGAAGCTAAAACATTGTATAAATGAAAGAAATGTCTAGGAAGTCATATTTATCATGGCTCAAATCTATCTGAAAATTTCAAGTTGTTTTAATTGTTTTAGGAATGGTCTTTTTGTGCCATAACAGATATATAAATTATATTTAGTCCATGTTTCTTTACTCTAGTCTACTTTTAAAGTTATTTTTTTTTCAAGGCAAATCTAGCTCTGTTTGCAGCTGTTTGTAATCCATTGCACTGACTGGGTTATTAAAAAGAAAGCTGCTCATTCCAATAAAGCAATATTACTCATGAGGATGGCCTATTATGTAACACAGGAATTCCATCCAGATGTTTTTTTTTTTTTTTACCATTATGTACCTTGCATGCTGGGTAAATTGAAATGCTGAATAGAAAGATCAAGTGAGTATCAGTCAACATGCTGGTATAATATTGAAAGCTCCTTCAATGGTCTGTGCTCATCAGCCATGAATATACAAGTGATTGCAGTATAAGCTTTCTACAGTAGCTTTTCTTTAACTCAAGATCATGGATGCAGAACCAGGTAAAGAAGAAGAATTAGGTTAAAAAGCCCATGATATAAAAGAAGAAATGGGAACAGAAGTCACACACATTCTAAACAGAGGACTGAAATGTTTATAGTTGCATGTCCTAAATCACAAATAATTAGGTTAAAACCTAATTTAAATCATATTTTTTTAACTTGTTAAGCAATCAGGCTGCATGACACATAAAGAATATGTTTTTTTCCTTGAGGCCTCTTTTGGTGGGGATTATGAGAAGTGATTCTCTTCTGAGAAATTAATCTGAAATTTTAACAAAGTAATTGGAAGCAGAAGAACAACTGCAACCAGCATATAATGTTAACCATAGGAATAAAAATGCACACCAGCATAGAAATAATACTCGATTTATATTAAAATAGATTACTAACAGTACATCAAAAGAAGGAGTACTGGTGAAATTGAGGACATGGGTATTTATACTTATTAATAGAGATACCTCTAGATGAATGTTGCAGCAAAGCCAAGTTGCAGGGGCCCTTGAGGATGATGTGGCATCTGTTTTTCTGTGGAGACCTGAAGACAAGATCAGTAGTCATGGAGGTATACTACAACTGTTGTCCGACCAACCTGGAATGGAACCTCTCAATGGCAGGAACTGTGGTGTAGCACTGGAACTCCTATCTACTCTGCATTTTTGTCTTTCCCTAGTAGTTTATAACAGTCCATTCTGGCTTGAGATTTAGCAGCTTGGACAGGACATGTGGCTGAAACTCTCCTTCTGTCTATCGGCTTCCTCCTTCCAGGGCTTCAAAGCCAACAACCCAGGGACGGGAAGTGCATACATAATATATTTACAGGCATTTACAAATTCATACAGTAGAGGGGAGCAGATCTCTAGAAGTGTGTGCTTAGAAGTATAAAAACGGCATTGTTTTGGCAGCACACTGAAGAGCCTGATTGCTAAGCTTACACAGAGCACAGCAATCCAGGTAGTTTTCATCATGCGATATGCCAGTACGCTCTCAAAAATTGTGTTTGAACACTGGTGAATTTATGTTGCTCACTTTATCAATTAAATGTTACCCCAATGACAGAATGGTAGTGGTGAAACATGTTTGTTTTTTGTGGCTAGGGCACGTTTTTAATTTTAGTGCTTTGCTCATTGCCGATTTAAAAGATGGGCAGGTCAGTGTATAGAGACATGTATGAGGTCCTTTATGAGCCCCCAACTACCCTTTCCAGTGATGGACAAGGGGCCCTGTGCAGAAATCATGTTTGCCACCACTCCAGCTGACTAAGCCATAATGATTTTAATTTTCTTTTATAGCAATAGGGGGTAATGAGAGCTGAACATTCATGTGGCTAAAAATAACTATACTAATGGCAAGTTACATACACATTGTAACTTATTAAATTGTGGCATAAAAAAAGTCAGTTTCATGCAAAAAAAATTTACATCAAAACAATGTTAGTGAACTGAACTTTTTAGGGATAGATTTCAAGGTAAAAATAGTAAATAATATAAAATAGCAGATGAACATAAAATATAACATAAAATAAGTTATCTTAGTTAATTTATGTCACTGCTACATAATCATACCACATTGCACTGAAACAGTACATTATGCTGTATTATGCTATTGCAGGAAATTATGTAAATGGTCACAAGAATATGGCCATAAAGTCATGTATGGTCAATGAGATCAGTGGGTATACACCACCCATATGTTTACATTTAGCGTCAAAGACCACAGCTCTAATTTGAGGAGATTGTAGCCATGTGATCAAACATGTGTGTCAGCAAGCAGGATCTTTCTTTTGCCAAGTCAGCAAGTGTTGTTCATTGTGATTGACAAGGATTTGCATTGCTGGAGGATAAAGCTTTACTCTTGATAAAACCTTTATTCACATACATAAAATAAAAATACAACATACCATGTTATACACAAAGCGTTACTAAAGTTACATTTTTGTTAATTAAAATAACATGTTATACTTGCTCTTCCGATCTTCCTTTTCTGGGGTCCCCCACCGGCTCTCTTGGCTCCTCCTTTTCTCTGTCTGCCTCCACAGCAAACCACTTGCTTTGGGGGCAGGCATGCAAGCTTGATCCTGAGCTGGGTTGTGTGCTTCTGTTGACACACACAGCAAGGCTTGGCCCCACTCCCCTCTCCCTCCTCACAGCATTTGACTGACAGCAGCAGGAGCCAATGGTACCTGCCTGCTGCTGCCTCAGGCCCTGTGAGTAGAAGGAGATAGGGGAGAGGAGATGCAGCTATGACAAGCGCTGGGTCGATACAAGATACTTTTTCCGCCAGTATATTATGGAGCTCATACTTTATGTCAAGAGTCTGCCTTGTGATATTATGTATACATGCTGAATAGGGATGAGCCGAACACCCCCCTGTTCGGTTCGCACCAGAACATGCGAACAGGAAAAAAGTTTATTCGAACACGCGAACACCATTAAAGTCTATGGGACACGAACATGAATAATCAAAAGTGCTAATTTTAAAGGCTTATATGCAAGTTATTGTCATAAAAAGTGTTTGGGGACCTGGGTCCTGCCCCAGGGGACATGGATCAATGCTAAAAAAAAGTTTTAAAAAGGGACGTTTTTTTCAGGAGCAGTGATTTTAATAATGCTTAAAGTCAAACAATAAAAGTGTAATATTCATTTAAATTTCGTAGTTGGGGGGTGTCTATAGTATGCCTGTAAAGGGGTGCATGTTTCCCATGTTTAGAACAGTCTGACAGCAAAATGACATTTCAAAGGAAAAAAGTCATTTAAAACTACTCGCGGTTATTGCATTGCCAGTCCGACAATACACATAAAAGTTCATTGATAAAAACTGCATGGGAATTCCCCACAGGGGAACCCCGAACCAAAATTAAAAAAAAAAATGACGTGGGGGTCCCCTAAAATTCCATACCAGACCTGAAGGCCAGGGTTGTGGGGATGAGGCCCTTGTCCTCATCAACATGTGGACAAGGTGTTTTGGGGGGCTACCCCAAAGCACCCTCCCAATGTTGAGGGCATGTGGCCTGGTGCGGTTCAGGAGGGGGGGCGCTCTTTCGTCCCCTCCTCTTTTCCTGTGGCCTGCCAGGATGCGTGCTCGGATAAGGGTCTGGTATGGATTTTTGGGGGGACCCCACGCTGTTTTTTTTTTTAATTTTGGCACGGGGTTCCCCTTAAAATCCATACCAGACCTGAAGGGTCTGGTATGGAATTTAGGGGGACCCCACGTAATTTTTTTTTTTAATTTTGGCCGTGGCTCCCCTTAATATCCATACCAGACCTGAAGGGCCTGGTATGGAATTTAGGGGGACCCCCACGTCATTTTTTTTTTACATTTTGGTTCGGGGTTTCCCTGTGGGGAATTCCCATGCTGTTTTTATCAATTAACTTTTATGTGTATTGTCGGACCTGCAATGCAATAGCCGCGAGTAGTTTTAAATTACTTTTTTCCTTTGAAATGTCATTTTGCTGTCAGACTGTTCTAAACATGGGAAACATGCGCCCCTTTACAGGCATACTATAGACACCCCCCAGCTACGAAATTTAAAGGAATATTACACTTTTATTGTTTGACTTTAAGCATTATTAAAATCACTGTTCCTGAAAAAAACGGCCGTTTTTAAAACTTTTTTTTGCATTGATCCATGTCCCCTGGGGCAGGACCCAGGTCCCCAAGCACTTTTTATGACAATAACTTGCATATAAGCCTTTAAAATTAGCACTTTTGATTTCTCCCATAGACTTTTAAAGGGTGTTCCGCGGCATTCGAATTTGCCGCGAACACCCCAAATTGTTCGCTGTTCGGCGAACTTGCAAACAGCCGATGTTCGAGTCGAACATGAGTTCGACTCAACCTCAAAGCTCATCCCTAATGCTGAATATATTAGAGCCATTATAGTCTTCATTTTCCCATAAAAAAATGTTTGGAAGTTATAGAGAAAATCTTAAGTGCAAAACCATTTGGGAAAGGTTTGCACAATAAGTTTATGACCGAAATGCTTACATTTCTCTCAAAGAATAATTTCACCTTTTGCAGGTAAAAAATGTGCACTTATTATTTTTTATAAGGAGCCTGCAGAGCATTGCACCTGTGATCAGCAGATTGTGGGTGCAATCTCAGGCCCCTGCTGACACTCGGGATAGTGATCTGCTTGTCCCTTGTACAGGCAGGCAGTAACCCGAGAGCAGGATGAGCAAAGGATGAGCCCTCTCACCAGTGCAGGGAGAAGATCCCCTGCCCTCTGTCATGGGGTGGGGGGGAGGTGAAACATGTAACATGTTCAAAAGGTGAACTTATCCTTTAAAACATAATACATTTACGTTTAACGGATGCTGCTAATGCCAAGCACGATGTCCACTAAATGTTCCCCAAGCGTTCACCAAAGTCTTGTTGCATGGAAAAATTATTTATTTGGTGATGAATACATATTTATGTTCCTGAATTTTGGTCTGGTACATATACATCAATGACGTGTTGATTTTGCGGAAAGGCTCTCTGGAGGAAATGTTTTGTGGAATATTTGGGAAAACATACATTCCACATTTACAAATGCTTTTTGTGCAAGGATTATTACATTCTCAGATTTAACTATTACTATTGGATATATTGGGTCTCTCCACAAAGGTTTATAGAAAGTCTACTTTTTCAAATAATTTTTACATGCAGAAAGCTTTCATCCACCAGCATTAGTAGAGGGTGTACTGGAGGACCAATACCTGTGGCTCGCAGAAATTTTACTACCTTGACAAATTACAAAGTGGAAGCCACTACTCTTAAACAAAGGTTCATGAATGTTTTCCAATAGGATACTGCGCTATTACTTACATAAGCAGACAGCTGCTAGCACTACAACTTAACAGAAGATTGTGTAGCAATCAAAAACAAAGAAAAGTGCTGCCCAATAAATGTCCAACATGCGATCAATATTGCAAAGTGAATATGCAAGATAAAATAATCAAAAATAAACATAAACACAAAAAATGAATTTTAGTACATGGCTAAGTATATATATTCTTTAAAAAGTGCCAAGTGCATATAAGTGCAAATAATCAAATAGATAGGTGTAAAAAGTCCATATAGCAAAAGCCACATATGTTTATCTCAGTTGCTGTTAAGAGTAGACACAAGTGTCCACTTAAGAGGATACCCCAGTGTGTACATCCACCACCCGAGAAAGGGTTAAACACGCTTATCAGAAATTGTGGTCTCAAATGCCAGGAGCACTGAGTCAAACAAGCTGTAGGAAATATATATCTCCAAGATGGTGGTCTGTAAGATGGCTAAAGTGGACTGACACTGTGTCCTTATGGGGGAAGGCCCTCTCTCAGTCATGTAGTCCAACAGTCATAAAAGATAAAACCATCAATACAAAATATATTTAAAAGTATAGAGCACTCACATCAAGCATGAAGATACAGCGTTTTATCAAATCATATCCCAAACATAAGACTCGACCCGACAAGTTTCATCTAATAAGACATCATCTGGGATTTTTTAGCAATGGTGGACTGCGCTGTTAGAGAAATATCTGCCATATAAAGAGGTCTAGTACTCAGCTTGTATTTGCTTTAATGGTAAATTGGGTAATTTTGGAACTGTTTACCAAGAGTATAGCAACATTATCATGCTACACGCAACCCTCTCATGACTTGCAAATGTCTTCAACTTATGCTTTAAAACTGACAAAACTGTAAGGCGGATTAGGCAGATGCAAACAATAAAAAGATCCAAATGACCAGTTTTATACACATAAATTAACTATATAAATGGCATTACTTCAGAAGAATTTAGGCAGTAAACTGCAATGCTTTTACAGTATATAAAAAACAAGTGAACCATACAGAAAATGCTTTACATATTGAAACTAGAATCACATGCACATAAATACAGGTTGCTAATAGTAATTATACTGGTATTCAAAAAATGTTTAACAGCCCAAAGGGTTTTAAATCACATATGGCTATTTATTGGAAACAAAGTTCACTAATTTAAAACCTCTGAAAAGTCTCCAAATCCACATTTAGATTTGTCGCATACATTTCTGTTACTGGGTTTGTGTGGGGTCTTAAAGTTTGAGAGGATTATGAAACTCATATCCTGAATAACATACTAAACCAAAATCATCTTTATATCTCCTTTTTATTGATTTCCTCCTTGACATGAGATCCACTTTTATCTTACTAACCTGATACTGTCTTCAGGAGATTTACTGAAAGATATTATCTTACTTCAAACAGGTCATTTGATAATCTAAAACAACTGCTTGAGTTTCCACAAATCTGCTCAGGTTTATAGTTATCAACACTTGTTACATGGTTCAAAGCTGAATTCCAGTATTATGCTGGGCGATTTAGTAAAAGTTGTTCAAATGGAATGTCCTGGGTGAAAAATTCTCAGCCAAACAGTTACTGCATCCAACCAGATGCAGTCACTGTTTAGATATTCACAGGGCCATGGGTGCTGTGTCTGAATACTGTGCATACATTCCTCCATACTCACCATGTGGGCTGAATGGGTAACCTTATCTTCAGGCTTGCACAGTTCCTTAACTGTACTGAAATTGCTTACTCTGTTTTTACTATTTCTCATGTCTTCTCAAAGTGTGCAAAAGAAGGTGCAGCAAGTTAAAAAGAGCTCACCTCATTTCCAGGCTGGAGAACGTCCAGTATAATCTAACTCTTTCCTCCCCAGCCCTACTTTCCCTGACCCGCCCTTTCAATCTTTCAATCATGTAGGCTCAGCACAACATCTGGGTGTTACCAAGGGCAGTCTGCACACATATGCAGCCTGCCTAGCAATGCCCATTGCTAAAGATTGACATTAACCCATTTTGATATTTTCATAAATCTTCCCAAGAGCCATAATACTACTTGCATTAGGAATGATAATTCTTGGGAGGAGTACTGCGGCTGGGTGTTGTGATATTTTGAGGAAGCTATAAACAGCACCGTGCTGGCCTCTACCTACCAGCCATAATTATTCTCCATTGCTTAGAGAAGCAATGAGGCCCAGTTGACTATATCCCTGTGTCTAAATAAAGGTATGTATTGAAAATGGGAAGGTTGCATCTACAAAAATTCATTGGCATGTTAATGAGGAGGGACACAAAGAACCAAGGGAAGCAAAATGTAAGCTAATTTCACGTAAGCTTTAAAGCGTATTTCCATTTCTGCTGCCGAATTTTGATAACACCAACTTTATATTTAGTACAAGTTCTCATTCACATAGCATAACTTAAAAAGTATTTTAAAATGACATTTTAGATTTTTGGATGCTTAATTCTAGAGCTTCCAGCACTGTAAAACCCAACTAGTTCTTGTTGTGTTTGTCTTAAAGCGGGGTTCCACCCAAATTTTGAACAATATCTGTATGTATTCTCTTCCTTGCCTAGATACTGACATGCCGTTTAAAAAAATTTAAATCGCCGTAATTACCTTTTATTTTTCTATTCTTCTTTGCACTTCCTGGTTCTCCTCCCGTGGGAGTAGGCGTGTTTCTAGCCTCTCCCAGACTCCTGGGAGCTAGTCTCAGGCTTCCCAGGATGCCACTGAGCATGTGCGGGAACAAGCGGTGAATGCTGGGAGCACAGCATTCACCACATCCAGGAAATAAATGCTTGTGGGCTTCAAATGCCCACAATGAAGATGGAGACCGCCTGCAGTGAATAATATAAGTTATTCTTTCCGACGAAATCTGACACAGGCGGACATATTACACACAATATGTGAGTATGTAATGCTGAGAAGAAAAGTTTGTGAATGAACTAAAAAAAAAAAAAACCGATAGATAGGTGGACCCCCGCTTTAAGTAACCCTCTGCATTACCAGTTGTAACTGGATTTGAACACCATCTGTCCTAACAAAGAGTGAAAGGTTTAGAAGCTAGGCTTCTTGCATTGTATGTTAATGTAGACAGTCAAATATGACACCTTATTCTGAAAAACAACTATAAGACAAGATTTAAAAAAAAATAAAAACGTATACTTGTGCTGTACGAATGGGAACACATTACAAACATAAAGTGGGGATTTCTCAATTTTGACTGAAAAAGTGGAATTGTGCTTTAGTCTTCCAGGAGAAATGAGATCTGGTGATGATCCCATATAGACTGTGGTGAAGCAGCCTGTGCATACATATGTGTGTGCAGCCTATTGCATTAGGGTGTACACCCCAAAGCTCAAACACAAATGTCTTTCTCTGCAGCCTCAGCTGCACTGGCCAGTGAATGAATAGGAAGTGCTCTGTGCTGAGCGGCTTCCTGTTCATTCACAAACTGAAGCATAGTAAAACGTTTACTATGCTTCAGTTATGAATGAACACAGTGAGTGTGTTCACTTTGTTCATCTAGAAAAGGATGGGGCCGCTAAATGACATATTTACTAGCCCATTCCCCCACTCTCCATTCTGAAACAACCCCCACAACATCCAGGGAGAGGAGAGGAGGGAAGCCAGCAGCACTGTGGGGTGGTGCAACACAGGGGGAAGCCCAGGCAATAGGGGGAATCAGCAACGACCACAGTGCACACCTGGCACGCCCCTACGCACGCCTATGGGGAAACTTCTAATAATCTGGTTAAAAAGCTGAGAAAAGGTAACATTTGGTGCTTTGTTTTTACAGTTTAAACATTTTAAACTGATAATTTATATGATATACAGTATATATATATATTTATTATTTTTTTTACAAATGCAATATGTGACAAAGGATTCCCATGGTTTTCCCATTAGGGACAGGCTCAGCTGGTAGAGACCATAAAAGTATGCATGAGATAGAGCGGACACTCAGGAGCAGTCCAAGCAGGTTTGTTCTGCACTTTTTTTCAGCAAGGCATTAAACAAACACAGTTAAATGTGGGCTGGTTTGTACAGAAAGTCTATAACATAAAACAAACAAGACATGTCAGTTACTTACTCCCAGGGTGTCCCCTAATGAGTTCCCTTAGCGAACAGATAGCACATGTGCCTTTTAGTGTTCAGTCAGCAATACGTTTTTTTCAGCCAGCAGTAGCCTCTCACAGCAGGAAGAATGACAGAGACAACCATTGAACTCACATAACAAAAGGTGTTGGGTTTATAAATAAGATTTAAAATACTCCTCAATTGCTTTGTAAATACCAGGCCAGAAAAAAAAACTGCTGCTCAATCTGTTCTTTTGTTTTTTTCTACTCCTAAATGATCCACCAACTGCTCCACAACTTGCTGTCATCCTCTCTTTTTCCAATACAGTAAGTTATGGTATACTGAAAAATGGGGGGTATATCAGGCTAACTTATGATTCTTGAGGTACCTTGTTAAATCACCTTTACACTTTTACATGCATTTAACAAAATAGGATTCAAAAACTTGGTAGTACCTAAATATGCCATGCCCACATATATGTGCATTTAAGCTGGCCATACATGGATCGAAATTCAGCCAGTTCAGCAGTGACCGGCCAAATTTGGTCCATGTATGGGCAGGCTAGTTGTGCACAAGTCGATCTACCGGTCGACTTGTGTACAACCAGCCTTTCGGGTTTTCCAAAATGACAAGTTCTGCTGGCACTCTCTCTGATAAAATGGGTTAATCGTACCCAAGGAATATATGTTTTTCTGTTTTCAAAGGTTACCAGCTTGATTGGTAGATCCCAGTCATCAGGAGCAATATGTCACACCACATGGGATACTAGCTCATCCACACTCTTGCAATCTTTATGCCTAATGCAGTGCTGTATCTCAACAGGCAAATCTTAGATATAGCAATCACAGACCACTCCTTCCACCATCGGAGCAGGCTTGGTTGCAACCACTTGTTTGTAGGATGAAACAAATCATACATCTGGGATCTCCCAGGATTCCCAGGGTCTGATTTCCATGCTGAACTGGTGGTGGCAGTGGTAAACCACAAGACAAGAATGCTTAGAAAAAGTCCAAAGAGGCTTGTCCTGCACTTTTATTGAGCAAGGCAGTAAACAAACACAACCTAAAGTGATTATAAAGTCTTGTTTAAAAAAAAAAAAAAACAAACATATTATACTTACCTGCTCCGATAAGTCCCCCGCCCGCAGACCCCGACAACCAATGGCCAGGGTTGTCGGGAAGAGGCCCTTGTCCTCATCAACATGGGGACAAGGTGCTTTGGGGTGGGGGGGCCGCAGGGCGCCCCCTTCCCCAAGGCACTCACCCCCCATGTTGAGGGCATACGGCCTGGTACGGCTCAGGAGGGGGGGCGCTCGCTCGTCCCCACCCCCTTTCCTGGCCGGCCGGGCTGCGTGCTCGGATAAGGGTCTGGTATGGATTTTGGGGGGACCCCCAAGCCGATTTTTCGGCGTAGGGGGTTCCCCTTACAATCCATACCAGACCTAAGGGCCTGGTATGCCCCTGGGGGAGGAACCCACGCTGTTTTTTTATTTAAAATTTGGCACGGTGTTCCCCCCTTAGGATTCATACCAGACAGCTGTCAGCACTGCCTGTCACTCATCGCGAAAGGAAAAAAAGTTTTCCTTTCCCGATGAGCGAGCCAGCGCGACATGCACAGTACCCTGTCGCCGAGAACCAGCGCGATGGTATCGCGCTGGAAACACAATCTCGCGGCCAGGTACTGTATCCAGTGCCTTACAACATCGCTAGGAGCATCAGAAGCCTGAACCAGCACCTGGGACTATTGTTGTGTCATCACACAGAGGACTGGTGAGCGGGTGTAGACCCAACATCCTTCTTGACACCATACTGACACTGCATGCAGACACCAATTTCCATTTTTATTGTCACGGGATGCTTGTTTAGAGCTTCCATCCCTAGTAGTTTGCCCTTTTAAATCTCTACCTAATGGAACATTCTAGAGGATTACCGCTCCATGCAAGCTTTTTTAAACCTTCTCTTAAACAAGGGCCCCACCGTTTGCTAGCAGAAGACACTAGTATTCTTCACCTCAGGACCTGCAACATTACTGAACTGTGCTTACTGTACTTGTGTAAGCATTTTCTTTTCTTTGTGTGTTTGCCTCTCAAAGGTGTTCGTGGCCCAGAAGGAGCTGAGAAGTTGACAAGTCTTCTCTCCTCCCTCTCAGCGCCTGTGTTAAGGGCATATAGATTACTGCCCTTTCTATACCTGCAGTTGTTAAATATTGAAGGTTGTCTTTTCTAATGTAATAGTTATTTGTAGCAAGGTTTAACAGTGTTGTAAGTTCCCATATGCTTTAAACCGTGCTAATATATTCAACTTGTTTATTTAACCAAGTGTGTCAGAGGGGCTGAGGTCATTCTTGGAGTTGAGGCAGAGATCAGAGAATCCAAATTCATCAAGTGGCTCCTTCGGGGGTAGCGCTACACTATCGTATCTAAAACCTCACTGATATAAGAACTCTGCTGAGCATTTTATATCATATCCAAAATAGTAAAACAGCACAATCCAATCTTATGATTTGAAAAATCTGTAATTCTTACTGTGAAAAAAGAAAAAAACACACGGATGTTTCTCCTCCCACTGTGTGACATGAGAAACCGGAAGCTACAAGGATTTCATCACTTTGGGTTTTGGTTCCTTGTCTGATCAGCTGCTTTGGAGGCCAGAGGAGATCTGAGATAGACCCCAGATGTCTCTAAAAAAAGACTTGTCATGGCCCATGCTATTACAAGGAATGTAGTTCATCCCTTGTAACAGCAATATATTTGATTTAAAAAAATAAAAAATAAAGGTACAATGTTAAAAAAAATTAACAATAAAAATAAATATTATATAAATATTTTTTTAAAGCATCCCCATTCCCCTGTGCTCACAAGCAAATGCGTCCCACACGCATATGTAAATAGCAATCGCACTACATATGTGAGGTATCCCCATGAACACCAGAGCAAGTGACAAAGCCACATTAGCCACAATAAAGCCCCAGCAGTGCCCATCAGTGACACCAATCAGTGCCCATCAGTGACACCAATCAGTTCCCATTAGTGATGCCAGTCATAGCTGCCTTTCAATGCCCATCAATGCCCATCAGTGCCCCCGTGAGTGCCCATCAGTGTCGCCCATCAGTGCCGCCTATCTGTGCTGCCTACCAGTGCCCACCAGTGCTGCCTATCAGTGCTACCTACCAGTTCCCCCCAGTGCCACCTATCAGTGCCCATCAGTGTTGCATATCAGTGCTTCAGTGTTTTCTAACTGTAGGGGGGATGGGCTCACTAGAACATGACAGAGATTACTGCTCCCGATGACAGAGAGCAGTAGATCCCTGTCATGTTGCTAGGCAGAACAGGGAAATGCCCTGATTACACAGGCATCTCACCATTCTGTCTCTCTGTGTCACGATCAAGGGCCATTGGCAGACATTGAGTCTGCGGGACCCGTGGGCATGCTCATATGGCGAGCATCGATTTAAAGGGGACGTGCAGGTACACCCATTTGCGCAGCCGTGCCATTGTGCCCACATATATCATCATGCGCTTGTCAACAAGTGGTTAAATACCACCAAAAGAAAGCTCTATTTGTGTGAAAAAAAATTATAAAAAATGTATTCGGGTATAGTGTTGCATGACCCCGCAATTGTCGTTCAAAGTATGAGAGCGCTGAAAGCTGAAAATTGGCCTGGGCAGAAAGGGGGGTGAAAGTGTCCAGTAGGCAATTGGTTAACCTGGTTCTATCTACCTCTCTAAATCATTCTGACATAGTTGGGATCTTCTTTGGTTTCCAATATTTCGGGATCAATGTCTTCGCTGTGTTAAAAATGGAACAATGGACATTTTATATTTTTTATTAGTCTTGCTAGTAGCATGGAATAAACACTGCCAGGGGTCTTGCCCAATTTCAGAATTGCTAATCATCTTAATTGTTTTTAAAACTTTTTCCCAATATAGTACAACACCATCAGATATGGGCATGTGTTCCCTCGCCCCCACAATCTCTCCAGCACTCAGATGACAGCACTGGGTTAATCATATGTAATTTTGATGAAACATAATACCACCTAGTCAACAGTTTATAAATAATTTCTCTTATCCTCATATCTATTGATGTAGAGTGTACGTGGTCTATAACTTTACATTTTAGGGTTTCTTCGATAGTTTGATTTAGTTCATGCTCCCATCCATTTAAAAAACATGATCCAAGAGTGACATCAGCAGCTTATAAATAGTGGAGATACCATGTCTAGTTATCTCCCCCTGATCTATAAGTCTCTCTAATGAGTTAAGCTCAAGGAATGAATGAAGGGGTTTTGACAGGGATTCTACAAAATTCTGAAGCTGCCTAAAAGCCCGTACACGATATACAAAAATCAGAAGTAAAATTTCGTCCAACGAATGATCGGCCAATTTTGCGGATCATTAGTATGGTGTTTTCGACAGCCTAATGCCCTGTACACACGGTCGGATTTTCCGATGGACAATGTCCGGGAAATTCCGACCGTGTGTGGGCGCCATCGGACATTTTCCATCGGATTTTCCGACACACAAAGTTGGAGAGCAGGAGATAAAATTTTCCGACAACAAAATCCGATCGCGTCAATTCCGACCGTGTGTGGCCTGTTCCGATGCACAAAGTGCCACGCATGCTCAGAAGAAATTCCGACACGGGACAGCTCGTTCTGGTAAACTTAGCGTTCGCAATGGATACAGCACTTTCGTCACGCTGCAATGTTCAAAATGGTTTAATACAGCGCACTCTCTTCTTCTTTATAATGTGACAAGAATTAAGTCGTTTTGCTGCTCATATTCACACACACTTCTCACAAACTTTTATTTGTGTTTTTTTAGTGGGATTCCCTGAATATATTGTTATTAGTTGTCACATCTGACAGTTTTATATTTTTTAATTTTTTTTTATTTTGGATTTTAAGCCTTTTTTTTCTTTAATGTTTGGATTTTTTCCAAGGCTGATCTTTGTTCTATGTTATTTTTATTTTTAGTCCAGAATATTTTTGTGTGTGTTTTGTGTGTCAAGTTACCCCAACACCATTGATATCTTTTATTATTTAATCTCCAGGAGATTGTTTGTTGTTGGTGTCCCTTGTTCATTTCACATTGTATATTTGAAATGTACCTGAATCCTCACAAAAAAACTGTCCTTTTTGAAGTAAAACACATAGGAGAGTATAATTCAAAACAAAAATCCTTTATTAAGGGCTCAGAACCAAACAAAGAGGAAGGCAACACTGGATCAACGGGAGAAATTAGCGAAGACTGGGACCCCCACGGCAGACATCAATTCTTGAACATCAAAATTGGTGGCCTGAGGAGTCCATATGTAAGGGAGGGCAGTCTGGTCCGGGATTCGCAGAGATCTGGATAGCAGCAGATGACATCTGTGTCCCCAGGCTGTGGTACCACAAGAGGCTGCATTTTTTGGCCGACCAGACTGAACCCAGGGCAATCACTGTCTGGTCTTCCTTCCACGCTTCCTTCCGGGCTGTGGCTGTGCAGTTGGAGATGTGGCAGGAGGAGGAGTAGGACCTGGAGGAGGAGGAGGACTGGGGGGACCTGGAGGAGGACTGGGGGGACCTGGAGGAGAGGGAGGAGGAGGAGGAGGACCTGCAGGAGGAGGACCATCCCAAAGATGTGTGTGAGGTGTAATTTGGCCCCTCATACCTTTCTCCAGAGCCTCCGATAGGAGGAGGAGTAGGACCTGGAGGAGGAGGAGGACTGGGGGGACCTGGAGGAGGACTGGGGGGACCTGGAGGAGAGGGAGGAGGAGGAGGAGGACCTGCAGGAGGAGGACCATCCCAAAGATGTGTGTGAGGTGTAATTTGGCCCCTCATACCTTTCTCCAGAGCCTCCGATATGAGGGCCTCACACATGGCTTTTTGGCCCTCCTCCATCCTCTGCATTTTATATGCTATGAAGGCAGCAATGTTCTCCTGCATGGTGTGTGGTGCTCCCAGGACCTCTGTAGCCCTCCAAAAGAATGCTATAGCAGCCTCCTCTAGGGTACTCGTCCTACTGCCACTTTCTATTTTCAGGGGGGGTGGAGGGACCTTGATATCAGCCAGCCGGCTCGGCCCGGCCACCTCCTGGCTGAGACTTCCCTGTGTATGAAAAAGGGACATGGTTTTAGTTGTTGCTTCATCAATCCCAATCCTAAATTAGTACTCCCAACTAACATCTAGTTAACATCATTGATTGGACAAGCAGAAATATTTAGAGGAATGCTATACCTGGCTCAATCTGGGCTCCTCCACATGTGGCCTGGAAGGCCCAGGTTGGGCGTCAGAAGCCTCAGCCGGGGGGGAAGGAAGCGTGGAAGGAAGACTTGAGAGGGATGGCCTGGGTTCAGTCTGGCCTGCCAGAAAATGTAGTCTGTCGTAGTACAACATCCTGGGGACATAGATGTCATCTGCTGCTCCGGATCTCTGCGAATCCAGGACTTTCTTGCGC
The DNA here is from genome assembly GCF_042186555.1 of Aquarana catesbeiana. NCBI lineage: Eukaryota > Metazoa > Chordata > Amphibia > Anura > Ranidae > Aquarana > Aquarana catesbeiana. Next base: position 243,362,660 of record NC_133325.1, on the reverse strand, counting down.
TCCCTCAGATATGTGCTCCTCAGGCCACCAATGAAAATCTTTAAATAGGTGATGTCTGCCGTGGGGGTCACCTGCTTCACAATTTCACACAATTGCTCCAGTGCTGCCTTCCTCTTTGCTTGGTTCTTGAAATGGGGGTGGGTAATCTCCCACAGACAGGGCAGCTCCCTTAGCATATCTATGAATACTGACATGAAGTCATTGTCTTTCATTAAGATATCCATGTTCACTGCAAGACACAACACAAGACAAAGCCTAATGTCAGACAAAACTCTCCTAATCTTGTTAAAATATAGGCCTCAATCTAGAAGCAGTATAGGCACAAGTTTGTCTCTTACCTTCGTTCTTACGATCGGCGCGTCCAATGCTTCTTCCTCCGCTCACAGATCGTACGTAATACGCACGCGTGTTACGCTTTATACACACTGCGCATGCGTGTAACTCCACCCGCCCCTGACGTTCTTTCTAGTCTATTCCCCGCCCCTTTTCGTTCGGCGCAGTGGGTGAAGAGCACATGGCGGAGTTACAACAGGTGTGTGCTAATTCTAGCAACGAGGAGGAGGAAAGCCCGGATCCAGGCACGTCCAGAAGGAGACGTTTTAAGGCCACAAATATGTCGTTTGGGGAGATGTTGGAGATGGTCGACATCATGAAGAAGTCCGATTATGACAGAAAATATGGGCCTTACCCCAACCCCAACATCAGAAAGGCCAAGATCATGGCGAAAGTGGTCAGGAGTCTTGAGAGGAATTTCGGGGTACGACGATCGAAAGATCAGCTCAGGAAGCGGTGGTCGGACCTGAAGTTGAGAGAGCCAGAGCAGTACCGAAAGATCCGGAGAGTGCTGCAAAAAAGTAAGTAGTTGTGCTGTGTTCCAATTCTTTCTGTCTTTATTCCGTTCGTTCTGCTCCATATGCTTTTATTAATTGTAACGTTTAAAAAGGTCAACTTTAATGTTCATGGGCCCATTATTCGTTCGTATCAAACATTTTTCTTTCGGCCTCTAAGAACACCATTGTTTAGGCCATATGCATTTTCACACATTTTTGGGGGCCTACTTGGATGCCAAATATTTGTTTGTGTAGATGGGTTTGTTACTAGAATGAAATGCAAACTAGATTCTGTGTAAGGAGAGGACACTGAGCAGCTGTTTTCACATCTGGACACTGGAGCACTAGTGGGGGACCCCAGAACACCATTTTTATTAGGGGGGCCACACAGGTGCTCCAGTGTATACTATAGGGGGGGCTACATCTGTGAAGCTTCTACCAAACAGGTAAAGTATTGCAGCTTGACAAAGGACACTAAAAAATATACATCTTGGAACTCGGCTAAAATAGACAATTGTACCCCACTTCCAAGCAATGTTTCCTATTTCTAGTTCTGCATTCAAATATCTGTGTGCTAAGTATACCATTTTTGTTTTACATAGGGGAGAAAAAACTCGGAGGACACCCCTCATCCGAGGAGACCAGAGACCCCCCCCCTCAGGAAGAAGGGGAAATACCAACCCAAGAAGCTGAGCAGGAGGAAGAAGAAGACGTGGTGGAGATTGGCACCACAACAGGTGAGTGTCTGCGACCACAGGCTCAGGTAAAAGAGATGGATGTTGGCAGATTTTTGAGACCTTTTTTTTTGTTCTTTATCTCTTTTTAGGTGATCATGATCCAGAACGCTTTACATCTGAAAGTGCCCAGATACTCATCGGGGAGATCATGGGGTGTAATCTCCAATTGCAAAACATCCAGCAACAAATCAGTGATGTTATTAAAAAAAATAATAACATCATTGATGTTTTGGGGCGAATTTAAACCCCACAAAATCACCTGTTTTATCTTACGAAAATTTTTGCAATGTTTAGAAAAGCCAAATTTGGAGGATGCACACAGTGTGCCAACATGTGCTATCTGCCATCACGGGAGATCAATAGACGCGTTTTGGGGGTGCAACCCCTTCCTCAATTATAAAGTCGCATTGAGGAAGGGCTTGCTCCCCCAAAACACGTCCCTTGATCCCCCCTGATGGCAGATAGCACATGTTAACATTCGTAAATTGGTGTGCATCTTCCAAATTTGGCTTTTCCAGGGGTGATTTCCCCCCATCTGAACGCTATATCAAACACAGTTCCTAAATACTCATGTCTGATATAGCCTTCAGGTTTTACCATATGTGAACTTTGTAAGTTCAAGTTTTTTGGCTTTCTTGTTGGTTTTACACAGGCCTGTTTTATCTGAAATGGATATTTCGATTTTTGATAATGCTACTGCAAACATTGTTATACAACAAACATGTTGGTTTGTTTTAAAAACCTTTGGGAAATGCACATGTGATTGTGCAGGTATAAAAAAGTGCCTTACTCAAGAATGTGTGGACTATTGTCTCAACACTACAACACTTTTGGGGTGATGTAATTGCTGTTTTATGCAAAAATGGGGGTTATTTCCTAAGGGCAAATACACTTTGCACTACAAGTGCAGGTTCAGTGCAGTTGCAAGTGCACTTGTAGTGAAATGTGTTTTGGCATTTAGGAAGTACCAGCCAACACTGTTTTTTATAAGGTTACCCAATCACGACATTTTCTGCACTCAACACATTTCTGTCAGGGTCAGCTAAAACAAACACAAGCAGTAAATGTCCACAAAGAATTTCTTTTGGTTGTTTTTTATTTGAAAAAGGTGTCACAGATTGTCTGGCATATTGATAGCCCCCCTACCCGCAAAGAACTCCAGGTAGCGTAACCGGACATCACGGGCATTCAGGGAGGGCAAGCCAGGATGGCCACTTTAAAGCGCCATCAGTGTTGATGGATTAGGGATTCCGGCCTCAGGCCCAACTGAGCCAGCATAGTTGGCTGAATGTTTTCTTAAAAAATTATGGAGAACACAGCAGGCAAGTATTATATGGTTCAGTTTATACTCCGCCATATGGATGGGTGTCAGAAATAATCGGAACCGGCTGGCCAGGATTCCAAATGTGTTCTCCACCACTCTTCGGGCTCTGGCCAGCCGGTAATTAAAAACCCTCTGTTCCGGGGTGAGGGTCCTCATCGGGAATGGCCGCATCAGGTGGTCCCCCAGCGCAAACGCTTCATCAGCAACGAACACAAATGGGAGACCTTCAACATTGTCCTCTGGAGGTGGCAAGTCCAAGCTGCCATTCTGGAGACGCCTGTAGAACTCCGTCTGGGCGATCACTCCACCATCGGACATCCGGCCATTCTTCCCCACGTCCACATACAAGAACTTGTAATTAGCCGACACCACCGCCAACATCACTATACTATTAAACCCTTTGTAATTATAATAGTACGACCCCGAGTTGGGTGGTGGGACGATGTGGACGTGTTTCCCATCAATTGCCCCTCCGCAGTTAGGAAAGTCCCACCGCTGGGCAAAGTGGGAGGCCACAGTCTGCCATTCCTGTGGCGTTGAAGGAAACTGTTGAGGAAAAAACAATAAACATTACTATTTTTTCAAAGATACATGGCAAGCAGATTATACACAAACATTATGGGGCAACCTCCAGATAGCATTTACTAAGGGGAATTTAACAAGGCCAAAGTATAAGGTACACTTATCATATTCCCCCTCCCCCCTCTCATGGGCCATTTCTAACATTATAGGGGGGGAACTCTTGGACAGGTAACCCTCTTCACTTCATTTAGAGATGAATGCCTAAATAATGGGTATTACTTGTAACAGACCCTCCTCCTTAGTTACACTATTGGCAGCCCACTGGACAGGTAAGAAGTGTCATAATACAAAGATATAAATACACACTGTACACATTTGAGGACATTTGGACATTCTGCTATTACCTATCAAGATAATAATAGAATAACAAAACTTTAAACAGTACCATTGGAAAGTATACAGGCAGGCCCTTGCACTACATGCTTTGGGGAATTCATACATAAATCTGACCAGTAAAGAGATGGGTATAGTGTGTATGGGTTTGGCAAAGTCAGCAGATAGATGATTGAGGATAGAGAATTGGGATCAGCTGACTTAGCAGTTGGGGGAGGGAGGGTTACAAAAAATTGGGGGACACCACAAAAAAACCCTCTGGCACTCTGCCTGAATTGAAATCAAAAATCACATTTCCAAACATTTTAGGGGGTGTTTGGGGTAAAGCACTACTATAGAGCTGATAAAATACATTGTTAAGTGACTACATGAGGTGAATATAGGGCAGGAGTAGGGATGAGCTTCGAGTTCGAGTCGAACTCATGTTCGACTCGAACATTGGCTGTTCGCAAGTTCGCCGAACAGCGAACAATTTGGGGTGTTCGCGGCAAATTCGAATGCCGCGGAACACCCTTTAAAAGTCTATGGGAGAAATCAAAAGTGCTAATTTTAAAGGCTAGTATGCAAGTTATTGTCATAAAAAATGTTTGGGGACCTGTGTCCTGCCCCAGGGGACATGGATCAATGCAAAAAAAAGTTTTAAAAACGGCCGTTTTTTCAGGAGCAGTGATTTTAATAATGCTTAAAGTCAATCAATAAAAGTGTAATATCCCTTTAAATTTCGTACCTGGGGGGTGTCTATAGTATGCCTGTAAAGGGGCGCATGTTTCCTGTGTTTAGAACAGTCTGACAGCAAAATGACATTTTGAAGGAAAAAACTCATTTAAAACTACCCGCGGCTATTGCATTGCCGACAATACACATAGAAGTTCATTGATAAAAACGGCATGGGAATTCCCCAAAGGGGAACCCCGAACCAAAATTAAAAAAAAAAAATGACGTGGGAGTCCCCCTAAATTCCATACCAGGCCCTTCAGGTCTGATATGGATATTAAGGGGAACCCCGACCAAAATTTAAAAAAAAATGACGTGGGGTTCCCCCAAAAATCCATACCAGACCCTTATCCGAGCACACAACCTGGCAGGCTGCAGGAAAAGAGGGGGGGACGAGAGTGCGGCCCCCCCTCCCTCCTGAACCGTACCAGGCCACATGCCCTCAACATTGGGAGGGTGCTTTGGGGTAGCCCCCCAAAACACCTTGTCCCCATGTTGATGAGGACAAGGGCCTCATTCCCACAACCCTGGCCGGTGGTTGTGGGGGTCTGCGGGCGGGGGGGCTTATCGGAATCTGGAAGCCCCCTTTAACAAGGTGACCCCCAGATCCCGGCCCCCCCCCTGTGTGAAATGGTAAGGGGGTACTTATACCCCTACCATTTCACGAAAAAAGTGTCAAAAATGTTAAAAATCACAAGAGACAGTTTTTGACAATTCCTTTATTTAAATGCTTCTTCTTTCTTCTATCTTCCTTCATCTTCTGGTTCTTCTGGTTCTTCTGGCTCTTCTGGTTCTTCCTCCGGCGTTCTCGTCCAGCATCTCCTCCGCGGCGTCTTCTATCTTCTTCTCCTCGGGCCGCTCCGCACCCATGGCATGGGGGGGAGGCTCCCGCTCTTCTCTTCTTCTTTTCTTCTCTTCTTCTCTTCTTCATTTTCTTCTCCGGGCCGCTCCGCAATCCATGCTGGCATGGAGGGAGGCTCCCGCTGTGTGACGGTGCTCCTCGTCTGACAGTTCTTAAATAACGGGGGGCGGGGCCATCCGGTGACCCCGCCCCCCTCTGACACACGGGACATGACGGGACTTCCCTGTGGCATTCCCCGTGACGTCACAGGGAAGTCCCGTCAAGTCACCGTGCGTCAGAGTGGGGCGGGGTCACCGGGTGGCCCCGCCCCCCCGTTATTTAAGAACTGTCAGACGAGGAGTGCCGTCACACAGCGGGAGCCTCCCTCCATGCCAGCATGGATTGCGGAGCGGCTCGGAGAAGAAAATGAAGAAGAGAAGAAGAGAAGAAAAGAAGAAGAGAAGAGCGGGAGCCTCCCCCCCATGCCATGGGTGCGGAGCGGCCCGAGGAGAAGAAGATAGAAGACGCCGCGGAGGAGATGCTGGACGAGAACGCCGGAGGAAGAACCAGAAGAGCCAGAAGAACCAGAAGAACCAGAAGATGAAGGAAGATAGAAGAAAGAAGAAGCATTTAAATAAAGAAATTGTCAAAAACTGTCTCTTGTCATTTTTAACATTTTTGACACTTTTTTCGTGAAATGGTAGGCCCTTACCATTTCACACGGGGGGGGCCGGGATCTGGGGGTCACCTTGTTAAAGGGGGCTTCCAGATTCCGATAAGCCCCCCGCCCGCAGACCCCCACAACCACCGGCCAGGGTTGTGGGGATGAGGCCCTTGTCCTCATCAACATGGGGACAAGGTGTTTTGGGGGGCTACCCCAAAGCACCCTCCCAATGTTGAGGGCATGTGGCCTGGTACGGTTCAGGAGGGAGGGGGGGCCGCACTCTCGTCCCCCCCTCTTTTCCTGCGGCCTGCCAGGTTGCGTGCTCGGATAAGGGTCTGGTATGGATTTTTGGGGGGACCCCACGCCGTTTTTTTTTTTTTTTTTTGGCGCGGGGTTCCCCTTAAAATCCATACCAGACCTGAAGGGTCTGGTATGGAATTTAGGGGGAACCCCACGTCATTTTTTTTTTTTAATTTTGGCCGGGGTTCCCCTTAATATCCATACCAGACCCGAAGGGCCTGGTATGGAATTTAGGAGGACTCCCACGTCATTTTTTTTTTTAAATTTTGGTTCGGAGTTCCCCTTTGGGGAATTCCCATGCTATTTTTATCAATGAACTTCTATGTGTATTGTCGGCAATGCAATAGCCGCGGGTAGTTTTAAATGAGTTTTTTCCTTCAAAATGTCATTTTGCTGTCAGACTGTTCTAAACACAGGAAACATGCGCCCCTTTACAGGCATACTATAGACACCCCCCAGGTACGAAATTTAAAGGGATATTACACTTTTATTGTTTGACTTTAAGCATTATTAAAATCACTGCTCCTGAAAAAACGGCTGTTTTTAAAACTTTTTTTGCATTGATCCATGTCCCCTGGGGCAGGACCCAGGTCCCCAAACACTTTTTATGACAATAACTTGCATATTAGCCTTTAAAATTAGCACTTTTGTTTATTCATGTTCGTGTCCCATAGACTTTAACGGTGTTCGCGTGTTCGAACTAACTTTTTTCCTGTTCGCATGTTCTGGTGCGAACCGAACAGGGGGGTGTTCGGCTCATCCCTAGGCAGGAGACACCATGCTGGGGAGGTTATTGAAGGGCAAATATGTATGAAGGACCTAAAATAATAATTACATAAAAATCCAGCATGCATGAGAACAAAGGGGACATTCACAGCATATTACAATCATGGTAATTAGGGAATGAGGGAAGAAATACAAATATATTATCAAACATTCAATACAATAAAATGTGATATTAAAGCATAAAAATCTTACCTTCATATACTCCTTCTGCAGGACCTGGATGATGGCAGAACAGGTCTCTGGGATAATGATACCCAGAGCCTGGGGGGAGATGCCTGTCGAGAACTTCAAGTCCTGCAGACTTCTCCCTGTGGCCAAATACCGCAAGGTAGCGACCAGCCTCTGCTCCGGAGTGATGGCTTGCCTCATGCAGGTATCCTGCCTGCTGATATAGGGGGTCAGCGAAGCCAACAAACAGTGAAACATGGGGTCCGTCATCCTGAGAAAGTTCCTGAAATCATCAGGATTATTCTTACGGATCTCACGGAGCAAAGGCATATGAGAGAACTGGTCACGCTGAAGCAACCAATTCTTGGTCCATGAACTCCTCCCCACCCTGTTCATGGACTGGACTTGTGTCAAGGTCAGGACCCCAACACCAAGCCCCCGCACAGCACGAACTCTACGAGGAGTACGCATACGAAACATGGCTAGAAAACAGTCAGCTGCTCAGAACGAAGTAACAGAACGCACTGAAGAACAGCAAGGCCTGTGAAGAGCGACCTGTAAAACAGCAACGAGCGGGCAAGATCGCACAGAAAACTCTGATACGAACTGACTGCACGCACTGAAGAGCAGATACAAACCCACAAGCACAAACTGAACGGCAGAAAACGATCTGAAAGCCACGAGTCTGAAAAAGCGCGAATCGTCTCTCACCAAACTTTTACTAACACGAGATTAGCAAAAGGAGCCCAAAGGGTGCCGCGCTTGGTTCTGAACCGGCCTTTTCTAGTCTCGTCGTACGTGGTGTACGTCACCGCTTTGTTGGCGATCGGAAATTCCGACAACTTTGTGCGACCGTGTGTATGCAAGACAAGGTTGAGCCAACATCCGTCGGAAAAAATCCTAGGATTTTGTTGTCAGAATGTCCGAACAAAGTCCGACCGTGTGTACGGGGCATAATAGTTATTCATCCGACAAAAGCTGGATGTGCAGACTATAACATTTTTGTCCTATGTAAACTCAACGTCCAATTTTCATTTAATTAGTACGGTTTTTGTCTGAAAAAAAGCGTGAGAGCAAGACTACCCATGCTAAGAAATGAAAGAATACATACAAAACTATTCAACACATTACATCACTTCTGAAGTTGAATTCTGTCATACGAGAATTTTCGTATGGTTAGTAACCTCTTCACTTTCGACATGAGACTAGCATGCAACAAAAAACGGAGGAACAGTCGTCCGAAAATCTGATTGTGTGTACTACGAGGCTTAACTCTCCAGGCATCCCATGGTGAAGGGCTGTACCTACCTCTTAATTCTGATAGTGAACAAATGACTTTCCCTTTCACCCCTTAACCTCAATCAATCTGAAGTTGTCCATTGTTCTCTTTCCCTGGTGGAAAGTAATTTGTGCCTGAGAGCATCATTAACCAGTTGCAGACTCAGGGCATACTAGACATGCCCAAAAACATGTCATCACTGTACACAGGGCATGTCTAGTATGTACAGTCCTTCTGCTCTGCTGCCAGGATTACCCCTGTCCCTGTATAATGCAATTCAGCTGTGATTAATGCATTGAAAAGTACACAGAGACGGTTGGCAGCATGAGCTTTAAAAAAAATAATAAAGCAGTCTGGCTATGTTAATCAACAACATTGCTTAGATGGGAATACAGAAAGTTACACTGAAACATTGTATCATTTGTAACTTTCTGTGTTTCTCATCTACAGATCAAAGGGATGAACTTTGATCTGCAAATGAAGAGAGTTAAAGCAACCTTAACTTATAAGGCAACAACAAGTAAAAAAAAAAATTCTTTGTTGAACCCCTTATTAACCCCTTAGTTTACTCTAATCAGCACTAACTACTTCCGTATTCTCCTTTTCCATTTAACTAATTTTCCTGGTGATTTTTTTTCTATATTTAATAACTAATAGTTAAACTTTTTTTCTGTTTTTGTTTGCTTTGTTCATTAATATTTTTCACCTTTTACATATATTTACACGTATCACACTAAAAAAAAGCGCAAAGATGACAAAACCCACTTTACTTAATTTGTAAATAACTTTTCAATGCTTTGTACCAAAATCATAATTTTAGTGTTGTTTTAAACAGGACAAATTACAAAATAAAATGCACACTTTTTTATGTGCAGTTACACTATTTATATTTAAACACTGCTCAAATAAGGAAAAAATGCATTTTGTTTAATTTTATTAGGTTTAATAGTCTAAGGATTGCAAAAAAATGTATTGTTGCAGGACAACATTCACAAAAAGAAAGCCTAGTTTGTCCTTAAAAAATGTGTTGGTATGTTAAGTAATGGCAAAATTATCGCCGAATAAATATGCTCATAGCAGAAATTAGCAGAAATTAGAAAATTGCTCTGGTCCATAAGGGGTAAACAGGTGTGAGAGGCGAAGTGGTTATGGGACTATTATACTGCCATGTCATGCTAGGTTGTTCCAAGCTCTCATGCCTAGTACACACTACAAGTTTTTTTTTGTTCAGACAAGCAAGTTGAACGAAAAAAAAACTGACAGCTGTGATCGGAGCCACTGTACTAACCATCTGACGTTAGTACAGAGATCTCATCCACTGAGCTGTGGTGTTTTGACAGGGGGACGGCCCCCTGACAAAACACTCTGATCAGCTCTCTCTGCCAAGGCTAAGAGCTCTGATCGGGAGTCAGTCAGCTGCTGGTTTTTCCATCATGTTCGTCTGACAGAAGCCGGCCAAACAGGCCGAATGTCGGTTGGTTTTCATTGAACCCGTCCAAAGTCTCCCGACATTCGGTCCGTGTGTATGGGGCTTTAAGGCTTCTGCAGTAATAGAGGCTAAGTATTTAGACAGAACAAGGCAATGTGAATAGAGCTGGGCTATTTAAACCAAAAGTCTCTATACAAACTTCATAAGAGTTCATGTGGGAGCAAGAAAAGTGGGGGGATGGTGAATCAAAGCACCCGCGGCAGCACCCTTGGAGTGAAGCAACTCTGTAAGTACCAAGAAAAGACAAAAGGAGTGTCAGACTAAGTGCAGAAATAAAAACACCTGGATTTAATAAAAACACAATAAATTGGCCACTCACATTTGGTGAATCACAGTATGCATGTTAATACACTCCATGGCCAGGCTCAGATATTTCCCATGGTGGAGGTAGGTCAGTATCCCATGGCAGATAGTGGTGGCTGTGCTAGCCGGACTTGTAGGAAGCAGCCAACTGCTGGCGTAAGATTTATCACACAATATCATGCCAAACATCGCAAAATGGAGACTATCTTCAGTAAACATTGGGCCATTCTACATCAGAGCCCTTATAAATTATCCTCTATTTCCTCTGCTCCTAAGTTTCCCTTTAGAAAGGCACCCAGTCAAGAGCAAAATAGCTCCCAGTAAAATCTAACAATGATGGTAATCCACTTTACAGAAACAACTAATGCTGATTCCACCTTTGGGCATGTTTCGCTACAACAAACTACTCTGCCTCACCTGTGGTCACATACCGCTTGGCCAAAAATCCTTCATCGCTAATCGGAAAATGTATCCCATTAACGCATTTCATAATTGTTCATCTATGTACTTTCTTGCCCACGTGGCCTACTTTATGTGGGGTGCACTATTAGGACCCTATGCAAGGGGTTTATAGAACACCGTAGATTCGTGGATGAGGGTGCCCCCATACAGTGTACCCCATCATTTTTCTGAGTACCATGAAGAATCCTTCAAGAATCTCAAAGTATGGGTCATCACATCAATACCAGATAGGTTTCCACCAGCTGAACATTTCCATCGACTTTGTTGTCAGGAAACCTACTGGATATTTACCTTGAACACTTTGATCCCAAAAGGCTTGAATGAGGAGATTGAAATGAGTTCCATCATCTGGCTTGCTTAGGATACAATCCCTTTCCAATCTAGTTTATAAATTTCCTTTCAATTTTACCTTGGCCAATAAGAAATACATATTTGCAGGTATAATAATGTTCTTATTTTCTTAATATTATATATATATATATATATATACAGTATCTCACAAAAGTGAGTACACCCCTCACATTTTTGTAAATATTTTATTATATCTTTTCATTGGACAACACTGAAGAAATGACAGTTTGCTACAATGTAACGTAGTGAGTGTACAGCTTGTATAACAGTGTAAATTTGCTGTCCCCTTAAAATAACTCAAAAGACAGCCATTAATGTCTAAACTGCTGGCAACAAATGTGAGTACACCCCTAAGTGAAAATGTCTAAACTGAGCCCAATTAGCCATTTTCCCTCACGTGACTCATTAGTGTTACAAGGTCTCAGGTGTGAATGGGGAGCAGGTGTGTTACATTTGGTGTTATCGCTCTCACTCTCTCATACTAGTCACTGTTCAACATGGCACCTCATGGCAAAGAACTCTGTGAGGATCTGAAAAGAAGAATTGTTGCTCTACATAAAGATGGCCTAGGCTATAAGAAGTTTGCCAAGACCCAGAAACTAAGCTGCATTAAGGTGGCCAAGACCATACAGAAGTTTAACAGGACAAGTTCCACTCAGAATAGGCCTCACCATGGCTGGCCAAAGAAGCTGAGTGCACGTGCTCAGCGTCATATCCAGAGGTTGTCTTTGGGTAACAGACGTATAAGTGCTGCCAGCATTGCTGCAGAGGTTGAAGGGGTGGGGGTCAGCCTGTCAATGCCCAGACCATGCGCCGCACACTGCATAAAATTGGTCTGCATGGCTGTCTTCTCAGAAGGAAGCCTCTTCAGTTTGCTGTAGACAAGCAGACTAAGGACATGGATTACTGGAACCATGTCCTGTGGTTTGATGAGACCAAGATAAACGTATTAGGGTTCAGATGGTATCAAGCGTGTGTGGCAGCAGCCAGGTGAGGGTTACAAAGAAAAGTGTGTCTTGCCTAAAGTTAAGCATGGTGGTGGGAGTGTCATGGTCTGGGGCTGCATGAGTGCTGCCGGCACTGGGGAGCTACAGTTCATTGAGGGAACCATGAATGCCAACATGTACTGTGACATACTGAAGCAGAGCATGATCCCCTCCCTTTGGAGACTGGGCCGCAGGGCAGTATTCCAACATTATAATGACCCCAACACACACCTCCAAGACAACCACTGCCTTGCTAAAGAAGCTGAGGTTAAAGGTGATGGACTGGCCAAACATGTCTCCAGACCTAAACCCTATTGAGCATCCTCAAATGAAAGGTGGAGGAGCGCAAGGTCTCTAACATCCACCAGCTCCGTGATGTCTTCATGGAGGAGTGGAAGAGGACTCCAGTGGCAACCCGTGAAGCTCTGGTGAACTCCATGCCCAAGAGGGTTAAGGCAGTGCTGGAAAATAATGATGGCCACACAAAATATTGACACTTTGGGTCCAATTTGGACATTTTCACTTAGGGGTGTACTCACTTTTGTTGCCAGCAGTTTAGACATTAATGGCTGTGTGTTTGAGTTATTTTGAGGGGACAGCAAATTTACACTGTTATACAAGCTGTACACTCACTACTTTACATTATAGCAAAGTGTCATTTATTCAATGTTGTCACATGAAAATATATAATAAAATATTTACAAAAATGTGAGGGGTGTACTCACTTTTGTGAGATACTGTATATTTTTCTAATTTTACTTATCAATTCATATTTGCATATTTTAACGTTTCCATTTAATTTATACCCATCCTCCATCCAATCCCAGAATGGGTAAGTGGGTGATTAATCTTCTGTATTATTAACTTTATCTTGCATGGATAAGCATCTGCAGACCCACATGTACAGTACACATATGTGCTTCTGGACGCTGAGTTCTGCTCTCCTGAGATATCATTTCTTTTGATTGATCTGATTACCAATTTTAAAGATGCTAGCACTTTTTACATAGGATTGTACTTGTTTAGTTTTCTTGGGGTGTTGTTGCAATGTTATCCACTTATGTAATCTGTCATTTCAATCCATTCATGCATTATATTGTTTTTATGTTACTCTTTTTTAGTCATTTGTGTATTTGTGTTTAAAATTAGTTATTATTTTCTTTTAAGTTTGCATAATAATTCCAGCAACCCCCAGCTAGATTGTGATTGGGTGACGGGGATCATGGAGTCGGCTGGTTATTACCGATCCCGTCCCAGGTTGTGTAGCCTATATTAGACTGCCCAGTAGTCCATCCAATCAGGTCTGACCAAAAAACAGGAGGTTTCTAAACGTGTTACTGCCCACCACCCACTGCATCACCCTCCCCCCCGCTGACATCAGTTTCGGCCCAACGCCATCTGCATTCCACGCTGGTTTTCTCCGGCCGGTTGCTTTCCACTACTCTGGCTACTGTGGCCACCACTATCTGTGGTGGGATACTGACCTACCTCCACCACAGGGAATATCGGAGCTTGGCCGTGGAGTGTATTAACATACATACTGTGATTCACCAAATTTGAGTTGCCGATTTATTGTGCCTTTATTAAATCCAGGTGTTTTTATTGCTGCAGTTAGTCTGTTGCCCCATTTGTCTTTTCTAAGTCATTAGATAGGCCTCTGTACTGCCTCAGCAACCAAATGGACTGGCCTAGAGATGTTTCACTTATATTTTCCTCCAGTTGTACACAATTTTTAAGAGGAGCCCTAAGAGAAACATCAGCGAGCGGTGGGAGGGGAGGATGTCCCCTACCACTGCTTCTAAAAGCAATTCAGAAGTTAGTCAGTTGCTCGGATCGCTTTTTATGAGAAGCGGAATCATTGGCTGAAAAGAAGAATACTGCGGTTATGGCTGATAGCTTCAGCCATAAAACAGGTAAACCACTTCAAAGCTGCAACATATATTTATGTATTGCAGTTGGCAAGTGGTAATTTATATGTTTGGTTTTGTAAAGAAATTTTTTTGAAAAATTAAAAAAAGTTTGTAAAAAAAACTGGGAAAAAAATAAAAAATGCAGATAGCTTAGTAAAATTATTTTAGAAAATTATTTTGCACTTCTTTAACAAATTTTTAAATGTTTTGTGTACAGTTTGCTGAGGATTTGCAATATTGAGCAGTTTATTGCATTTAATATTTACTGTTAATTGATTATTAGCAGATACTCACCTATTATAGCATACAGTTTATAAAATAACTGAATACAGTGAGCCAATCCTGATCAACATTTGTGGTCAAGATGACTCGATGACCATGTTACACAAAATACATTTTATATATTTTTTATATATTTCTGATATTTATGATAGTTGCTGTTATTATCCTAATCAATTGCTAAAGGGGATTTTCCCATGTTAGCACATTCACCTAAAACAATCATCACTAAAAACACAAAAATCTGCAAGTTTGCCTTGCTATGACACAAAAGCCCCAAAATGTGAAATTGCTACCTAAACGTGGGATTACTTACTCTAAAAGCTTTTTGCATATTTCCCATCTTTAGGTGTTGGAAGTGTTGCAATACAACATCAGTTTTGCTACTTTATGGCGCTGAAGTGGATTTGCTGTAGTGTTAGAAGGCTTTACATGTTCTTCTTGTAAAAGTGACAATAAATTAGCTGTTTCCTAGGATTATTTCTTCACAAACAGGAAACCCACTCTTTGAAATACAATTTATAGCATGTTATCATCTTGAAACTAAATGACCAATAAGCAGCATGTGAACATATTTCAGTCACTTTGCTCAAGAAACGTAAAGAGATTTTTCAAAGTCATGTACAAGAATGATATGAACCACATGGGAAGGAAGATCTTTTTAAAAATGATCTATTTCTGCCCACATTCTTTGTGCCCTCATTAATAGTCCTAGACCTTAGTTGACTTCTAAGTATTTGATCAAACTAATATGTTCAGTTAAGAATAAAAATATGTTATTTTGATTTACAACTTTCCCTGCAGATGTAAGGCAACAATCTTGAGCTTGCATGTCTTTACTGCAAGATGTATGATTATTGCATGTGGATAGTATGGCAAATAAATGACCATTGAATTGCTTTTTTCTGGAGACTGTGGTTAATCCACTGCACGGTAAAATACATCCACTAATGGTGCTGTTCAAAGGCACCAATCTTTGTGATCTGAACCATTTGGGTCCCGGGGCCTTTTTCTACCTAAATCCCCCCTGACTCCCAGAGCATTATTTTATTTTGTTTTTTTGTAATGTCTTGGTTTCACACATTATACTTTATTACATTTGAGATGCCCATCTACCCTAATACATAATACATAGTTTTTTTCTGGGATTGATAAGTCTTTTCTAGCAAATTTAGATATATATTTTTTTTATTCTTTGGTTTTATTGGGAAAATAGAAAATAAGAAAAAAATGCAATTTCCTGTCATTTTTCCCATTACAACAACTATGTAACTAGTCCCCCTTATATATTTATGCCTAAATATAATCACGAGAAAACAAAGCCAAAATAGACTCCATGTTCATCTCCATTTACTATGCAGTGAAAAGAGCTGGATCTTCTTTGGGGACTTACCCCAATACCCATGTATAAGTGTCTGCTTTCCATGCTATTTGTTGGGTGTGATTTCACCAAAACGTGCCCCAAGCATTTAGGTAATTAACTCATTGCCCACCTTTCTCTTTGCCCCTTTATATTCTTTGCTTACTCTGCTCTGGTTTCGTTTTTTTTTTTTATAGATATTTTCAATATTGGCTACTGATCATGCATGAATTGATGCTTTTCTTATAAACATATTTACTGGAGTGTATACTGTATGTAAGATGCCTGAACATCAAGAGATACATTTCTGTTGACAACAGAGTTTGCCCAGTGATTCTGGGCTAGTGCCACTATGGCAAGGAATCCTCACCGGTCATCTAGCCAGGAATGCAAAATGGTAAACCTAGGAAAATGGCAGGGTAGTTCTGCAGTTTTAATCCAGCACCTTCAGCAATCCAATTATTATATCTACAGTAGGTGTGTTTTTGGATATAGACTTTTTGGCATTATAGTTTTTGCTGTATAGAACCGTTATAGAATTTTGAAACCTATGTCAGTTGTATTCATGGCATGATATTGTCATAATAGTATTTTGTAATCCTCATAGGTAAAGGAGTTGGTGCTAAATTGAGGGTATATGGGTTATAGCCACCTGACAGGTGAAATTAAATGGCTGCTTTGATAGAGAGTGTCTGTCTCTGATTCCCAGCACTTGCCAAGGCAAGCACCTGCACAAAGAATGCAAAGGGAGGGGATGTGTGTCATCCTTGGGCGTGTCCTGGGAGTCAGAGACAGTACGCAGCTATGTAGCCTTCCACTTGCTAAGTGCAGTTTTGGGAAGCTGTGCCCCAAGCAGAAGTGCCCTGTGGGACATCACAGCTAGTTTTTAAGGCACCTAAGAAGATGGGACAAAGTACCACATTTACTTTGTTCCCTCAGGAACTAAATAAAGTGAAAAATAGTTATAATTCATCTGTAATTGTATCCTCAGATTAAAGGTACACTTTAAAGTTTAGGTTACATTTATGTTAGGGTTATGTTATGACTAAGGATTAGTTACTATTTTTTTAGTATTTTGTCAGACAAGAGAGTTTCATATTTGTGCATGATTAATTTCCATTTTCGCTGTCAAAGTACTTTGTGAATAAAGTGAGTGTAAAGTCTTGTTTTTTTTTCTATAAAAATAACAAACATGTTATACTTACCTTCTTTGTGTAGTGTTTTTGCAGAGAGCAGCCCGGATCCTCATCTTCTCAGGCCCCTCTTCGGCGCTTCTGGCCCCTTCCTCCTGTTGATTGCCCGCATGGCAAGCAGCTTGCTATGGGGCACCCAAGCCAAGCCACAGCTCCATGCAGCCATTCAGACACAGAGCCGTGGTTCGGCTCCGCCCTGCCCCCTCTCTCTCTTCATTGGGTCACTGACTTTGATTGACAACAGTGGGAGCCAATGGCGCTGCTGCTGTGTCTCAGCCAATCAGGAGAGTCCTGGACGGCTGAGGCACTTGTGGACATCACTGGATCGAGAGGGGAATCAGGTAAGTATTAAAGGGGGTGAGGGGGAGGGTTGCTGCACACAGAAGGCTTTTAATCTTAATGCATAGAATGCATTACGATAAAAAAACCTTCTGACTTTACAACTTTAATGTTATGATAATACCTGAGAAGTAGGAGACCTAAAGTGTAAGAGACACTAAGTGAGCAGAGCAGATTTTGTTTACAGTAACAGTTTATAAATACATCAGAAAGAATCCAAAAATCTGTAACATCAGCATTTTCAGGAAATGGGAATTGAATGGAATAAGGACACTGATTTATTTAACATAGTTTTTGCTGGATAATTTGACAGTTGTAATCACGTGTATATTGGGATCAATTTACAGACATGCATACTAACTTAGAGCTGTCCATTACTAACATAAAATGCATAATATTTAAAACGTAAACTTAAAATAAAATGGTTAAAGTATTTTGGCTACTAATATACACAGAGTCAAGTGGATTATAAAAAATAAAATACATCTGTTCCACATATGTATTATACATAAGATAAAACGGCTTACTCACCAACACTTTTCATTTTTGCAACAGATCTTATCATGACTATGGGCCAAACCTTTAAGATCTTTTAGTGATAACAGATTTATGGTATTACACAGAAAGGTATTGAAAGTGCACATAGACGGACATCATTTTTTTGCAAATCTCTGTCAAGTGAAACCACTTATTTCTTAGGTCTAATGACAACTTTAGTACAGCTTTTTAGCAACTACAATATGGTTTAGATAAAGTGCAAAGAACAGTCACGTTACAGCTGATGTATCCAACAGCAGTCCTCAAGATTTGGAATTTGGGAGAAACAATGTTTTACATATTAAATCATCCCTTACTTCATTGATTGTTATCTGAAATGAGAGAAATCCTCAAATTATGTGAGGATCTGTGTAACTTATTTATACAGCTGATAGGGAACTGAAAAAATACCTGATACAAAGGAGGACAAACAAGGTAGGGATTTAAGTGATCTAAGATTGTAGTACCACTTCTCAACTAAACAGCGGCAGCATCCACAGTACCTATATACACACAAATCATTTTTATTTTCTGCTAGTGGACTTTAAATGTCCATTAAAACTCTGCATCTGATACAGTCTCCTTACTGCCTATCATAGAAAATATTATTACACAAGAATTCCCCTAAGATTCGTCAAGATTCTCCCAGCAGTTTGTGCCAACACTCACTCTACTTATTATACACACAGCTGATGGCAAAACATGTTATTCTGAATGTTTCCTTGTTGAACTTCATTACAATGTTTGAAGTGCAAGAGAAGTTATTTTGTTATTTCTAATCAAATCTTTGGATAAATGTTTGCATGAATCCTAATAAATAATGGGATGTCCTTTAATTCATAAACGACAATTGCTATCCTAAAACTGCACCGGAGAAGCTGAAATCAAAAATAGATAAATATCTGGTGAGTTTAAGGAGAGATGATTGTGATTGACGTGGGATGTCATGTATAGCCATGCTGGGATCATATATATTTTTATACTTATACGTTATTGATGAAAGCCAAAATGCAAGGACTGCAGAGAACAATAAGCACAATCAGACTAATTTCACTGTGGTCATACACTTCTGGTAAGTGCAGAGAGTGTCTGGTGCTCAGAATGCAATGACGTAAGGGCTGTATACACAGGCTGAATATCGGGTGGTACCGGCCGCCTCAATAGAAACCGGCTGACATTCAGCCTATGTGTACAGTAGCCGGTCAAACAGAAACCGACCTGTCGAAGTCTGCCGATCAGCACTCGATCAGCGCTCTCAGACAATGTCTGAGAGCACTGGCAAATGTATTCTGGTGGGGGGGGAGGGGCAGTCCCCTTGCCAAAACTCCATAGCTCAGCAGGGGAGATCACTGTACTAACATCGGATGGTAAGATAGTAAGTACAGTGGCTCCTCCTGAGCTCTTCGGTGTTTACCAGGCTTTAGGGAAGCTTTTTTTCCTTTTTACTTAAAACTTTCCTGGTCTATCTTCAATAAACTGCAGACTGGTTAAAGGGCTTGCATACTGTGCATGGAGTCTAGGTAATATTTTGCTGACTTGTTTTTGGTTAAATAATGTACTCTGCTGTTGATGTCTTGATTTTAGGCTGTCTAGTGTCTCTCATGTTCTAAAGGCAGACAGTTACGATTTTTTGTTGATATGTAGTGAATCAGAACAGTGATTTTTTTTCTGTGTATACTCTAATTGATTGTTGATTTTACTGTAATAAAAGCAGACTATGGTCCCTGTGCAGAATGCAACCTACCTAAATAGTTTAATAGCTGTCCAGGAAATTATTGAATTTGTATTCCTTTTTCATGTAAATATAAAAATACACTTAAATGTAGACTTTTTGCCTGCAAAACTGCACGCAGTCTGTCATTTTCAAAATAAGGATAAAAGAGATTTTTGCAATGCTTATGCAGTATGTACAATATTTTTCAATTTTAACAGTAAAAATAAACTTTTTTTTTTTTGTTCTCAAAAGCTACATGAAATTAGTGTTTTTTCAAATGATACTTTCCAGAAATTAATTAAAGAGTAACTCCACTTTTGTGGGAGTGAAATAGCAAATAAAGAAAAAATAATATAGCACATATAATTGCGACACTAATCATATTGTAATTGAATGTTATTAAAAATGACCTTTCCTTTTCAAACTGCAGCCACTGTAATTTTCTGAGAATGATTTGCAATATGGCTACTTGGAGTTGGTCTGTGCACAGAGTGTGTACTGACCATTCCCCAGAAACATAATTTCCTGCTTGTGTGATTGGCTCACCAATTTTCCCAGAAGTCTGCCTAAGATACAAGTCAGATTTCAGGCATCCCCTGCAACAAAAATTTCATTTTTGGAATAGGAGCATGTCTAAAGGGATGCAGGCCCAGCAGATTTCCTCATTAGTGCCCTGAAGCTGCACACCTGACAGTTAATTATAAAACCACTTCCATTAGACCCATTGAGTACAGAGGCACAGACAAACACAAATGGATTTCTTCAGAATAGCAAAATCTGCAACAGAGGTTGTTATAATCCTTGCAATGTACATAAATCACCCAGAGGGGAATGTTTTTTTTTCTCAACAAAAGTGGAGTTACGCTTTAAAGCTGTTCGTATACAGTGTGTACCATATTCCTTCTATTTTAATGATAAAAAGCTACTTTAATTTTTTTTAACATGCCTATGCAAAATAGGGGTGTGTGGAAAAGCATTGAAAATCCTGTGTGTCATCTTATTGCTATCAGAATTTTTTTTTTTATTTTACATTTTTTTAAATTACTCCAAAGGTGAATAGGCATGTGGTTTAGCCACTCTGGTCTAAAAGAAACTTGGCATACCACATTTGCTGTGTGTAGTATTTTACTTCTACTGTAATCTGAGAAATATAATTTTTTTTTCAGCCCTCACAAGATATGTGTAGATGTGGTTAGCTAATGAGGTCTAAAATAATTTGTGGAAATATTATGTATGCTGTGTGCAGCATATTACATCTATTGTAATCTTCAAACAAATAAAATTGGAATTGATTTTGTTGTTCCAACACTAAAATGGTATGTGATTTTGATAACAAGGCCCATCAGGAAAGGCAGACATAATAACTATGTGGTGTGCACAATATTCCTTCCCAAACCAACTCCTGTCTGGCTACAATATATTTACAACCAGATAAGAGCAGCACCGATTTGGGTGGATGTACCTGTATGCCCTCCTGCATCAGCTGCTCGGGTGCACACTCTGGAACATGCAGCACCAACAAATGTGAGTATACTGTTTGTTTTAAATTTTAATTAAAAATGTATTTTGGTTTTATGCAATGAGTCTCTTTTGTGTTTCCTCCTTGTTGTCCTATAAGTGGAGCCCTGTAGGTCTGGAGGAGAGGAGGATCATACCCTACAATTCAAATCAGTGTGTTTGATCTTGTTTTGTTATGAAGGTTCAACTTTTCTGGTGAGTTTCTGCTGTCCTAGAGGGTGTGCATAGTATTCTTGATTCTTGAAATATTCATGTGATTATTGGCTAGCAATAATCACTGTGTGTTCTCCTGGCCTGAATGGCAACCCCCGTTCCCCCCCCACACTTCCCCACTGGGGGAACACAATAGCTCCGTGGGAGGGATTCAGTGCGTCGATAGTGTTAGTGTTTATTGCAGAATCTAGTTAGTGCTGATGGGGGAATTTAGCAATTTTCTGTCAACCGTAACCAGTGGAGGATTAAGGTGGTCATGGGCCCCTAGGCTACTTTTTGTGTGGCCCCCTCCTAAGCATGCTTTACCAGAAAATAAATTATTTAGTGCCATGTGTAAAAGGGTAGACCTATATTACACCCCTCAAGTGCAACTCTCAGGTCTACAGCCCAAACACATTCAGACATAAGCCTACTATAAACAGCAATGCCACAGAAAAAAAGCATTCAAAATACACCTGCAAGCTGGTAACAGATTTTACCTTTCTAAACCAACTGTTAGGCCAAAAATGTCTGCAGCAGCTCCTGTTTAACCAAGACCAATCGAAACTCTGTGTAATATTCCAATAAAATAAAAGCCATACAAATACCATAAACAGCAGCAGCAGCACATAAAAGCAAGCAATAATCAACAGCAGAACAATCATACGTTCCAACGGCAGGAAGTGTCAGCACCCATCGGCGCAGGCGCAGCCTGTCCATCAAACACCACTGCAATCCAGGAAACGGACCAGACTCACTCCCAGGATATCCGGCAGCTTTTGCCAACATGCTTGTTCACTATGTACCTTTGTGAGTACCTTTTTTTACAGTTTTATTAAACTCCATGTTTTTTACTGCACTTAGAGTGCTGCCTTTGTTTCATTTTCAGAGTGCATATAAAACGCACCCCAACATTAAGAGGGAAGTTTCAGGAAAAAAAACTTCACACAGCCCCCCTGCACAGTACACAGCCCCCCTGCACAGTACACAGACCCCTTTCCCTGCACAACACACAGACCCCCTGCACATAACACAGCCCCCTTTCCCTGCACAGTACACAGATCCCTTTCCCTGCACAGTACACAGACATCTGCATAGTACACAGACCCCTTTGCCTGCTTATCACACAGGCCTCTTTCATTATAAAGTCCCCCTGCACTCCTAGGAGACCACCAGTCTCCTGGGAAAGAATACTCTAAAGTTGAGAAAACATCACTGCCAGCCATTTCTCATACACCGCTCCTCCTGTGTCACTCATTGTAAATCAAAGCTTCTAAATACCTCAGTTAACGCCGTTCTTCCTGACCCGGTCATGTGACTGCTCTCCTCTGCTGTTTCATTGACGGTCACATGACCGCTCTCCTCATGCAATCAAAGGCTACACTTGGGAAGGAGGTGGAGCAGGAGGAGGAGACCGGCCAGACAGAGCGGCTTTAATTGAGGTATTAAGAGACTTCCATTTACATTGAGAGTGCCACACGAGGAGCTGTGCATGAGAAAGGGCTGGCAGTAATGTTTTCTCAAGTTTAAAGTATGCTGGCAGAGCTGTCCCAGGGCCAGGAGAGGCGGTACAGCTGGCCTGACACCCCCCAATGGGTGGCACCCAGGGCGGACCGCCCGATCCCCGCCCCCTGTTGGTAAAAAAACATTTATCAGTGTATTTGTATAACACGCAGGCATGGTTTTTATTCTACATATAC
The DNA here is from genome assembly GCF_042186555.1 of Aquarana catesbeiana. Lineage (NCBI taxonomy): Eukaryota > Metazoa > Chordata > Amphibia > Anura > Ranidae > Aquarana > Aquarana catesbeiana. The sequence continues at coordinate 243,339,769 of NC_133325.1, read as the reverse complement.
ATAAATATATATAAATTAATAAAAATATCATGGCCAATTGGGGGCCCTTGCACACGTGGGGCCCTAGGCTGCAGCCTAGACCAGCCTGTGCATTAATCCGCCCCTGCCTGTAACCCATGGTTGCAAGAAAGAAAATCACATTGTCTATGGATGGCTTTACTGTATTACTGGTATGCTTCCCATTGCTGCATTATTCATCCGTGTATGGGAACCTCACACTTGGCTTATTACTAAAAGTCCATAAAACCATTTGTATATAGCAAAAAACAGCCTTTACATTCTCTTCCCCAACCCTGCCACCTCAGATTGCCCTGAAATTTCAGCAACTGTTGTATATAAAAAAAGAAGCAAACAAAAAAACTCTGCCATTATAGGAATGAGACAATAGGAAATTAGGTGCTAATCAGAATTGTCCAGCTATAGACACAATGACTTTGTCACTGTCCTTCATCAACAAGCTGTCTATTTGCCTTAGGCAGATGTAAAACAAACTAGACTCTTATTATACATGGAGCCATGAAAGAATTTAAAGATAATAATCTAATTTGTGCAAGCCCTACAAAAGGCAAAATAAGGGTAATTTGTCCATAAATACATTTTAAATGTAGTCTTATGCCGCGTACACACGATCAGAATTTCCGACAACAAAACCGTGGATTTTTTTCCGAAGGATGTTGGCTCCAACTTGTCTTACATACACACGGTCACACAAATGGTGTCAGAAATTCTGAACGTAAGAACATGGCGACGTACAAGACATACGACGAGCCGAGAAAAAGAAAGTTCAATAGCCAGCGTGGCTCCTTCTGCTTGATTCCAAGCATGCATGAGCTTTTGTGCGACGGACTTGTGTACACACGATCCAACAAGTGAAGTTGGTGGAAAATTTGAGAAACTGCTCTCAAACACTTGTGGCCGGAAATTCTGACAGCAAATGTTCGATGGAACGTACACACGGTCGGACTTTCTGACAACAAGCTCACATCTAACATTTCCCGTCGGAAAGTCTGACTGTGTGTATGCGGCATTAGAACGCTTTCACTAATAAAAAATGAACTTATTTGTCATTAGTCATATGTAATATATAGAACAGTTATTGAACAAATAATTATGAAACAATCCCTGTGCTAATTATGTGCAATCAATTATACTCATGATAAAATAAATTTGAGCAAATTAAGAAAAAATAGGCAGAAATAAAGAGCTACCACTATATTTAGTGTAAACACCACACTAATAATTAACTAAATCATAAAAGTGAAGCACTCTGAAGTAAACTGTAAATAATGTATATCCACAAATCCCCCACAAAATGTCAAACCTTATATGATGTGAAAAGATATTATATACAGGGCTGACCATCAGGGGGATACAGCCGTTACAACTGTAAGGGGCCCCGGGGCCCGAAGGGCCCACCCGGGCCAGAAGAAGGCAGGATGGGTGAAGGGGAGCCATACTGTGCATTACAGAAACAATATTACTGCATGTGCTCTCTGTGGCATTGAGCTCAGACACCGAGCTCTTTACTGCCACCTCTGGCTACTATGTGCATGTGCACCCCTTGTGTATTGGGCTTTCTGTGTGATCAAGATGTCAGCTTTGTGAAAACGAGCTGGGACCAGGTAGGAAGAAGCTCTTTACAAGTAGGGGCTGTGAGGGAAAGGGAGGGGGCTGTTTCTCTACAGGGAGGGGCCAGAGCCTTGTGTGTTTACAGATTTGTGTATGTGGGGGGCTGCCATATATACAGATGTGTGTGGGAGTCTGCCATATATACAGTTGTGTGTGGGAGTCTGGCATATATACAGGTGTGTGTGGGGGGCTGACATATATACAGGCAGTGGTGCACGGGCACCAACCCTCTCTCCAGCCACCCACCTCTATGTATCATGGATAGAGTCATGCATTGCATTGCATGACTCTATCCATGGCCGCTGTAGACACCCCCTATTCAGGCGTCCGGCCCCTTTTCGGATGTTGGGCACCTGATTTACAGCAGTGGGGGTGTATTTTTGAAGCACCTGATTAGAGCCATAGGCTCTAATAGGCTTCAAAAAAGGTGAAATGCGAGCACAGAGTATTGCGCTTGCAGTCCACCCAGGTGTGTTAGAACAGCAAATGAATATTTGCTTTCTAACACTGAACCGCCTCTCCGCCAATCAGGAAGCGCGGGTGTGTTACCCGTTACCTGGCTAAAATGACAGGCGCTGTGATTGGACGTGTATCAGGAGGAGGAGAGGAGTTGCATGGAGGACACAGCTCGCCGCCGTCACCCGCTGTTCCACCGAGATAGGGTAAGTGCCGGGCAGACAGTGAGCGGGTGGGGGGTCACAGTGTTAACTTCTAAATGGGCACAGTGGGTGGCATTTGATGGGCACAGTGGCTGCATTTGATTGGCATGGTGGTATTTGATTAACACAGTGGCGTCATTTGATGGCACAGTGGCAGCATTTGATGGGCACAGTGTTGGCATTTGATGGGCACAGTGGCAGCATTTGATGGGCACTGTGGCAGCAATTGATGGCACAGTGGCAACATTTGATGGGCACAGTGGCAGAATTTGATGGCACAGTGGCAGAATTTGATGGCACAGTGACTGCATTTGATGGGCACAGTGGCTGCAATTGATGGGCACAGTGGCTGTGTTTGATGGCACAGTGGCTGTGTTTGATGGGCACAGTGGTTGCGTTTGATGGGGCACAGTGGTTGCGTTTGATGGGGCACAGTGGCTGCGTTTGATGGCACTGCGTCTGCAATTGATTGGCACCGTGGCTGCGTTTGATGGCACAGTGGCTGCAATTGATGGACACAGTAAGGCTGCAATTGATGTTTTTTTATCTGAATTTTTCAGTTTGTTTGTGCCCCCCTCAAAAATTTGGAGCACCAGCCGCCACTGTATACAAGTGTGTGTGTGTGTGTGTGTGGAGGGGGGGCTGGTATTTATACAGGTGTGTGGTGGGGCTGACATATATACAGGGGTGAGGGGGGCTGACATATATACAGGTGTGAGGGGGCTGACATATATACAGGTGTGTCTCGATTCGTACGAAACTAATCACACATGTCTAACAGATATACAGTATCTCTCAAAAGTGAGTAGACCCCTCACATTTTTGTAAATATTTCATTCTATCTTTTCATGTGACAACACTGAAGAAATTACACTTTGCTACAATGTAAAGTAGTGAGTGTACAGCTTATATAACAGTGTAAATTTGTTGTCTCCTTATTATATATGTAATATCTTTTCACATCATACAAGGTTGGACATTTTGTGAGGAATTTGTGGATATAAATTATTTACAATTTATCCTTAGAGCGCTTCACTTTTATGATTTGATTTAGTTATCGAACAAAGTAACAAAAAGTTCCCTGAAAGTTCATCCTGTTTTTACAGTTAAAGGGCTCAAGTCGATGGGTGTTGTTTTCCTTCGGAACACACATAAAACGCAGGTCATCAAAATCCTGTTGAATTTAATTGAGTATTACACATGCAGTTCAGAGGCTTTTGACCTGCTTTGCATTGCACTGCGTTTCTATGGACGTAGCATGTCTTACTGAGGTGCATTTAAAGTGATATTAAAGGCTTGGGTTTTCTTGTTTAAAAATAACAAAATGTTAAACGTACCTGGACTGTGCAGTGGTTTTGCACAGAGCAGCCTGGAGCCTCCTCTTCTTGGGTCCCCCACTGGTGCTCCTGGCCCCTCCCTCCTGCCCCCACAACTAGCAGATTGCTATGGGGCACCCAAGCCGAGCCACTGCTCTGTGTGCAATGGTTTAGCACCACCCCCTCTCTCTCCTCAATGTCTCAGCCAATAAGGAGGGAGAGTCCCGGACAACCGAGGCTGTTCTGCAACATCACTTGAGTAAGGTGAGTCAGGTAAGTATTAGGGGGGCTGGGGGGGGGGGGCTGCTGCACACAGAAGGTTTTATACCTTAATGCATAGAATGCATTAAGGTAAAACACATTCTGCCTTCTTTAGAACCACTTTAACTGCAGACAAAGCTAGTCAAAACATGTTAGAAATCAAATGGGAATGCAGGCCGCACCTACCCTCCCCGAATGCCAAACTTATAATACATATTTAAATAAAACACAAACTACTTTTTGGCACAGATTGGCCATGGCACGTTTATTGGTGTATTCAGATCAATAAATAATACTAACAATATTCTGATAATTTTATTAATTCTTAAAATCCATCAATTTCAACAATAAAATTAAAACAGCTCAGGCTTAAAGGACTCGAGCATGCAGAATATTTTAAAACCAAAGTCCCCCCTATACTTATGCAGGATGACAGACCACATAACGTGCTTAGAGACTAGGAAGGGGGGGTGTGTCAGGTTGCACCTACCCTGACTAGGTGGGCACTGGCGGGAATACCTGTGAGAAGGTTCCTATCTATAATGAGCCCTTTTCCAGAACATTCCACAGGGGTCACGTGACTATCTGGGAATTACCCAATCAGCCTGTTCACCTTAATCCGCCCCCATACCTATTTGAAAACCTCTTAAAGGGGCCCTGTCCCTAATGCATTAACCTGCACATAACTCCCTAACATTATCTTATTATATAAATCTATCCTATGTTTTATAAAGGGAGGGGTGACCGCATGCCTATGCTTATCAGGCTCAAAGCTTTAGGCCTTCCTAGTTCATTTGTGTTCAAATAACAAATGTATCACTTAAGAGGAACACGCGGCAACATTAGCCCTTATATTGGTTGCATTTTCTTACATGTTAAGTTCAGTCTTGGCCAATGTTTCTACTCAGCGATACTGCTGAGTTAGGTTAGTTTAAACTTTCATAATTTAATCAGTTCAGTTAAGGAATATATTTTTGGCGTGCAAGGTATGATAAAGATGTGCAGGAAAGTACAATTTATTCTATTTCTGTGTCTTATGATGAGTTCAGATGTGTACCCCACCAAGTCAGAAAGCCACTATAAAAACATCTTCAATAAAAACATATGTTTCCTATGTGCATTCATACATTAATGCTCTCAATTATCATCTTCCAAATGGATAGGGCCATTGTTGTTTTAATCGAGACAGGAAAAAATGAGGTTGACGTGTTTTGCAGGATTACTGCTTTATCAGGACCTCCTATCTCTTACATAGACATGAAAGGATCGATAAACTCTTTCCATAGGGTGTAAATCAACACCATATTTTATCCACCTATTAAAATCGTCAGAGATAATATAATTTTGCAGTAAGGAGAGTTTATGTGATTCTGGTCTCGCCGACCCGTGGCAGTGTGACCAACCCCAGAGTGGATTCTGAGGGTTGAAAATTGTCACATGAGCATCACATGGGCATATCACTTCCAATGGCCAATGGGCAGTGGATTAATAAGAGGGATCTGTTGTATGCTTGCAATAGAGAGCCAGCAGGATAAAATTGAACAAAAAAAATGTATCAAAACACAGAGTGGTACTGTGGATACATAGTTGATAGTTAGGTGCCACGTCCTAGGAATAATGCATATAAGTATTGAAAAGGGAGAGGGACTTTGGACTTTTTAGGCACAGTAATACAAAATAGTTTACAAAAAAGGGGGTATTTTATTTATTGAAAAAAGACATATAAAATGCAATTATTAAAAAAACACAAAGCAATCTAAGTACATGAATATCCAATGTTTCAATATATTTTTGCCACTGTACAGAGCCATACATATATATATATACAAAACCCAGAAGTCTGGAGATCAATCCAAAATACCCTCGGCCCTCGGATCTCTATCTAATTTGGATTGATCTCCAGACTTCCAGGTTTTGTATATATATGTATGGCTCTGTACAGTGGCAAAAATATATTGAAACATTGAATATTCATGTGCTTAGATTGCTTTGTGGTTTTTTAATAATTGCATTTTATATGTCTTTTTTGAATAAATAAAATACCCCCTTTTTTGTAAACTATTTTGTATTACTGTGCCTAAAATTTCCAAAGTCCCTCTCCCTTTTCAATATGTACCAGCAGGATAAAAGGTGTTACATGTACACAGCCAAGCAAACAAAATAAACTAGCAGCATAATATCCAAGCCTCAAGGGCCACATTCTTCCCTTCTCTGCTCTAAAGTAAACATGCTATAATTCCCTAATGGGAAAAGTACATGTTTGCTTAACTACTTCAGCCCCGGAAGGTTTTACTCCCTTCATGACCAGGCCATTTTTTGCGATACGACACTGCGTTATTAAGCTCATTATCTTCACCAGACTGGGCAAGAGAAGTTCAGCGTTACAGCTAACTACAGCTCTGTTTCTTTTAATATGTAGAAAAAAATGATGCGCTAAACAAAAATCCACCTCATGCGAGCACCATCACCACAGGCAATATAGACTCCTACCAGAGAGCCTGGACCCTTTATTATGAAGGGTCAAACAGACTTGATGTAACAATCTTTGCAGGGGACATCAGCTGGAAATATGTCCGCAGATCAAACAGAGCATAAGCAGGATATTCAAACCAAGCTTCACCCACACCAAGATCAGATTGATCATAAAATGAAAGAGATGCCAGATAGTGTAAAATTCCAAAAGGTTTGTTTAATTTAAAGTATCGCACATACATTAGTACAGGTAAAACCAGAGTTTTGTACAACATAGCCTTAAGCTATCCAGGCACTGTGCAAACAAACACGATTGCAGGAAACAGCTCCTAACCTGACCGGTTTCATCACAAAAAGACTTCTTCTGGGGCATCATGTTTCTTTTAACAGCATTGTCAGTCTAACTCAGTAAATGTGCTTACAGGAGGTAAGAATGTGGTGTGTTGCTGCTACCTAAATTCCCAATCTGAAGCTGAAGTGGATCATGGACCAGGCTATATTTTCATTACCCCAGTGCAGATACGATTATTTAGGACCTACTGATGCTATTTGTCAAGGGTGCCTGGATAACAAGACCAAAATCACAATTCTTTTTGCAGCTAAAACAGTTCACAAATATGCATTTCAACTGTGTACTTAGTTGTTTTTCTTGAGTTTATCTTTAATTGCCTATAATACAAAAAATCTGAATTCTGATTTACCATGTTTTTGCACTTTACTCATCACCTTAGCTATTTACAGTAACTGATTAATAGATTTGCCTTTCTGAGTTCTATGTTTAAAATAAATATAGAAAAAATGCTCAGCTATACTGTGGCAACATCCTGCTGATATTTTTTTTTCTGCTAAGTCATAAAACAGCATGAAACTTATTGTAAAGCTTGTGACATGTCACATTTAAGAGACGTTTAACTATATCTATTTATGCATTCACTTCTAGGGAATGAAGGAGAGGTTATTATAGTATTTACAGTTTGCTTGGTACATAATTTCAGAATGATTTTGACTTAATTAATGATAAAGCCATGACAGTGGGAGAAGAACAATTGCCTCTAGACTGCCCAGTTATGCCTAAGGACAGGATGCTCTGATGTGCAGATAATTTAGCATTTCAGTCACCAGGTGGCACTCTTTGGGAAGCTGAAGTATTTCCAGCTATGGTAATTAAATTGTATGTGAAATACTTTTCACAGGCTTCAATCTATTATATTAGCTCACAATTAATATTATACAAATGAATTTTACCTACTACAATAATTTATTTTTACCCTTTAGTATGTGATTTCTTTCTAAACACTGCAGGGAACGCATGTGACACACATCCTGTCTTTTTTCAAAGGAATCTCCAATCACATAGCTTGAAATCCACAGTCTCAGCAATAGCCCTCTAATGACTGATCTTTGACCTTTTCCAGGCAGCACGCTGTTGTCATACTGTGCAACATGTTAAATTAGTGCTTAATTACACTGACCACAAAGCTGCTCAATTAAGCTTCTAAGACATTAGGTTTTCTGCAGACAGGCATGCCAAACAACCTCAGACAATCTGCTTTGTGAGTTTCAACATCTGAAGCTATAGCACAGTTGACCCTATGAATAGTGAGAAATTCAGTAAAAGTTCAGTACATTAATAAGAATTAGTTTGAGCCGTATCTTTGAAAAACACAGATGAGTAACACAACTAAAGGTATGAATCATGTTGCTTTAGTCATAAATACTAAGAGAAATATCTCACTGGGAATGACAGGCACTGAGCATTCAACTTACTGTAAGAACCCGTCCAAATAAAATTCAACTTCAATGTTCAGTCAAAGCTACTACATAAGGATAACTTTGGAAGATTACAACTAGCTTTAGGAAGAAGATTCATGTATCCTCCAACAAGTGCTCATATCGCCATAGGCGAAATGAGGGACTACTAATGTCCATCTTATTCTGAACATACTAGCTGCTTGGCTGTCTTTTTGATTCTCTGGTATCTAAACTCACAATTAATAAGCATAAAGATGAGGAGTTCTGACTTCACGTGTTGCATTCTTGCTAAGGTCTGTAGCATGGAAAGTTTGAATCCAGATCAGCATTTAAGCCAGTTAACTAGCATTTTCAGAAGGTGGTCAGTGATGCTCTCCTATATTCCTCTTAGGCCACCAGCATATGTATTTTAAAGTTACATATGCTGAAAAATGACATGTTTTCAAATTACACCAATAAAAAATGTAAGAAAAAAAGAAGCACTAAACCTGTAGTGGATCTGAATTATGGCAAAAAAACCTTCTAAAGCACGGCAGCCTAGTTTGTGAATAAGACCAAGCCTTACACCTTGCAAAATTAGCCAAAAAGTGGTAATAAAGTTGGAGCCCATAGTAGAAAACTTCAAGAAACAACTACTGTATAAATATCTTTTTCACAGGGTTTCCATGGAAGTTCAGATAATTATTTATAAAGAAAAAATCACTACCATAGAGCTAAATTTTAACAAACAAAATGTATTACAAAAATAGAAAATTATAAAGTCACAAAACACAGATTAAAAAAAAAAGTAGTATACCTATTGAAACACACATAGCTCCTAGAATGATCTTCAAAAAATATAGATGCATCCTAGAATATGAATCAAAATATCAGAAAGCTTGTACCAAGCATATTACATATGAATAGTAAGGATGTAGTAATAATATAACAGTAGTGGCCTTACTCTCTTAAAATAGCGACAGCTCCTTAAAGGGCTCTGTGAGTGAGATGATTAATCTTATGCCCTGTACACACGGTCGGATTTTCCGCCGGAGAAAGTGCGATTGAATTGTGTTGTTGGAAATTCTGATCATGTGTGGGCTCCCTGGGACTTTATCCGTCGGAATTTCCGACACACAAAGTTTGAGAGCAAGATATAAAATTTTCCAACAACAAAATCCGATCCTTTAAATTCTGATTGTGTGTAGACAAATCCGATGCGCAAAGTGCCATGCATGCTCAGAATAAATTAAGAGACGAAAGCTATTGGCTATTGCCCCGTTTATAGTCTCGACGTACGTGTTTTACATCACTACGTTCAGAACGATCGAATTTTCCAACAACTTTGTGCGATCGTGTGTATGCAAGACAAGTTTGAGCCAACATCCGTCTGAAAAAATCCGATGGATTTTGTTGTCGGAATGTCCGTTCAATGTCCGATCGTGTGTACAGGGCATTAGAGTGAATAGGACATCTGTAGAATAGCAGGTTCTACGTCATCCACTTTTTTATTATGGAGATTATAATTACATATCATGCAGATTGCATTCCAGGAGGGCTCAATGAAGACTTCTTATATTGCTGAAAGTGTAACACATCAAGCAGTGGAAACCAGTACAATAAGGTGATATAGGGAATGTGTAGATGCTATAATGCTGTTATCCAAGGAACTTGAATACTCAAAACACAGAAAAAGGCTCAAGTTGGCATTAACATGTGGTTTGTCAGAGAGAAAATCATTACCAGGAATAGTTGGTACAGCATCATCCAATCTGCAAGTGGGTTTAACCTGGTATTGGGGGTACACAGATGTTTGCATGCAGACTAGTACAGTTACTACCAAGGCCTTATAGGCATGGTTTAGATGGTTTCAATGTATGGTTCATATAGTTGGTGCATCACTATCCAGTCTCCAGGTGAATTTAAACTGACATTGGTAGTGCACAGATGTCACACACATGCTTTTACAGGAACCACTAAGACCTTATGTGCATGGCTTAAATGTCACCCCAGATACTTAGGGAACCAAAATAGAGGCAGATACATGATCGTCCGCTCACTCAAGCAGAAATTCAAAAAGTAAAGGATTCGTACCAGATGTAAGGTAAAAGCCCATCCATCATACAGAAATATGCAGAGCACTACCACTGGATCACATGAGAGAAGAAAGACTGATGTCTAACCAGTTTTGTTGGTGATCCAACTTCCTCAGAGACTGCACAGCTCACAATGCTGTACCACATTCCTAAATACTGGAGCAGATATCAAAGATGGCACCAAAAGGGGCAGGGATGCCAAACATGGCTCCAGGCCCCCTTGTTTCCCTGCAAATCAGGATATTCCACCGTCTTTTCCAACTCCTCTTATCAAGAAAAGCCAGCCAAGGGCACTTTGGCGTGATGTCATCACGTCCGCACAGTAAGAGTGCCATGATGCAAATAAACATCTCAACGCATTAAAACATCATGGCACATATGTGTGCAAGGTATGACGATGGACAAACACAACAGTCCAATGATTACTGATTACCTCCTAGGACAGTAATCAGTGTGCTGAGTGTTTGTCCTTCATTGCGCTGTGTACGTAAATGCGTCATGACGTTTTGGAAGTTGTTTGTATTTTCTTAATTTACAAATATATGTAGCCTGTTTTAGCAAGCTGAGTTGGCTAAACCTAGCCCTTGTGAAAGACTGTTCCACATGTTCAGAATCAAATAAAGAAATACCAAGATATCCCTTTAGAGCCAATCTACGAATCTCTATACTTACTGTGATGTAATGAAATAATACAAAAAAGGGAACCTAAAATATGTGAGTTAAATAAATAAGTTATATCAAAAACTGCTTAAATATAAGCATTGCTAAAAAAAACCATAAACTGAAAATGCACTTTATTTTTCCTCTAAATCTATGGAATTATTAAAATGTTTGGTAAAGTGGTTGTACAATTTATGCATCCTCCATTTGTAAATAAACTTGCCATTTCAAAATGCTAAATTCTATCATCTAAAAACAGTGATTCAGTGTGAGTTCACTTTATTGATGTTGGTCTCAAAAACAATTCTATTACAGAAATTTCTTGTTTGATCCCTACTGAAAATGTAAATTATTTTATTACCATCGTAATTTAATATTCATTCAAAATGTTATACCATTTTTCAAATGTAGTGTTACTAAAATAGTTGGTAGCTGGGGAAAACTACCATTCTGAGAAATACCAGGTCAAAGAAAGCACAAATGATACTTATGATAGCGTTTTTCAAATAAATACTGTGTGTCAAGTGCAAAGAGAGAAGTTATCCAGACCCCCAATGGGAATGGAGTATGATTAAAAAGTAAAACTATGCTTCTGGCTATGAAGGTGAGGGGGAAAAAAGTAACATTTGTAAAAGGCACAACACATTCAGTAATAAAAGTCTAACACATAACAGTTACATTATAAGGTAAATGCAATATAAAAGGCAGGTTTTCATGAATAAACAAATACTTGTTTAGTGTCTTAAGGCCTCGTTCACATACTAAAGTGTACATCCATGGAGGGCCATGCTTACCCCCACAGAGATGCACCCCCATGGACGCAGTCCCCTTTGATGTCAATTGGGACACAGCGGCTGCACCAACATAGCTGTTGCTCCTAATTTGATAAATGTGTTGGTGCGGGTGTGTGCCCCCATACTCACACAGTGTGCATTGGGGGGCACTCATCTGCATGCGCCCACATCCACACGGATGTCAAATTGAGAGCTGCAGCTGTGTCCATGCAGCCGCTGCATCCCAATTGAGATCAACGGGACTGCCAGCATAGGGAAGCATGGAACACCTGCGCATTCTCGTATGGGTAAACACAGCCTTCCATGGGCCTACTTTAGTACACCCCATGTGAATGAGGCCTTAGTTGTAAAACCAAATTCTCTTTTTTGGACTGATAATACATTTTCCCTTGCACATTTCTTGTAGACCCAAACTTGCTCAAGGTGGTTGCAGCCCTATTAGTACACTTGTATCAAAACAATTGAGTACTGTCTGTCATAGTTCTTCTATTTGTATTAACAGTTAAATCTTCAGGATACGTTTTTGGTGTTTTCTTTTTTTCTCAGGCACTGCTTGGAAGGAACACCCTGAAAGTTTGTTTTGTTGAAGACCCATAGCTGTGATTGACAGTTTAGAGAGTTGTGTGTGGCAATCCAGTGACATACTAAAAACACCTTTATGATTAATAAATCAAGAGTAAGAGATGATAATTAAGAAAGCAGAAAAGGCCTGAGAAAGAGAAGAGGAGTGTTACGCCCCTTGCACACGGCTATAAAGTAGAGTGCATGGTGCATAAATGTGATTTTTATTTTCCTCTCATGAACTGATTAGGATGTTGTGTGTCATGTACTTAAGTTGTCTCCTGTACAAAAAAAGCTCTTAAAGAAGACTTGTTCTTGTAAAAATGAGCAGAAGCTGAGAACTGTTATACAGTGAACAAGGCATCTGGGAAGAGAGAAATACAATTGCTATGGTGTACAGGGGGCTAACTTATTTGTTTCATTTTACAAAGTTTTAAAGCAGAATTCTGGTATCGGCAAAAACAATCCCCCATTAGTACATCCAATACACAAAACACTAAACAGTTAATACATTTGTAAAATTCCTTATTGAAGAGAAAAGTCTAACTCAATTTTCAGGAAGTCAGGTCTCTAATTCAAAAGATGCAGCATCTATTCTGCCAAGGAGGAGGTGCTACAACAGCAATTACATCATATCCTCTCCTCTCTCTTTACAGAAAAAGGAACTACATTTCCTATGAACCTTTTCAAATTGCAGTGAATCTGGGAGGGTGCACTAGGCCTGTACATGTTAAATTTGAACTTGCTCACTTCGACATAAATTACGTCCCTTATTTCTCCAGCCACACTACTCAGCACAGCACAGACAGTGAGGTGAAATTCTTAGAATTTTAAAAGCATGCATATGCAAAATGTTTACTTCATTCTATGTAATCTACTGTCATTAAATAATAAATTCTCCCTCCTCTAGGTTTTCTGTTACTGGCTGTAGCTGCAATCTCTCCCACTCCAGACAGAACAGCAGATAAACATATTGCCCTTACATGCTTTATTTAATCATTACTAAACTGTAGACACATGCCCATTAGGGATGAGCCGAACACCCCCCGGTTCGGTTTGCAGCAGAACATGCAAACAGGCAAAAAATTTATTCGAACACGCACACACCGTTAAAGTCTATGGGACACGAACGTGAAAAATCAAAAGTGCTCATTTTAAGGGTTACTATGCAAGTTATTTTCATAAAAATTGTTTGGGGACCTGGGTCCTGTCCCAGGGGACATGTATCAATGCAAAAAAAAAGTTTTAAAAACTACAGTTTTTTCGGGAGCAGCGATTCTAATAATGCTTAAAGTGAAAAAATAAAAGTGAAATATTCCTTTAAATTTCGTACCTGTGGGGTGTCTATAGTATGTCTGTAAAGTGGCACATTTTTCCCATGTTTAGAACAGTCCCTGCACAAAATGACATTTCTAAAGGAAAAAAAGTAATTTAAAAGTAATAGCAGCTATATAGAATTGTCTATGGGAGAAATCAAAAGTACTAATTTTAAGGGTTAATATGCAAGTTATTGTCATAAAAAGTGTTTGGGGACCCGGGTCCTGCCCCAGGGGACATGTATCAATGCAAAAAAAAGTTTTAAAAATGGTCGTTTTTTCGGGAGCAGTGATTTTAATAATACTTAAAGTGAAACAATAAAAGTGAAATATTCCTTTAAATTTTGTACCTGGGGGATGTCTTTAGTAAAGTGGCGCATGTTTCCCATATTTAGAACAGTCCCTGCACAAAATTACATTTCTAAAGGAAAAAAGTGATTGAAAAGTAATATCAGCTATAGTGAATTGTCATGTCTCGGCAATACAGATAAAAGCCATTGAAAAAAACGGCATGGGATCCCCCCAAAAATCCATACCAGCCCCTTATCCAAGCATGCAACCTGGCAGGCCGCAGAAAAAGAGGGGGGATGAGAGAGCGCCCCCCCTCCTGAACCGTAGCAGGCCAAATGCCCTCAACATGGGGAGGGTGCTTTGGGGTAGCCCCCCAAAGCACCTTGTCCCCATGTTGATGGGAACAAAGGCCTCATCCCCACAACCCTTGTCCGGTGGTTGTGGGGGTCTGCGGGCGGGGTGGTCCTGACCCCTCTGATGCCCCGGGAAAGCCATGGGGAAGTCCCTGTGCATCAGAGGGGGGCGGGGTCACTTGGAAATGTCACCGTGTGGCCCCGCCCTCAGTTATGTAAGAACTGTCAAAGCGAAGACGCGTCATGCGGCGCGTGCCTCCCATGGAGGCGGGTCAGTCACGGCTTTGTTTTTTTTCTTTTTTTCTTTTTCGGTCAGTCGGCAGAGCGAGAGAAGAAGATGAATGGACTTCGTGGGACTTTTTTTTTTAATAAAGGACTAGTCCCAAGCTGTGTTTTGTCTTTTGTACCATTTTGACACTTTTTTTGTGAAATGGTAGGGGTACATTTGTACCCCGTTACCATTTCACACAGGGGGAGGCCGGGATCTGATTCAGATTCTGATAAGCCCCCCGCCCGCAGACCCCCACAACCTCCGGGCAAGGGTTGTGGGGATGAGGCCCTTGTCCCCATCAACATGGGGACAAGGTGCTTTGGGGGGCTACCCCAAAGCACCCTGCCCATGTTGAGGGCATGTGGCCTGGTACGGTTCAGGAGGGGGGGCACTGTTTCATCCCCCCTCATCCCCAGGTTGCATGCTCGGATAAGGGTCTGGTATGGATTTTTGGGGGGACCCCCACGTAATTTTTTTTAAATTTTGGTTCGGGGTTCCCCTTAATATTCATACCAGCCCCAAAAGGCCTGGTAACGGACTGGGGGATCCCATGCCGTTTTTTTAATGGCTTTTATCTGTATTGCTGAAACACGACAATTCACTATAGCCGCTATTACTTTTAAATGACTTTTTTTACTTTAGAAATGTCATTTTGTGCAGGGACTGTTCTAAACATGGGAAAAATGCGTCACTTTACAGGCATACTATAAACACCCCCAGGTACAAAATTTAAAGGAATATTTCACTTTTATTGTTTCACTTTAAGCATTATTAAAATCACTGCTCCCGAAAAAACGGCCATTTTTAAAACTTTTTTTGCATTGATATATGTCCCCTGGGGCAGGACCCGGGTCCCCAAACACTTTTTATGACAATAACTTGCATATTAAACCCTTAAAATTAGCATGTTTGATTTCTCCCTTAGACAATTCATTATAGCCGCGAGTAGTTTTAAATGACTTTTTTCCTTTAGAAATGTTATTTTGTGCAGGGACTGTTCTAGACACGGGAAAAATGCTCCACTTTACAGGCATACTATAGACACCCCCCAGGTACAAAATTTAAAGGAATATTTCCCTTTTATTGTTTCACTTTAAGCATTATTTAAAATCATTGCTCCCGAAAAAAACTGACGTTTTTAATACTTTTTTTGCATTCATACATGTTCCCTGGGGCAGGACCCAGGTCCGCAAACACTTTTTATGACAATAACTTGCATATTATCCTTTAAAATTAGCACTTTAGCTAAACTGAATTCATTATATCTTGAGAAGAGGCAATTAAGGGTGGATATGGTCACCAAGTTGAAATACATACTGTAGGTGATCTACATGGTGAACTTGCTGTAGAATTATTCACTTTCAGGTCATTAAAGAGGACAAGGGGGCACTCTTTACATTTGGAGGAAAAGAGATTTAACCTCCATATATGGAAATGTTTTTTTCAGTAAGAGCTGTGAAAAAACAGAATAGACTCCCTCAAGAACTAGTTGTTGCCAGCTCAATAGTTTGTTTAACCACTTCAATACCAGGCACTTAGACACCTTCCCGCCCAGGCCAATTTTCAGCTTTCAGCGCTGTCGCAATTTGAATGACAATTGCGCGGTCATGCTACACTGTACCCAAACAAATTTTTCATCATTTTGTTCCCACAAATAGAGCTTTCTTTTGGTGGTATTTGATCACCTCTGCGGTTTTTATTTTTTGCGCAACAAATAAAAAAAGACCGAAAATTTTGAAAAAAAACAAGTTTTTCTTTGTTTCTGTTAAAACTTTTTGTAAATAAGTACGTTTTCTTCTTCAATGACGGGCACTGATATGGCTGCACTGACGGCCTGATACGGCGGCACTGATGGGCACCAATGAGGTGGCACCAATGAGGTGGCACTGATGAGGGGGCACTGACGGGCACTGATGATGGGCACTGATAGGCGGCACTGATGGGCACTGATAGGTGGCACTGATGGGCAATGATAGGTGGCACTGGTATGTGGCACTGATGGGCACTCATAGGTGGCACGGATGGGCACTTATAGGCAGCACTGATGGGCACTCGTAGGTGGCATTGATGGTTACTTATGGGTGGCACTGATAGTTGGCACAGATGGGCATGGATGGGCACTGATAGATGGGCACTGATGGGCACGGATGGGCACTGACAGGTGGCATGAATGGACACTGATGGGTGGCACTGATGGCACTGCTTGTTTGCAGTGATGCCCCTAAGGGTGGCATTGCTGGGCATCACTGCAACATAATGGTGCCAATCAGTGCCCATTTGTGGGCACTGATTGGCACAGATTTGGCACACTGGGCACATGTGGATGGCCATGGGGTACATACCTGGCCATCCACATGTTGCCCCTTCCCTGGTGGTCCTAGTGGCGATCCCTGGTGGTCCAGTGTGGTGATCTGCGGGGGGGCTGCGCTGATAAACAATCAGCGCAGACCCCCCCTGCCAGAAGAGCCGCTGATCGGCTCTCCTCTACTCGCGTCTGTCAGATGCGAGTGAGGAAGAGCCGATCAACGGCTCTTCCTATTGACAGCGTGATCAGCCGTGATTGGACACGGCTGATCACGTGGTAAAGAGCCTCCGCCGGAGGCTCTTTACCAAGATCGGTGTAGCGGTGTGTCAGACTGAAACACCGCTCCACCGATCGCCGCGATGCGCGCCCCCGGGTGCGCGCTGCAGCATGTTATCCTGCTGGACGTCATATGACGTCCAGTCAGGATAATAGAACCACTTCCTGGACGTCAATCCGCCATAGGGCGGGCGGGAAGTGGTTAAATAAAAATAGCTTGAAGCATTCCTAAATGCACAAAATATAACTGGATTCTAACATTTAGGTTCCATGCACTCTGAAGCTCATAAACTGACGTTTTTGGGAGTTTGTGCATTTTTTTAACAGCCCATAAACTCCCCTCTATGTTATCCTATATGTCCATGCACACATGGACGTTTTTGGGCATTTATCAGCAGGGGAGTTTATGAGCTGTTGTCTAAACGCTCTAAAATCACATTCACGAGCAGTGCTGAAAATACCAGATGCCGGTAAAAGCTGTTAAACGCGGTTTAACGCTGTAAACAGACAACCCCCGCCAAAATGAAAAAAAAAAATGTATTTTCACTTGCACATGGTTGAATAATTGAAGTCAGCAGAGCTTCATCTGATTTACTATGTTTAAAGGGTAACTCCACTTTCATGGGGAAAAAAATAGAAAATAAAGAAAAAATAATATAGTGTATACAATTGCAACACAAGTCATATTGTAATTGAATGTTATTTAAAATTACCATTCCTTTTCAATCTGCAGCTCTGTAATTTTCTGCAAAGTGCAATGCAATATGGCTACCTAGAGGTGGATGGACACTGACAAACACAAAGGGATTTCTTCAGAATAACAATAGGTAGGCATCTGCAACAACATTTGTTAAAATCCTTGTTGCAGATTCACCCAGAGGGGAATGTTTTTTCTCAACAAAAGTGAAATTACTCTTTAAGGAAAATTCCCTTGAAATGTGAAAATTCTCTTGCAAGGTGGACAGCCTAATAACCCTTATGGCAGCTTTGACAAGCACTGTTTTTAAGGATCTGGACAGAAAAGTCAGTTTCTCTACTAGAAAGAAATACATTATTGTCTGTGTGGTTAGTGAGAAACATTCTTTTCTCCTTTGTTCTATAAAACCCGCCACTGTGACTCCCACCTGTGACATAATTTAAAATACTCCCTGTTCTAGTGTCTACAGTGTCAAATCTAATGGGTCAAATACAAAGAAGCATCTACACTGTCCCCTCCCTTCGGAGACTGGGACACAGGGCAGTATTCCAAAATGATAACAACCCCAAACACACCTCCAAGATGACCAGACCACTGCCTTGCTAAAGAAGCTGAGGGTAAAGGTGATGGACTGACCAAGCATATCTCCAGACTTAAACCCTATTGAGCATCTGTGGGGCATCCTCAAATGGAAGGTGGAGGAGTGCAAGGTCTCTAACATTCACCAGCTCCGTGATGTTGTCATGGAGGAGTGGAAGAGGACTCCAGTGGCAACCTGTGAAGCTCTGGTGAACTCCATGCCCAAGAGGTCTATGTCTATATTTTGAGTTATGTTTAGGGGACAGCAAATTTACACTGTTATATAATATGTCCACTCACTACTTTACATTGTAGCAATGTGTAATTTCTTCAGTATTTTCACATGAAAAGATATAATAACATATTTACAAAAATGTAAGGGGTGTACTCACTTTTGTGAGATACTGTGTATATATATCTATAGATATATAGATATATATATATATCTATAGGTATATATATCTATATATCTATAGATATATATATTGTTCTTCAAACAACATGCAATCAGTTTTTCAAACTGTAACTTCAATGCAATGAGCACAAACCCATTGCATCTCACCTTGGCATGTCGTATGCAAGGCCTAAACACTATTGTATTGGTATCTAGTTCAGATAAAAGAAATGATGATTATATCCCTGCGCTTCAGAGGGACATCATAGTGTGCTAATTTTTATATTAGTAGTGTAGCAGGTGTCCCACTCTGTAACCCTCAAATCACGCCAAGCTGGTTGAAACAATGTACACAGGCTTTCCAGCTGGAGTTAGGGAGAGCTGCCTGCCAGTAGTTGTAAGGGGGATTTTTGTAAGGGGGATTTTTCATTCCCCCTCCTTCTTCCTGTTTTCACTGACTGAGTTAATGTAATATGAGCTGACACACCCATAGCTCTGCATTCAGTGGCCTCTCTTGTGCTCCTATTGGCCGGAAGAGGAAAACCAATTGAGGACACAGTTACAACAGCCAATGGAAGAGATTGTACTGAACCGCAGGGAGAGCTGCAATGGATTCTGGGACATGCAGTTCCCGCACAAAACGGTCCAATAAACTGGTATACAGGGAGAAATACAAACCCCAAGAGGCTTTGCTGACAGGAAAATAAAAGACTCCATTTTGTATCCTGAGGTAAAGTTCAGTCAGCCCTGAGGGAGGGAAGAGACCAGACCTGAGGGGGAGATGCTGTCTCTTGGATGATCTCTCTGCGCGATTCAGGCCTCCACTGCCAGTTGGAATGTCCAGCCTGAGAGAGGGGGATCCCAGGTGTATATCAAGGCGCATCTCCAGTGAACCGCTCCAGTGTGAGGGGACCGGTCGGGTCGCCAGGAATGCCTGCCTGTTCAAGGACGTTCGCTTGGGCCCTGTTCGCAGGAATTGATGAGAGGGCATTTCTGCCCATCTGCAGGAAACAGAGACACTGCACTACAGAAGGAGTTATTTGAACACTGTATACAAACAACATTGTTGGTAGTCATCTTGCTGACTCTTCTAGTACTACGGGGATAAAGAATAAGGTTATCCATTTCTGGGACATTGTATACAGACATCATTGTCCTCTCACCTTGTTGAACAAAATCCTGTCTGTTTCACTTGATAATCTGGGCCAGTTATGTTGTTTGCCCTGCTACACAGGAGTTAAAGTGCACCAACGAAAGTGGCTAGCTGAAGACACCAAATTTTATCTTTGCTTCAAAAGGGGACTGAAGCTATTAGTGCCATACGGATCCATACATATATTCAGGGCTCTGCATATGCATTGGGTGTGTGGGACAGTTTATCTATTAAGTTAAACCATTGTTTATTGATTTGAATAGGTGTATCAAGTTGGACCTGTGGTGTCAGGGGACAATGGAGAGAAGCCTGACACAAAGTCATTCCTCTGCTCTCCTCCTGCCTGGACTCATAGAGCCAATCTGAGTAGAGGTAACAAATCTAATTTGAAGTGCCATATTGTGCTTTATTTACAATTCAAGTGTGCCTCTGCTCTTGGGGACATATTAGTGTTTGGAATCCCCTGAAAGCAGCTTGAGAGCTATATTGCTCTTAATTTCAGTTACTGCTCTCCAGTTGATTGGTTTGAATATATATTGTTACTGTTTGTTACTCTTTTCCATGGAAATATTGCAGTAAAGACAAATTTCTTTGTTTTATCATAACATGTGTTTCTCAATGTTCATTGCACTTACACTTTTGCCAGGTGTGCCAGAGGGGGCTGAGGCTGTTATTGGGGTTGAGAGGCAGAGTAACGGACTAAACTAACTTAAGCAGCTCCTGCTGGGGTATCGCTACAGTAGTATATAATTTACTACATTTACTCGAATGATAGAAAATCATTGTGTTAGTTAATTTAATATTTCACTGACCATGACTATAAAGTATACCTATCATAGAGATGTGGGGTCCTGCTTGTGGAGACACCAGACTCTCATAAAAGTAGGCTGTTATCTTCAACTTTCCTTAGTCTAAGGAATTCCCTTTTAACTCTCTCTAAAACCAGAGATTCCTATAATACATTTTCTAATGGATGGTGATAAAAACCAGCCTACAATTTGAAACAGCAGGATTCAACCTTCATTAAGCCATACACCACTTCCAACTGTTCAATGTATATGTCAGTGAGCCAAGAGCAATATGTACTTCTTGTTTTTTTCTATCAGCAGTGAACAATATTGGAAATACAGAATGGATGAGGCATTTAATTGTCAAGTTCTTACAATTCTTTTCACACAAATTCAAAATAACAAATTAGACAGTCTGCACTTAAGATTAAACCATTGTAAAGGCAGTTATTTTGCTCGCATACAAAAAATAATATTTAGATCCAGTAATAAATATGCTATGTAGAGAATTATTTGCATGTGTTGCTTTTCAGTTTTTGGATGCAGTTTTAGAATAAAAGGTGTTTAACTTGTCACAGAAAAGAATGCTCATTTCTAACAAAAACCTTTCTTCTGTATTGTAAATAGGAAAGTAGTCACAACATACAAGGGTGGCCCCTGTTCCCATATGGATTATTTCTAATTGGAAACCTGAAATTAGCTTAGAATCCTAGCATTATGTTTACTGACTGAAGTCACCTTGTATAACTACAGACATTATGAATAGTTGGTGTATTTTGAAAATATATAGGTTTTGTACTGTTGATTAGTGATGACCCGAACATACCTGGGTTTTGTTCGCAGGAGGTTCATAGAACAGCTCACAATTTCTGAATGTTAATCTAAACATTGTTGAAGTCAATTGGAGCTGAATGTTTAAAATCGATTAACAGTTTTCAAGGCAAGGGACTGTTAATCAAATGGAATGGGGGCTGAGCCCTGCCAAGGTGTACTAATTTAAAAAAAATGTTTAAAAATACCATTTTGTAGGGAGCAGCTGTTTTAATAATGTTTAAAGAGGAACTTCGGTCTGCTCACATAATTTGTAATAAAAACATCTTTGACATTCTGAAGCTTCCCTCCAACCGCTTTGCAAATTATTTTATATATACTGTGATTCTGAACTTGCCAAATATGCTGTAGAAATCTCCCTCCACTAAGTCTGGCTGCAACCATTTTAACTGTGGGCAGCTGAAGCTGCTGCCTGTTCTACTTCCTGGATTTACACAGACACACACAGAGGCATACCTCCAGCTCTGCAGCCCTGCGGCTTTCATTGGCCCTCATGACTCATCCCCCCTCCCTTTCCAGCAAATTCTCACAAGTGTGAGAGAGAGAGAGCTGTGTATGATGTCATAAGCCTAGGCTAATGACCACACAGGAAAGTTAAAACAACAAGGGCAGAAGATTTAATAGATGGAAAGTTGAAAAAATGACTGAAGGTCCGCTTTTAAAGTGTGAGAGAGAGAGCTGTGTATGATGTCATAAGCCTAGGCTAATGACCAGACAGGAAAGTTAAAACAACAAGGGCAGAAGATTTAATAGATGGAAAGTTGAAAAAATGACTGAAGGTCCGCTTTAAAGTTAAACATTATAAATGCCTAATTCCTTTAGAAAACATGCCTGAGAGAGTCCTTAAACCTGTTCATGAAGTGTTGCAGCTGTATGATGTATAAGTGTACTACAGAAAAACTGACATTTCCAAAATAAATACTATTTAAATTGCTGGTAAATTACGGTACTTTTAGGGTACTTTTCCCTGCCAGCTTTGTTCTCTTGGTACATTCATACATTCATACAAGATTCTTAAGGGTCTAGTATGTGTTTTGTGGTACCTCTGGTGGGTCTCCATGCTTTTTTTCTTTTTTTTTTACAAAATAGGGCCAAAAGGGAAATGTAAATTACCATTAATATTTTGTTTTCTTTCTAAACTGCCACTTTTGAAAAAAAAAGCAGAAAAAAAAATCGGAATTCATACCAGACCCCTAGTATCCTTCATGAGCGTTGTGTCTGTTATGTTTTTTAAAGGGACACGCAATGCAAAGATTTAAAAAAAATTATGTAAATTCAAAAAATACCTATTCCAGAACCATATCAGAACACGTGTCTCAACATGGGGACCGCTATTGCAAAGCACCTTGTCCCCATGTTCATGAGGCTCTTCCCCACAACCCTGGCCCAATTAAATATAAGGGGGTCCAGATGCTTCCCCCACCTGAATGAGTAAGAGGTACATGGTACTCCTACTTATTCAAAAGAAAAATGTAACAGTAAATGAAGACACAACACACTTTGACAAGTCCTTTATTTAAAAAAAAATCGACAATGTAAATCCTTTGTCAATCATGTAGTTCAGCAATCATGATAAACAGCACCCACAAAAAAATGCAAACCTGAGACTAAGGCTGACAGCTGATTTGTAAACAAAGGGTTAGGAGTGGTGGCTAATGTCATTGACCAAATATGGTAACAGTCATATTTAGTAGGGATAAGCCCGGTGTTCGCCCGTTCACCGGACAGCAACCAATACGCAGCATTCACGGCAAATTCAAAAGCTGCAGAACGCCGTTAAAGTCTATGGGACACTAACATGAAAAACCAAAAGTGCTCATCTTAAAGGCTTATATGCAAGTTATTGCCATAAAAAGTGTTTGGGGACCCAGGTCCTGCCCCAGGGGGGATGTATCAATGCAAAAAAAAGTTTTAAAAACGACTGTTTTTTCAGGAGCAGTGATTTTAATAATGCTTAAAGTGAAACAACAAAAACAAAATATTCCTTTAAATATCATGCCTGGGGGGTGTCCCTAGTCTGCCTGTAAAGTAGCACATCTTTCCCGTGTTTAGAACAATACCATAGCAAAATTACATTTCTAAAGGAAAAAAGTAATTTAAAACTGCTTGCAGCTGTAATTTATTGTCGGATCCCAGTAATATACATAAAAATCCCCCCCAGTCCATTACCAGGACCTTTGGGTTTGGTATAGATATTAAGGGGAACCCCGCACCAAAATTAAAAAAACTAATTGCGTCGGGGTCCCCCCAAAATCCATACCAGGCTCTTCAGGTCTGGTATGGATATTAAGGGGAACCCCGCACCAAAATAGAAAGAAAAATGGCGTGGGATGGGAGGCTCCCACTGACTGCAGGCTTTCTGCATTCACAGCTGTTATATAGCTGAGGGCGGGGTCACCCAGTGATGTAAACAGGTGACCAGTCCCCTTCTGATGTCATGTGATGTCACGTAATGTCAGAGGGGGTGGGGTCATCCATTTATGTCACCAGGTGGCCCCGCCCTCAGCCATATAACAACTGTCAATGCAGAAAGCCTGAAGACAGTTTTTTCAGTTTTTTTGTTTTTTTTTCTCGGTCCGCCGAAGGCTGTAATCAAAGTTGAATGGACATCGTGGGACTTTTTAAAATTATTTTAATAAAGGACTTGTCCCAAATTGTCTACTGTCATTTTTACTATTTTGACACTTTTTTGGTGAATGTGTAGGGGTACAATGTACCCGATACCCATTCACATAGGGGTGCTGGGATCTGGGGGTTCCCTTGTTAAAGGGTGCTTCCAGATTCCGATAAGCCCCCCGCCCGCAGACCCCCACAACCACCAACGGTTGTGGGGAAGAGGCCCTTGTCCCCATCAACATGGGGACAAGGTGTTTTGGGGGGACCCCAAAGCATCCTCCCCATGTTGAGGGCATGTGGCCTGGTACAGTTCAGGAGGGGGTGGGTGCTCTCTCATCCCCTGTAAATATAAATATAGCGCTTGCAAACACAATAAGTGAAAATAAGAATATATAAAAATATAAATGGTAAAACAAAACAAAGTCCAAAGTAAATGACTCAAGGTGCTCCGATCCAAAGTGAAAGGAAAAGGTGCTTCAGAAAATTCAGGTGCAAAACACCCCCTTATGTGTCCCCACTCACCAAATCAAAATGACCCCCAGCTTTGCAGTCTGGTGGGTCACTTACGGCTTGGTATAGATGCCTTATGCCGCGTACACACGGTCGGACTTTTCGTCTACAAAAGTCCAACGGACGCTGACGGACTAAAGCTGGCTGGTAATCCGATCGTGTGTGGGCTTCTCCGGACTTTCAACGTACTTTTTTAGCCTCAAATCCGACGGACTTTAGATTTGAAACATGCTTCAAATCTTTACGTCGTAACTACGACGGACCCCGAAGTCCGCTCGTCTGTATGCTAGTCCGACGGACAAAAAAACGACGCATGCTCATAAGCAAAAACTAAACGGAAGCACTCGGTCTAGTAAAACTAGTGTTCGTATTGTAGGTAGCACATTCATCACGCTGCAAAATCTGTGATCGTTGAATGCAGCGCATTTTATTTCTTCTTTACGAATGCTCTAAAGAACGAAGGTGTTTTGCTGTTCATAATCAGAGTTCTCCCAAACGGATTTCTGGATTCTTTTTCTCTTTGATCTCATGAATGATATAGTATGCATTTTAAAAACAATGTTTCCATACTAATAATACTTTTTCCCCTTTTTTTTTTTTTTTTAGGTTTGTAAAGTTACCACAAAGAACCCATTATTCTATTTTTTTTTTATAGTGATTATTTTTTAGTTTTTAGATAAAGTTAACCCAAAGCACCGTTTTTGGTTATGTAAATTTTTTTATTTTCAAGACTTACCACTTGAACATTATTAACATTAGTAATGTATTTTTGGTGTGTTTTTTCCAAACTCAATGAGATTGTTGTCCCTTGTTAATTTAACATTGTGTGTAAAATCAATGATTTAAAAGAAAACACATAAAGTCTTTTGCTAAACTCAAAAAAGATCCATTTATTCATGGTCAAAATAAAATAAAGAGGAAGTCAACGCTGGAAAAAGTCGGTGTACAAGAAAATTGGGATCTTGCGGAGTCCATATAAGAGGGAGCACAATCTGGTCCAAGAATCCCAGAGATCAACAGCACCAGCAGATGATCTAGATGTCCCCAGACTGTGGTCCTACAACAGCCTGCGTCTTCTGTCAGACCAGACTGAACCCAGGTCATCACTTTCTTCTCTTCCCTGCAGCCTTTCCTCCACGCTGCCCTGCAGCCTTCCCTGTAGCCTTCTTTTGAGGCTGTGGCTCTGGTGTTTCAGTTGTGGCAGGAGGAGGAGGAGGAGGAGGAGGAGGAGGAGGAGGGGGGCTGCCTCATGTAGTTGGGTGTTTTGTGTTAGCGTGCCCTGCAGCCCCTTATGGATTGTTTCCCCAAATAGGCGCTCACAAATGAGGCGCTGCTCCCAATCCATCTGAAGAAGCCTGCTGGCTAAGTAGCAGCCATAGGATTCTTCCGCTTCGGGGGGGCTCCTTAAAAAACGGGTGGCCTCTTGCATGAGGCGCAGGGATGCGTCCTGTGTGACCATCCCCTTCCTGGCCCTTTTTTTGGGAAGGTGGAGGGGAGGCACTTGGGATTCGGTCAGGCTCCTACTGGGCCCAGCCACCTCACTTGGCCCAGCCACCTCACTGGGAGCAGCCACCTCACTGGGAGCAGCCACCTCACTGGGAGCAGCCACCTCCTGCCTGACACTGGGCCCAGCCTCCTCCAGGATGATGGTGAATCCGGCCTCCTCCAGGCTGTCCATGGGCCTGGTCTCCTCCTGCCTGCCACTTTCCCCACATTCCTCCTGGATGGACTCATCCTGTGTATAAAAAAAGGACAATAGTTTTAGTATATTTTTTTGGGTTCATCAATGACACACAGTTTGCTTCTCATGAATAGCAAATTCAATGTGAATACATCTCTTTAATAAAAGAGTCTAATCAGACACCCTAATTATTTCAAGCAGGTGCCAAACATATTTAGCCACTACTGTCAATTGATATGTATACACAATTTTGAGTGCAAAATTATTTTAGACAATTATAACATCCAGTTAACATCATTAATATTAGTACAGTAAATATTTGTTAAAATAATTTACCTGACTCCAGATGGTCATATCTGGTTCATCCAGGATGGAAGACCCAGCTTGCTCCTCATCAGCCTCTGCTGGGGTGGAGGGAAGGGTGGAGGGAAGGGTGGAGGGAAGGGTTGAAAGTGATGGCCTGGCTTCATTCTGGTCATCAAGAAAACGGAGTTGATTGTAGTACCACAGCCTGGGTACATAAACATCATCTGCTGATGCTCCTGATCTCCTTGATTCCTGGATCTTCTTATGCTCCCTCTTATACATGTTCCTCAAGACCCCAATTTTCTTGAGCAATGTCTCCATTGTTGCTTCCGGGATGGTCGCCTGGACAAAGGACAGAAGTCTCTCCAGCGTTGACTTCCTCACATGCTTTGCATAATACTGAGGGTGTTTCACCTCCCACAAATTCCTCATCTCTCGATATTTAGAAATAAAAGCTGTAAGGAACTCTGGATCCTTAAATAGGGGATTCATTATATCTGGAAAAGATGAAGTCACAAGACAAAAAACACTTTTATTATAGGTTTCTGCTAACCCCTCATCATCTTCTCCCTATGTAGGCCTCATCAATCTATCAAGCCATATAGGCCGCTTGCTACAAAGTCATGACCATAAAACCCAAAAAAAAATATATCTAAAATTACCTTCGTTTTGTAACGTCCTGGTCCACTATCACCTACGCACAGAACGTACGTACGACACGTGCGCAAGGGCCCTCTTTACACACTACGCATGTGTGAAACTCCGCCTGCGTCGCCCGCCCCTGACGTTCGAAATTAACTCATGTTCTCCGCCCCCTAATTCGACGCACAGAACGTACGTACGACACGTGCGCAAGGGCCCTCTTTACACACTACGCATGTGTGAAACTCCGCCTGCGTCGCCCGCCCCTGACGTTCGAAATTAACTCATGTTCTCCGCCCCCTAATTCGACGCACAGAACGTACGTACGACACGTGCGCAAGGGCCCTCTTTACACACTACGCATGTGTGAAACTCCGCCTGCGTCGCCCGCCCCTGACGTTCGATTTTAACTCATGTTCTCCGCCCATTTTTTGTTACGGCGCGTAGTGGAGTAAATAATGGCGGAGACACCTGACATGTTGACGACCTCAGGTAGTGGAGA
Organism: Aquarana catesbeiana; assembly: GCF_042186555.1. Taxonomy (NCBI): domain Eukaryota; kingdom Metazoa; phylum Chordata; class Amphibia; order Anura; family Ranidae; genus Aquarana; species Aquarana catesbeiana. The sequence continues at coordinate 243,312,079 of NC_133325.1, read as the reverse complement.
CAGCCCGGAGGCTGGAACGTCAACAAAATCTGTGAGGCCTAGATTTAAGGCCTCTAATATGAGTTTTAAAGAGATGGTGGAGATGGTGGTCATTCTTCACAAAGACGACTATGATGGGAAGTATGGGCCGTACGCACGGCCAAATTTGCGCAAGGCCAAAATAATGGCGAAGGTCGTGGACACTTTGCAGGCATCTTTTGGGGTCCAGCGCTCCAGAGATCAACTTCGAAAAAGATGGTCTGACCTGAAACTCAGGGAGCCGGATCAATACAGACGTATCCGGAAAGTTCTTAAAAAAAGTAAGTACTTGTCGTGTTTTTCTCTTGTGTTTATTACCTTGTATACTGCTCCATGTGCTTTTCCTTCCTATACGATTTTTTGTTCATCGTTTTAAACGATCTTTTAATAAACCTCGTTACATATCTATAGATAGATCTATCTATATATATATATATATATATATATATATATATATATTATATAGATATAGATATATAGATATAGATAGATATAGATATATAGATATATATAGATATATAAAGATATAGATAGATATATAAAGATATATATATATATATAGAGAGATATGTATAGAGATATATATAGAGATATATATAGAGAGAGATATATATAGAGATATATATATATAGAGAGAGAGAGAGAGAGAGAGAGAGAGAGAGAGAAATATATAGAGAGAGAGAAATATAGAGATAGGTAGATAGATAGATATAGAAATGTAAAACATTCTTTTTGAATATTTTAAGTTATCTTTTTTTTTTTTCTTTACATTTAGTTAGATATTTATAGATTTTGTTCCAGATATAGAGAGAGAGAGAGAGAGATCAAAAGATTATTAACTATATTTTGAGATATTGATATCTAGATATCTATCTATCCGATATGTCTTTATAATTTTAAATATTGAGGTAAAATAGGAACTCTACACAAACCACTTCACTACAAATGTTGGAAAATTACTATGTACTAAAATATCTGTGTGCTAAGTAGATTAATAATTTTTTGTTTCACATAGGGGAAAAATCACTCAGCCAAAAAGAAGACAGTCCACCCCAAGCCAAACATGATTGGGAAATCAGCCCAAGCCCCACTGAGGATGTGGAGGAAGGAGAGGTGAGCGACATGGGCACCCCACCAGGTGAGTGTCTGACACACCAGCTTACGGTAATCTATGCATGGCTGCCTTTTGTTTAATGTAATTTTTCTACTCTATTTTAGGGGATCTTGTTGTGCTTGATTCAAGCAACAGCGCCACCCCCGAGGATGTGGAGGAATTATGCTACATGGGCACCCCACCAGGTCAGTGTCTGAGACAACAGCTTTATTATGGTAAGGTAAACTATGTATGTGTGCATATTTCTAAATACATTTTTTGGTTTCATTCCATTTTAGGTACAAGAAGTGACTATTTCACCTCAGAAAGTGCCCAACGGCTAATTGGTCAAATAATGGCCTGGAATAAGGACATGGATGAAATGCGTAATCGGCTGGATCGTATGCAGCAGGAAATGAAGGACATGATTGATGTTTTGGGTCGAATCTAAATGCCCTTTTTGAAACCCCAAAACATCAATCATGTCCTTCATTTCCTGTTTTGCTGACCCCATTCTGGGCCTTCTCTTTATTTTTTTGGCTGAACATAAATGGCTGTTTAACCTAATTTAAAAAAGGAGGGCTGTTTCTCGAAAATACATAAAAAATCTACAAAAAAATAAAACTTGATTTTCTCAAAAACCCCAAAAAAAAATAAAAATTGATTTTAAAAAACCAAAAAAAAAAACAAAACTTGATTTTAAAAAAAACAAAAAAAATAAAAAAACTTGATTTTAAAAAAACCAAAAAAAAAAACAAAACTTGATTTTCAAAAAACCAAAAAAAAAAAAATAAAACTTGATTTTCAAAAAACCAAAAAAAATAAAAAACTTGATTTTCAAAAAACCAAAAAAAATAAAAAACTTGATTTTCAAAAAACAAAAAAAATAAAAAAACTTGATTTTCAAAAAAACAAAACAAGTAAAAAACTTGATTTTAAAAAACCAAAAAAACAAAAAAAAATAAAAAACTTGATTTTCAAAAAACACAAAAAAAAATAAAACTTGATTTTAAAAAACCAAAAAAAAAAACAAAACTTGATTTTAAAAAACCAAAAAAAAAACAAAACTTGATTTTCAAAAAACCAAAAAAAAAAAAAAATAAAACTTGATTTTCAAAAAACCAAAAAAAATAAAAAACTTGATTTTCAAAAAACCAAAAAAAATAAAAAACTTGATTTTCAAAAAACAAAAAAAATAAAAAAACTTGATTTTCAAAAAAAAAAAACAAGTAAAAAACTTGATTTTAAAAAACCAAAAAAACAAAAAAAATAAAAAAAAAGCCTGTTTGTGAAAATCAAAAAGCCAAAAATATTTTTTTGTGGATTAGGTAGAAATATTTAAATATAATTATATTTTTCTACATTATTAAGATATCATTATATTTTTGTCTATGAACATTTTATACTAAATGCAGAACTGAATGCATAACAACCATTAATAAAAACATCTCCTTATAGGAATTAAATAAATGTGTGGTTTGTTATTTCAATGCTCAGTATCAGTTTGGTTATAATTGTCAAAAAGTTGTTTACAGTGGCAATGGAGCTTATTTAGACATTTAAAATGAAAATACAGTTGGCACTACAACTGCTCGACCATAACCTAGGAGAAAGCCCAAAAGAAAGGCAAGCAATAAATATAATTCAAGATTTCATCAATATTTTTTTTATTGTAAAAAATTAAATATCCTGGCCCATTGCAATGGCCCCCCTACCCATAAAATAATTAACATATTGCTGTCTAACTTGACGGGCACTTTGGGGGGCCAAGCCAGTACGGACAGTATCCAGGCCCGTAAGGTTGGCATCTATAATAAGTCCGGCCTCAGGCCCAACTGTGCCTATATAATTCTGAGAATGTTTGTTTAAAAAGTTGTGCAGAATGCAGCACGATAAAATGATAAAATTAAGTTTGTATTCCGCCAAATTAATGGCTGTTTGAAACAGGCGGAACCGGCTGGCCAGAATTCCAAACGCATTCTCAACCACTCTTCTAGCTCTGGCCAGCCGGAAATTAAAAACCCTCCTCTCCGGGGTGAGGGTTCTTTGGGGGAATGGCCTCATGAGGTGCTTGCTGAGAGCGAAGGCTTCATCGGCAATGAAGACAAAGGGGAGTCCTTCCACATTATCCGCATCAGGTGGCAATCCCAGGCCACCACTCTGGAGACGCTGGCAGAACTCCGTCTGGGCAAATACTCCTCCATCCGACATCCGGCCATTCTTCCCCACGTCCACATATAAAAAATCATAGTGTGCCGACACCACCGCCATTAAAACAATACTGTGGAACCCTTTATAATTGAAATAGTATGACCCCGAATGGGGTGGTGGCACAATGTGGACATGTTTCCCATCTATAGCCCCTCCACAATTGGGAAAGTCCCAACGGCTGGCAAAATGGGATGCCACAGTCTGCCATTCCTGTGGCGTTGAAGGAAACTGGGGAATCAAACAAGAAAACCAAAATCAATTAATTTGGAAGCTAACATTGCAAGAAAATTAGACAATTAAAAACATTATTCCCCAGCATCAGTATAACATTCAATAATTTAATTCTTCTGGAATAACTAATATGGAAAGGCACACTTATCAGATTGCTCACCCCCTCTGATGGAACATTGATTACATTTTAGGGGGTTGTGAAATCCCTAAAAAAGATTACTTTTAGGACACGCAGGAATTTAGGGACTAAAAAGGCTACAAGACTGCAGTTGTCGCACTCTGCAGGTGCAGTTGCTAACCAGCTTACAGTAAATGAGGTAATGTAAAAAGGCATTCATGTTGCAAGGAGTACACAATCACATGCAAGGGCAATTAATGAAAACACTTTGAGGCTTGCATATGATTTGATGATGGAAATCAGCAGAGCTTCTGCTCATTTACTAAAGCACTGGAACAAATGCACTTGTAGAGTGCACATGCATTTTGCAAAGTGCAACATATATTTGCTTTAGACAAATCAACACCACAGAACATTCAAGCTAATTTTTACGAGGGTGGGGGGGGGGGGTTGTGAAATCTAGATAATTGCTAATTAGCAGCACACTATTTGGAGTGAGTTTAGGTGGGGGGGGTTGGGAAATCTAGATAATTGCTAATTAGCAGCACACTATTTGGAGTGAGTTTAGGTGGGGGGGGGTTGGGAAATCTAGATAATTGCTAATTAGCAGCACACTATTTGGAGTGAGTTTAGGTGGGGGGGGGTTGGGAAATCTAGATAATTGCTAATTAGCAGCACACTATTTGGAGTGAGTTTAGGTGGGGGGGGGGGTTGGGAAATCTAGATAATTGCTAATTAGCAGCACACTATTTGGAGTGAGTTTAGGTGGGGGGGGGTTGGGAAATCTAGATAATTGCTAAATAGCAGCACACTATTTGGAGTGAGTTTAGGTGGGGGGGGTGTGAAATCTAGATAATTGCTAATTAGCAGCACACTATTTGGAGTGAGTTTAGGTGGGGGGGGGTTGGGAAATCTAGATAATTGCTAATTAGCAGCACACTATTTGGAGTGAGTTTAGGTGGGGGGGGGGGTTGGGAAATCTAGATAATTGCTAATTAGCAGCACACTATTTGGAGTGAGTTTAGGTGGGGGGGGTTGGGAAATCTAGCTAATTGCTAATTATAAGCACACTAAATACACTCAAACAAAATACATTCAAAATGAGTAGACTAGGTGGATATGTTCCCATCACTTCATGCTGGGGAGGTTATTGAAGGAAAATATACATGCATGACAAAAAATAACAGGAAAAAAATCCAGCATGTGTGAGGATAAAAAGGGGACATTCACACTATATTGCAATGATGGTAAGTAGTGTTTGAAGCAAGAAATACATTACATTATCAAAGATTACATAAAAGAACATGTGATGCTAATAAAAGAAAAATATCTTACCTTAATATAGTCCTTCTGCAGGACCTGGATGATGGCAGAACAGGTCTCTGGGATAATGATCCCCAGAGCCTGGGGGGAGATGCCTGTCGAGAACTTAAGGTCCTGCAGGCTTCTCCCTGTGGCCAAATACCGCAAGGTAGCGACCAGCCTCTGCTCCGGAGTGATGGCTTGCCTCATGCAGGTATCCTGCCTGCTGATATAGGGGGTCAGCAAAGCCAACAAACGGTCAAAAACGGGGTCCGTCATCCGGAGAAAGTTCCTGAAATCCTCAGGATTATTCTCACGGATCTCACGGAGCAAAGGCATGTGACAGAACTGGTCACGCTGAAGCAACCAATTCTTGGTCCATGAACTCCTCCTCGCCCTGTTCATGGACTGGTCTTGGGCTGAAGAATAAACTACAGCACCAAGCACATACAATGCACGAGCTCGACGACGAGTACGTACAGGTAACATGGTTTCAAAACGGTCGGCTGGTCAGAACGCACTAAACAGAACGCACTGAGGAACAGCAAGGCCTGTGAAGAGCGACCTGAAAATCAGGAACGAGCGGCCAATAAAACAAAGATTTCTCAATGCCAACTGACCAAACGCACTGAAAAGCAGATACAAACCTCACAAGCACAGACTGAACAACAGTTAAAACGAACTGAAAAATACGAGTCTCACAAGCGCGAATCGTCTCTCACCAAACTTCTACTAACACGAGATAAACACGAGATTAGCAGAAGGAGCCCAAAGGGTGTCGTACGGGCTATTGAACTTCCGTTTTATAGTCTCGTCGGACTTGGTGTACGTCACCGCGTACTAGGCTGTCGTACTTTTGTGTGGTCGTGTGTAGGCAAGTCCGTTCGTAAGAAAGTCTGCCGCAAGTCCGCCGAAGGTACGTCGGAAGTATGTCGGACAGGCTGTCGGACTTTTGTAGACGAAAAGTCCGACCGTGTGTACGCGGCATTAGAGTGTCGGGTAAGAAGTCAGGTCATCAGATCCAGGATTCCTTGGTGAAGTTACTCAGTCAGGCAAACAATGCAAAGCCTGTATGCAGAGCTAAAAAAGATCCGTGGTGCTCAGTCACTTTGGATTGGAGCACCTTGGGTCACTTACTTTGGACTTTGTTTTGTTTTACCATTTATATTTGTATATATTCTTATTTTCACTTATTGTGTTTGCAAGCGCTATATTTATATTTACATGTTTTTCAAGTGATTAGCACTTTGTGTATAGCAGCTGCATTTTTTATTCACTAAAGTTTTTTGTAACACCATTAGCGCAAGTATATATTTAGTATATATATTTTTTTCACGCTCTCTCATCCCCGCCTTTTCCGGCTGCCTGCCAGGTTGCGTGCTTGGATAAGGGTCTGGTATGGATTTTGGGGGGACCCCTACGCCATTTTTTTATTTTGGCGTGGAGTTCCCCTTAATATTCATACCAGACCTGAAGGGCCTGGTATAGATTTTGGGGGACCCCCACGCAATTTGTTTTTTAAATTTTGGTGCGGGGTTCCCCTTAATATCCATACCAAACCCAAACCCATGACATTTTTTTTCAATGATTTTTATCTATATTGCCACGACCCAACAATACATTACAGCCGCGAGCAGTTTTGGATTCTAAATTTTTTCCTTTAGAAATGTCATTTTGCTGCAGTACTGTTCTAAACACGGGAAAGATGCGCTATATAGGAATATTTCATTTTTATTGTTTCACTTTAACCACTTCAGCCCCGGAAGATTTGGCTGCTGAACCAGGGCATTTTTTGCGATTCGGCACTGCACCGCTTTAACTGACAATTGCACGGTCGTGCAAAGCTGCACCCAAACAAAATTTGATCATCTCTTTTTATTTTTTGCGCGATAAACAAAAAAGAGCGACAATTTTGAAAAAACACAATATTTTGTACTTTTTGCTGTAATAAATATCCCCCTTTTTTTTTTAAAGCTATTTTTTTCTCAGTTTAGGCTGATATGTATCCTTCTACATTTTTTTGGTAAAAAAAATCGCAATAGGCTTGATTGGTTTGCGCAAAAGTTATAGCGTCTACAAAATAGGGGATAGATTTATAGAATTTTTATTATTATTTTTTTTTACTAGTAATGGCGGTGATCTAAAAATTTTTATCAGGACTGCAACATTATGGCGGACACATCGTACACTTTTGACACATTTTTGGGACCATTGGCATTTAGACAGCGATCAGTGATATAAAAATGCACTGATTACTGTAAAAATGTCACTGGCAGGGAAGAGGTTAACACTAGGGGCGATCAAGGGGTTAACTGTGTTCCCTGTGTCTGTTTCTAACTGTATGGAGAGGGGACTGACCTAGAGGAAATTACAGATCGTGATTCCTAGCTATCTGGAACTCACGATCTGTCTCTCCTCACAGAACAGAACAGGGATTTGTGTGTTTACACACAGATGTCCCTGTTCTGCCTCTCGTGCCTGAGATCGACTGTCGGCCACGAGCATCGGCACCCCCTGAGTCCAGCAGATACCTGCTATCCCGCTTAAAGGAGCCGACGTATAGCTACGACGGCTCGTGGGATCGTGCCAACCTGTCGCAGTATAATGACAGTGGTTGGTCAGCAAGCGGTTAAGCAATATTAAAATTACTGCTCCTGAAAAAACGGTAGTTTTTAAAACTTTTTTTTGCATTGATGCATGTCCCCTGGGGCAGGACCCGGGTCCTCAAACACTTTTTATGGCAATAACTTGCATAGAAGCCTTTAAAATTAGCACTTTTGATTTTTCATATTCGTGTCCCATAGACTTTAACGGTGTTTGCGTGTTCGTACAAATGTTTTGCCTGTTCGCAAGTTCTGGTGCGAACCGAACCAGGAGGTGTTCGGCTCATACCTATTATTTAGTTAGTAATCTCAGCCACCGTTCTCACCCCTTTGTTTACATTCAACTGTTAGCCAGGACTCCCTGGCTGGAATTGGTGATGTCAGTACTGCACTGCTCACTGTTCTTCTTGCTGGAGGCTCTGACACAAGGAAGCACAACCCTGCCTCTAATAAAAGCTTGCCTCCACACTCCTCCTTCCTACTAGCAATACTGGTGAATAGTCCTTTGTCCTCTGCCTGCCTTTTATAGGAACAGCTTCAAAGTTAATTGTTTTGAATACGTAAAAAAACGAGCCCACTGTTACATTTGCTAAATTGCATGTCCACATTTCTCAACTGTTTCTTGTTTAAAGGAAATCTGAACTGATAAAATATGGTATTAAGAATGCTTTTAACACCCTCTCCACCTGAAAAGGCTAGCTGCCTGGTTTCCATGTTGAATTAGTGAATTCAGCATTTCCAGAGTCACAGACTTGCAACAAGTGTTCAGATCAAAAGAGATCATTTCAGTCTGACTTTGATTCCTGCATGCTTGTTTTAGGTTAGCGATGCAAAGTATTGAAGACAGACAGGTAACTAGCATTTTCAGCAGTCAATATATTTCTCTCAGTATAGTTATCATATGCCATGAAAACAATATGGTCCACAGTGTACAGCAATTAGGCAACGCAAATACAATTTTTAAAACATGATAAATTAGTGTTGTAAATTTAGAAAAAGGATTTTGTTTTCAGATATGGAAATTCTGTATACTGTAAATATAAATACATCTAGCCAAAAAGCCTGCTTTGTTAGTCTTAACAAATCCTTTAATATCTGTTGATGTATGTGTTTTTATTGCAAAGGCTCTTTGCTGGGAAGATACATGATTCTAATAATAGTTTATAATTCTCTGGACATTGTGAGAGACTCAGCGTATTAATCATCATGTTTAATTATCAACACAACTAAGATGTATAGAAACTTGTATGTATGTAACTGGTAAATATTATGGAGATTTTTTTGGAGATTATAGAGATTTTTTTTCTTTAGTGACATGACTGACTACAGTAAGGAATTTGGCAGATTTATATTCACTAATACTATAAGATACATTAAAAAAAAGTGTTTATATTTGATTTTTTAATAAATTCAAGATCAATCACTGTGCTAGTAAAGATAATAAAGAAGCTGACGTAAATTGTATGGTGACAATAAAAAGCATAAAAAATAGGTAGAACCAGCGCTAAGAGCATAACATTAAAGGTAAAAGTCCATATTGTTTAGGATAAAGTTCTTGTTCAGGGAAAAAAACTGGAACCACCCACGATGTAGACAGAGACACAATTAGGTGAGCACGAACTTACCTCCACTGAACATAAACACACCAGGCCTCTTACCAAAAAGAATGGACCACTAAATTACAGGTGGTCAAACAAGCATAATAAATCCACAGAACCACCAAACAATTTCATGAAAATCATAGATGGCTTGGTCTTGTAGTCTCCTCCCCTCGTTCCTCTGCTCTTCTGACCTTTGCTCACCTGAGCGAAGGTCAGCCAGCTGCCTTGACTGATGGCAGTCTCAGCGTCTCAGCGAGCCGCTGAAATGGCCGCTCCCCGCCCCTCCACAGCTCAGCGCTCCAATGAGCATGGAGGAGCAGAGAACAGAGATGCCAGCTGACAGTCAGCAGCTCTCCCCTCGGGGAGGAGGAGAGAACCGAGCCATCGACGTTGTTCAGTGGCTCAGTTCTCAGTGCAGAGACACCGGGGGACAGCTGCAGCATCAGTCTGATCTGCATCCACCTAGGTAAGTATGATTATCCAAAAAAAAACAAAAAACATACTTCTCTTTTAAATGTATGACTTGAACAAAAGTAAGGCCCCATGCATACTGAACGTTAATTAAAATGTTCTAAAACATGGGTATCTCTAGCAGGAGAACACTGCAGTAAAAAACAAGTTTTGCCGAGTTTTTGCCCATACGTTTAGTTGCATTTAGCCGTGTTTAGCCACATCAGCATTTAGAAGCATTTTTAAGCTAAAACACTCCCCTCAGTCATTGTTTAGTTGTGTAGTCGCCATTTTAAAAAGCAGAGAGAGCACTGTATTGTTCAGCAACTATCTTTCTTTCCTGGTGAGTCCATGCTACTAATTCTGCTAAGGAGGGTGAGAAGACAGAAACAGTTGGAGAAGAGAAGCAGCCATCAACGATTCTTGACCATCATTTGATATTCTGTGTCTATCCTCTGGATATTTTGCCAATATGTTCACAAGGCTGCATAGTTATCCATAGAAATGTTTTTAATGTACGCGCATGTCCATTACATCTTTTGATGATATTCTGGAGAGGCTCCGACCAGGACTAACAAGAATGGACACCCAGATGAGAATGAGCGTTTCACCAAAGGAACGTCTTCTCGTAACATGTTATTATTATTATTTCATTGCCTATTATTTTTTTTTGTCTACATATCCATAATTTCTTCCCCCCCCTTTTTTTCCAGCATGTAATTTTTTTAATTATTCAAATATATATTTTTACATTTTTAATATTTTTTTTCCTAATTTTTTTGTTTCAATTTTTTTTATTTGATACTTTATTCATATGTATATTATGTCCAATATTATTTATTTCTGGTGACAGGACAAACTTTTGCTTCTTTGCACCATTACTTTCTCATGGGTGTCTCCATGGTGGCCAAAGTGACTGGGAAAATCCGTTTGGCACTGTGAAAGGCCTCTACCCTGTACAATGGAGCCAAGTCGGCCAGTGGTCATCATGGCGGATGAGGCGTTTGGACTGGCTGAGAATTTATTGCGGCCATACACAGGAAATGCTTCACTATCATCTCAGCCCTGTCCATAGGGTTGTTAAATGTGCTTTTGTTGTCTGCGCAGCAAAGTGGAGAGTACTGCTGTCTTGAAGGCAGCTGGACATCGAAAATGCCATTTAAGAGGTACTGGCCTGCTGTGTCCTTCATAATTTTCTTTGGGACAAGCAGAGAAGCAGTGAAGAGCCAGCACCAGCAAATCCAAGTCAACGTGTCCAGTTTATAGACTTACAGTCAACTAGACAGGTTATGACTATTCACAACCGGTTTGCTGAGCTTTTGTATCACCTGAGGGTAAATTGTTGTTCATGATCAGCATGTGTAATGCTACGCCTTTGATTTGCATGTTTTTAGCTTAAAGTTCTCATAATAAAAAAAAAATATTTAAAATGATTAAAAGTAATCTAATACTTTTTTTTTCTTTTCTGTTCTCTGGGTGGGTTTATATTTGTCTAGCGGTGGCTCTCACTACTGCCTATTGTTATAACTGTTGTAATTTTGAAACTTCATCATACCATGGGGGCCATGGTATGATGGAGCAAAGACTCTCCATATGAATAGCTAGCTCAGGGCAGTCTTACAGCTTGGGAAATCCATGTGGGCATTGGGGGAGATAGTAGGTTGTAGTAGAATGGTCTGAATATGAATGGATAGGTGGGGGCAGGTGTTGAGGATGGGGATGGTTATATGTTGCAAGATATGTGGCTGCTGAAGCCCTAGGGCAGGATCTTGAAACAAAATGGTACTGAGTTTCGCACCCTATATTGCATGGCCACAACATACCTGTTATCCATGTATTTCTTCTCAAGGTCCCCACTGATGTCCTTAAGAATATGATATATGTTTCAGCAGAAGCTGGTGTGGGGATTTTTGGGATCCAACAGAGGATGGGAATACTTTTATAGCATGGGGCGGGATTAAGAGCAATGAGCCATGACTGGATACAGTCATCATGACAGCGTTCAATCATGGCTCTGACAGTGCTCTGTGCCCTGATTGGGTGAAGCTTTCATTGCTTCAGCCAATCGGGGCTTTCAATGCACTAAGCAGCAGAGCAACAGCAGCGCAGTGCATTGTGGTCGTTCGACAGGCCGAACAAACAGTTTAACAACCCTATAATTTGGTTGTTCAGAGGACATTCGAACAGCCAAAGTTCGGCTCAAACTCATGCTCGGGCCGAATCATTCCCCCATCCCTACTCTCTCCTGTTGGCGATCATCGAACGACAAAGAAAGCCCAGCTGTGTACTATACACATGCATATTTTTGTTTGGAGCTGTGGCACTGGTGTGTGCTGCCTTCTCTTCAGTTAGATCTCTTCGCAATGACTTCCACCGTGTACTTATAGCTTTCAGTAAAAAAAATAAAAAATACATTTAAAAAAGGTTACTATCTTGTAGTCATGGACAACATAACATAAGTATTTTGCAAGTGAAAAAAAATATTCACTTACTCCTATATTTTATCTGTGATTTGCTAAACTGATCCCAATTTGGCACGAAATTCTTGGTTATGTCCATCCACAATTTTCCTTTGTCCATTCTGTCATGGTAACATGGATGGGACACTTCCCACAGTTCGGGATGTGATTAGATCCATTTGGCAAACTTCACTAGTTCACTAGCCAATCTTGCAGCAACCTTCCTATAACTCCACACGGCTCAAAATTTAGATCCTTCCAGCTCAGGCAAAGAAAGACAACGCAGCAAAGGACAGTGGAAACTGTACATAGGAATTTCCTGTATGTAGATGTTGCTTGTGTCCAATAAGATAGCTTAGCTCCTGTAAATGTGGCTAAATGGTAGTAGTGTTAAGCCCAGGGCCGGACTGGCCTACTGGGATACCGGGATATTTCCCGGTAGGCTGTCTGCACTTAGTACCGCTGGGGCCGCTTTTGGCTCGGAGCTTGGCTGGCTGCCTGTATCAGCAATATAAAGAGCAGCGGCGGCCGTCGTACTATGCAATGGCTGTGTGTCTCCTCCGATCTGGCGCCGGCGCACCGCCCACTCAACTAAGTAATATGCCTCTGTGTGCCTGAGGGGAGGAGCAGGAAAACGCCATGCTGCTTGATTTTTCCCTTCGTGACTCGTCCCGTGTGGCGCCAGCACCGCCCACCAATCTGCACGAGGAGAATAGAAGTGAACGGCCGGCCGTTAAGGTACAAAAAAAAAGCTGTATACCATCAAACACTGCCACTGTGCCATCAAACGCAGCCTCTGTACCCATAAATTGCTGCCACTGTGCCCTGCCCATCAAACGCAGCCACTGTACCCATAAATTGCTGCAACTGTGCCCCATCAAACGCAGCCACTGTACCATCAAACTGCAGCCACTGTACCCATCATTTGCAGCCACTGTGCCATCAAGCGCAGCCACTGTACCCATCAATTGCCGCCACTGTGCCCATTAAATGCTGCCACTGTGCCCATCAAATGCAGCCACTGTACCATCAAACGCAGCCACTGTACCCATCGATTGCAGCCACTGTGCCCATTTAACGCAACCACTGTGCCATCAAGCCCAGCCGCTGTACCCATAAATTGCCACCACTGTGCCCATTAAACACAGTCACTGTGCCTATCAAACGCAGCCACTGTACCCATAAATTGCCACCACTGTGCCCATTAAATGCAGGCACTGTGCCCATAAATTCCTGCCACTGTGCCATCAAACACAGCCACTGTGCCATCAAACGCAGCCACTGTACCCATCAATTGCAGCCACTGTGCCCATTAAACGCAGCCACTGTACCCATCGATTGCAGCCACTGTGCCCATTAAATGCAGCCACTGTGCCATCAAGCTCAGCCACTGTACCCATAAATTGCCACCACTGTGCCCATTAAACACAGCCACTGTGCCCATCAATCGCAGCCACTGTGCCCATAAATTGTCACCACTGTGCCCATTAAACGCAGCCACTGTGCCCATCAAACACAGCCACTGTGCCATCAAGCCCAGCCACTGTACCCATAAATTGCCACCACTGTGCCCATTAAACACAGCCACTGTGCCCATCAAATGCAGCCACTGTACCCATAAATTGCCACCACTGTGCCCATTAAACGCAGCCACTGTGCCCATAAATTCCTGCCACTGTGCCCATCAAACACAGTCACTGTGCCATCAAATGCAGCCACTGTACCCATCAATTGCAGCTACTGTGCCCATTAAAGGCAGCCACTGTACCCATCGATTGCAGCCACTGTGCCAATTAAACGCAGCCACTGTGCCATCAAGCCCAGCCACTGTACCCATGAATTGCCACCACTGTGCCCATTAAACACAGCCACTGTGCCCATCAAACGCAGCCACTGTACCCATAAATTGCCACCACTGTGCCCAATAAACGCAGCCACTGTGCCCATAAATTCCTGCCACTGTGCCCATCAAACACAGCCACTGTGCCATCAAATGCAGCCACTGTACCCATCAATTGCAGCTACTGTGCCCATTAAAGGCAGCCACTGTACTCATCGATTGCAGCCACTGTGCCCATTAAATGCAGCCACTGTGCCATCAAGCCCAGCCACTGTACCCATGAATTGCCACCACTGTGCCCATTAAACACAGCCACTGTGCCCATCAAACGCAGCCACTGTACCCATAAATTGCCACCACTGTGCCCATTAAATGCAGCCACTGTGCCCATAAATTCCTGCCACTGTGCCCATCAAACACAGCCACTGTGCCATCAAACGCAGCCACTGTACCCATCAATTGCAGCCACTGTGCCCATTAAGCACAGCCACTGTGCCATCAAGCCCAGCCGCTGTACCCATAAATTGCCACCACTGTGCCCATTAAACACAGCCACTGTGCCCATCAAATGCAGCCACTGTACCCATAAATTGCCACCACTGTGCCCATTAAACGCAGCCACTGTGCCCATAAATTCCTGCCACTGTGCCCATCAAACACAGCCACTGTGCCATCAAACGCAGCCACTGTACCCATCAATTGCAGCCACTGTGCCCATTAAACACAGCCACTGTGCCATCAAGCCCAGCCACTGTACCCATAAATTGCCACCACTGTGCCCATTAAACGCAGCCACTGTGCCCATCAAACGCAGACACTGTACCCATAAATTGCCACCACTGTGCCCATTAAATGCAGCCACTGTGCCCATAAATTCCCCCCACTGTGCCCATCAAACACAGCCACTGTGCCATCAAATGCAGCCACTGTACCCATAAATTGCCGCCACTGTGCCCATCAAACGCAGCCACTGTGCCATCAAGCGCAGCCACTATACCTATAAATTGCCACCACTGTGCCCTGCCTATCAAACGCAACCACTGTACACAAAAATTGCTGCCACTGTGCCCCATCAAACACAGCCACTGTACAAGCAAACGCAGCCACTGTACCCATAAATTGCCGCCACTGTGCCCATTAAACGCTGCCACTGTACCATCAAACGCAGCCACTGTGCCCATCAAACGCAGCCACTGTACCATCAAACGCAGCCACTGTACCCATCAATTGCAGCCACTGTGCCCATTAAATGCAGCCACTGTACCATCAATCCCAGCCACTGTACCCATAAATTGCCACCACTGTGCCCATTAAACGCAGCCACTGTGCCCATAAATTCCTGCCACTGTGCCCATCAAACACAGCCACTGTGCCATCAAACGCAGCCACTGTACCCATCAATTGCAGCCACTGTGCCTATTAAACACAGCCACTGTGCCATCAAGTGCAGCCATTGTACCCATAAATTGCCACCACTGTGCCCATTCAACGCAGCCACTGTGCCCATCAAACGCAGCCAATGTACCCATAAATTGCCACCACTGTGCCCATTAAACGCAGGCACTGTGCCCATATATTCCTGCCACTGTGCCCATCAAACTCAGCCACTGTACCCATAAACTGCCGCCACTGTGCCCATCAAACGCAGCTGATGTGCCATCAAGCACAGCCACTGTACCTATAAATTGCCATCACTGTGCCCATTAAACGCTGCCGCTGTGCCCATTAAATGCAGCCACTGTGCCCATCAAACGCAGCCACTATGCCATCAAACGCAGCCACTGTAACCATCAATTGCCGCCAGTTTGCCCCATCAATTGCCGCCAGTTTGCCCCATCAATTGCCACCAGTTTGCCCATCAAATCCTGCCAGTGTCCCCCCCGCCCGGCACTTACCTGTCTCAGGTCAGCGGGTTGCTCCACGCTCCCTCTGATAGGCATCCAATCACAGTGCCTGTCGTTTCAGCCAATCAGGTGACAGGTAACCAGACCCAGTGCACTTGATTGGCTGAGAGGTGGGTCAGTGTTAGGGAAGCGATTTATTTGATTTCCTAGCACAGCATTGTGTAAGCAGCGAACGCACAGCAGTGTGTCCGCTGTTTACCAGTTTGGAAGCCTATTAGAGCCGACGGCTTTAATCAGGCACTTCTAAAAACACCCCCGCCGCTGTAATTCAAATGCCCGATGGCCGACAAGGGGCTGGACACCTAAATAGGGGGCGGCAGCAGCGACAATAGATAGATTCATGCAATGCATGAATCTGTCTATTGAAGATTGATGGGTGCAATGGACGCACTGCCACTGCCCAGTTGTATTTCCCCTGGGTGGGGAAATACCACCATGTTTTACATTATACATCCCTATACACTGTGTGCCCTATAAAAAGGAGGTGGGCATTAGGGACAGAGTGGTGTGCAGGCAATTTTTTTTATTTTTTGTGTGCATTACTGGGCACTTTCACCCCCTTCCTTCCCAGGCCAATTTTCAGCTTTCAGCGCTGTCACACTTTCAATGACAATTGCGCGGTCATGCAATGCTGTTCACACAAATAGAGCTTTCTTTTGGTGGTATATATTCATGACTCAGTTTTTTATTTTTTGCGATATAAGCGGAAAAAAAGAGCAGAAATTTGGAAAAAAAAACAATATTTTCTTCTTTCTATTTTAAAAGAAATCCAATAAAATCTAATTTTGTCATAAATGTAAGCCAAAATGTATTCTGCTACATGTCTTTGGTAAAAAAAAATCCTGTTAAGTGTATAATAGTTGGTTTGTGTGATCACGGACATATGTACGCAGATGATCATGTACAGATGTGCGCAGGTGATCACGGACATGTGTGCAGATGATCATTGGGACATATGATTTTACTGTTACATATGTGGGGGACAGGTGTGTGGGGACAGTGTTTTGGGGACTTTCTGTGTTTACATTGTGTTGGGACATGTGTGGGGACAGTAGGCTGGTGATCAGTGTGTAAAAAGCTGTAAAAAACAGCTCATACTCACTGATCACTGGCCGGCTGCAGAGATCCACTCTCCTCTCCGACAACTTCCGTGTGAGGAGAGGAAAGCCGATCGCCTAGAAAACGGCTCTCTATTTACATCACATGACAGCTGTGATTCGACACAGCCATCATGTGATCAGGAGGGCCAATTACAGAGCCCTCCTGCCGTTCGGAGATGCGCCGTGTCCAGGTGACACAAGCACATCGGAATCGCGCCGCTGCGCGGGCACGCACGGTCCCCCTCCTTCTGTTCCTGAATGTCCACTCAGAAGGAGGAAGCGCTCACCCGGCCGTATATGTGCAGTGGCCGGGTGGGATGTGGTTAAAGAGCAACTGTCATCTCTGTCCTGCAGCGGCTCCTCCTCTGACCCGCTGTTGACTCACCAACAGTCCCATTCACTTTAATGGAACAGCTGGTGATGCGGCAGTGACACAACAAGGTGAGGGACATGGCGGCAGCAGGCGAGTGGATGCCCGCTAACAGGCGCTGCCATGATGGATCTGAAATTACAGGTGCTCTTTAAATGTAAGGAACCATTCTTGCTGGTAGTTAGAATCTTTGATATTTGCAAACAAAATGAAGGATTCCTATTTAGAATAATAAGCTGTCAGGTTAGTAAAACAGCGATATCAGAACCAATTCAATCATACAGTTTGTAGTGTATATAGATATGCAAAACAATGGGATAAGTAAGATTCCCGAATTTTGTTCATGGTTACTGTGACATCAATGCAGTGCATGTTATCTCAACTTAGATTCATTGAATGAGAAAATGAAAATATTGCAGAATATACAGCCTCTTTTTTTTTTTTTTTCCTATTTCATCTTAAAGCGGGATTCCACCCCTGAAAAAAAAAAATAAAAGTCAGCAGCTACTAACACTGTAGCTGCTGACTTTAAAAAAGTACTTACCTGTCCTTGGTGCCCACGATGTCGGCCGCCCGAGGCCGACCCGTCCCTCGGCTCTCGGGTCCCGGCACCGCCATCCTAGGTAAGGGAAACAGGCAGTGGAGCCTTGTGGTTTCACTGCCAGGTCCTACTGCGCATGCGCGAACGGTACGGCGCTTTGTGAATGGGACGCGATGTGTTTTGGGACACACACAGTTCCCATAACACACCGCGCCCCATTCCCCAGAAGACAACGCAGGGAGCAGAAGACTGAAGATCACTGGGGTGTAGGAAGAGGCAGATTAGGAAGACTGCACGTAAGTAAAAAAAATTTTTTTTTCTTTTCCTCCATTTTTTTAGGTATTTTTTGGTGCATTTTTTTTGGTCAGGGTGGACCTCCACTTTAAATAGAAAACTATCTTTTAGATTTTTACTCCAAAAGCATTTTATTAAAATAAATTTGATAAAAATCAAAAAAAATCTTTTTTTTTTTAAATCATTGATTTTTATCCACCCTGATAACCAGGGACTTACGGTAAGACTGTACAGGTGTAGTGAAGTGATGGAGGATAAACTGGGCCGGAGTGTGTTCCAGGGAGTAGGTGGAGATTAGTGACGTTATTTTGTGAATCTGTGACCAGAAAGGTTGTAGTAGTGAACATGACCACCAAATATGTGGTAGTGATCCAGGTTCCCTGGAGCTTCTCCAGCAAGTGTTGGGGGTGTCTGGGTGGTATTTATTAAGCATAACAGGTGTGTGATAACATCTAGTGAGGGTCTTATAGTTATTCTCCTGGATCGAGACATTTAGTGATGCCTTTGTGGGCAAAAGTGAAAATGCGCTCCCACTGATCCTCTGTTTGGTCCAGTTGCAATCCCCTTTCCCTTTCCCAGGCTTGG
The DNA here is from genome assembly GCF_042186555.1 of Aquarana catesbeiana. NCBI lineage: Eukaryota > Metazoa > Chordata > Amphibia > Anura > Ranidae > Aquarana > Aquarana catesbeiana. The sequence continues at coordinate 243,293,359 of NC_133325.1, read as the reverse complement.
CATACTTTCCCAGATATGTGGGAGGAGTACGCGTAAAGCATATTATGAATATTTGATAGTACATGTTGCTGGGGTGATGATTGGGAGCACAGGGTTTTAAAAGGGGAGAGTGCCCGGGAAACCATCGAATTACAGTTACAGTCATGTAGAAAGTGGCGGATTTGGATATATGTCCAGTTAGGGAATGACTTATTAGATGTATTTGCTGTTTGCTGACAGCGTGTTTTGAAAAAAAAACTCTTAGAAAAAGCTGCAAACCAATATCAAAAAGTCAGTAGCTTGTTTAAGATAGTGGCAACAAAGCATGACTTACCACCTGCATCTCCACCTAAAGTCAGTGGTGCTAGCTGTAGCACAGTAATACCTAGCACTGTACAAGTGGATTTGGATACTGATGCAGGTGAAGATATTCACCACAGTATTGGACCTCCTATTGAGCTAGAAATTGATGAAGAATTGGAAGAAGAAATTGTGGATGAATCATTAGCAGCAGAAAAGATTCCAGAAGTAGTGGGCATTAATGAGGGCATACCTGACACAGTTGATGATAAAATGTGGTTTATCAGACCAAAATCTGAAAATTTGGATTCATTCTTCCAGTTTCATCCATGTCAACCAGATTTCCATTCTTTTAATTTGAAAAAGTTATATGAGAGGAGGGATGGAAAGAAGCATCACTGGTTGACCTATTCACATGGACATGGTGTTTTTTTCTGCATGGTGTGTCTTGCTTTCAGTAGAAAGACAGACATCAGTGCTTTTATTGATGGTTGCTTTGATGAAAAACATATGTATCAGAGAATTGAAGAGCATGAAAAAAGCAACCTCCACAATAATAGCTCTGAATCCTTCTTGATGAGATCAAAGAATATGGAAATATCTAGTCATTTCTTTGAGAAACAAACAACAGCCAGAAAGGAGGAAGTGAAGAGAAAACGTGCCATCCTAGAGAGAGTGATTGACACCATCAAGCTGATTGGAAAAAGAGGTCTAAGCTATAGGGCAACAGCTGAAGCAGCATATACTTTAGAAGATAAAAATTTGGACCATGGAAACTTCCTTGAGATTTTGCTACTCCTAAGCAAGTTTGATCCCTTGCTGAAAAATCACCTTGATACAGTTATTAAAAAAAGTAAAAAGAAGCATCAAGGTGCAACGCGTAGCAAAGGACATGGCGGCTTTGTTACACTTATTTCTAAAACAACAGTGAACAATATCATCTGTGTAATTTTAACACTTTTAAAAAAAGGTATTGCCCAAGAGATCAGAGATGCTGGCATGTTCTCAATTCAGCTAGATAGAACGCAGGATATAAATGTCTCAGACCAGTGTTCAATTATAATTCAATATGTCACGGATGTGGTCCATGAACGTCTAGTTGCTGTGGTAAATTGCACATCCGCGACAGGGAAGGCTTTGTGTGAACTGGTTTGCGATGTATTGAAATCCATGGAAATTGAAGTTACAAACTGTGTTGGGAACTCAACAGATGGAGATTCTAATATGCAGGGGCAGTACAACGGATACATGGCTGAGTAAAAAAGCGCCTGGCCAGATTCATGTTTGGTGTTATGCACATGTACTAAATCTGGTGATGATGGATGTCACAAAGATATGTTCAGGCAATATCATTGTTCGACATTTTAAATTCATGTGCTGTGTTTATCCGTAAATCTTACCTCCGGATGAATGTATGGCGGGCTAAGTCTCAGGAATAAAGATTCCGATCACTTTCTGTGATTGGAGAAACAGGATGGTGGTCCACAGATGCAGCACTTACAAAGGTGTTTGGTTCATTTAATGATCCAAGTCGAGCCTTGTATGTAAATTTGATCCAGACCATGGCAGCGATATCATGATCTGATCATTTTAATGCTGACATAAGATACAAGGCTGGAACTTTCTTAGACTCCCTCAAGACATTCAAAACATGTATAACAGCACAGCTGTACTTATTTATTTTCAAGAATAACACTCCACTATCCTTGTACCTGCAAACACAGGATATGGATATACTGCAGGCATACCGAATGGTGTCAGAAACCATTGACAACTTACAAGAACATGATCATGATTCTCAAATGATTATAGATGCTGCCAAGAAGTTTGCAGTCTGGGCAAATGGCAAGTTGGAGACAACTGATTGCCAAGTTATGATTGAGGAAGACTTTCCACCAACTAAAAGAATACAACGAAAGAAAAGAATGGCTGGTGAGTTTGCAGTAGACGAACCAATCTTGTTGGCAAGTGATCAGTTCAGGGTGGAGGTATACAAAGTGACCTTAGACAAGATTATTAATAGTCTGCAGAGCGAATTTACAAAACATGGTCAGCTATTTGCAGATTTGGCATGTTTGGATCCCAGAAATTTTGAAGACATTTTTCTACACCTTCCCAACAATACATTAGAACGACTGAGCAGTCTTGTAATTAAATTTGACTCCATGGCAACTAAAGAGAAACTGCAAAGTGAGCTACTTGATTGAAAATGTCTCTTGATGAAGAATATACTCATGCTAACAATGAAGGTCAAGATGAAGATGCCATCCATGCTCATCTTATCACTGAAACTGAGAAACAACCATACTCAACTGTTGGTGATCAAAATGGAAAGTGCAAGACTTGTAAGAACTGTATAGCATGCTGCTACAATGTGTTACTGCGTTACAACTTATACAGTCTGATGTATAGTTCACTTTTTAATGCATATAAATTGACACTGACACCTTCCTCTTCTCAAGTAGCATGTGAAAGGTCATTTTCAAAACTGAAATATATCTTGAACAGACTTGGAAATTCCTTCTCCCAACCACATTTGGAGGTCTTTATGCTCATGTCCATGGAAAAAGAGGCCTTGATTGGACTAAGAAATGAAACCATCATTGATGTTCTGGCTTCAAAAAGCAGCTTGCTATAAGGGATGTTGCTTACATAACATTACAAGCATGTCTGAGGATTACAATGCTGGTTAATCTCAATTTTTCTAAATTTTGACTAGATTAGTTATTTGTTTACAATGTTTACAAACAGGTTTTTGCATATTTTTATCCTCTAAAACTTTAGAAGATAGTTTGCACATTGCAACCTCCTAAACGTTAATGAGCACTTTTTTATCTACTGTTAAAGTCGTTTACTTGTTTGTAAAGCATTATTTTTGAGTAATGTTTGAACATTACTTTTTGAAAACTGTTGAGTGGCTTGCCATTACATTGGTACATCTGAAACGTTTTTTAATTTCTAAACTTGGACTGGAAAGCAAGTTAACAATATGTTTTCAAGGTATTCCGACTTGTCGAAATTCTAAAAGTTTTTGCGCATTTTGTACTGCTACAGAATTAACAGCAACATATTTGCACTTTTTTTATCTCAAACGGTTTATTGTAACTGTTACGTCTTCCATACTTTGAATTAAAGTTCTTTGATCATTCCTTATTCTGGCAATATATATCACCATAGCAATAAGTGAACTGTTCTAGATGATTGCACCACTTTTACCACTTTTAACTGTAATTTGCTTATATATATATATAGATATATATATCTATATATATATAGATATATATATATATATATCTATATATATATAGATATATATATATATAGATAGATAGATAGATAAAGCCCTATGTGCTTTTATATGTGTCTTATCTATATATAATATATATATATTATATCTATATATAATGCACTCTTCAAATGTGCTTTAAAATGCATGGTTTTCCATTTTATGAACAAGAAAATAATGACGTTATGCTGTTGGGCTGGTATAATAATGCTATGGGGCTGGTATGACATTTTTTCCAGGGCTGGTTTCATTCCCAGTCCGGCCCTGGTTAAGCCACACTAAGCAGTGTTTAGCAGTGCTGGGAAATGTACCAATGCAAATAATATATTTTTTTTTTAATTCCATTTGGCCATGGGGCCAGTAACCCCTTAACCACTTCAGCCCCGGAAGGATTTACCCCCTTCCTGACCAGAGCACTTTTTACAATTTGGCGCCGCTTGCTTTAACTGCTAATTGCGCGGTCATGCAATGCTGTACCCAAACGGAATTTGCATCCTTTTCTTCCCACAAATAGAGCTTTCTTTTGATGTTATTTGATCGCCTCTGTGGTTTTTATTTTTTGCGCTATAAACGGAAAAAGACCGAAAATTTTGAAAAAAAATGAAATTTTCTACTTTTTGTTATAAAAAAAATCCAATAAACTCAATTTTAGTCATACATTTAGGCCAAAATGTATTTGGCCACATGTCTTTGGTAAAAAAAATGTCAATAAGCGTATATTTATTGGTTTGCGCAAAAGTTATAGCGTCTACAAACTAGGGTACATTTTCTGTAATTTACACAGCTTTTAGTTTATGACTGCCTATGTCATTTCTTGAGGTGCTAAAATGGCAGGGCAGTACAAACCCCCCCAAATGACACCATTTTGGAAAGTAGACACCCCAAGGAAATTGCTAAGAGGCATGTTGAGCCCATTGAATATTAATTTTTTTTGTCCCAAGTGATTGAATAATGACAAAAAAAAAATTAGAAAAATTTGTCACTAAATGATATATTGCTCACACAGGCCATGGATATATGTGGAATTGCACCATAAAATACATTCAGCTGCTTCTCCTGAGTACGGGGATACCACATGTGTGGGACTTTTTGGGAGCCTAGCCGTGCACGGGGCCCCGAAAACCAATCACCGCCTTCAGGATTTCTAAGGGCGTAAATTTTTGATTTCACTCCACACTACCTATCACAGTTTTGAAGGCCCAGATGGCACAAAACCCCCCCAAATGACCCCATTTTGGAAAGTAGACACCCCAAGCTATTTTTTTGCACAAAGTTGTCACTAAATGATATATTGCTCACACAGGCCATGGGCATATGTGGAATTGCACCCCAAAATACATTTAGCTGCTTCTCCTGAGTATGGGGATACCACATGTGTGGGACTTTTTGGGAGCCTAATCGCGTACGGGGCCCCGAAAACCAATCACCGCCTTCAGGATTTCTAAGGGCGTAAATTTTTGATTTCACTCTTCACTACCTATCACAGTTTCGGAGGCCATGGAATGCCCAGGTGGCACAAACCCCCCCAAATGACCCCATTTTGGAAAGTAGACACCCCAAGCTATTTGCTGAGAGGCATGGTGAGTATTTTGCAGCTCTCATTTGTTTTTGAAAATGAAGAAAGACAAGAAAAAAACATTTTTTTTTTCTTTTTTCAATTTTCAAAACTTTGTGACAAAAAGTGAGGTCTGCAAAATACTCACTATACCTCTCAGCAAATATCTTGGGGTGTATTTTGGGGTGTATTTTGGGGTGTCATTTCACATATTCCCATGGCATGTGTGAGCAATATATCATTTAGTGACAACTTTGTGCAAAAAAAAAAAAACAATTGTCTTTTTCCCGCAACTTGTGTCACAATATAAAATATTCTATGGACTCGACATGCCTCTCAGAAAATAGATTAGGGTGTCTACTTTCCAAAATGGGGTCATTTGGGGGGGTTTGAACTGTCCTGGCATTTTATGCACAACATTTAGAAGCTTATGTCACACATTACCCACTCTTCTAACCACTTGAAGACAAAGCCCTTTCTGACACTTTTTGTTTACATGAAAAAATGATTTTTTTTTTGCAAGAAAATTACTTTGAACCCCCAAACATTATATATTTTTTTAAAGTAAATGCTCTACAGAATAAAATGGTGGGTGTTTCATTTTTTTTTTCACACAGTATTTGCGCAGCGATTTTTCAAACGCATTTTTTGGGGAAAAAACACACTTTTTTAAATTTTAATGCACTAAAACACACTATATTGCCCAAATGTTTGATGAAATAAAAAAGATGATCTTAGGCCGAGTACATGGATACCAAACATGACATGCTTTAAAATTGCGCACAAACGTGTAGTGGCAACAAAATACATACATTTTTAAAAGCCTTTAAAAGCCTTTACAGGTTGCCACTTTAGATTTACAGAGGAGGTCTACTGCTAAAATTACTACCCTCGATCTGACCTTCGCGGTGATACCTCACATGCATGGTGCAATTGCTGTTTACATTTGACGCCAGACCGACGCTTGCGTTCCCCTTAGCGTGAGAGCAGGGGGGGACAGGGGTGGTTTTTTTTTTTTTCCTTTATTTTTTTTTTGCTTTTTTTATATTATTTTTAAACTGTTTCTTTCATTTTAATTTTTTTTTAATCATTTTTATTGTTATCCCAGGGAACGTAAACATCCCCTATGATAGCAATAGGTAGTGACAGGTACTCTTTTTTGAAAAAATTGGGGTCTATTAGACCCTAGATCTCTCCTCTGCCCTCAAAGCATCTGACCACACCAAGATCGGTGTGATAAAATGCTTTCCCACTTTCCCAATGGCGCTGTTTACATCCGGCGAAATCGAAGTCATGAAATGCTCGTAGCTTCCGGTTTCTTAGGCTATAGAGATGTTTGGAGCCATTCTGGTCTCTGATCAGCTCTATGGTCAGCTGGCTGAATCACCGGCTGCATTCTCAGGTTCCCTGTTGAGACAGGAGAGCCAGAGAAAAACACGGAAGACGGTGGGGGGGGGTCATTCCCTCCCACTGCTTGTAAAAGCAGTCTAGAGGCTAATTAGCCGCTAGGATTGCTTTTACATGAAAGCTGACCGCTGGCTGAAAAGAATGATACCAAGATGATACCTAAACCTGCAGGCATCATTCTGGTATAACCACTCAAAGTCGTGAATTGCGTACCTGAAGACAAAAAAATGGATAACAATAAAACACAGTAAACGGTAAAGTATAAAAAAATTACATACCTGAAAAGTAAACATGATAAAACATAATAACAATAAAACATTGCAGAATAGAATACAGAAAAAAGAGCAGAACAATAGAGAGAGAATAGAGAGAGAGAGAGGACAATAAAACGACAACTATTTTTTTTTATTTTATATTTTTTTGTGGTTTTTTTTTTTTTTTTTTTTTACACTTTTTTTGTAACTATAACTTTTATAACTGTAACCGGTTCCAGGTTCGGGTCCCTCAAAATGCGATGGCATCTTGGGAGACCCTGTGAAAGTGTGCCTAGTCTGTGCAATGCTGTACACTAATACTCAACTAGTGTATGGTAGCATTCAAAACATTCACCAATGCAAAGACCAGGATTGTCAGGACAGGAGGGACAATAATAGCGGGTGTCACGCCTATATCCGCGCTTGCTGTAGACATGACATCTTTTTTGGGGGGGTTCGTTGGGTAGGGGTACTCGGGAGGACATAAAGAAAATGCCTCTTATGCAGCCGACTGCATTTGGTTGGGGATGTGAATGGGGGAAGTACGGGTGCTGCAGAAGTGGTGGGTTCCCATTTAGGATTGGCGAATGCAGCAGGAAGGGCACTATGGGCACGACGGGCCTGTGTTTGTCTTCTTGCTTCTTGGTGGCAGCGGGACACTACTTGTGCTTGCCACCTCACCAGCTTGAACTGTACTTATGGGACTTATGGGACTCGCCACGTCACCAAGTGTTACTGCAGTGCTGGTTTGACTACAACCGGGGTGTACTAGGCCGCTGGCGCTTGCCAGTTCACCAAAACGCTACCAAAAAAACTGTTAGCGATCGCAGGGATCAGGCCTGACTCTGCGAATGCTGCAGTTATGTGTTTAGTGTTTTGTAAGTGACAGTGATCGATCGATACTGCACTTGGGTGGGCTGGGCTGGGCTGGGCTGGGCTGGGCCAGGCGGAGGGGCAAAACGCAGGTGCTATCAGGTATCTGGGCTGATCCCACTAACACTGTGTTTTTGGGAACCCTTAACTGCTGGGAACGCTAGTATAGATATGATCGGATCAGATATTGATCCGTTCAGATACTATACCACTAAGGGAGGCGTATGCTGCGTGCGTGGGTGTTAGCGGTACTGGCGCTAATCTGACGCTGCCTGGGGCGACGCATATCACCGCCGTGCGATCAGGGTTCTAAACCTTTATTAGGTAATAAACGGCGGGTACCCTGACACCATAAAAAATAAATGAAGTAACCAGCGTCACCCGTAACAGTTATACGGTGATCAGTGGTGAAAGGGTTAACTAGGGGGCAATCAAGGGGTTAAAACCTTTATTAGGTAGTATATGGGGGTCCCTAACCCTATAAAAAGCTGACGGCGAACCTATATATTTACCTCCCTAACTAGCGTCACCAGTGTCACTAATACAGCGATCAGAAAAATGATCGCTTAGCGACACTGGTGACGGGGGGTGATCAAGGGGTTAAAACTTTATTAGGGGGGGTTAGGGGGGTATCCTAGACCTAAAGGGGGCTAACCCTAACTGCCCTACCACACTAACTGTCACAAAATAACACCATGCAGTAATCAGAAAAAAAAAAACTGCTTGGTGTCAGTGTGACAGGGGGGTGATTGGGGGGTGATCGGGGGGGGATCGGGGGTGTAATGTGTGCCTGGCATGTTCTACTGAGTGTGTTGTGCACTCACATTCCAGTCTTCTCTCCTCAACGCCAGAACGGAAAATACCGAGCCGAGGAGAGATGACATCATTTCCTTTGCTGCTGTTTAGCATACAGCAGCAGAGGAATGATCTGATTGGCTGGGAGCAATCACGAGGGGGGGCCACAAATGGATGGCCTCCCCCTCACGTCTGATCGCTCCCAGACACTAGCCGACCACCTCGGGCACCGGGGGGGTCCGATTGGACCCCCCGCCCGCGGGAGGCAGATCAGGTATGGTACGTGATTCTGCCTGCCCGTGCCATTCTGCCGACGTACATCGGCGTGAGGCGGTCGGCAAGTGGTTAAAATAATCGATACTAGAAAAGAAAGGGCCAGGTACAAAAAATGGGGAAATCCATGCCAATTTTTAAAAATAAACTACCACTATTATACTTAATACCAATATTATACCAGACTATGTTCCTGAACAATCAAAGTTCAGTCTGAACTCACTCCTAGTAAGACTAGGTGCACTCATAATGTTTTTTTCATTCAAACCAGTGGCCTGAATGAAAAAAAACATACGGATCGCCATACTAACACAAGGGATGTTATTGCAGTGATTTCCCTGGCTGTGCCTTTGTGTTCTGACAGGGATTCAGCCATTGGCTCCGAGCGCTGATCAGATGTTGGTTTTCAGTATGTTTCTTCAACAAAAGGCGGTCACTAGACTGGCTTTTGTCGGAAAGATGGTTGTACGCACTGACCGAATGTCGTCCGGTTTCTGTTAACCTGGCCAATACTGGACGATATTCGGCCTGTGTGCTCTCAGTCTAAGAATCTGCTTCTCTGTGTTGTGCCTGGCTGTGTTAACAGTCTGTGCTCTAAGAAATATTCTTTTGAAGACTAAAGCTGGCTACATTTATTACACTCCAAATATACAACCTTCATATAATCTCTGTACTTCTGTACTAACCACCATGTGATTATCTAAAAAAATCATTGAAATTAGAACCAATAATTTAGGCCTTCACAGTACTTGATCACTAGTACATTTTAAAGCTGTATTTCAGGCAAAGTACACAGCTGAAATACATATATATTAGCTATTTTACCGGTCAAACAACTTTTATTGCTGTCCATCCAGTCCTTTTCACAACCCTGCTGGATTGTATAGCCAAGCTTGTGACCTGACTTTTCTCTTCATTAGCTATGAAATATATTATGGTCAACTCCCTACCTCAGTCTGAGATTGAAAAACAACATCAAATTTATTATTATTATTATATAGGAGTTATATAGTGCCAACAGTTTACACAGCACTTTACAATATAAAAGGGAGACAGTACAGTTACAATACAATAAAATACAAGAGAATTTAGAGGGCCCTACCCAGAAGAGCTTACAATCTAATAGGGTGGGGCAGGTGGTACAAAAGGCTGTAACTGTGGGGAATGAGCTGATGGAAGTGGTAAAAGATTAGTTGGAGGCATAATAGGCTTATCTGAAGAGATGAGTTTTCAGCGATTGCCTCAAGGCAGCTAGAGTAGGAGATAGCCGGACAGATTGAGGTAGAGAGTTCTCGAGCATGGGAGGAGTAAACAAGGGAGCTTGAGAGTAGGAGGTCCTGAGAGGAGCAGAGAGGACGGTTTGGTGGATAAATCTGGCAGCAGCTTCCATCATAGACTGAAGGGGGGATAGCCTATAGAGAGGTAGGCCTATGAGGTGGGAGTCACAATAGTCAAGGTGAGAGATAACAAGAGAGTGAATGAGTAGCTTGGTGGTTTCGTTTGATAAAAAGGGGCATATTTTAGAGATGTTACGGAGGTGAAGTCTACAAGCTTTTGGCAACAATTGGATTTGGGGCTGAAAGGACAGGTCAGAGTCTAGGATTATACCTAGTACCCCGGCATGAGGGGAGAGATTGATGGTTGCATTATTGATTTTGATTGAAAAGTCATGGAAGGGGGCAAGCGTGGGGGGAATTTTACCAGCTTGGCTGTGGAGAGATTTAGTTTAAAGAAGTGGTGCAACATCCATGCTGATATGTCAGTGTCAGGGACATGTCAGCAGTCGTCGGGTGAATCTGCGTGCACGCAGGTCCACAAGGAATGTTTCTAGGCGAATTCAGCTAAATTCGCGCTAGCGCCGTTTGGCGCCAAGGGCCCTTTAAAAGGGTGACAGGTGCTCATGTCAGGTGCTGTTCGTCTGCAGCTCTGCACCTGAAAGTTCCTGTATCTGCTTGTCTGTTGTTTGCTATTGACCCGGCTACGTCTGACCTCTCTCCAGTCTCCAATCCGACCCGGCTTGCCTGACCTTGCTTATTCTGTTACCTGTTGCCGAACTCCTGCCTGTCTGACTATCCTTGGATCATCCCTCCTGTTTATACCTGCCTGATCTCCTGCCAAAACAGACTGTCTGACCTTGTTTGCCTGTGTCCTGTGACGCTGCTTCCAGCCTGCTTGTTTTGCATCCAGCTGCTGTCATCGCATCTGTCCGCCTGCCCTACGGCCTGCACCAGTCTACCTGTATCCGCAGTTCAGCCATCCCTGAGGGACATCCTTCCAGTTCCGGTGTCTGCTTCTGCTGGAACCTGCATCAGGCCCTCCTACCCACTGCGCTCAGGAGACCACTGTTCCCACTTCCAGCGGCTCCTGAACCAGCGTTTAAGAGAGGTCTCCTTCTACCAGTCAGGCTCAACTACCAGGTACATTACAGTACGAACAGCCATGACTGAGCCTGCAGGAGAGACCTCTCCCATTAAGGAGATCTGTACGCACTTGGCAGCCCTCACCCAAGCAGTAAAGACTTTACAGGACAGCTATAACAGATTAGAGGGTCAAGTGTTAAACCTCAGTGGTCCCGGTGGTGTGGCTCCTGCTCCCGCAGCCACTCCAGTACAGGCTGCTGCACCACCCTCCGTGGTCATGCTTCCACCGGAACCAAGAGTCCCTGTTCCTGAAAAGTTTTCTGGTGACCGAACCAAGTTTTTGGCTTTCCGCAGCGCTTGTCAACTTTACTTCAGCTTACAGCCACGGACTTTTTCCTTGGAAGTCACCAAGGTGGGATTTGTCATATCCCTCCTCCAGGGGGAACCCCAGACCTGGGCCCACCGCTTGCTTGAATCCAACGCTGTACAGATCCAGTCTTTACCCGCCTTCTTTGAAGCCATGGCCCAGATTTATGAGGACCCTCAGCGGGCTGCCACCGCTGAGGCAGCTTTGTTCGCGCTCCAGCAAGGCCGTAGGCCGGCCGAGGACTATGTCATGGACTTTCGACGCTGGAGCGCGGACACTCAATGGAATAACGCAGCCCTACGCCACCAGTTCCGCATGGGGCTATCTGAGGGTCTTAAGGATGAACTTGCCCGGGTGGGAATGCCTGACACTTTGGAGGAGCTTATTGCCATTACAATCCAAATTGACCGACGCCTTCGTGAGCGCCGGTCTGAACGATCCTCTCAACAAATGACCACAAGAGCCCCGCTGCCTGCCTCCCGGTATCTACCTTCTGCCGGGCCAAGTCCAGCCAACCAAACTACTGATGCCTCTGAACCTAGGCAACTGGGTCTTATGCGTACTACTCTGACCCCGGAAGAACAGGCACGCAGACGCCAACTGAACCTTTGTCTCTATTGTGGCGGGACGGGCCACTATGTGAACAACTGCCCAGTAAAGATCCGTAAGTGTTTTCCTTCAACTCCAACCAGTTTATCCGCTTTAACTGCCAATACCACTCAACTTGTCCTCCCTCTCTCATTACAGCTCCAGGGAAGAACAATTCAAGTCAACGCCTTTGTTGATTCCGGGGCATGCAGCTGCTTTGTTGACTCTGTTTTTGCTACTCAACAAGATCTTCCTTTAAAGGATAAGACACATAGACTTTCAATTTTTCTGGCCGATGGATCCCATATAAAATCCGGACAGGTCTCTCAAGAAACCCTTCCTCTGTCTGCTACCTGCTCATCTCAGCACCGAGAAATCCTAGTCCTGGACGTTATCTCCTCACCACTTTTCCCAATCATTTTGGGTATGCCCTGGCTTCAAGCCCACAATCCTCTTGTTAACTGGGCCACGGGCGAGATCAAGTTTCAGTCACCCTATTGCCAAAGACATTGTCTACCTGAACCTGTCAATTCTGCTACTACCTTACTGTGTATGGACATTGACCCAATTCTGCTTCAAAATATACCAGAGGTCTATCAGGACTTTGCAGATGTATTCAGTAAGAAGGGAGCAGACTCTCTGCCACCCCATCGTCCCTATGACTGTCCAATTGAGCTGCTTCCTGGAGCTGAGATTCCTTTTGGGCGCATCTTTCCGCTATCCGAAAAGGAACAAGAGGCACTTAAGGTTTACATCAACGAAAATCTTGAAAAAGGCTTCATTCGACAGTCCACTTCACCAGCCGGGGCGGGAATATTTTTTGTCTCCAAGAAAGACCTTACGCTCCGCCCTTGTGTGGACTATCGGGAGCTAAACAAAATCACGGTCAAAAACCGTTATCGTTGCCTCTAATACCTGAACTGTTTCAAAAATTAAGGTCCGCCATCATCTTTACCAAATTGGATTTGAGAGGGGCCTACAATCTGGTCCACATTCGGGCCGGGGATGAATGGAAGACGGCCTTCCGGACCCGTTTCGGACACTATGAATATTTAGTCATGCCCTTCGGCCTTTGCAATGCTCCTGCCACCTTTCAGCATCTGGTCAATGATGTGTTTAAGGATTTCCTGGACATCTTTCTAATTGTCTACTTGGACGATATTTTAATTTTCTCCAGTTCACTCGAGCAACATAGGGAACATGTCCGTAAGGTCCTGGCCCGACTCCGCCTGCACAGATTGTATGCCAAGGTGGAGAAGTGCGAATTTGAACAAGAGGAGATTCAGTTTTTGGGGTTAGTTATCTCCCCAACCGGCATCAAAATGGACCCTCAGAAAGTGTCTGCTGTGTTAGAATGGCCAGCACCCATGGACAAGAAGGGCGTACAACGCTTCATTGGATTTGCAAACTTTTACAGGAAGTTTATCAGGGGGTTCTCTGCCATCATCTCCCCCATTACACAGCTTACCAAGCAGAATCTTCGTTTCCACTGGAACCCGGAAGCTCAGGAGGCCTTTGAGGAGTTAAAGAGGCGTTTCACGTCGGCTCCGATTCTTAGCCATCCTGACCCATCTTTGCCCTTTATCCTAGAGGTTGATGCCTCCGAAGTAGCTGTGGGTGCTATTATCTCCCAACGACAAGGCAACAAGGACCTGATGCATCCTGTAGGGTTCTTCTCTAGGAAACTTTCGCCGGCTGAGCGGAACTATGATGTGGGGGACCGGGAGTTACTATCAAGACAGCCTTGGAAGAATGGAGATATTTGCTTGAAGGTGCAGTCCATCCAGTACTTATTTATACGGATCACAAGAATCTGGAATATTTAAGATCTGCTAAAAGACTAAAACCCAGACAGGCCCGTTGGGCTCTATTCTTTACACGGTTTTGCTTTCATATCACCTACCGGCCGGGATCCAAGAATGTAAAGCCAGACACGCTGTCGCACATGTTTGATAATCCTAAAGACTCTTCTGTACCTGACACTATTCTGCCGGCAAACAGTTTCCTTCTCCTTCAAACAGATCTTCTATCCATGATCCGAGAAGCATCCCCAGAACCTTCAAGTCTCCAGGGGTCCTCTTTAACACCTCGAGATGGACTATTATGGAGGGGAAGTCAAATTTTTGTACCAGAGAACGTCCGAGTCAAGGTGCTGACACTTTTGCATGACCATCCACTTGCAGGACATTTTGGGGTCCGTAAGACCCTTGAGTTGGTGCAGCGCACCTTTTGGTGGCCTAACCTAAAGGATTTTTGCAGAAAATATGTTAACTCCTGCTCTGTCTTCATCCAGAATAAGACTCCCAGGAACAGAGCTTGGGGACTACTAAGACCATTGCCTATACCAGATAGGCCCTGGAGGATGATAGCAATGGACTTTATAGTTGAATTGCCATGTTCTGAGGGATGTTCGGCGATCCTTGTGGTCGTTGACCGGCTATCCAAAATGGCCCACTTTGTGCCCCTAAAGGGAACACCTTCTGCTGTGGAGACGGCCCGTGTGTTCATTAAGGAAATTGTCAGGTTACATGGGATCCCCGCAAATATAGTGTCTGATAGGGGGTACAGTTTACTTCACGCTTTTGGAGAGCCCTTTGTGAAAATCTGAAAATTGAACTAGCTCTGTCCTCAGCATACCACCCCCAAACAAATGGGCAAACTGAAAGGACAAATCAGACTCTTGAACAATACATTAGGTGTTTTACATCTTTTGTGCAAGATGATTGGGTGTCCCTGCTGCCCCTAGCGGAATTCGCTTATAACAATGCCAGCCACTCTGCCACCGGTCAATCCCCTTTCTTTGCCAATTATGGGTTTCATGCATCTTTTTTACCAGATTTTCTTTCAGAATCCTCAGTTCCAGCGGTCCAGGACACAGTGCAGTTCCTCAATCATAATAACCGGATCTTGCAGGAAGCGGTATCCAAGGAGCAAGCGGACAATAAGAGGTTCTTTGATCAGAAAAGAAGAGGAGATCTAGACCTTCAGCTTGGCGACAAGGTATGGCTGTCTACCAATAATATTAGATTGACATGTCCTTCCAAGAAGCTTGCCCCTAAATTTATTGGGCCTTTCCCTGTGAAAAGGAAAATTAACGAGGTATCTTATGAATTATGCTTACCTGACTCACTTAAGATACACCCTGTGTTTCACGTGTCACTCTTAAAGCCTGCTGTAGATGACCCTTTTCCTGATAGGGGCACCAGGGTCCCTGAACCAGTTCTGGTGGACGGCAATGAAGAGTATGAAGTGGAATCCATCCTTGACTGCAGAAAGAGGTCTGGGCAAGTACAGTTTTTAATTAAATGGAAGGGGTATGGTCCGGAAAACAACTCATTGGAACCTGACTGTAATATTCATGCCAAACGTTTGATTCATGCCTATTTCTCTGCCCATCCTGAAAAGAAAAGTCATCTGGGCATCCGGAGGCTGCCCGTTGGGAGGGGGCAATGTCAGGGACATGTCAGCAGTCATCGGGTGAATCTGTGTGCACGCAGGTCCACAAGGAATGTTTCTAGGCGAATTCAGCTAAATTCCCCACCAGGGGGGCGCCGGCGAGCTCCCGCGTGTGCCCATACGCGCGTTCGCGGGTGCGCGTTCGCGCTAGCGCCGTTTGGCGCCAAGGGCCCTTTAAAAGGGTGACAGATGCTCATGTCAGGTGCTGTTCGTCTGCAGCTCTGCACCTGAAAGTTCCTGTATCTGCTTGTCTGTTGTTTGCTATTGACCCGGCTACGTCTGACCTCTCTCCAGTCTCCAATCCGACCCGGCTTGCCTGACCTTGCTTATTCTGTTACCTGTTGCCGAACTCCTGCCTGTCTGACTATCCTTGGATCATCCCTCCTGTTTATACCTGCCTGATCTCCTGCCAAAACAGACTGTCTGACCTTGTTTGCCTGTGTCCTGTGACGCTGCTTCCAGCCTGCTTGTTTTGCATCCAGCTGCTGTCATCGCATCTGTCCGCCTGCCCTACGGCCTGCACCAGTCTACCTGTATCCGCAGTTCAGCCATCCCTGAGGGACATCCTTCCAGTTCCGGTGTCTGCTTCTGCTGGAACCTGCATCAGGCCCTCCTACCCACTGCGCTCAGGAGACCACTGTTCCCACTTCCAGCGGCTCCTGAACCAGCGTTTAAGAGAGGTCTCCTTCTACCAGTCAGGCTCAACTACCAGGTACATTACAGTCAGTTAGCAAGTTAGTAATGGGAGAGGAGACTGAGGTGAGGAGTAGACAGATAGATTTGGGTGTCATCAGGATATAGATGGTATTGGAAGCTGTGGCCGGTTATCAAGTGACCAAGGGAGGAGGTGTAGATAGAGAAGAGAAGCTGTCCAAGAACAGAGCCTTAGGGGACCCCCACAGAAAGGGGCAATGGAGAGGAGGAGACAGAGTTGTAGCTAACACTGAAGGAGTGATGTGATAGGTAGAAGGAGAACCAGGATAGAGCAGAATCTTGGAGGCCAAGGGAACAGAGTTTATTGAGAAGGAGTGGGTGGTAAACAGTATCAGGCCACAGAGAGGTCCAGTAGTAGGAGTATGAAGTAGTGGCCATTGGTTTTAGCAGTTAGTAAATCGTAAGTGAGTTTTAGTAAGGCAGATTCTGTGGAGTACTGTGAGCGAAAGCCAGACTGTAAGGGGTCAAGAAGGTTATTTTCAATGAGGTAGGAGTTAAGACAATTGTAGACTAAGTGTTCTCGAAGTTTAGAGGTGAATGGGAACAATGAGGTGGGTCTTTAGTTGTTTAGGTTGGTGGGGTCCAGTGAGGGCTTCTTCAGTATGGGAGTGATCTTCGTATGTTTTAGAGGGGAGGGGAAGATGCCACTAGAGAGGGAAGGATTGAAGATGTCAGTGAGGGAGCATAGGATAGAATAAGAGGGTGACCGTAGTAGTTGTGAGGGAACAGGATCCAGATTATGATGATGATTATGTCACAGTCTGGAGTCAGGCTCAGAAGCCAGTAGCTACAGCAGTGGATCAGTACCCATCAACAAGTGGGACAGGTATACAAGCAGGTCACCCTGGCTGGTGATACAGATTCACCTGAGGCATGGTTTTTAAGTACTAACCGGTATTCACCAGAGCTCCTGATGGTGGAGATGGGTTTTGCTGCATGTTGGAACCAGGTAGCGGTTTTCAGGATCGCCCCACCAGGAGGTGAGCAAGTCAGGGTTCGGTAGCAGATATAGCAGGTAGGGATCAAGCAGAAGCATAGTCAGGAAACAAGCCAAAAGGTCAATAACAAATGGTTGCAGTTTAGGATTAAACAGAAGCGTAGCCGAGGAACAAGCCAAAGGTCGGTAATGAAAGGTAGCAAAGATACAGACAGCAAAG
This sequence comes from Aquarana catesbeiana, assembly GCF_042186555.1. NCBI lineage: Eukaryota > Metazoa > Chordata > Amphibia > Anura > Ranidae > Aquarana > Aquarana catesbeiana. The sequence goes on along the minus strand of NC_133325.1, from coordinate 243,275,995 downwards.
GAAGAGACAAAAGTGAGATATTGCCTGGAGGGAGCACAGTAATCTGGCAAACAGGAAGCGGAGTGACATGGCTTCTTGACATAACGATATAGATTACTCAACACACCTGATCACATGACTGACTGACTACTATCAGAGTCACTGAAAGCATTTTACTTGCTGCCTGTCAATCATATGGTCATGTAGGCAGGGTTTGATTAGATAATAATCCGTCGATTTTAGTTATCCGGACATCAAAGCCTTTGGCTTCAGGTAGTAAGTGACTGCTTATGCAAAGGATGGCACAGATATTAGAAGATGATTTGATGTGTCACCTTTAGGCACTCCAGTATGTTAGTTCATCAGTCAAGAAGAACTTGGCTCGCTGAACGTAGATATTACTATTATTATTTATTATTATTATTATTATACAGGACTTATATAGCGCAGACAGTTTACGCAGTGCTTTACCAACATTAGGGCAGACAGTACAATTACAATACAATTCAATACAGGAGGAATCAGAGAGCCCTGCTCGTTAGAGCTTACAATCTAGGAGGGAGGGTCAAGTTATATAAAAGGGTAATAGCTGTGGGGGATGAGCTAATGGAGAAAATAGTGCAGTTGTTAGATGGAGGCAGGATAGGCTTCTCTGAAGAGGAAAGTTTTCAGGGATCCCCTAAAAGTGGATAAATTTGGAGACAATCTGACAGATTGGGGTAGGGAATTCCAGAGAATGGGCGAGGCTCGGGAGAAGTCCTGGAGGCGGATATGGGAGGAGGTGATGAGGGAGCTAGAGAGCAGGAGGTCTTGGGAGGAACAGAGAGGGCGATTAGGTTGGTATTTTGAAACTAGGCTTGTGATGTAGCTGGGGGCTGAGTTGTGGATGGCTTTGTAACTTATTAGTATTTTGAATTTAATTTGTTGGTCGAGTGGCAGCCAATGGAGGATAAGATAGAATAAGGGAAGATATAACTGACATAAACAGACACTGCTGTAGCTGCATATTTCAGGACAATAGTTATTAGATAAACAGCTGACCAGGTGCATTGAAAATACCTACCAGTATTAGACTGGCACCAAATACAACCAAAAACAGCCTGATCATGTTTATAGGTAGTTTTAAGGTAGTTCTACAAGTTATCACAAATTGTGTCTCTCTTTTCACTAAAGTTATTGAACTAGCATCAAAAACTGAAAGCATAATATAAAAAGAAAAAACACTCCTATTGCCACGTCCGTATAATATAAATTGTCAAAAAAAGAGGGGAGAGGGAGAAGGTGGGTGGTTTAAAGAGCCCATGGTCGGACTTTAAAGGCACAGCAAATCAAGGAAATCATATTCAAAATAGCAATATAGTAAATTTTATTAAATACAAATTTATAAATAACAAATACATTGACAAAAAATGTAAAAAGCATCTATGTGAGAAATATATGTGATGTGAGCCCCGATGCGTCAACGCGTTTCGTTCTAAAGACTTCCTCAGGACACATCCAGGTTTCAAATAATTCAGAAAAAGGTCTCACTATCTAAAATAGAAACAAAAAACACATAGGCATAAAATACCATATAGAACCAGATGAGGGGCAATGACCATTGTACAAGGGGCGAATACTGTTTAAGTTCACATTACCTTAAAGGAGGCTTCCATAGACTTAAATGATTAGATGATTAGAGATAAAACTCTGTAATTTATATTTCCGCTGCAGGTGCAAAATATTGTATCATAAGAGTAGGTAACCATCAACTGAGGGAAAAAAACAAAAAAAAAACCAATAAGATAAAGGTGAAAATCATGAAAACCACCACACGAATAAAAAGGGGTAATATATACCTATTACCATATACCTCCAAACTTTGGGTTCATTCCTAACAAAGAAAAGGATCAAAAAGTTGCCAATTGGCCATCAGGATGAATGTTCACACCACCAAAGCTCCATCAATCACCACAGGGCATCAAAGGAGCCCACATAGGATATCCATTTAGTAGTCCATGTGGAGTTGTGTAGCAACAATGGAGGAGCCTAGAAAGGTATTAACAAGGGAAAAGTCCAAAGTAAGTATTCTAACCCCATCCATCTTGCAACAATAACAACCAAAGCAAACTTGCGGAAAAAACAAAGTACTTACTATCAATTGGGTTTGGTGTACATCCCCTGGAAGGCACAGAGATGCTCAAGAGCTGAGGATCAAAAAGCGAATGTTGAAATAGTTTACTTTGGCGCCAAAAAGAGGGGTTGGAACCTAATCCACATTGGCGCCAAAATCAACATCCCAGAAGCCCCAGGTTTTACCCACGGTCCCGCGAGTGGGAAGGAGGGAGGCGGAGCCAACCACGTCACGCAGCACACATATACAACCCAGAAGAGAGGCGGAGCAGCCACCCCGCCCACTTCGGCCCCACAGCTGGCCAAGCGCAACAATATGTCCCGTCCCCATCCATACACAGAAAGGGGGGGGCGGGGGGACCAGACAGGCGAACATCAGTATAAGCGGACCAGAAACCACCGGAAATCTGTCATAACATGACCCACATAATAGCACAGCAGGGTACGTCCAAAGCACCAAACAGCAAAGGAAGCCAGACCACATCCCCAACAGGAACCAGAACGGCGTACATGCGTACATGTCCAATCACCAGAAGACCAGCACAACATAGAAAAAAAAAAAAAGGAGGGAAAGGAAAGGACAAGTTGATCAGTCACTCATGGTGGAAAATATTATTAGAGCCTGATAAATGGACACAGTGAGCCCAATTTGTTACAGGTCATGGATCAACATACTGGAATATGGTATCAGATAAAATCAAAAATAGATTAAAAACAGTACAATATACTTTGCATAAATTCATAAGTACAAACAATCTTTTTAATTATTATAATGGATTTGCTTCAGGGTACAGCAGAATATTCTCATACAGCATACAATAATGCCAACAACTCTTAAGTATAAATAAGTGGTGTAGATGAGAAAAAAAAAGGGGGGCATTTACAGGAATGGTTTAAAACTAAGCATGTCATTGAGGCCAGGATATGATGTAGCCTGCAAGTTGTACACCCACTGGGTCTCCCTTTGGAGTACTTTTTGATCAAAATTGCCGCCTCTAGGATTATCATATATACAATCAAGGATGGCAATTTTGAAAGTGTGTAGGTCATAATTATGCTTGAATGCCACATGGTACCCAATGGCTTTGTTGAGTATACCATTGGTGGCATAATATATATGGTCCTTCACCCTTTTCCATAAAGGTCTAATTGTTTTACCGATGTAGACACATCGGCAAAGAATAATATAAATAACTCCCTTAGTTAAACAGGTGACACGGTGATGCAAAAAATGCATCTGGCCATTAGGCAGAGTGAAAGAGGGTCCCTTTAGGAGAAGGTGACAAAAATCACAACTACCACATCGAAACAAGCCAAGTGATTCATCTTGTCTGTCCTGAGATTTGTGATAGTGGCTATGTACAAGACAGTCCTTAATAGACCTGGGACGTCTATATGTAATCTCAGGACGTGGCCCTAGGTATTTAGAGAGTGCGGGATCAGCCAGTAAAATATGCCAATGCTTGCCGAGAATAGAACGTATAGTCTGGTACTGGTCAGAAAAGGTGGTGATGAATCTTACTGCTTTGGACTTGTTCTGTTTGGAATCAGAGGACAGGATCTCACGTCTGGAGCGACTGCAGGTCTTGTTGTAAGCCTTTTTCAAACAGATTTTTGTGTATCCCCTGGCCAGAAGACGCTTGTATAGTAAATCAGCCTCCTGTTTAAAATTTGTATCATTGGAGCAATTTCTCCTGAGGCGTAGATATTGGCCGAAGGGAATACTATGAACAAGTGCACTGGGATGTGCACTGGAGGCATGCAATATCGTGTTACCCGCAGTGGGTTTACAATATAGCGATGTAGCAATAGTGCCATCAGCCTCAACAGTGATGGTGACATCCAGAAAGGAGATCCTGCTCTCATGAAAATCCATTGTAAATTTTAAATTATAGTTGTTCTCGGTAAGCATCTGCATAAAACGTTCAAGCATAGTAGAAGACCCGCCCCATATCATGAAGACATCGTCTATAAAGCGACGCCATAACAGGATATGGGAAAGGAGATTGGTGTGATCGTCACTAGAAAAAAGGTCTCGCTCCCACCCCCCAGGTACAAATTGACATAAGAGGGGGCGCAACATGTGCCCACGGCAACCCCCTGTACCTGGAGCAAGTGGGACTCGTCAAAAGAAAACACATTTCTAGTAAGGATATGAGATAACAGTTGTAGTATAAATTGGTTCATACCAGAAAATTTAGGACTGTGTTCATCGAGGAATTTAGAAATAGTTTCCATACCTAAATTATGTGGAATAGAGGAATAGAGTGCCTCAATGTCAATGGCGACAAGGAGGCAACCCTTCGGCACAGTAAGACCATCAAGATTTTTTAAGAGATCAGTAGTATCCCTAATGTAAGAGGGCAGTGTGATAACATGAGGGCGAAGATATTCATCAACCAGTTTACTGGCCCGTTCAATGATTGAGCCTACACCAGAGATGATTGGTTGTCCCGGTGGATTTTGAAGACTTTTATGCGTTTTTGGAAGCGCCTAAAATGTAGGGGTCTTGGGGCATGGAACCTGTATGCCCTCAAGGATCTCATTGATGATCAAGCCCTCCGCACGGGCCGAATGTATAATTTGTTCATATTCAAGATTATACTTGGCAATGATATTGGCTGAGATAGATTTGTACCACTGTCTATTTCTGAGTATGTCCCAGCACATATAACGATATTGGAGTTCATCCAATAAAACTACATTGATTCCTTGTCGGAGGGCTTGATCACCAACTGGGAATTTCTGCTAAGTCCAATGAGTGGGTTTCTATGGGCCTGACTCAGATTGTGACTGCCCAGTTTTTTGGAAACCGAAAGTTCAATTTCTTTAGTTGTTTGTGTTAAAAAGGTCCAAATATTGGGATTGGTACGTAAGGATGGAAAGTGAGTGGATTTTTGTTTCACAGCCTTACCTAGCATGGTGAGCTCTTGTTGGTAAAGTTCAGTCTGTGTCCAATAATGTCATCAGACTCAGATCCAACCATCTGTGTGGGGTTGGTATCATTCTCCTCCAACAGGAGTACAACATCTCTTAGCACTTGGAATTCCACGACTGTGAAATCTTTCCAAATCTCCTATTCAACGAGATTTTTTTGTCTTTTTTGTCTGTCATGGTCAAAGAGAAGCTTATAAGTTAGTTTCCTAGAAAATAAGTGTAAATCTTTGATAATATTGAAAGTATCAGGCACAGAAATGGGGCAAAAACTCAGCCCCAGCTATAGAACCTCCCTTTTCCGCTGTATTTAAGGGGTAGGATGAAAGTTTAATTATTTCAAGCTGTGGAACATCATTTGAGGGAATATCTGTGAGATTGTCAGAAGTAGATGGAGATGAAGGCAAAGTGCATTCCGGATGTCTATTGATATTTGAAAAGAATTGATCGATACGTCATTGTTTTAGATTCTTCCTGATTGCGCCTGCCACTGCTGTACTTATGGGCCGCGAGGAGATAATAGATTGTGCACAGTCTGCTATGCTTGAACGGATATCAGGTTTGGTAATCGAGGTCACGGGAGCAGATAGGGTAGATGTAATAAGGGGAGTATTTAATGAAGTTGGATCAGGAAACATAGATATCCCTCCATTATCCCTAATTATAGGACCTTGTTGTTGTACACAGTTATTAACAGGTGGTTGAACTAGTTCATCCACCAACCTTTTTTTGTCATTACCTGTCTGCTGACCATTACCCGTTTGTCGTTGTTTTCTGAAACCCCAACCTCTTTGTCTTCCCAGATCAGTGGCCCGTGAGTTCTGCGAGGAAAAAGAGTTAGCGGAAGAGTCTGAATCACTAGCTCTATTTCCAAATTTCTTAGAAACATTTCTGTGAGGATGTGTGGAATTCCGACCGCCTCGATGTTTGTTATTCAAAGGACAATTATATGCATAATTTCCAGCAAAGGCTAGTTTGTCCCTAGACATTTTGTCCTCCTTTTTCAACAAAAGATTTTTGGTAAAAGTTTGAAAATGACCTTTTAAATGTGTATCAAAAAATACAAAATCAGAGTGGTTAAGTAAACTAGCTTTTTTATCATAAATACGCTTAATATCACAGTCCACCAACTTTAGTTCCTGCATGTTGCAAAACTACAAGTCCCATGAGGCATTGCAAGGCTGACAGTTACAAGCATAACACCCAAAGGCAGAGGCATGATGGGACTTGTAGTTCCGCAACAGCTGGAGGGCCACCAGTTTGAGATCCCTGCTCTATCATAAGTTCCATCATTTTCTTTGTACAATCTTGTAAATTATGTTCCCAACGAATTTGGAAATCTGGATCAATTGCCCAAATGTTGGGGAAGACCTGTATCCTAAGACCCCTAGGATTCAGGTCTTCAGAAATATACTGTTCAAAGTATCTGATGTGCCAGAATAAACTGGCTTTATGTTCAAATGTTGATACCAACTTATGATAAAGAATCTCCATTTCCATTTGGCTAACCTTGGTAGCACAACATGTCTGTTTTATGTCTAGCATAAAACCTTCCCAGCTGTTCCCTGCAAAGTCCGCCATTGGAATAAAAAAAGGGGCAGAGCAAAGGGGGGGTTACACCCCTGGCTGATAAAGTATCAAATCACAAAAAAGAGAAAAAAAGGAGAATAAACCACATGGAGTGTATAAAAGCATAAGGAAGGGGGTGTCTACCATCAGAGCATAATATAAAAAGAAAAAACACTCCTATTGCCACGTCCGTATAATATAAATTGTCAAAAAAATAGGGGAGAGGGAGAAGGGGGGTAGTTTGAAGAGCCCCTGGTCGGACTTTAAAGGCACAGAAAATCAAAGGAAATCATATTCAAAATAACAATATAGTAAATTTTATTAAATACAAATGTATAAATAACAAAGACATTGACAAAAAATGTAAAAAGCATCTACGTGAGAAATATACGTGATGTGAGCCCCGGGGCGTCAACACGTTACGTTCTAGAAACTTCCTCAGGACACATCCAGGTTTCAAATAATACAGAAAAAATGTCTCACTATCTAAAATAGAAACAAAAAACACATAAGCATATAATACCGTATAGAACCAGATGAGGCGCAATGACCATTGTACAAGGGGCGAATACTGTTTAAGTTCACATTACCTTAAAGGAGGCTTCCATAGACTTAAATGATTTAATGATTAGAGCTAAAACTCTGTAATTCATATTTCCGCTGCAGGTGCAAAATATTGTATCATAAGAGTAGGTAACCGTCAACTGAGGGGAAAGAAAAAAAAACAATAAGATGAAGGTGAAAATCATGAAAACCACCACACGAATAAAAAGAGGTAATATAATAATATAATATTTTATCTGATACCATATTCCAATATGTTGATCCATGACCTGTAACAAATTGGGCTCACTGTGTCCATTTATCAGGCTCTAATAATTCCTTTGCTGTTTGGTGCTTTGGACGTACCCTGCTGTGCTATTATGCGGGTCATGTTACAACAGATTTCCGGTGGTTTCTGGTCCGCTTATACTGATGTTCGCCTGGCTGGTCGCCCCGCCCCCCCCTTTCTGTGTATGGATGGGGGACAGGACATGTTGTTGCGCTCGGCCGGCTGTGGCACTGAAGTGGGCGGGGCGGCTGCTCTGCCTCTCTTCTGGGTTGTATATGTGTGCTGCGTGACGCGGTTGGCTCCGCCTCCCTCCTTCCCACTCGCGGGACTGTGGGTTCCCACCGTGGTTCCCACCCCTCTTTTTGGCGCCAAAGTAAACTATTTCAACATTTGCTTTTTGACCCTCAGCTCTTGAGCATCTCTGTGCCTTCCAGGGGATGTACACCAAACCCAATTGATAGTAATACTTTGTTTTTTCCGCAAGTTTGCTTTGGTTGTTATTGTTGCAAGATGGATGGAGTTAGAATACTTACTTTGGACTTAAAAAAAAAATTGGTTCCCCAACACGTCATTCTATGACAAAAGGCATCTGGGAGGTACGTGCTGATGTCACCACGTCGCCCCATTGAGGAGGACAGGAAATTTTTATGTTGCCAGCAGCTTAGTTTTTAGCTAACATTGATCGTTTGTTTGTAAGTGTTAATCCTTTATATTATTACATTTTATAAACGTTATTATGCTATTGGGATTTTCTTCATTTTTTTGGGACTAATTTCATCTATACCATGGGATTTATGGGACCTCCGGTTCAATGCTGTGGGTTTTATCCATCCATCCATTAGCCCTAACATATCCAGCTGGCGTTCGATCTGTTAGTTAGGATATCTGCTTTATGATCTTGCTATTTGGTAAAGAGGCCCTCTGTGTGGTGTTGGTGCACTATATCCGTATCTTCACTGGTTGATGTTCTTTATATCCATTGGGATTTTTTGCACTTATAATCTGCCATCTGATAAGGAGGCTCTCTGTGTGGTGTTGGTGACTGGAGTTTTCATTACTGGTCTTTATGTACTTTTCTTTGTTTCACAATGTGAGTGTCACTCCATTCTATATGGAATAATCCCTTGTGTGTCAGTATTACGCTATGTTATTTATATTCTTTTTGGGATTAAATCCACGTCTACCCGTGATTAAGTCGCATATCGATCTACCCTGCTGTGACTGGTTCATATCAAGGGTTAATGCCACCTGCATATTTGGCTTACGTTCTGGTAAGCATGCCATTCATCAGTTGGGGATACACTTCGTAAGTCAAGTCACTGAGTGCCAATATTTGAACTATTTGAACAAATATTTTTTTTTCTTCGGACTTTAACTAGGATATCACATAATTTTTGTGTTTTTGGTGTGATTTGTTCACCCTCTAACTCTCACATTTTTTCACACTAATTTATTCCTATTGAATAATCACTCTTTTAGGTCCTCTAATTTATTAGTGCAGCTTATCTGTTTCCACTTTGGACTTTTCCCTTGTTAATACCTTTCTAGGCTCCTCCATTGTTGTTACACAACTCCGCATGGACTACTAAATGGATAACCTGTATGGGCTCCTTTGATGCCCTGTGGTGATTGATGTAGCTTTGGTGGTGTGAACATTCACCCTGATGGCCAATTGGCAACTTTTTGATCATTTCCTTTGTTAGGAATGAACCCAGAGTTTGGAGGTATATGGTAATAGGTATATATTACCCCTTTTTATTCGTGTGGTGGTTTTCATGATTTTCACCTTTATCTTATTGTTGTTTTTTTTTTCCCCTCAGTTGACGGTTACCTACTCTTATGATACAATATATTGCACCAGCAGTGGAAATATGAATTACAGAGTTTTATCTCTAATCATCTAATCATTTAAGTCTATGGAAGCCTCCTTTAAGGTAATGTGAACTTAAACAATATTCGCCGCTTGTACAATGGTCATTGTGCCTCATCTGGTTCTATATGGTATTATATGCTTATGTGTTTTTTCTTTCTATTTTAGATAGTGAGACCTTTTTTCTGTATTATTTGAAACCTGGATGTGTCCTGAGGAAGTCCTTAGAATGAAACGCGTTGACGCACCGGGGCTCACATCACGTATATTTCTCACATAGATGCTTTTTACATTTTTTGTCAATGTCTTTGTTATTTATACATTTGTATTTAATAAAATTTACTATATTGTTATTTTGAATATGATTTCCTTCATTTTCTGTGCCTTTAAAGTCCGACCAGGGGCTCTTTAAACTAACTCCCTTTTCCCTCTCTCCTCTTTTTTTTAACAAAAACTGAAAGCAGTAACCTGCACATATAATATCTTTGGGTATTTGCTTGAGAACTCTGGGAGCCCTGAAACCTGGGGAATGTTATTATGCAAATGTCAACTTCACAAGATGCTCCTTTTCACTGCCTGCTCCACAAGACTGGGTCAATGAAGCCACTCAAATGACTAACAATCCAACTTTAGGTGGATACTACTAAGTTACTGATGCCCATTTAATAACTGTAGCTCTTACCTGTACAGTAATTGCTTTAGTTATTTAATTCTTACTAGGTTACAGATTTACATTCCATTTCTTGACCATAAATCTTTACTAAGGAAGCAAAAGAAATACAGACAGATATGGATATCAGAAATTAAATACATAGGGCTTCACTACAATAGGCCCTATATCAAATATATATAAATAAATTTGACCATACTTACCTGACCATTCACACAAGTACAATACTGGTAATTTATAATAAGGAATTGTTTGGAAGGATCTCTGAATTTAGGTTCATTAAAAATACATGGTCCAGTACATTGTCATATTTCAGGATTCCATTATGACTGAAAAGAAACAACTGTTTTAGAACCTGACAGATATTACAATGAACTCTTGCTGCGCAACTCTCCATGACTTTGCTATTCTGTATATAAAAGTGATTTAGACAACATATTAAAGAATGATAAATCATGGACTAAATTGATCTTATAATGTCCCATACAGTATGTATGTATTTTATATCCTCTTACCTATTAAGTTGGGTTATCTTTATAAAATATACTCATATGCCCAGGAAATTCAGTGTTGGTCTGCTGGGATCCACTGCTCTGTCCTGCAAAGCCAGACGACACACTGCCATATTCACTTCTAATGTCATTGGTGGCCAATTGTCTCTTCCTGGTTCAGACAGGCGCTTCCCTAATATCGCACCAACTCTACCCTATTCTATCCTCTATATTGTAGATGATGCCACCTGGGATATGTAACATGCATATCTCAGGGTGCTTTAGGAGCGGTAACAATGTCATTCTGAGATAGTGTCAGAAACATTGGTGAAAAGCAATGGCTAACTACCACAGAAATGTCTACAGATGGCAAAATATGAGACTGAAATTGAATAACTCTCTCCTACTGTTAAATTAAATAAGGACAATTTTAATTTTGGTGGTGGGGGGTGCTTTTCAATTAGCATTGTTGGATCATTGTGGGAAATCAATGTTGCTGATACCTAACAGATACGGTTAATGCTAGAGATGTCTTTAAATTTTCACCCCTCCTTCTCTGCCTTGATCAACTGGATGCTTGGGAGATGGCCCTACTCATCTCTATGGCTATTTGTAGCACAAGGACACCTGGAGGAGGGTGAAAACTGCTAAAATATTGCAGACATATGGGTTGGTTTACTAAAGGCAAATAGGCTGTTCCCTTTGCAATGTGAATTATTTCTTAGTTTAATGAATATGGTGGAATTTCACTTTGCAAAGAATATCCAATCGTGTGAAAAGACAATAAAAAAACCTGTATTTTGTTTACATGTGATTGAATGGTGGCTGTCAACAGAGATTTTCCTCATTGACAAAGCTAAGAAAAAATTAGTTTGCAAAGGAAAATTCCCTTGAAATACAAATAGCCTATTTACCTTTAGTAAATAAATTCAAAAGTTTCAGCACATAACCAGCAACAGCTCTTATAAACCAGTAGGTGTGAATCTGGGGCTTATATGGTGCTTAGCAGGGCAGGGAATGAGGGTTAGAGTGTTGTATTTTGTATAAAAATGCACTTATTCTTTTACCTCATTCAATCTGTCAACTATATTGCTGCAGTGCTACATCTCTCTCCATAGTGGTCAAATACAGCATTTTCAAAAGTAAAAATACAAATAATGATGTGCAAATCTGCAAATTAATCCAGACCAATTTTGTGCTACAATTAATGCACCTCCCCCTTTCTAATACTACCATAATATGCGAAAATTCCTCTTTGCCATAAATGCATAATTTATATAAAGTGCTTAGTGCATAACAAAATTCATATAATTATAAATGTGCAACATAGAAAGTCCATAAAGTGCTTATAAAGTGCTAAAAATTGTCTTGGTGCTTATTGCTGAGATTAAAGTGCAGTTTCCGCTCTAGTGTCTGTGTTGGTGTGCTGCCCCTTTTAAGCACCACACTCACCATCCATCCATGACCCCTTTTGTACTAAGTGGGTCTAAAAGTGTTCATGGATCTCTCCTCTAGGCCTCCTTTTTCTGCCTATGGCTGTGCCTAGGTGGCAATTTTCCAGAAACCAACACATGGTAGCATGAAACAGACCAAATGAATTCTCCAAAAAGTGTATTACTGTGACTTGTATTAACAATAATATAAAATCCAATAGAAGCACTTACATAGTAGATGCATTAACAGTGCATTACAATGTGTCCGAGATGCACCTGCACCATGGACCAAATGAGCAAACCGGAAGTGACGCAGATGGCGTAAGGAAGCTTACCCCAATGCGTTTTGTCAGTGTGACTCTTTGATATAATTGTGGTGGAGGCAGCTACTTGAAAACAAACCATAGTGCAGGATCTATTTTCTATATTAATCTTCTAGAATTATTTGTGGTGAAACTCTAAGCCTGAGCACCATTTGGGGTTACCAACTTACCAGCAATAATTAACACTTCATTTTTTCCAGCCATTGTTATAATAATGCACTAAGCAACATTTCTACATAGGAAACACAGTGGTGACTATCATCTTTTATCCTTGGGATCCTGAATTTGGTTTAGCTGAATAAAGTTTGTACTTTTTTTCTTGGGTGCCTTGGTGTTTTACTAATATTAATAAATCAAGTTCCCGTGTAAAGTTATGTAGAATTTAAACTATACAAATTAATAATAATCATAAGTATGTAAAATTCAGCAAAGCTAGAATCCTTTGCAGATTATCTAGTATATTTTACAGCAGGAATAGGAGAAGCATGAATTTTAACTAACATGCTCTATATTTTGAATGTCTTTATACAGTTACAGATTTTATCATATTTGCTTTCATGAGCTTGACTTGTGCAAGATCAAAAGAAATATCTCCCTGCAATTGGTAACAAACCTTATGCTATTTCCTCAATCTTATTCGTTTTTCATATTGTACCATATTAATACATCATTTTGTGAGCGGCTTAGATGTGTGTGCAGACTTCAGGTTTAATTGTACTTCATTTATATTATGAGGATGTGTGATGACAAAATGAGTGGAACATACAATAAGTCAATGTAGAAAGCACTAATGCATGGGGTGCAGAGAACGCTGAGAAAATTGCTGTCTACATACTGAATCCCTGAAGGAGAGATAAGTATTATTTTTATGTTCTTCAATATATTTTATTAATTACCTGATATTATTATATTATAATTATAGTCAAATATCTTTCCCTTGAATATAAATGCAAGATTTATGTTTTGTATGTATACATGTATACATTTTAAAAAAAGTTAGATGGTCATTGTAGCTCACAAATGTTTATCATTTATTGCAACAAATAAATAGCATGGAAATGAGAACAGATCTGTAATATTAAGTTGGTTTGGAAGCATTACATTTGTGTAATGTATCTGTTACAATCAAACTCTTATGCCGCGTACACACGGTCGGACTTTTCGTCTACAAAAGTCCAACGGACGCTGACGGACTAAAGCTGGCTGGTAATCCGATCGTGTGTGGGCTTCTCCGGACTTTCAACGGACTTTTTTAGCCTCAAATCCGACGGACTTTAGATTTGAAACATGCTTCAAATCTTTACGTCGTAAGTACGACGGACCCCGAAATCCGCTCGTCTGTGTGCTAGTCCGACGGACAAAAACCCATGCTAGGGCAGCTATTGGCTACTGGCTATGAACTTCCTTATTTTAGTCCGGTGTACGTCATCACGTACGAATCCGTCGGACTTTTGTGTGGTCGTGTGTAGGCAAGTCCGTTCGTAAGAAAGTCTGCCGCAAGTCCGCCGAAGGTACGTCGGAAGTCTGTCGGACAGGTTGTCGGACTTTTGTAGACGAAAAGTCCGACCGTGTGTACGCGGCATTACTGTAATGCAGTCAGACAGCATACAATAATAAATATGGTCCTCTTTTTATATTGATTATTATTCTTATTATGATTATTATTATTTTGCACAGCACTTGCAGATACAATAAAAATATTGCTCCTCCTTTATTATCATTTTTGTTATACAGGATTTATAGCAAGGTTTTTTTGTACATATTCTTTATTTATATAAATTAAGAACATACACTGGCAACACAGCAACAGACATTTGAGATATTACATCTATACAACCTTAGATCATATAACACAGCATACAGCAAGGTTGCATCAAAGTATCCTTATTACATACACATAACAATAAAGGCATTTCAAAACCCTGAAATTGTGCCTTATTTCAGGAAATGCACAAATGCAATGGTGAATGCAGTCTATCTTATGGCGCGTGCATAACGTGTACCATGTCACAAAACGGTTAAAGGTGGGGTGTTGTATACCATAGTTCAAATGAGCTCTAAAAGAGGTATCATCCCCAAACCCAGTCATAAAGTAGAAACATAGAAATATAGAGGACTTTAAATTTACCTCCAATAGTGAACTAATGCAAAAGAACAAATAAAATAAAATAGATTACATTTTATTACAACATTTCATAAAACACCATCTCAAAAGGGCAATTAAAAACATATATTACACATTTATATGCACTAGAAATTAATTCATATAGAAAGTAGGCAGACAAATTTAAACTTATCAATTTTCCATTATGTACAGAGACGAGAAAATAAAGTCTATGCATTTCATGAAAAGGTCTGCTTCTTCCAGACTTCTCGGGTTTCAAACATGTAAGGTATAAGTCATAAACTCTTATGTGTTCTATAAAAGACCATAATAATTATTACAACAGTGTGTACAGAAATCTAACCTCCACCGCTTGGCATACACATGCGGAGAAAAAAAACGTAAGCAGAGGGGGGAGGCACAACCCACAAAACCCGATCCACACATGAGTCCACATAAATGGTGGATAATTCACATCTCAATAGCCTGCCCATGGGTGCCAATTTTAAGGAGAAAGGGGTGGACATCGAAGAGCAGTCAAAAACAGGCTCCCCCAGCCTGTGGGCCAACGACACTGTGCAACCACCATTAGACATTATATATATATATATATATATATATATATATATATATATATATATATATATATATATATATATATATATAATCTGTAATAATATTAAAAGGTTTGTAAATGCACTAGTTATAATATTGCAAAGGATGGAAGAAAAATTGCCAGAAAAAGAAGAAAAAGAAAAGAAGAGAAAGAGAAGAAAGGAAAGAAGGGGACTGGGAGGTGGGGGGGGGGGGGGGGTGGAAGAGGGAAAAGAAAAAGGAAGAAAAGAAAGATGGGGGTAGGGGGAAAAGGGCAAAGGAAAAAGAGAAAGAAATTGGGAAATCAGAAAATAAAAAGTGAACAAGAGTCTCACCCAAATGTTGCACAGCTAAGGTACAATTAAAGAAGGCTCAGATTAGTTGCCACCCAGTGAATAAAAATTATGTAAATTTAAAATCCAATGGACATTACCTGTTTAGATGCTAGTGAATACGTGCAGATATCCTATATATTGGATTTTTAATTTACAGAATTTGTATTCACTGGACGGCAACTGATCTAGGCCGTTTTTGATTGTACCTTAGCTGTGTAACATTTGGATGAAACTCTTGTTCAGTTTCTTTTTTCTAATTTCCTGATTTCTTTCTCATCAGGAAATTAGAAATTTTCCTTTACTCTTCATTCCCTTCCCCTTTTCCCTATCCCCCCCCCCCCCCCCCCCATTTTTCTTTTCTTTCCTTTCTTTCTCCTTTTCCCCCGCTATGTGCACCAGTTATAGTAAATCTCTCACAAAGTGACCTGAGATGGTCTCTAAGGACAGTAAGGTCCATTATTGTGGATCTGGCTTTTGTTTCTGAACAATCTCCATTTTGTGTATGTTTTCTTTTTGCTCAGTTCTGTCTGTCGGTTCTGTCCTTTTTTGAACCTAGTCCCATTTTTTAAACCCCCCCAACTTAGATCCTTGGATATAGGACTTTTCCCTTCCCATGTAATAATTGGATCATAGTCTACAGTATCAATTAAAGAGAAATAGTCTGTTAATTTTTTTGTACATCCACCATGGTTTGAATATCTTAGAGAAAGCAGTCATTAAGACATCATGGTCAAGGATTGGAGGGGGGGGGGGGGAGCTGAGATTCATCTTCAGAGAGTTCAGATGGAACCTATAGAGGCACTGCAAACCCATGGGAGACTGTGATGTTTGACAAGAAAGAGGCCAATGCAAGTGTGAGATTCATGGTTGTCCAACAGAAGTGTTAAGTTCTTGCCTTTGGAATTACTTTGCTTAAGTGGAGTAAATGACATGTGATGCTGCTCTGGAGGCATCTAATGCTGAGTCTAGGATGAAGTTAATGTCCTTTCCAATGAGAATAGCCTCCTCTGGAAAAGGAAGCTCCCTGCATGCTCCCAGCACAAAGTCTGAGCTGCCAAAAATGTCTCTCGTCCCAAGAAAACATTGGTAGCCAATGGAATTGGCTTCCTAACATTTGAACACTGTGACAGTCGATCACAATAGTCACCTGATCGCCGATCCTTCCCACCCCCTGGGCGTTAAGAGCTTTTAAAGCGTACTCCAGGGCATACAAGAAGGGGTTTGCTGGCAAATGACATTCATTGCCAGCTGTTTTTTTACATGTCTTTTGGACAATTGGACCAAAGAAACCCATTTTCATGTTAATAAGAAAGTGTTTGCCACCTTATTTAAACAATATAATTACATGCCCTTTGACAAGGGCATATAATTATATTGTTTAAATAAAGTGGTATTCCCCACTGGGCTGTATTCACCTAATAGTTGGAAACGTTGGGGCAAGTCTTTGTTTTTGAATGCACTTCAGTATGGTTTTATGAATTAAACAACTGTATCACTTTTTTAATATTATTAAAAATGGATGTATAATAGTTGTTGTGAGCTGTGCCTCAAAATTCCCACCTTCAAAAAATGTTCTCTTTTAATTGTCTATCATTTAAGGGGTGTGGCACTTTTGAGCCAACACTAAATAGCTATTCCTTTTTGCATTTACATGTTCCCCAGGGAAGTGTCAACCCCCTCCCCCTACCCTCCTTCTAGCCTATTATCCTAGAAAAAAGTCTTTTCTTTATTTGGCAAACTCAGCTCCCCTTGATTTCAGTTGGGTTCAGGTTCAGGATCCAAACTTATTTGAAGTTTGCCAAACCCTGCTCAAGCCAAACCCAGGGCACTTGGGCTCATCACTAATGAGTGCTATAGTCAATGAGTACCCCTGTGTACAGGTGTGTGGTAATAGTCATTGAATGTGGTGCATAGCTTTATTTAGAATGGATGTTCAGTTCAAGTTAGAGCTGCAGCTGAGAGATTTCTTTGATCTCAAGGAGGATCTAAAACCTATTATTTGAATTGTTGAAAAACAGAGGTGACTGATATGCAAGTCACAAAACAGGTGCCAGAGATCCTCAGCTTAAAAGCAAGCCCAACCATGACAGAGTAATGCGTTATAAGACATCATACTACATACATTCATTTTTTACCTCACTGAAGCAAACATCTGGCTATGCATTGTCCTTAAAGTTAAAAAAAGGTTAAAGGCTTTACACCACAAAGCAATCATGTGGAAACACATAATTACCCTAAATAAAAACAAAACTAGATAGTACAAAAGTTTCAGGGTCAAAAAAGCAAGAATATCATAATATCTAAATATATAAAGTAATAGTAAAATTGAAATCAGATGTGATTCTATGATTTCTAACACATGTAAATATTCAAGCCCGGCTATAAAATAAACGGCATAGCTGTTTAAAGATTGTTTTCTGGCCAAACTACATAATGGAACAATTCCCCCCTTACTACAGTAGGATATTCAGAATTTCAGATCTTACTAAGAAATTAGGGAAATGTCAATATTCAAATGTAATTGTCAAATTATATTAATCAAGAAAGTGGCGCTACATCAACAAGTAAACCAAAAAGCAATGAATGATGTGCGGTTGCCCTTTCAAAAACTGCGTGTGTGCCTACAGTATCTCACAAAAGTGAGTATACCCCTCACATTTTTGTAAATATTTTATTATATCTTTTCATATGACAACGCTAAAGAAATGACACTTTGCTGCAATGTAAAGTAGCGAGTGTACAGCTTGTATAACAATATAAATTAGCTGTCTCCTCAAAATAACTCAACACACAGCCATTAATGTCTAAACTGCTGGCAACAAAAGTGAGTACACCCCTAAGTGAAAATGTCCACATTGAGCCCAAAGTGTCACTATTTTGTGTGTCCACCATTATTTTCCAGCACTGCCTTAACCCTCTTGGCATGGAGTTCACCAGATCTTCACAGTTTGCCACTGGAATCCTCTTCCACATCTCCATGACGACATCATGGAGCTGGTGGATGTTAGAGACCTTGCCCTCCTCCACCTTTCTTTTGAGGATGCCCCACAGATGCTCAATAGGGTTTAGCTCTGGGGACATGCATGGCCAGTCCATTACCTTTATTCTTAGCTCCTTTAGCAAGGTAGTGGTCGTTTTGGAGGTGTGTTTGGGGTTGTTATCATGTTGGAATACTGCCTTGTGGCCCAGGGAGGAGGTCATGCTCTGCTTCAGTATGTCACAGTACATGTTGGCTTTCATGGTTCCCTCAATGAAATTTAGCTCCCCAATTCTGCACTCATGCAGCCCCAGACCATGGCACTCCCACCACAATGCTTGACTGTAGGCAAGACACACTTGTCTTTGTACTCCTCACCTGGTTGCCCCCACACACTCTTGACACCATCTGAACCATCAGACCACAGGACATGATTCCAGTAATCCATGTCCTTAGTCTGCTTGTCTTCAGCAAACTGTTTGAGGACTTTCTTGTGCATCATCTTTAGAAGAGGCTTCCTTCTTGGATGACAGCCATGCAGACCAATTTGCTGCAGTGTGCGACATATGGTCTGAGCACTGACAGGCTGACCCCCCCACCCCTTCAACCTCTGCAGCAATGCTGGCAGCACTCACACGTCTATTTCCCAAAGACAACCTCTGAATATGACGCCGAGCGCGTGCACTCAACTTCTTTGGTCAACCATGGCGAGGCCTGTTCTGAGTGGAACATGTCCCGTTAAACTGCTATATGGTCTTGGCCACCGTGCTGCAGCTCAGTTTCAGGGTCTTGGCAATCTTCTTATAGCCTAGGTCATCTTTATGTAGAGCAACAATTCTTTTTTTTTCAGATTCTCAGAGAGTTCCTTGCCGTGAAGTGCCATGTTGAACTTCCAGTGACCAGTATGAGAGAGTGAGAGCGATAACACCAAATTTAACACACATGCTCCCCATTCACACCTGAGACCTTGTAACACTAATGAGTTACATGACACCAGGGAGGGAAAACGGCTAATTGGGCCCAATTTAGACATTTTCACTTAGGGGTGTACTCACTTTTGTTGCCAGCGGTTTAGACATTAATGGCTGTGTGTTGAGTTATTTTGAGGGGACAGCAAATTTACACTGTTATACAAGCTGTACACTCACTACTTTACATTGTAGCAAAGTGTCATTTCTTCAGTGTTGTCACATTAAAAGGTATAATAATATATTTACAAAAATGTTGGGGTGCATTCACTTTTGTGAGATACTGTACATAAGACGCATCACCTTACCAAGCGCTCAGTGTCTGCTACTGCTCTCTTCCAATCCCTCCACTGGCTTCCGCTCACCCAATGAATTAAATTCAAGAAACTAACAACTTACAAAGCCATCCACAACTCTGCCCCAATCTACATCACTAACTTTGCCTCAAAATACCAACCAAATTTTTGTTCTCTTCGTTCCCTCAAGAGCTCCCGCTCTCTAACTCCCTTGTCACCTCATATCTTCAGAGAGACCTATCCTGCCCCCAACTAAGAACAGCACAATTATTTTCTCTATCAGCCCATCCCCCACAGTTATTACTTTTTGTATCTCTTCACCCTCCTTCTTAGATTGTAAGCTCTAACGAGCAGGGCCCTCTGATTCCTACTGTATTAAATTGTATTATAATTGTACTATCTGCCCCTTTGTTGTAAAGTGCTGCATAAACTGTTGGTGCTATAGCAATCCTGAATAATAATAATAATAATAATAATAATAATAATAATAATAATAATAAAAAGACCAAAATACATAAAGCTAAAAGATGGAACTACCTTTTAGCACCTTAATGACCAGGCATTTTTTGTGATGCGGCACTGTGTCGCTTTAACTGACAATTGCATGGTCGCACGACGTTGTACCTAAACAAAATTGATGTCCTTTTTTCCCCACAAATAGAGCTTTCTTATGGTGATATTTGATCACCCCTGTGGTTTTATTTTTTGTGCTATAAACAAAAGAAGACCGAAATTTTGAAAAAAAACAGTATTTTTACTTTTTGCTATAAATATCCAAAAAAAAATAAAAAAACTAATTTCTCCATCAGTTTAGGCCAATATGTATTCTTATACATATTTTTGGCAAAAAAATAGCAATAAGCGTATATTGATTGGTTTGAGCAAAACTTATAGCGTCTACAAAATAGGGGATAGATTTATGGCATATTTAATATTATTATTATTTTTTTACTAGTAATGCTGTGATCAGTGATTTTTAATGGGACTGCGACATTGCGGCGGACAGATTGGACACTTTTGACACTTTCTTGGAAAAAGGTGACATTATTACAGTGATCAGAGATAAAAATAGCCACTGATCACTGTATAAATGACACTGGCAGGGGAGGGGTTAACACTAGGGGTGATCAAGATGTTAAGTGTGGCCCTAGGGAGGTGTTTCTAACTGTGGGGGGAGTGGACTGACTGGGAGTACAGAGATATCGCTGTTTCTGATCACTGGAAACAGACAGTTTCACTGTACTCTCCTGTCAGAACAGGGATCTGCTTTGTTTACACTTGCAGATCCCCACCCTGCTTCTCTGAGGAGCGATTGCAGGTGGCCGACGGACATCACGGCCCCTGCACCCGTGCATCGGCTCCCCTGCTGTGCAGCGGGGGCAAGCATGCCCACAGTGACTCATGCACGAAACGACATAGGGGTACGTCCTTTTGCGCAATGGGGCCACTCTGCCGCGGTATATACAGTCATGACCGAAATCGTTGGCACCCCAGAAAATTTTTCCAGAAAATCAAGTATTTCTCACAGAAAAGTATTGCAGTAACACATGTTTTGCTATACACACACGTTTATTCCCTTTGTGTGTATTGGAACAAAACAAAAAAAGGAAAAAAAGCAAATTGGACATAATGTCACACAAAACTCCAAAAATGGGCTGGTCAAAATTCTTGGCACCCTTAACTTAATATTTGGTTGCACACCCTTTGGAAAAAATAACTGAACTTAGTCGCTTCCTATAAATAAACTTCTTACACCTCTCACCCGGAATTTTGGACCACTCTTCCTTTGCAAACTGCTCCAGGTCTCTCTTATTGGAAGGGGCGCCTTTTCCCAACAGAAATTTTAAGATCTCTCCATAGGTGTTCAATGGGATTTAGATCTGGACTCATTGCTGGCACTTAGAACTCTCCAGCGCTTTGTTGCCATCCATTTCTGGGTGCTTTTGACATATGCTTGGGGTCATTGTCCTGCTGAAAGACCCAAGATCTCGGATGCAAACCCAGCTTTCTGACACTGGGCTCTACAGTGCGACCCAAAATCCTTTGGTAATCCTCAGTTTTCATGATGCCTTGCACACATTCCAGGCACCCAGTGTCAGAGGCAGAAAAACAACCCCAAAACATTCATTGAACCTCCACCATATTTCACTGTAGGTACTGTGTTCTTTTCTTTGTAGGCCTCATTCAGTTTTCGGTAAACAGTAGAATGATGTGCTTTACCAGAAAGCTATAACTTGGTCTCATCTTCCTCATCAACCTTTCATCAATTTTTCTCTCCGTCCGCACCCAGAGAGATTAGCTACAGTGCCATGGGTTGCAAACTTCTTGATAATGTTGCACACTGTGTACAAAGGCAAATCTAGATCTCTGGAGATGGACTTGTAACCTTGAGATTGTTAATATTTTTCCACAATTTTGGTTCTCAAGTCTCAGACAGTTGTCTTCTCCTCTTTCTGTTGTCCATGCTTAGTGTGGCACACACAGACACACAATGCAAAGACTAAGTGAACTTCTCTCCTTTTTATCTGCTTTCAGGTGTGATTTTTATATTGCCCACACCTGTTACTTGCCCCAGGTGAGTTGCATCACATGCTTGAAACAATCTTATTTATCCACAATTTTGAAAGGGTGCCAAGAATTTTGACCACCCCACTTTTGTAATTTTGTGTGACATTATGTCCAATTTGCTTTTTTCCTCCCTTTTTTTGTCTTGTTCCAATACTCACAAAGGAAATAAACATGTGCATAGCAAAACGTGTTACTGCAATACTTTTTTGTCTTGTTCCAATACTCACAAAGGAAATAAACATGTGCATAGCAAAACGTGTTACTGTAATACTTTTCTGTGAAAAATACTTGATTTTCTGGAAAAATTTCTGGGGTGCCAACAATTTCGGCCATTACTGTATGCGGTGGTGGTTAAAGCTGTAGTAAGCTGTAGTAAAGTGTCTGAAAAAAAAAACAAAAAAACAAAAAAGCTTTTCCCCTGCTAGGCAATGTCATAATGTGCTAGCATGCTACATACATGGCACTGCTGCGATCGTCAGGAGCAGAAGAATTTAGTTTGGGTTGTTCTTTGGTGGAAGTTTATGGTAGTAGCATGAAATATACAGCTACTGTTTAAAATAATATTTTGTTTTTACTATTTTGAGCCGTTTACCTTTGATAATAAAAAATAAAAATCAGGAGATAGTCATTACCATTTACCACCAAATGAAAGCCCAATTTGTCCCGAAAAAAAACGTCGCATAATCCACCTGGATACACAAAGTAGTTGTGATGATATGTACAGTTTTACTAACACATGGCAAAGTTGCAAAATTCTGCTTATGCATTAACATTTGTTTTACCCTTAGGCGGGAAGGGGTTAATGTACTGTAATCGGCAGAATCTTTTAATTAATTTAAACAAATAAATGTGTGTGAAATATAGACTGCAGTGTGCTTCATAAACATTTTCGTATTTGGTGGCATAAATAGATTTAGATGAAGTTGTATTTGATCATCAAAATGATGTGTGGAGTCCTTGCTTCAGTCTTTCACCTGCCAAATGTTTTCCGAAAAAAAAAAAAAAAAAAAAGATGACATGCTTGTGGTTCTCCGCTGTACCCAGGTCATGCTCTCATTGTGAACAAAGACTTTAGGGCAACAAAGAAGCTTTACTGTGCTAATACACACCACATAATTGTTGTTCAGTGGTGACAATCTTCTTATGCCCCGTACACACGGTCGGATTTGCCGATGGAAAATGTCTGATCAGAGCATGTTGTCGGAAATTCCGACCGTGTGTGGGCTCCATCGAACATTTTTCATCGGATTTTCCGACACACAAAGTTTGAGAGCAGGCTATAAAATTTTCCGACAACAAAATCCGATCGCGTCAATTCCGACCGTGTGTGGCCTGTTCCGACGCACAAAGTGCCACGCATGCTCAGAAGAAATTCCGAGACGGAACAGCTCGGTCTGGTAAACTTAGCGTTCGCAATGGATACAACACTTTCGTCAAGGTGCAATGTTAAAAATGGTTTAATACAGCGCACTCTCTTCTTCTTTATAATGTGAGAAGAATGAAGTAGTTTTGCTGCTCATATTCACACAGACTTCTCACAAACTTCTTTCTTTATTATTTATCGGGATTCCCTCAATATATTTTGATTTGTCACATCTGACAAAAAATTTTTTTTTTTTGTTTGTTTTTTTTTTTTAAGGCATTTTTTTTTTTTTTTAGGTTTGTATTTTTTCCAAGGCTGATCTTTGTTTTATTTTATTTTTAGTTTTATTCCAGAATATTTTTGTGTGTGTTTTATGTGTCAAGTTACCACAACACCATTGATATCTTATATTATTTAATCTCAAGGAGATTGTTTGGTGTTGGTGTCCCTTGTTAATTTCACATTGTTCTTTAGAAATTTACCTACCTCCTCACAAACAAACTGTCCATTTTGAAGGAAAACACACATAGGAGAGTAATTGAAACCAAAAATCCTTTATTAAGGGCTCAGAACCAAACAAAGAGGAAGGCAACACTGGAGAAACAGCAGAAATTATCGAAGCCTTGGACCCCCAGGGCAGACATCAATTCTTGAACATCAAAACTGGTGGCCTGAGGAGTCCATATGTAAGGGAGTGCAGTCTGGTCCAGAAGTCCCGGAGATCCGGAAAGCAGCAGATGACATCTGTGTCCCCAGGCTGTGGTACCACAAGAGGCTGCATCTTTTGCCAGACCAGACTGGACCCAGGGTCATCACTTTCTGGTCTTCTTTCCACGCTTCCTTCCTGGCTGTGGCTCTGCTGTTGGAGATGTGGCAGGAGGAGGAGTAGGACCTGGAGGAGGAGGAGGACTAGTAGGACCTGGAGGAGGAGGAGAAGTAGAAGGACCTGGAGGAGGAGGAGGAGGACCATGTGTGAGGTCACAAATGCGGGTAGCAGATGTTATTTGGCCCCTCAACCCCTTATTGAGAGCTTCCAACATTAATGACTCACACATGAGTTGTTGGCCCTGCTCCATCCGCTGCATTTTACAGGCAATTATGCCAGTAAAGTCCTCCTCCACAGTGTGGGGGGCTGTCAGGGCCTCTGTAGCCTTCCAAAAGAGACCTATGGCAGCCTCCTCTAAGATACTCCTCTTCCTGCCATTTTCTCTTTGAGGGTGTAGGGGAGGGACCTGCATATCAGGCAGCCTGCTCGGCCCGGCCACCCCCTGGCTGAGACTTCCCTGTGTATGAAAAAGGGACATGGTTTTAGTTTCTGCATCATCAATCCCAAACATAAATTAGTACTCCAAACTAACATCTAGTTAACATCATTGATTGGACAACCTGAACTATTTAGAGGAATGCTATACCTGGCTCAAGCTGGGCTCCCCCACATATTGCTGCCTGGAAGGCCCAGGTTGGGTGTCAGAAGCCTCAGCTGGGGGGGAAGGAAGCATGGAAGGAAGACTGGAGAGTGATGACCTGGGTTCAGTCTGGCCTGCCAGAAAATGCAGCCTGTCATAGTACCACATCCTGGGGACATAGATGTCATCTGCTGCTCCGGATCTCTGCGAATCCTGGACCTTCTTGTGCTCCCTGAGATAAGTGCTCCACAGGCCACCAATTAGGATCTTCAAATAGGTGGTGTCTGCCGTGGGATCCCCTGCTTCACAATTTCCAGCAATTGATCCAGTGCTGCCTTCCTCTTTGTTTGGTTCTTATAATGTGGGTGGTTTATCTGCCACAGACAAGGCAGCTCCCTGAACATGTCAATGAAGATTGCCATAAAGTCGGTATCGTTCAAGATATCCATTTTCACTGCAAGACACAACACAAGACAAACCCTAATGTCAGGCAAAACTCTCCTAATCTAGTTACAATATAGGCCTCAATCTAGAAGCAATATAGGACCAAGTTTGGCTCTTACCTTCGTTATCACGATCAGCGCCTCCGATACTTCTTCCTCCGCTCACAGATCGTACGTACTACGCACGCATGTTACGCTTTATACACACTGCACATGCGTGTAACTCCGCCCGCCCCTGACTTTCTTTCTAGTCTATTCCCCGCCCCTTTTCATTCGGCGCAGTGGGTGAAGAGCACATGGCGGAGTCAGAGCAGGTGCGTGCTAATTATAGCAACGAGGAGGAGGAAAGCCTGGATCCGGAAACCTCCCGATCCAGAAGGAGACGATTTAAGGCCTCAAATATGTCCTTTGGGGAGATGTTGGGGATGGTCGACATCCTGAAGAAGGCCGACTATGATGGAAAGTATGGACCTTACCCCAACCCCAATATCAGAAAGGCCAAGATCATGGCGAAAGTGGTCAAAAGTCTGCACCGGAATTTCGGGGTACGACGATCAAAAGATCAGCTCAGGAAGCGGTGGTCGGACCTGAAATTAAGAGAGCCCGAGCAGTACAGAAAGATCCGGAGAGTGCTGCAAAGAAGTAAGTAGTTGTGCTGTGTTCCTATTCTTTTTGTCTTTATTACGTTCGTGCTGCTCCATGTGCTTTTCTTAAGTGTTGTACAGTTTAACATGACAACTTTCATGTCCATGGGTCCATTATTCGTTCGTATCAAACATTTTTCTTTCGGCCTATAAAACACCATTGTTTAGGACATATGCAATTGCCCACATTTTTTAGGACCTACTTGTATGAAAAATATTTGGTTGTGTAGATGGGTTTGTGACTAGAATGAAATGCAAACTAGATTCTGTGTAAGGAGAGGACACTCAGCAGCTGTTTTCACATCTGGACGCTGGAGCACTAGTGTGGGACCCCAGAACACCCTTTTTATTAGGGGGCCCACACAGGTGCTCCAGTGTATACTATAGGGGGGTCTCCATCTGTGAAGCTTGTACAAGACAGGTAAAGTCTTGAAACTTGACAACGGACAATAAAAATGCTACATCTTGGAACTCTGCCAAAATAGACAATTGTACCCCACTTCCAAGCAATGTTTCATCTTTATATTTCGGCCATCAAATATCTGTGTGCTAATTATACCATTTTTGTTTTACATAGGGGAGAAAAGACTCGGAGGACACCCCGCATCTGAGGAGACCACAGACCCCCCACCTCAGGAAGAAGGGGAAATACCCCCAACCCAAGAAGAGCAGGAGGAGGAAGAAGACGTGGTGGTAATTGGCACCACAACAGGTGAGTGTCTGCGACCACAGGCTCAGGTAAGAGATGGATGCCAGCATATTTATAATACCTGTTTTTTTTTTCGTTTCTCTCTTTTTAGGTGATCGTGATGTTGTGGACCCAGGGCATTTCACCTCTGAAAGTGCACAGATCCCGATTGGGGAGATCATGGGGTGTAATTTAGCTTTGGAAAACATCAAGAAAAAACATCAATGATGTTATTCAAAAAAATAATAACATCATTGATGTTTTGGGGAGAGTTTAAAACCCCTCCAAATCCCTTTGTTTTTTTGTACGCTACAATGTTAAAAATGTTTTAGCGATTTTCAGAAAAGCCAAATTTTGAGGATGCACACAGTGTGCCAACATGTGCTATCTGCCATCACGGGAGATCAATGGACGCGTTTTGGGGGTGCAACCCCTTCCTCAATGATAAACTAGCTGAGAGGAAGGGGTTGCTCCCCCAAAACACATCCCTTGATCCCCCGTGATGGCAGCTAGCACATGTTGACATTCGTAAATTGGTGTGCATCTTCCAAATTTGGCTTTTCCTGGGGTGACTTCATCCCATCTGAACGCAATATCAAACACAGTTCCTAAATACTCATGTCTGATATTGCCTTCAAGTTTTACCATATGTAAACTTTGTAAGTTCAAGATTTGTGTCTTTCTTGTTGGTTTTACACATGCCTGTTTTATCTTAAATGGACATTTCTATTTTTGATAATGCCACCCCAAAAATTGAAATACAACAAACATGTTGGTTTGTTTTAAAAACCTTTGCTAAATGCACATGTGATTGTGCAGGTATTAAAAAGATTGTTAATCAAGAATGTGTGGATTATTGTCTCAACGCTACAAAACTTTTGTGGTGATGTAATTGCTGCTTTCTGTGACAATGGGTGTTATTTCCTAAGGGCAAATCCACTTTGCACTACAAGTGCAGTTTCAGTGCATTTTCAAGTGCACTTGTAGTGCAAAGTGTATTTGCCTTTAGTAAATAACAACCAATAGTGCTTTGTATAAGGTGACACAATCACACCATTTTCACGACTCATCACATTTTGGTCAGGGTCAGCTAAAACAAACACAAGCAGTAAATGTCACCAAAGATTTGCTTAATTTTTTTTTATTTGATCAAGGTTTCACAAATTGTCTGGCATATTGATGGCCCCCTACCCACAAAGAACTCAAGGTATCTTAGCCAGACATCACGGGCACTCAGGGAGGGAAAGCCAGGACGGCCACTTTCAAGCAGCGTCAGGGTTGTTTCATTTATAATTCCGGCCTCAGGCCCAACTGAGCCAGCATAGTTGGCAGAATGTTCCCGTAAAAAGTTATGTAGAACACAGCATGCCAGGATTATATGATTCAGTTTATACTCCGCCATATGGATGGGTGTAAGAAATAGGCGGAACCGGCTGGCCATGATTCCAAATGTGTTCTCCACCACTCTTCTGGCTCTGGCCAGCCGATAATTAAAAACCCTCTGTTCCGGGGTGAGGGTCCTCATCAGGAATGGCTGCATAAGATGGTCCATCAGCGCAAATGCTTCATCCGCAACAAAGACGAATGGGAGACCTTCCACATTCTCTTCTGGAGGTGGCAAGTCCAAGCTGCCATTCTGGAGACGCCTGTAAAACTCCGTCTGGGCGATGACTCCACCATCGGACATCCGGCCATTCTTCCCCACGTCCACATACAGGAACTCGTAATTAGCCGACACCACCGCCAACATCACAATACTATTGCACCCCTTGTAATTATAATAGTATGACCCCGAGTTGGGTGGTGGGATGATGTGGACGTGTTTCCCATCAATTGCCCCTCCGCAGTTAGGAAAATCCCACTGCTGGGCAAAGTGGGAGGCCACAGTCTGCCATTCCTGTGGCGTGGAAGGAAACTGTTGAGGAAAACAAAAATAAATTAGTATTTTTGCACAAACATGGAAAGCAGATTAGACACAAACATTCTTGGCCAACATCCAGATATTTATTAAGGGGAATTTTACAACACCAAAGTATAAGGTACACCTATCATATCCCCCCTCCCTCCCTCTCATGGGCCATTTCTAACATTATAGGGGGGGGAATCTTGGACAGGTAACCCTCTCCACTTCATTGAGAGATGAATGCCTAAATAATGGGTATTACTTGGAACAGCACCTCCTTAGTTACAATATTGGCAGACCACTGGACAGGTAAGAAGTGTCATAATACAAAGATATAAATACACACTGTACACATTTGAGCACATTTGGACATTCTGCTATTACCTAGCAAGATAATAATAGGATACAAAAACTTTAAACAGTGCCATTTGAAAGTATTCAGGCAGGCACTTGCACTACATGCTTTGGGGAATTCATCCATACATCTGACCACAAAAGAGGTGGGTATAGTGTGTATGGGTTTGGCAAAGTCAGCAGATAGATGATTGAGGATAGATAGAGAATTGGGATCAGCTGACTTAGCAGTTGGGGGGAGGGAGGGTTAAAAATTATTTGGGGACACCACAAAAAAAGCCTCTGGCACTCTGCCTGAATTTAATGCACAAATCAGATTTCTAAACATTTTAGAGTGTATTTAGGGTAAAGCACTACTATAGAGCTGATAAAATACATTAAGTGACTACATGATGTGAATATAGGGCAAGAGACCATGCTGGGGAGGTAAGTGAAGGCAAATATGTATGAAGAAGAAAAAAAAATAAAATTCCAGCATGCATGAGGACAAAGGGACATTCACAGCATATTACAATCATGGTAATTAGGGAATGAGGAAAGAAATACAATATATTATCAAACATTAAATACAATAAAATGTGATATTAAAGGATACAAATCTTACCTTAATATACTCCTTCTGCAGGAGCTGGATGATGGCAGAACAGGTCTCTGGGATAATGATACCCAGAGCCTGGGGGGAGATGCCTGTCGAGAACTTTAAGTCCTGCAGGCTTCTCCCCATCACCAAGTACTGCAGGGCAGCGACGAGCCTCTGCTCCGGAGTGATGGCTTGCCTCATGCAGGTATCCTGCCTGCTGATATAGGGGGTCAGTGAAGCCAACAAACCGTGAAATATGGGGTCCGTCATTCTAAGAAAGTTCCTGAAATCATCGGGATTATTCTCACGGATCTCACGGAGCAAAGGCATATGAGAGAACTGTCACGCTGAAGCAACCAATTCTTGGTCCATGAACTCCTCCCCACCCTGTTCATGGACTGGACTTGTGTCAAGGTCAGGACCCCAGCACCAAGCCCCCACACAGCACGAACTCTATGAGGAGTACATATACGCAACATGGCTAGAAAACGGTCGACTGCTCAGAACGAAGTAACAGAACGCACTGAAGAACAGCAAGGCCTGTGAAGAGCGACCTGAAAAACAGCAACGAACGAACAAGAACACAATGACTAATTCAAGTCATGCATAGCTTGCTTGCACGCACTGAAGAGCAGATACAAACCCACAAGCACAAACTGAACCGCAGAAAACGATCTGAAAGCCACGAGTCTGAAAAAGCACTAATCGTCTCTCAGCAAACTTTTACTAACACGAGATTAGCAAAAGGAGCCCAAAGGGTGCCGCGCTTGGTTCTGAAATGGCCTTTTCTAGTCTCGTCGTACGTGGTTGACGTCACCGCGTTCTTGGCGATCGGAAATTCCGACAACTTTGTGCGACCGTGTGTACGCAAAACAAGTTTGAGCCAACATCCGTCAGAAAAAATCCTAGGATTTTGTTATCGAAATGTCCGATCAATGTCCGACCTTGTGTACGGGGCATTAAACTATCCTACTTCGTTAAATGTATATGATGGCTGCGCTTAGGACAATAATTAGGTGTGCAGCCCCCCTGAAAGGAGCTTCCCTAGGGATTCTCCACCTAATTGCAAATATGTCTATAATGGGGTGTGGCGCTACCTAATGAGTTATATGGGATGGGCAGCTATATGGGGGGTGGGATAGCTACTGTCTAAATTAGTGAGCGTGTCCCTCCTGTGCCCAAAATGTGTGATAATTACAAAATAATTATTACCCAGTGGAAGTTGTAAATATCATCATTCAATTATTCCAAAGTGTAAGCTTCTCTGTGTGATAAAGTGGATCGTGATAGATGCCGTGCAGGTTAATATATGGTTCCTTCTAAAACTGAATAAGAGTGGAACTAGAAAACTATAGTAGTCCCCTATAAATTGTGATGTGCCAATGAAAAAATCATGCATATAACATAGTGGGGTTACACTGTACGAGGCCATATACTGCAACCTCTACATATCAATTCAAACATGTAATCATAACATCAAACAAAATCGTTTAGTGTTCATAGTCCGTAAATTATATAGGATTTATACAAAAAACGTGTTCAAGTTCTTCAAACAAAACCGTGACTGGAGTGCTCTCAATGTTCTTGGTGACTTTTGTGCTCCCCCTCAAGGGTCCCCACTCACCACATCCAATCACCCCAAAAGGGGCAATGTGCGTATGGGTAAAACCTCCACGATCTCCTCACCACCGTAGTTGTTAGGGCACCCAGGGTAATTTCCGGCTTCCGTATGGATGGTTAAATCATATTCATGATCGCTCCCTCTGACACCTTGGGTTCCATGCTGTAGTAGGATGTTATCAATGAGAAACTCACACAATGTCACTGAACCACTTAAAGAGTTTACTCGCCACAAAGATCCTCTCCAGAACTGTCTCTTCTCTCGGTACACCACTCCCAAAGTGATTCTATGGCTGCCCCAACACCAATTAAAGACATTTAATGATAAAAATAATATCCACTCACATTGTTAGCATCCAGAAACAGGCACAATATCCATGAAATAGCGTTGCCCGGAAACCATACCCAAATTGACGCGAAGCTGTCAAACTGAAAGTGCTCTTGCATGCTGGACCCACTCAGCTGTCAAAGTAAGTGATTTCTGCAGCAGCTGATGCCACTTGTGGCCTGGAACAGAGAGTAAATTTAACAGGCAACCGATTACTACAGTTGTTCCTTACTTTGATAGCTGAGTGGGTCCACCACACAAGTGCCGGCTTGAGGTTGACAGCTTGCCAGCTCCATTCCAATGCTGGCCCATTTTCCTGGCAGTGCTGTTTCATAGATATTGTGCCTGTCTTTGGATGCTAACGGTGTGAGTGGATATTGCTTTTATCATTCTTTATATCTATTTTATATTAACCCTTTCATGACACATTCTGTTCTGTTTGTATATGTAATAATATGTATATTATTGTTCTAGATCAGTACCTCATATAATAATGAAGCCGTTGAAACCAGCATGGCAGCCAAGCAACTAATATTTTTAGAGGAAGCCAGCAATGCCAGCTGGTTTCTTTGAAGGAACTTTCAGAATAGACCTTTCATGCTCCTGTGTTTATGCTTTAGATCAGGATGTAGGCATTCCCCATCCCATCCAACAATTCAGAGAAACTCCTCCTGAAAATCAGATGTGAGACATGGACTGTGCTAAGCAAATAAAGCTGGTTAAGAAGAGTTTTATGATTCAGAGCTGTATTCATAGATCATGCTGCTCTAAACACATGTGAATAGTGGAACTTCTGGTTAGGCTTCTTCCCTTTTATCAGTAAGTTTGTTTGATGTTCATAATTGCATTAATTAAACCAGAATGCCATTATAAGGATAGCATGCAGCTTCCCTTTTGAGTGTAAATTTTACCAGTCAGTAGCTGGCAAAGAAAACTGAAAGCTGTTGCTGTCACTTGAAATACAGATAGGCTTGTAACTCTTTCCAGACTCCACTGTATTTCTTCCATTTCAATCTCCACTGTTAGATGTACAGGTGCATCTCATAAAATTAGAATATCATCAAAAAGCCATGTCATCTGCTGGTGTTGGTCCATTGTGTTTTTATCAAGTTCAAAGTCAGCGCAGCTCTCTACCAGGAAATTCTAGCGCACTTCATGCTTCCCTCTGCTGACCAGCTTTATGGAGATGCTGATTTCATTTTCCAGCAGAAATTGGCACCTCCCCACACTGCCAAAAGTATCAATACCTGGTTTAATGCTCATGGTATCACTGTGCTTGACTGGCCAGCAAACTCATCTGACCTAAACTCCATAGAGAATCTGTGGGGTATTGTCAAGAGGAAGATGAAAGACACCAGACACAACAATGCAGACGAGCTGAAGGCCTCTTTTGAAGCAGCTTGGGCTTCCTTAACACCTCAGCATTGCCACAGGCAATCACCTTCATGTCTTGTTGCATTGATGCAATAATTCATGCAAAAGGAGCCCAGACCAAGTATTGAGTGCATACCATACTGTACATGGTCAGGTCATACTTTTCAGTAAGCTGTATTAAAAAAAAAAAATTTTATTGGTCTTATGTAATATTGTAATTTTCTGAGATGTTGAATTTGGGATTTTTCACTAGCTGTAAGCCATAATCATCAAAATTAAAAGAAATAATTGCTTGAAATATATTACTCTGCATGTAACGCATCTTTATAAAATATATGAGTTTTACTTTTTGAATTTAATTACTGAAATAAATTCACTTTTTGATGATATTCTAATTTTATGAGATGCACCTGTACATGTATAGTATGTATCAGAAGGGGATTAGTCAGAGTATAAATACATAGTAATTTAAAGTTTGCTGTTGCCCTATAATATCCTGTTGACCTAAGCACAGGCTTACTTTATGATACATTTTTCATGACAGCCTATTAGAATGAAAGCAAAAAATACTCTTGCGCACAGGTGTATTAGCTAAAAGATCCCAAGGGTTCAGGAAGGACTGTGGATTTCGGCCTTGCTGCTCTTTAAGGATGGGATGTCCTAATATTAGATAAAAAGAAAGAAAAAAAGAGCGCACCAGCCTAGTGCATTATCCTTGACAGATTTATTGATTAAAAACAAGATAAAATCTACTCACAAAGGTAGAAGAAAAAATCGCATTTGTATATGGCACAGCGGCGATTAGTCCAATGGTAGCAGTTTTCCAGGTCCCAGGAAGGAGGCGTACGGACTACTGCTGGCTAACGCATTTCGAAGGTTGCCCTTCTTCATCAGAGCCTTAGTAGTGTTAGTCTCCTGCTGGTTTTTATACATGTGTCCATCCAAACAATACTGGTCAGGTTGGTTCAAAAGGCTCCTCCCTTACTTGGTGGGCGGTTCTCTGAGAGGGGTGGGCCTAGGCTATATTGTTATTATTAAAAGGCTATAGTGAAAAAACTTTTTATGTTTAGTGTGATTTTAGTCTGATTTAATCTTAATTGTAGTAGTTACTAGTTCTAGTTCTGGTATTTTAATTTTAATTTTAAATTTTGATTTATAATTAATGTTTAGATCAGCGGCCATGCATATATTTGGGAGTGCAAACATCTACCAACAAATAAATTAAAATAGTCTAAAATAGTCCTGCCAATACTGTTACATACGTGAGCCAAAGCATAACAAATGCTCCTTGTAGCTCCTCTCCCCTCTTACCTATACATTATACACATCAAGGGACACTGACCAGAGGTTAAAAATCAAAAATCAGAGATGGAGTAGCATACCTTATGGTGTGCATGTCTGATGACAGCTCTTTTACTCGGACAGAATATCTCTGTAGGGACTGTAGCTGTACCGGCTTCCATTGCTGGCCGGTGACACGTTCCTGTGTACAGTAGAGCCTAGTGGAACGCACGCCGCTCCTCCGCTTCCGGGTTGCGGTCCACAGGGCGGAAGTGCGGTCGTGACGTCATATCCCGTGCGCCCTTCGGCGCATGAGATTGACTTGCTATAGTAAACAATAGTCTACATTTTGTCGTAGGCAAGGATAGAGGCAAAAGTGAGACAGAACCGTCTAGGCTATGAATTAGAGGGGGATAATAAATTGAGGTGGAGTTCCTGAAAGAAATATATATATATGATACACTAAATCGGATGATGCCACTAGAAGGGAGAGGGAGGGGAAAAAGGGGGAAAAAACCAGGGGAGGAGATAAGCCCAATTATCAGATACTGGATACAATAGTTAGCTAAATGTAAACTAGATGGAGACAGGGGCTATTAAAGAGATGATTCTAGAGCTGTAACCAAAGGTGACAGTATCCTGAACACATGTATTTAGAAAACCAGCAAGAGATACACTGAAAAAAGTAGTTATATAAAATATATAAAATATAATGTATAAAAATATATATATATATATATATATATATATAAACAAATACACATACATCAACATAGGCATATATGTGCAGCATAGAAATCAGATTAAAAGACAATATTAAAAATTGAAAGTGCTATTGTTCATACCTCTTTCAGACCCAAATCCTCCTTTTTTCCCCATTGGGCCAAAGGAAGATTCATTTCCACCTTTTACGATACGGTTTTTAATACTTTTAAAACAAAGTTTGACAAATCTATGAGTACCAATATGAATATAGATCAAAGTGTTATACCCATAGATGCCCTCAAACAAAACAAGGATGTGATCATCCGAAGGGCAGACAAAGGTGGAAACTTAGTCATCCAAAATAGAGACGAGTATATATCCGAGGCAAGAAGACTTCTAGGTGATACCCAAACCTATGCCAAATTAAAAAGGGATCCTACTTTCGAGTACACAAAGGAGCTCAAAATACTTCTAGACGATGCTGTATCTAAAGAAGTCCTTACTAAAAATGAATATCTTTTTCTATTTAATAAGCATGCCGTCACTCCACATTTTTATCATATACCGAAGGTACATAAAAGCCTTTCAAATCCTCCAGGTAGACCCATAATAGCTGGGATTGACAGCCTCTCTAGCAACTTAGGGTGCTATATTGACCACTTTCTGCAGGACATAGTGGTTGGACTGCCATCCTTTGTCAAAGATTCTGGTCATGTACTGGAGATTCTGTCAAATTATAAATGGATACCCGGCTATAGGTGGCTCTCCCTAGATGTAGCCTCATACATTTGGCCTAAGAGCCATCAATCATTTCTTACTTAAGGATGATAGAATGAACCCTCGGCAGGCCAAATTCCTATTGGACTGTGTGGAATTCTCTCTCACACACAATTATTTTTCCTTTTTTAGGCGAATATTTTTTGTAGACAAAGGGTACAGCTATGGGAGCCAGGTTTGCCCCTAGTTATGAGAATATTTTTATGGGATTTTGGGAAGAACACTTCATATGGAAAAACAATCCCTTTGGGGCAAATCTGGTCCTATATGCGAGATATATTGACGACATTCTGATCATCTGGGATGGGTCGGATAAAAGTCTTCAGAACTTCTTAGAACACTGTAAAAACAATCCGTTTGGGATAGAATTCACTCATGTTCTAGACGAAAAAGGTCTGGTCTTTCTAGATTTGGAATTACAGAGTGACCAAGATGGCGATATTTTTTTCAAAACTCATTTTAAACCCAGCGGGGGAAATTCATATCTACACGCTAAAAGTAACCATCATCCCAGGTGGATACAGAATGTCCCCTTTGGGCAATTTTGTCGCCTTAGACGGACATGCACCAAAAAAGATGACTATCTAGAACAGAGTAAACTCCTTATGCAGAAGTTTAGAGAAAAAGGTTATGAAGCCAACCATATAGAATCAGCCTTCTCTAAGTATTTGGCTCTTTATGATGATCCACCTGGTGGTGATTCAAACAATAAAAAATCTCGATACCAGACCACTTCTGATATCCAACAGGCCTGTTTCTCTACCCAATATACGAATAAAGCGTTCGAAATTCAGAATGTGATTAAAAAGAATTGGAATATTCTGAAGCATGACCCTGTTTTGGGTAAGACACTCCCTGATCACCCTAATATTGTTTTCCGGAAGCCCCGAGATCTTAGGAGCCTGATAGCCCCAAGTAGGGTAAAAACATCTACCAACAAACCAACTAATAGTTGGACAACAATATTTGACTAAAAAGGATGCTACAGGTGCGGTATTAAGAACTGTGGCACATGTATGTACATGTGGCACAGGAAAAAAACTGTAGCAGGGAGAGATGGGCGAGTTCATCAAATTAAACAATTCATAAACTGTGGAACAGAGTATGTGGTCTAGGGTATCGTTTGTCCATGTGGGCGTCTATACGTTGGCCGTACACAACGTCCAATGCGGGTTAGAATTGGTGAACATAAATGTGGCATCATAAACCTAAGAGACAAATATCCAGTCCCTTGACACTTTGTAGAGGCCCACCAAGGAGACCCCGCAGGCATGAAAGTATTCGGGATTGAGTCTATTGGAGGTGAGCTAGATACAGGAAGAAGACACCAGAGGCTATGCAAGAGAGAAGCCTTCTGGATCTTCACCCTTGGCAGTCTCGCCCCGGGAGGCCTAAACGAAGACCCAAAAATACATAAAATAGTATAACGCTAGCACTAAGCCACTGTGGAGGGCTAATTCTATGTTTATTCAACTTTATATTATTCATTTATTTTATCTATTACTGCTGGGACATTCATCTATCACTAGGCCCTACATATCGCTCTATACATAGAGTTTTTAGATACTATCATTTCATTTCCATTTTATCAAGTTATATCCTATTAGATCTTGGACCAATTGTATTTTAGTTTATAGATTACATTAATGTAACACCCCTCTCACAGGTGGTGTCCAATATGCATGTACCATAAGACTAGACCATAGCATATATGGGTCTTTTACGTGGTTGTGTATATATATGTGCTTATATATATGCGTATTCACGAGTAACCATATGTGTATGTATGTGTATATATGTATATATGTATATATATGCATTTATCTGTGGGCAGTGGTTCTATTTAACATTCTATAAATAATTTATTATACCCATATTTATTTTAATTAACCAATTTTTTATAATCTCATTCAATCTAAGGTAATGTAATCTAATCTTTATTGTCATCAAATATCATATTCAATACATCCTAACACTCTTTATAAAACCCCCCTTTTTTATATTTATATATTTATAATTTTTTATTACCATATATATATTTTTTTGTTATTACCATTTGTATTTTTTAAAAAATATAATAGAATTGGTGGTCTGATTATAACCTAAACGATTGCTACTATCATCATCATCATTATCACCATCATTTTACAAATCAATTTGATATAATGTTTCTGTTATTCCTTTCACTGGTGTCTATTTAATAACCCCTAGATATACCAGGAATAATGTAAAAACCACTATATGTATTATTTATATGTAGTTATAACGAACCCTTTTTATATTACATTGGCTAAGTACACATATATCTGTGTACTTCTATACGGATCTATTATTTTTAATATTGTCTTTTAATCTGATTTCTATGCACATATATGCCTATGTTGATGTATGTGTATTTGTTTATATATATATATATATATATATATATATATATATTTTTTTTTTTTTTTTTATACATTATATTTTATATATTTTATATAACTACTTTTTTTCAGTGTATCTCTTGCTGGTTTTCTAAATACATGTGTTCAGGATACTGTCACCTTTGATTACAGCTCTAGAATCATCTCTTTAATAGCCCCTGTCTCCATCTAGTTTACATTTAGCTAACTATTGTATCCAGTATCTGATAATTGGGCTTATCTCCTCCCCTGGTTTTTTCCCCCTTTTTCCCCTCTCTCTCCCTTCTAGTGGCATCATCCGATTTAGTGTATCATATATATATATATATATATATATATATATATATATATATATATATATTTCTTTCAGGAACTCCACCTCAATTTATTATCCCCCTCTAATTCATAGCCTAGACGGTTCTGTCTCACTTTTGCCTCTATCCTTGCCTACGACAAAATGGAGACTATTGTTTACTATAGCAAGTCAATCTCGTGCGCCGAAGGGCGCATGGGATATGACGTCACGACCGCACTTCCGCCCTGTGGACTGCAACCCGGAAGCGGAGGAGCGGCATGCGTTCCACCAGGCTCTACTGTACACAGGAACGTGTCACCGGCCAGCAATGGAAGCCGGTATAGCTACGGTCCCTACAGAGAAATTCTGTCCGAGTAAAAGAGCTGTCATCAGACATGCACACCATAAGGTATGCTACTCCATCTCTGATTTTTGATTTTTAACCTCTGGTCAGTGTCCCTTGATGTGTATAATGTATAGGTAAGAGGGGAGAGGAGCTACAAGGAGCATTTGTTATGCTTTGGCTCACGTATGTAACAGTATTGGCAGGCCTATTTTAGACTATTTTAATTTATTTGTTGGTAGATGTTTGCACTCCCAAATATATGCATGGCCGCTGATCTAAACATTAATTATAAATCAAAATTTAAAATTAAAATTAAAATACCAGAACTAGAACTAGTAACTACTACAATTAAGATTAAATCAGACTAAAATCACACTAAACGTAAAAAGTTTTTTCACTATAGCCTTTTAATAATAACAACATAGCCTAGGCCCACCCCTCTCAGAGAACCGCCCACCAAGTAAGGGAGGAGCCTTTTGAACCAACCTGACCAGTCTTGTTTGGATGGACACATGTATAAAAACCAGCAGGAGACTAACACTACTAAGGCTCTGATGAAGAAGGGCAACCTTCAAAACGCGTTAGCCAGCAGTAGTCCGTACGCCTCCTTCCTGGGACCTGGAAAACTGCTACCATTGGACTAATCGCCGCTGTGCCATATACAAATGCAATTTTTTCTTCTACCTTTGTGAGTAGATTTTATCTTGTTTTTAATCAATAAATCTGTCAAGGATAATGCACTAGGCTGGTGCGCTCTTTTTTTCTTTCTTTTTATTAGAATGAAAGCTATGAGGGCATCACTATTGCTACTAAAATATTTTCCATTTTGCTAAATTGCTTTAGTTTCAACCCATTCAATGTGTGGGGATATATCTACTACAAGTAAATAGACTGTTTACTTTGCAAGGAAAGTTGCCTTGTGCAAGAAAATCTTTGTCTAGAGCTTAGTGAATGTGGTGCAATTTACCTTTGCAAAAATACCCTATCATGGGGAAAAGAAAAAGCTGTATTTTTACTTGCACATAATTGAATGATGGAAGTCAGCAGGGAAAATCCCATTGCTACTTCCCATGTAAAGTAAGCAGTCTATGTGCCCCAAAATGTCAGTTTTGTCAGTTTTTTGTACAAGTGAATAGAATATGTTACTGTGGCTGTG
This sequence comes from Aquarana catesbeiana, assembly GCF_042186555.1. NCBI lineage: Eukaryota > Metazoa > Chordata > Amphibia > Anura > Ranidae > Aquarana > Aquarana catesbeiana. The sequence goes on along the minus strand of NC_133325.1, from coordinate 243,236,275 downwards.
TGAGGCCCTGCCACTGTGTAAAAGTAGGCAAAAGTAACACAGGGTTCACGCGAATGCAGAATGTGGAGCTGCAGAATATTCATTTTGAGCAGAGAAGACTGCCTTTTTAGTTTTCTCTGGGTCTTGTAATTCCCCGATTGGGATCCGGAGTCCAAAGCCTTCAAAGAGTATTGGGTTGGATGAAGCCTTTAACCCAGTATCAAGGTCTTGTTAGAGATCAGCAGGCTGTGTGTTCAGGTGTGCACAAACCTTATAATCAAATGCCTGACAGTAGGTCAGGGTTCCTGTTAGGAGACAGGTGTGCTGTACTCAGGAGACAGAAGGTTCTGGGTATGGAGCACTGAGAGAGTAAAGACAATGAAGCTAGTTTAGAGGACTGAGAGTGCCCAGAGAGCTGGGAGAGCTTGAAGAGCACATGAATACAGAAGTGATGTGTAAGAGGGTCTGAGGGACTTTACTTGAGGTCTGAGTTTGAGGTCTAAGCAACGTTGCTGCAGGAGTGAGCCAGGAGGCTAAGCATAATTTATTTCATGTATTTGAAGTGATGATGGAAATCTCTACATGGGAAATCCTAAAGTAAGGAACTTTGCGTTTATTTGAAAGTAAAATAAATCATCAAGCCCTGAAGTTGCACTTTCCTGGTTGGTGTGAAATCACTAAAAGCTCTGCGCAACTGATTTAATTTCCCCAATGTCACAATATGTATGCATGCATTTAAAAGAGTAAAATAATACTGCGCTGGGTGATGATAACCAAAACAAAAACTTACAAAATTATACAGAAGCAGCACTCAGTGTGCTTAACCACTTGCTGTCCGTGGCAATTTTTTCATTTTTCAAACACATGGTAAAATCATCATTTTTGCTATAAAATTTTTAGCTACCCCAAAACATTATATATTTTCTGAAATCAATGGCCATGGAAAGAAAATGGTGGATGTTTCAATGTTTTATATTGCATAATAGTTGCAAAGCCGATTATCAAATGTAACTTTTCAGAAAAAATACACTAAAATAAATTTTAGTATGCACAAACATGATATATTACCCATTTCTTTTTGTGTAAAATATAAAACATGATGTTACATTGAGTAAACACATACTGGACACGTTAACGCTCAAAACTGTGCGTGCCTGTAAAATGGTGACTAACTTTTTCATAGGCGACACTTAAAAAGCCTTTCCAGCTTATTATTATTATATTATACAGGATTTATATAGCGCCAACAGTTTGCATAGCGCTTTACCACATGGAGGGCACACAGTATAGTTATAATACTATTCAAAACAGGAGGAATCAGAGGGCCCTGCTCATTAGAGCTTACAGTCTAGGAGTAATATGTAGAGTAAATTGTGAAAGCTGGCCATAGCATTATTGCTCTTACTCTGACATACTGTATGTGATGCAATCGCTGTCAACATATTTGTGTGGTACCTACATTTGCATGTATGCACGGGGGGATGGGGGGTGCTTTACATTTTTTTCATTAATTTTATTTATTTTATCAATTTATTTTATCTTTTTTTTTTTCACTTAACTTTATTGCTTTCACAAGGGGGGCTTACAAGCCCCTATGTGATAGATTTGAGCATGTGACAGATACTCTTTATGGAAACATTAGGGGTCTCCCCTGCTCTCCAGTGCAGCTAATCAAACATAGATACTGCTCCTTCAGCTTCTTCTCTGGCTGTTACAGCTCTGAAACTGGAAGCAACAAAATCACTGTCCCGTTTGCCTTCATTAGTGACTGAGAGGATAAGGAAACGGATGTTCCTCCATCTCCACTGTGTGAAGTGATACCAGCCATTTCCCACAGTACTGGGCTAACCAAAGGAACAGCAGCGGGAGGGGAGGCAATTCGGCTGATCTGCTGCAGCCATGAATTTATTGGCTTGTGTGAAAGTTATAATGTCTACAAAGTATGGTAAATATATTTGAAAACTCATCAGTCCTGATGTACCGATGGCCTTACTAATTTCTTAAAGGCGCTTAAAGAGGAAGTAAACTTACATCTTTAAATTTTACCTATAATATAGGTAGTCTAAATATCTCATAAACGTGCACCGTTTAGAAGATATGTACTGTACATGCAGCCAGTGACATCACTGGTGCATGCGCTCTGAAGAAATGGCCACCCATGCTGTTCCTTTATAGCCCGGTGCCGTGACCGGCAGCTTCCATGAGCATGCGTGGGAGTGATGTCATCGCGGCTCTGGCCAGTCACAGAGCTGGAGTCCTCGAACCCAGAAGCAAGATGGGTGAAGATGGTAGCTCCAGCGATGACAAGGCTTCATGAAAGGCTTCATTTTTAGGTAAATTTCACATAATGTGCCAGTATGCGATTTTTTTTCATTAAATCATTTTTCATTCAATTTTTTAAACATTTTTTTTACTTCTTTTAAAAACAATTTTTTCTTATTATTTTTTTTACATACTTTCATTAGAGTAGTTCAGTGTCACCAAAGTGACACTGTACTACTCGGGGGGGATTAGGTTATTTTTTTTTTATACACTTTACTGTTACAGTGATGATTACTGTACCAGTAATGTTTTGAACTGTCATGAATGGGTTACATTTATAACAGCTGTGATTACTATTGTGTGCTGTGATTGGCCCACAGCTATCACATGGTACAGGGTGCGGTGACTGGCCCAGGTTCCATGTGATAGAGTGGGCCAATCACAGCATCACTATAGGAATCAGAGGTGTTATGAATAAAATAGTGATCACATGATCCCCCTGCTGCTCAAAGAGGCCAGGTACCGGAATGCTGCACGCCCCTCAGCTGGATGACGTACAGGTACATCATCCAGCCTGCCCATGCCTTCCTGCTGCAGTAAATGTACTGGTCAATTGGTTAAAATAGTAGATTTATATATTCTTTTATATATGCTCAATGAATTATTATTTAAATCTGTAACAATAAAAAACATATAATGTAAAATTATATAACAATCCCCACCACTTTAATTTTGTTGTCCTTAATTGTGCTATTTTTTGCAGCCCTATCATGTTTGGCTCATATTCAGGCATTTAACCAGCCATATAATAAACAAAAAACCGCGCTAAAATAGTAAATTACTAAAGTATGTGTAATCTTAGTATAGTCCGTGTAGTCCCATAAAAATGTCCACAGAAAAATGAAGAGAGTAGTACTTTTATACGTAATTAGCATGAAAGTGCATCCAATGTGATAAATAATAAAACGACAGTGGATCTGGAAAAAACACCAAAATGTTGCGCTTACCAGACGTAAGCCAAATAGAGGCAAATGGCTTAAACCCAGCCTGGGCCTTTAAACGGATGAATCAAGATGATCGCACTCGTCTCATATGCCCAGTCCATAGAGGTATTTATCCAAAAAAATATATAACACAAACATTGAAAACGTCAGGGTGTGACGAAACGTGTCTGGGAGGGACGTGCTGACGTCACCACGTTTGCTGTTTTTAACTTCTCTGAATGTAAGTGTTACTCTTATTTAAATAAACCGGATTATACAGTATCACACTATTGGCTATCCTTTACTTTATATGCATTGCTGAGCTTGGACTTGATTGGCCAGGACGTGTCTACGCCGCTCCAGATAGGAGCCTGTTTGTGCTCCATCTCATCTGTCTACTCTATAAGGATGTCTGGTAAGCAGAATATCCCCTAGGTTCGCTGGTGCCAATCTATTCTATTTTACACGTTGGGTTGTGTGGAACATTGCCTATACGAATTTGCCATTTGGTAAGCAGCCTGTGCATGTGACGTGCTGCTCGTAAAGGGTTCTTTTCCTCTTTTTTTCTTTCACGTTCACATTTTTTCTTTTGCCAAAATCTAATTTTGGGTGATTTGGTACAGCCCTGCTATTACCTGATTCTATCAAACAGATATTGGGTGTTGCTAATTCTCTTTTTATATAATTCACCCCACTTTATTTCTTTGCATGATTGCATGATACTCACCTACCACCCTTAGTTGCTGTGTCAACTTTGGATGATATATGACACAAATGATTAGTTTTTTGTTGAGTGTTGCACTTTTTTCCCATTTTGAGTGCTTTATAATTGTCAGTATTACACTATGTTTGTGTTATATATATATTTTTTTGGATAAATACCTCTATGGACTGGGCATATGAGACGAGTGCGATCATCTTGATTCATCCGTTTAAAGGCCCAGGCTGGGTTTAAGCCATTTGCCTCTATTTGGCTTACGTCTGGTAAGCGCAACATTTTGGAGTTTTTTTCCAGATCCACTGTCGTTTTATTATTTATCACATTGGATGAACTTTCATGCTAATTACGTATAAAAGTACTACTCTCTTCATTTTTCTGTGGACATTTTTATGGGACTACACGGACTATACTAAGATTACACATACTTTAGTAATTTACTATTTTAGCGCGGTTTTTTGTTTATTATCTTGTTTTTGGTGTGCCACACTTATAATCGCAGCTTTAATTTTTCTTTTTCCAAGCGCAGTTTTTTCTTTTTGATTTAACCAGCCATATTGTCCTTCACTGAAATTGCTGTCTAAATATATGCTGAGGTTTCAACCATATTTACTCTAGTTGGTCATAAGATAGAAGACACCTGACTCTCACATTTATATAAAATTGTTGGACACCCCATTACAAAACCAGGTGCATAGATACAAGCACACACTTGAGCCATTTCCACTGACAAACATTAGCAAACAATGACATTTTAGACAATCGTGTACTTCCAATCTTTTGTTAGCAGTTAAGCTGGCCATACATTAGTAAATTTTTGACTGAACATTCATACAAACATTTGTAGTTAAATTCTGATCAATGCATTCATTGACTTGACAAATGTTTTTGAAAGTCCTTCAAAAATGTTTGCTTTTGACATTCAGTTTTGGTGTGAATTGACTTTTACAAACAAAGATCATATTTACTGTTAGAAACTTGCTAATTCGATAAAAGATTTCCATCTTGTTCTCTCAGATGTTCTCGTCACCAAATAACAAATGTCAACATGAACCCACTAACAAGGGAAGGCCTTTTTCCATTCCAGCAAAACTGTGCACAAAGCCAGGTCTGTAAAAACATGGTTTAATAAGTTTGGTATGGAGGATATCGAATGCAGAGAAAAAAGTCTTATGGAAAACTTTCTTAGAACAGTAGAGGCTGTTATGGCTAAAAAGGTAGGTGTGTGTGTGTATGTGTGGTCAATTCTATATTAGTGCCCATAATTTCAGAACTAGATGTCTAGACGTTTATGTCTTTTTCAAATTTTCTTTAAATTTTCAGGTTTTTTTTCGGTTTGAAGCGTTCAAATTGATACATTTTGAATCAGTTGAATCTAAAACATTAGATTTTTTTTTTTTTTCGATTCAAATGTGGTAAAGTGAACAAACAAAAGAAAAATCTTCATCAAATGATTACAATGACTCCTTAAATCACCTTTAGCTTAACAAAGAAAAGCATTATTTTGAAATGGTACTCTAATAACACACCCAGGGGTTTATTTACTAAAGGCAAATCCACTTTGCACTACAAGTGCACTGCAAGTGCACTTGGAAGTGCAGACGCTGTAGATCTGAGGGAGACTTGCAAGGAAAAGAAAAAACAGCATTTTTGCTTGTACATGATTGGATGATAAAATCAGCAGAGCTTCCCCTCATTTTAGATCTTCCCTTCAGATCTAAAGCAACTGCACTTCCAAGTGCACTTGTAGTACAAAATGGATTTGCCTTTAGTAAATCAATCCCACATGTCACGATTACGCATGCCCACGGTGAGTAGCTAACCACGGTCGTGTGTTCCGTGACTGGGATATATGAGGAACTAAGGGAATAAGGGGGAGCTTATACTGAGCATGTAAGACTGGCTGTGGTACCTTCACAGCCCGCACTACCTTTGGCCAGTAGTAGAAGGAGACCCCACTCCAATGCAGCTAGCTGACCACACCCAGGCAGATACGAATCTTACATACAATCTGGTGCACTCTAAGGTTTGGGGAGCAGTCTAGCAGTTAGCACACACTTCTAGGGTTCCTTCAGCTATACTGCAAGCTTAAACCCCGGTGTTTATCACTCTTCCCACTGTCCCCACACCCACACACCAGTCACACAATAAACAATAGCCTGCCACCACCCAACAGTTTGTCCACAGGTCTGCTGAGCCACCACACACACAGATCTCCGTCTGGCATATCTGTTAGCGTACAATTTGCATGCAATCTGCCAACACACAGTGCAACTGCATACTGATTGGCACGTAACTTAGACCAAGTACTTAGTGTCAGAAATCATGAACCAGACCAAGACAGAAGTACAGTAAAATCACACTTGTTTATTAATAAAAATAAAAAGGTAAACAGAGTAAGCGTAGTAAAAGCATAGCCAGAGTCCAGTAACCGGATCAGGTAGTCAGCCAAGCCAGAGTTCAGTAACCAAATCGGGTAATCAGCCAGGCCAGAAGTCAGGGATCCAAGTAGAGGAACAGCAAGCAGGATAAGGAGCCAGAAGGGATGTCAGCAAAGCCAGTCTTTAAACAGGAACGCAGGAGATGGTTTCTTGTGATGTGATCAAGGCGAAGGCAGGAATGAAGTGAGCTGGAGATCATTAAGTAGGCGGGACTGACAAGCAGATCCGCAACAGCTGGTTAACCTGGAGAGAGATGAGAGCTGGCAATTAGCCGACAGCTGAGCAGCCAGCTCAGAGAAGGAAGGGCTGAGCCAGCCCTGACAAGTACCCACCTCATCAATGACCCCTCCCCCTCGGAGGACCACCGGGCTTGAGGGGAAAACATCTATGGAAATCATGGAGGAGGGCAGGGGCATGTTCTTCCGAGGATGAGACCCAGGAGCGTTCCTCCGGACCGTACCCCTTCCAATGCACCAGGTACTGTATGCGCCCACGGAACCTAAGGGAGTCAATAATGGATTGTACCACATTCTCCTCATGGTTCTCAACCTGTATAGGGTGAGGACATGCACCAAGGTGGTAAAGCGGTTGCAGACCAACGGTTTCAATAAGGAGACATGAAACACATTAGAGATGTACATACTAGGAGGAAGGTCCAACGCGTAAGCCACTGGGTTAATCCTGCAAAGGATATGGAAAGGCCCAATAAACCGAGGTGCGAACTTCAGTGAGGGAACACGAAGTCGGAGGTTGCGAGATGACAGCCAGACCCTGTCCCCAACCTGGTAAGAAGGCGCAGGCAGGCATCTGCGGTCAGTATGGAGTCTGTACCTATCATTAGCATGACGTAAAACCTCCTGGACTTGTGCCCAAGTGGAACGAAGACCACGGAGATGCGCCTCTAGCGCAGGAATACTCTGCTGAACAAATGAGTCAGGCAACGGGAAAGGTTGGAAGCCATAAGTCGCCATAAACGGAGATAATTGGGAAGCAGAATTCAATGCCCTGTTGTGAGCAAACTCTGTCCATGCTAATAGGTCTGACCAGTTGTTGTGATGGTCAGAAATATAGCAACGTAGGAATTGCTCCAAGGACTGATTGGCTCGTTCTGCGGCCCCATTAGACTGCAGGTGATACGCAAAGGAGAAAGCAAGCTGAATTCCAAGCTGTGCACAAAAGGCTCGCCAGAACCGTGGACACAAACTGATTACCCCTGTCCGAGACAATCACCTTGGGTAGCCCATGTAAGCAAAAGATCTCCCGAGCTAAAATGGAAGCCCGTTCCTTAGCAGTGGGCAACTTCTTAAGTGGAATACAATGACACATCTTTGAGAACCGGTCAACCACCATAAGGATAACTGTGTTGCCTTGGGAGTTGGGCAACTCCACAATGAAATCCATAGACAGGTGGGTCCAGGGCCTCTCTCCATTGGGTATGGGTTGTAGGAGGCCCACTGAAAGGTGTCGTGGAGTCTTACTCTGAGCACACACAGAACAGGCAGCTACGAAGGTAGTTACAACAGCACGTAGACTAGGCCACCAGAATTGTTGGCAAATGGCCCAAACGAGTTGATTCTTACCAGGGTGGCCAGCTGCCTTGGGAGAATGGTAACTCTGGAGCACGGCAGTACGGAGGCACTCTGGGACAAAGCAGCAGTCACAAGGTTTCTCAGGAGGAGCATCAACCTGAGCAGCAAGAATTTTGTCACCCAAAGGAGAAGTAAGACTGATGCGAACCGCAGCCAGAATACAATCAGGAGGAATCATAGGAACCGGAACTGACTCCAAATTGGAAGTGGAGGAAAATTGTTGTGAAAAGGCATCAGCCCTTACATTCTTAGTACCGGGTAAGAATGAGACAATGTAATTGAAACTTAACAAGAAAAGAGCCCATCGCGCCCTTCTGGGAGAGAGGCGTTTCGCCTCAGACAAGAATGTGAGATTCTTATGGTCAGTAAGAATGAGAACCGGCACAGTGGTACCTTCGAGGAGATGTCTCCATTCTTTCAGGGCTAAAATGATTGCCAACAGCTCTCTGTCATCAATCTCGTAATTGCACTCGGTAGGTGACAATTTCTTGGAAAAGTAGCCACAAGGATGCGTAGCACTCTCAGAGGTAGGATGTTGAGACAGAAGGGCGCCAACACCAGTCTCAGAAGCATCAACCTCAAGGATAAAAGGTAACGTAGGATCAGGATGTGCCAACACAGGAGCAGAAACAAAGGCAGCCTTGAGACTTTCAAAGGCCTTAATGGACTCCGGAGACCAACTCTGTAGGTTACCGTTCTTTCTGGTCATATCAGTCAGGGGCTTGACCAGAGACAAGAAGTTATGAATTAACTTCCCATAATAGCTGTGCAAAACCCAGGAAATGCTGCAGAGGATGTAACCCCACAGGTCGAGGCCACTGTAGGACTGCAGAAAGTTTCTCTGGGTCTATCGAAAAACCAGCAGTGGAAATTACACAGCCCAGAAATTTAACCTGTTCCCAGTGGAACTCACACTTCTCCAGTTTACAATAGAGATTGTTCTCTATTAATTTCTGAAGCACATGGCAGACATCTATGTGGTGGCTCTCCAGGGACTTGGAAAATATGAGTATATCATCAAGATAAACCACCACACATTACTGCAACAAATCTCAGAGGACATCGTTAATAAATTCCTGGAAAACTGCTGGGGCATTACAAAGACCAAAAGGTATTACGAGATACTCATAATGGCCTGTTCTGGTATTAAACGCAGTTTTCCACTTGTCGCCCTCCTTAATGCTCACGAGATTGTAAGCCCTTCTCAGATCAAGCTTAGTGAAAACCATTGCTCCCTTGAGGCGATCAAATAACTCTGTAATCAACAGGATCGGGTAGGCATTCTTAATCAATACAAGGTCTCAGTTCACCGCTCCTCCTCTTCACAAAGAAGAAACCAGCAGGAGACGAGGATTTGTGGATGAAACCCGAGAAAGTGCATCTGTAACATACTTCTCCATGGCTTTATCCTCCAAGACCGACAAAGGGTAAACCCGGCCACGAGAGGGAGTGGCACCAGGTTGAAGGTCAAAGACATTGCTAAAATCACGGTACTCCTCTGGCAGGGAGGAGAGTGAAGAGGTATACATGACCTTGGCTACCTTCCGGAAGCATGTTTCACTGCATTGTGATGATCAGGAGAGAACCTCAGCATGGAGCCAATCAAAAGAGGGGTTGTGCCTCTGTAACCAAGGATAACCAATAACCAGCCGAAACTTAGGAGAGGAAATCACTTGGAATTGGATTATCTCATGGTGAAGAGCCCCTATGGCCATGGACAATGGAACCGTCTCATGAGTCACATGGGCAGGCTGTAGAAGTCTCCCGTCAAGAGCCTCAATGGCAAGTGGAGTGTCACGCAGCTGCAGTGGAATTGAGTGCTTTGATACAAAGGCAGCATCAATGAACAGGCCTGCAGCCCCAGAGTCGATTAGAGCCTGTACCTCGATAGACGACTTAGCCCAAGAAAGGGTGACCAAAACCAGGGGCTTATCCTTCTGGATAACTGGGGATGACACAACACCACCTAAGGTCTGTCCATGACAGGACCTCAGGGTTCGGGTGTTCCCAGGATGGGTAGGACAATACTTAAAAAAGTGACCTGCCCAGCCACAATAAAGGCACAATCTCTGCCTCCTCCTAAAGGCTCTCTCTCATCCGCAGAGAGACCCAAGAAGCCCAAGTGCATGGGTTCATCTTCACTGACTGACTTGGTACCAGGAGGCATGGGTGGAACTGCAAAGCTTGGAGGCAAACGTACAGGAGGCTTCCGCAAGCGCTCCTTAAAAGAAAGTCTTTCTCTGAGTCTGGAGTCAATGAGGATGGCAAACTAGATCAAACTCTCCAGCTCAGTGGGTATATCTCGGGCTGCTATCTCATCCTTGATGGAATCTGAGAGACCATGAGAAAAAGCAGCCACGAGGGCCTCATTGTTCCAAGCAACCTCTGCTGCCAGAGTACGGAACTCAATGGCGTAGTCAGCAACAGTTCTCGTACTCTGTTTGATGGACATGAGGCACTTGGCAGCAGAAGCGGAGGGTGCAGGAACGTCAAATACCCTTTTAAAGGAGACCACAAACTCAGGGTAACTCAAGACAACAGGTTTTTGCGTCTCCCATAGAGGGATAGCCCAGGCCAAGGCTCTCTCAGAAAGCAAAGATATCATGAACCCTACTTTGCTTCTGTCCGTGGGAAACGCCTGGGACAGCATCTTAAAGTATATCTCAACTTGGTTGAGAAATCCTCTGCATTAAAATGGATCGCCCCCAAATTGCTGGTGAAGCGGGGAGGAACCAGACATACCTCTTATAGCAGTAATACTCAAGGCGGGTGCCTGCACAGAGACTGGCGCAGCAGCAGGGGCGGCCTGCAACTCAGGTTGTACTGAAGCAGCCACAGTGGGGGATTCCAGGTGAGCCGTGTGACTCAGGATCGTTTGTAACACCATGGCAAACTGATCCATGCGGTGATCTTGCTCATCCAATCTGGAAAAAATATTACCAACAAGTGGATTGACTGTATCTTCTGAATTCATGGCCTTTGCCTACTGTCAGAAACCATGAACCAAACCGTGACAGAAGGACAGTAAAATCACACTTGTTTAATTATAAAAATAAAAAAGTAAATAGAGTAAGCGTAGTCAAAGCATAGCCAGAGTCCAGTAACTGGATCGGGTAGTCAGCCAAGCCAAAGTTCAGTAGCCAGGTTGAGTATTCAGCCAGGCCAGAAGTCAGGGATCCAAGTAGAGAAACAGCAAGCAGGATAAGGAGCCAGAAGGGATGTCAGCAAAACCAGTCTTTAAACAGGAACGCAGGAGATGGTTTCTTGTGATGTTACATAGTTACATAGTAGGTGAGGTTGAAAAAAGACACAAGTCCATCAAGTCCAACCTATGTGTGTGATTATGTGTCAGTATTACATTATATATCCCTGTATGTTGCAGTCATTTAGGTGCTTATCTAATAGTTTCTTGAAGCTATCAATGCTCCCCGCTGAGACCACCGCCTGTGGAAGGGAATTCCACATCCTTGCCGCTCTTACAGTAAAGAACCCTCTACGTAGTTTAAGGTTAAACCTCTTTTCTTCTAATTTTAATGAGTGGCTGCGAGTCTTGTTAAACTCTCTTCTGCGAAAAAGTTTTATTTCTATTGTAGGGTCACCAGTATGGTATTTGTATATTGAAATCATATCCCCTCTCAAGCGTCTCTTCTCCAGAGAGAATAAGTTCAGTGCTCGCAACCTTTCCTCATAACTAAGATCCTCCAGACCCTTTATTAGCTTTGTTGCCTTTCTTTGTACTTGCTCCATTTCCAGTACATCCTTCCTGAGGACTGGTGCCCAGAACTGGACAGCATACTCCAGATGCGGCCGGACCAGAGTCTTGTAGAGTGGGAGAATTATCGTTTTATCTCTGGAGTTGATTCCCTTTTTAATGCATGCCAATATTCTGTTTGCTTTGTTAGCAGCAGCTTGGCATTGCATGCCATTGCTGAGCCTATCATCTACTAGGACCCCCAGGTCCTTTTCCATCCTATATTCTCCCAGAGCTTCTCCCCCTAGTGTATAGATTGCATTCATATTTTTGCCACCCAAATGCATTATTTTACATTTTTCTACATTGAACCTCATTTGCCATGTAGTTGCCCACCCCATTAATTTGTTCAGATCTTTTTGCAAGGTTTCCACGTCCTGCAGAGAAGTTATTGCCCTGCTTAGCTTAGTATCGTCTGCAAATACAGAGATTGAACTGTTTATCCCATCCTCCAGGTCATTTATAACCAAATTAAATAGGATTGGTCCCAGCACAGAACCCTGGGGAACCCCACTACCCACCCCTGACCATTCCGAGTATTCCCCATTTATCACCACCCTCTGAACTCGCCCTTGTAGCCAGTTTTCAATCCATGTACTCACCATATGGTCCATGCCAATGGACCTTATTTTGTATAGTAAACGTTCATGGGGAACTGTGTCTAATGCTTTTGCAAAATCCAGATACACCACGTCTACGGGCCTTCCTTTATCTAGATGGCAACTCACCTCCTCATAGAAGGTTAATAGATTGGTTTGGCAAGAATGATTCTTCATGAATCCATGCTGATTACTGCTAATGATACCGTTCTTATTACTAAAATGTGACCAAGGTGAAGGCAGGAAAGAAGTGAGCTGAAGATCTTTAAGTAGGCGGGACTGACGAGCACATCCACAACAGCTGGTTAACTGTGGAGAGAGATGAGAGCTGACAATTAGCCAACAGCTGAGCGGCCAGCTCAGAGAAGGAAGGGCTGAGGCAGCCCTGACACTCATGCCGCATACACACGAGTGGAATTCTCGGCGGACTGAACTCCGAAGGACATTTCGACGGAGTTGCGACAGAGTTCCGACGGAGTTCCAACTAAATGGACTTGCCTACACATGATCACACCAAAGTCCGATCATTTCGAACATGATGACGTACGACCGGACTAGAATACGGCAGTTCATAGCCAGTAGCCAATAGCTGCCCTTGCGTCATTTTTGGTCCGTCAGACTAGCATACAGACGAACGGATTTTTCAATAGGAATCAAGTCCATCAGAAAGATTTGAAACATGTTCTATTTCTAGGTCCGCCTGAATTTTCGACAGAAAAGGTCAGATGAAGGTCCGATGAAGCCCACACACGATCGGAATGTCCGACGGAATCGTTCCGTCGGACCTTTCCTGCCAGACATTCCGCTCGTGTGTGTGCGGCATTAGGCACTAGCGATCTTAGTACACAGAAGTCACTTATTAATTTTATCATTTAATATCCCGAAAGTGGGCAGTGCATAAAAGATGTACAAAGAAAAAGAGTTATCAAAAAAAATACAAAAAATACAGAAAGACACACAATTGGCAATTTGCTATGAAAATAAGAAAGGATAAAAACAGAAATGAACTTTACCAATGTCTATCCTTTTTGTAGACGCTTACTGGAACATGTGGGAACTCCCCAGTTTCGAACTGGCTTCGTGGAAGAACAATGTCCATATCTCAGGCTACCCAATTTATTGAAATATGGATGTGGGCTGGACTTTAGCCCCTGGCCAATTAACCCTGGGGGGTGTTCCTGTCTCAGCCCACAGGATGTTTTGTGTTCTGAAATTACCAAAGTCGAATTGGCCCAGAACGACGCTGATTGCTGGGTCATGGATAGGATTTCCGATACCAGCGCATCAGTCCGATCGCGACAGTACCAATCACTGCCTGCCTGCCGCAATCAGGTGCCATATAACGATTTTGTGTGGTTCTCTAAGATTCCACACATGCTAAAAATACAGAGTTACATGTACACGTAACCCATCACGTGTACTATCAAAAGGAATTATTTTCATCTCTCTGCCGCTAATATTTTAGCTTTTATGAGAGATAAAATAGGTTCCTTAGATCTGTTGATATTAATCAAAGTTTGTAGACAGGCCTTGCTTATGCCCCCTGCGGATCTGTGTAGCAAAAATGACTAGCAGTTTTCTTTGAAGCCTCAGGAAGGTGGTAATCTATGTTTACTCTAATGGGAACTTTTTTTGGCATCTAGGTGTCACTTCGATCCTAAAAAATTGGCTCTGTCCTTTTCAAATGCTAATGAAAGAACATATGTGCATGACTGACATAGAATACTATATTTTCAATAACCCATAATTAAACTACATCTACAATTACACTACTTCCACAGATCACATCACATCTCACTAAGGCAAAACTATCCTATGCTTACATTTTCGTTACACCACAGTCTTTGATTTCAGCAATATGTGTACAGTTAGAATTCGACATTTTTAACAGCCTTTTACTGTATATGCTCATCAGTATCATAAAAAGTTTCAATGATATCACCATCTAGAGGCTAAATGTAATTAATATATATGTGTGTATATATATATATATATATATATATATATATATATATATATATATATATATATATATAAACAGTACACCACTCAAATTTTTGTAAATATTTTATTCCATATTTTCATGCGAATTCTATCTTTTCAAGCATGTCTCCAGACCTAAACCCTATTGAGCATCTGTGGGGCATCCTCAAATGGAAGGTGGAGGAGCACAAGGTCTCTAACATCCACCAGCTCCGTGATGTCGCCATGGAGGAGTGGAAGAGGACTCCAGTGGCAACCTGTAAAGCTGTGCTTCATGCCCAAGAGGGTTAAGGCAGTGCTGGAAAATAATGGTGGCCACAAAAAATATTGACACCTTGGACCCAATTTGTACATTTTCACTTCAGGGGTGTGCTCACTTTTGTTGCCAGCGGTTTAGACATTAATGGCTGTGTGTTGAGTGATTTTGAGCGGACAGCAAATTTACACTGTTGTACAAGCTGTACACTCACTGTACACTCACTACTTTACATTGTAGCAAAGTGTAGCCATCGTGTTGCAGCTAGTAACAAACAATCTGCCAAATCACCCCATTGACAGACTTCATAGATCACTTCCAGAGACAATGAACAGTCTTTTGCAAGTTTTGTTTTTGTTGTTTTATTGGGGGGTACAACTTGGATAGGGGTTGGATAATGGAATGCCCATAGGATAAATCATTGCCATCATATTTTTAGGATTTTAGTACACTTTGATAAAATTAGAGCCAGAAGCTTGAATGTGCAAATTGAATTAAGTACGAATCTCCTCCTGCATCTCCATGCAGATTGTTGCTCCTCCTTTGCTCAACCTCAGCAGAATATTACATTTAAGAGTTCTCTTACCATCACCTTGTGAAGGACAGAGACATCACTTTTGACTCTCCTCCTGCCCAAAACTTATTTACTCCTGCACAGAACTTGTGGTTACTATTTCACTGACTGTCACATCCTCTTCTTTTAAGTGATAGGGGTCCACTCTGAATAAACCCCTAGACAGGCTCTGGTTCTTTGCCTAGTAGGTTAAAAGCAGTCTTTAGGATAATGGACTACTGTTCCCAGCCAGCCCAACTTGCAAATCATGTGCCAGCAGGCCACATTGACTTGACACAGATCCCCACAGTCTCTTCTCTGATTCAGGACCCCCCATCATCCACCGTGTTTGATGAAGGCTCTGCTAATTACCGTATAAAAGCGGAGTTCCCTCACAGACTCCTTGGCACCTCCAGCCCTCCACTTTGGTAACATTCACCGACCTTCCAACAGCCCTGAGTCCTTGATGAGGAACTTGACTGGACCATGCGTACCGACAGCTTCACCTGCCCCTCTGCTCCAGGAGTTCCTTGCCACCGACTGTGTGGTGACAGAGACATTGCCAATGATCGTGTAGAGGCAATGTTCCCTCACAGCTCTCCCTGGGCCTTCTCCTGCGATCGGACCTGATGGGGTGGCCTCCTGCTGCTGTCTAATATGCCGTTCCTCACTTCACTCAGCCGACTTCTTCCTCAAGTGGCATATCACCTCAGCTTATATATGAGACCCACCCCCTGCCAATACTATTTGGGGCTTGGTCAGGGCTCACACACAAGATGCCTGCCACTCCAGTCCCAGGCCCAGTCCCTCTTCCAGAATATTCTCCCCGGAAGCAGGGAAGGCGCCTCAGAACTGAAGTGCAGGTGGTCACACCCACTGCTACTCTAACCACTCTCAGCCCCCAGATCAAAACAGACAGGCCTAGCTTGCAGCATAGGCCTGCCTAAATTTGCCTGTGCTGGAAAATCCTAGTAAAATAACCCTTACTAGCACCTATGTATTGGTAGAGGGTGCTACATTCACCCCCACCAAAAATCACAGCTGCCCTCAGCTTTGGAAAAGAATTTACAAAAATTCCTCCTGGGCCCAGGAGTAAAGGGCCTCCCATCAATTTGGTTGGATGGGGAAAAAGGGTACACACTTGGACGGGAATTTTGCTTAAAAGTTCAAAAATATAGTATATACACTTTGGTCATATATTTACATTGTACATTTTACACACACATCCTAACCTACAGGTACCTGTAGCTACATCCATACAAGTGGAGACAGAACACTACTCCCGGACTAGGAATACTATGCCTACCACAGGTCTTCATCTGTTGTCCCACTGTGGGGATGGACAGCCGTCCCATCCCCGTGTTCCTAAGAGAAGACAAAACATACACACAGTCTATCTATACACTAACTATACAACATTCACCAGGTAGAGGGGGTTATCATCCTTTACTTGGTGAATAAAACACATTTTTTTTTAATGTATCATAAGTGGCATGCAGTCTTCTGCTTTTACTGTCACTCCCTCAAAATGAGTCTAAGAGACCTCCTGTAGAGTGCAGCCTAAACAGACATGCCAATATCAAAAGAAAACCTTCTGGTTGCTCCTAGGTGGAGGGGCCCCAACCGAATGTCAGGTAGCAGGAAGGTTTAACAGGGACAGTGCACCCTGGTGTCCATGATGACTTATCCTCCTATCAGGCACCCTGGGTGGCGGGCAAAAGCTGTCCCTGTAAAAATTTGAAAAGTGTCATTGAGGAAAACCACCCAGGCCCTGCCCTGTTCTTGCAGTCCTAGTGGCCGGCTCCATGTGGGCTGCACAGCACAGCAGTCCTTCCTCACACATAAAAGCAGGGATCCAGCAATCTCCTCTAACTATCCCCCTCCCCTCTGACTGAGACTGAATGGCCCCTGGTAGGCCGACCCGCCTTCACAATCAAGACCCAGTCTCTATGAATGGCACACCCCAAGCTCCACTCCTGCTTGATGTCTTTGAATCAGGCCCAGGCATCATTCTCTGGTACCTGGAGTGGCTTGGGGACATGCAGAAAGTCCCAAACCATATCATGCTCCCACTGTCCCCATTAACTAACTATGATGTTCATGGTCTGGGTTGGGACATAGGGGTAATCAAAGCCCCATTCCAAGGCTACCCTCCTTTGCACTTCCCGCTGGAATCTTGAAAGTCGGGGGAATTCCTTAATTTTCCCTTTTCCCGGCAGGACACAGGCATTTGGGGCCTCGATGACCCATTGCCTGTAGGTGGGTGCCCTGGTCTGGGTAGTGGAAGACTGATTACAAAAAGTTCTGCTGGTTTGCGCTGGGGTCAATGCTGGGGACTGTGGTTCCTCCAGTGCTTCAGATGGGGCATTAACAGATGGGGAATCTCAGGTCTCCCTTTCTTCCTCATTGCAGCCCTCCTCAGGAGAGGACCAGGAAAACAACTTCTCCACTGATCTGAACCTCGCCAACACTCTGGGTGAACCCCAATCTATGACCCAGCCCTTGCTCACCACATCCAGCTTACCTGAATGTACTCCCTCCTGAAGCATAGGCTCCCTCCGGATGGGCACAGCAAGGGTGTTATTTGGAGCTGGCTCTTCAAGGATATCAACCGGAGGCTGCACACTGATTCCTGTAGCCTCCGGGCCCCTGGCCAGGCCACATGTCTCCACAGCAGTCTCTTCTCCTCCTATGTCCCTGAATTCTGGGGTAGACGCACCTGTCAGACGCTCCTCTCCATCATTGGCAAGTGATCCTTGGCCCTTTCCGGCCCTCCGAATATCCTGTGGCTGCAGCGTGCATAGTCCTGTGAGCGGATGAATAATGTAGTATCTTGATTCCTGATGCACCGGCCCTAAGTGGGTTAGTGGATCCCCACAGTGACTGCACCGGGCCCAGTCGCTGACTCCGATCACTCCCAAGGCGAGTCTCCCAAAAAGTTACAATCGGATGCCAGTGTCAACTAGCACCCGGTCCTGCAGTTCAAGCAAACTCTGCACAGCGGGCATCCTCCAATCACCCTCCGCCATCTTCCTCCACCTCGTGTCTGGTTCTTTTTTGTCCTCCTCTGGGGCGTGACTCCGCCCACATGCTAGTTGGTTAAGCGTGCGAGGAACTGTAAGCAGACTTCAGACAGTGTGCGCTGTAGTGACGCCTGGTGGCAGGCGCTGGTGAATTGTGGGCACTGTCCAGGTTTAGTTTTAAAACTGCGTCATAGAGCTGGAACTGAAAGCAGGCAAACTGTACAGTGATCACCATTAACATAGTAAAGTCTCTCCTGTGATATCCTACGGTGTGGGATACCTATTGGGGATTGGTCAGGGCTCACACACAAGCTGCCTGCCACTCCAGACCCAGGCCCAGCCCCTCTTCCAGAATATTCTCCCTGGAAGCAGGGAAGGCACCTCAGAACTGAAGTGCAGGTGATCACACCCACTGCTACTCTAACCACTCCCAGCCCCCAGATCAAAACAGACAGGCCTAGCTTGCAGCATAGGCCTGCCTAAATTTGCCTGGGCTGGAAAATCCTAGTAAAATAACCCTTACTAGCACCTACCTATTGGTAGAGGGTGATATATATATATATATATATATATATATATATATATATATATATATATATATATATATTTTTTTTTTTTTTTTAATCAGTGATAAACATTCATCCAGCACAGGAAATAGCCTAGTAACAGTCATTTTTATTTTATTTTTTGCCCCATTCACACAGAACAAAGGTATATGCACTTTCACTGGGAATTTTTTTTTTAAATACACCCTATAGTATATATTTGTATTTAATATAGTTTACTTCTAATATAATATGATATTGCTTTAATTTTATTTGTCTTTCAAAAATCCACTTTTTAGGCTTCTATGATTTGAAGTAATTTCTACATTTGCTTCAAATAAAGTTAACATTTAATACATCATAATGTGTTACAAAAAAAGACATGAAAGGCCAAATTAGAGTAAAGTATGTTTTGTTCTAATTGGAATTCTTAGAACTCTGTGACCATAAATGATTGAGGACATTGACACAGAGGCCACTGTCTAATCTTCTGTGATGTTATTTTCATAGTTGGCTGCTTTTTTTCCTATTGCTCCGAACACAAACATAGACATTCCCAATTCCCAGGATGCAACACATCCGTGTTTATAGATAGGTGCTCAGAGTAAGTTTTACTAATATTTCTTTGTTCTGGCCTCCCTATTTACGTAAAAGCTTAGTTCTGAAAACAAATCTTGGTAAAATGATTTACATTTTACAGCTTAATAATAATATGAAGCTACAGCCAGGCACTATTTTGTTTATAGAAGACTTCCTTTACACCATATGTAATAAATGAAAGATATCTGTTCTGTGCCAACACACTTGGATCTATTTCAGAGATACATGACTCAGATTTAATATGGTAGGCTCTATTTTCGTACTGTACATGCAAAAAAAGGGAAAAACGTGTAATCAAAGCATGATCTGATATATTTCTAATTCATCAATGAGGTGACTTGAATTATACATTTTATTCATGGGATTGAACAAAAGTAGCTCTTTCACCCACAAAACATTCCAAACACATGTAGAAATTATTTTATTTCATTTTTAGACCCTCCATCATATGGTAGAGAATGCTATACTTTTTAACTTTTTCCAATACGTTTTTGCAAAAGATATGTTAAACTGATTAAAAGTATTACTGTCACTTTGCACATTTAGCTCACTTCCCCAAGCATGGTATAGTCACCCATCTACACTGTTTGCTGGTTATATGAGTTCTCATTCCACTACTCTAACGGAGCAGGGCTTAAATTATGAGGGAGAATGAGACTACCTTTAGGTACTTGCTTCAAGTGTCTGGTTGTCACGCTTACCCCTAATGCAGGTGGTCAGAAGCTATAGCTAGCTTCTGTGTCACCTATAACAGCCCCCTTTCCCATAAGACAAGCAGGCCTACTGATACTCGGTTGCCCCTAGGGCTTATACAGGATGCTATAGTGTCTGGCCACCACACCGGGAAGGCACAAACTGAGCAAAGCAAACAGGTACTTGCAGTTGGCAGACAGGCAGAGTGGTTCAATGACAGTCCAGGTACAAGGCAGGCAAGATTCAGAATAGCCGGGGTCAAAACAGCTGAGCAGGATAGACAAACAGAGAGCTTGGAGCATGCGTTACAAACACAATATCACAAGCTTGAGACTGCAGGCTTGGCTGGTTTAAATTAGGTTTGGTCTCCACCCAGAGACTGGCCACATCAATCACCTTACAGGTGGACAGACTAGGAGAATGCCACAACTAAAACCAGGATGCTGGAATGAGGAGCAGGCACATTACACGCCCTTACACTGGTGGAGAGGTCACATCTGGTGTGCAGCGTGGAGCAGCATGATGTTGAGTAGGGTTCGGACTGGAGCGGAGCAACTAGCAAACAGCACATGTGGTGTGCAACATAGGAACACTATAGTGGAAGATGAGTGGGGACCAGAGACAGAGGAGGATCAGCAAACTAGAGAATCAACAGAGCTGGGGGTTATCACTGAATGGGGGATCAGCAGAGTTGGGGGTTACTACTGAGTGGGGGATCAACAGAGCTGGGAGTTACAATTGAGCAAGGGATCAGCATAGCTGGGGGTTACTACTGAGTGGGGGATCACTAAAGCTGGGGGTACTACTGAGTGGGGGGTCAGCAAAGCTGGGGGTACTACTGAGCAGGGGATCTGCTGAATGAGGATACTAATAAGCTGGGGATATGCTAAAAGAGAGTACTAATGAGCTGAGGATCTGATGAACAGGGGTTGTAATTAGCTGGTGATATGCTGAGTGGGGGTACTAATGAGCACACTCTTCGGTCATTTTGCAAGCTTTGTTAAATCATCACCAAAGCATCACAGAAGCATAAAAGACACATCTAAAAAGCATGTTGAAGCGGTAGGCACTTTAAAGTGTGTTAAAGTCAAAGCAAGTGTAAATGAGCCTTACTGCTGCAACATTTGTGGGGGGGGGTGGTAATGATTCCCATTTCACAAGCGGTTCTACCTCACCAGGGAGTGCTGGACAACTATTTTAATATAAGGTTATTTTAAAATATAGTTAGTTGCAGAGGTTATATCTAGTACACTTAAATTGGTTGTAAACCCCAGACATGAAATTTGAACAAAGTATATCCCAATATATTGTGTACTTGTCTCAATTAAGAGCACTGGGTGTCATTTCTGTCTGCAGCTTGGTTCCAATGCTATCAGCATGAGTCACTTCTGACAAGTTTTTCTGAAACCAAGGGGGAAAAGGTGACTGTGTGCTATGTGAAGGTGTGTCCCTTCCCTCCACTCAGATCTCTTCATACTGAGCTCTGCAGAGTGTGACTTCAGCTCTACACCCCTGCTGTCTGACAGCTCACACAAGCTTTACAAATTCTGGACTTTGAATGGATGTTTAGAAGGTAAAACTGCAGATAAACAGGTACAACTTATGTAGGATGATTTGTTTTATCTCTGTGTATCACCTGAGGCCAGCCACTTCACTGGGTATATGTAGGAGTTTCCAAAAACTTTAAAGTGATTGTAAAGCCTTGTTTTTTTTAAATAAAAATAACAAACATGTTATACTTACCTGCTCTGTTGCAGTGGATTTGCACCGAGCAGCCCAGATCCTCCTATTCTTGGGTGCCTCTTTTGTGCTCCTGGCCCCTTCCTCCTGTTGAGTGCCCCCACAGCAAGCAGCTTGCTATGGGGCAACCCGAGCCAAGCTGCAGCTCCGTGTGTCCATTCAGACACGGAACTGCAGTTCGGCCCTGCCCCTCTCTCTCCTGATTGGCTAACTGACTGTGATTGACAGCAGCGGGAGCCAATTACGCCGCTGCTGTGTCTCAGCCAATCAGGAGGGAGAGTCCCGGATGGCCGAGGCATCGCTGGACAGAGATAGGGCTCAAGTAAGTATTAGAGGGGCTAAGGGGGCTGCTGCACACAGAAGGCTTTTTATCTTAATGCATTAAGATAAAAAACCTTCTGACTTTACAACCCCTTTAAACTTCTTTGGGCGCTATATGTGAACCTACAAGTATGCTTTCCACAGCTTTGCAATAAATGTATGCTCTGTAAGCTGGTTTCCTGTTAGTAACACAAGCACAAATACTGTATGTCCGATTTATGTTTGATAGAACGCATTCTGTGTATTTATTTTTGCTAAAAATTGTAGATAAACATAATATAATACTGCATTCAAATTGCCTTTGGTGTGTGCACTGATTTATTTTCCTGTACCTTTAGGGTTTATTAATCCCTACTGAGGATGAGCTGGTTTGTGTTTACCCACTTGCCAACCGCCTCATGCAGATAATAAAAATGCCAAAAAAAAGGCCATAAATCTTTCCAATAGTTTGCAGATGCTCTAATTTTGCGCAAACCAAGCAATATACGCTTATTGCAATTTTGTTTTGTTTGCCCAATGCACCGTGTCAGTACCTAAACCAAAAAGTTCCCGTTGCTTTCTATGAGCTTTAATATCCTGGCTATTATCTTAACCACTTACAGACCGTAAGACTTCTCTCCTTAATGACCAGGCCATTTTTTGCGATACGGCACAGTGTTTTGCTTTAACTGACGATTGCGCATCCATGCAACTCTGTACCCAAACAAAATTGATGTCCTTTTTTCCCCACAAATAGAGCTTTCTTTTGGTGGTATTTGATCACCTCTTTGGTTTTTATTTTTTTCGCTATAAATAAATATTTTTTTTTTACTTTTTGCTATAATAAAAAATCCCCCCAAAAAAAAAAAAAAAAACAAAAACAAATTTTTTTCTCAGTTTAGGCCAATATGTACTCTTCTACATGTTTTTGGTAAAAAAAATGCAATAAGCATATATTGATTGGTTTGCGCAAAAGTTATATCGTCTACAAAATAGGGAATATATTTATGGCATTTTTATTATTTTTTTTTTTACTAGTAATGGCGGCGGTCTGCAATTTTTAGCGAGACTGCGACATTGCGACAGACAGATCGGACATTTTTGCCACTTTTTAGGACCATTGACATTTATACAGCGATCAGAGCTAAAAATAGCCACTGATTATGGTATAAATGTCACTGGCAGGGAAGGGGTTAACATTAGGGGGCGATAAAGGGGTTAAGTGGGTTCCCTGGCAGGGTTTCTAACTATATGGGGGCTGGGCTGACTGGAGGAGGAGAAAGATTGCTGTTCCTAATCACTAGGAGCAGCAGATCTCTCTCTAACTCCCCTGTCAGTACAAGGATCTATCTGTTTACATTGACAGATCCCCGTTCTTACTCTCGTTCCCACGATCGCGGGTGGCCGGCAGACATTGCAGCCGCCGGCCACTCGCATCGGATCCCCTGCTATACAGCAGCGTGTACGCACCTGATAGGGCTCCTTGAAGGAGCCGACGATTTGGCGGTTTGCGAGAAAGTGCCGACCTATCGCCGTATAACAACTGCGGCTGGTCAGCAACCAGCAAGTCCCGACCAACTGCCACAGTTATACTGTGGCAGGTTGGCTCCCCTGCGCGAGCCATCGTAGCTATACGTCAGCTCGCGGGGTCAGGATAGAAGGCGCGCGCGCGCCCGCTGTACAGCGGGGGTGCCAATGCTCATGGCCGACTGTCACGATGACCGCCGGCTACAAGCGATCGTGAGCAGGAGACACAGAACAGGGATGAGTGTGTGTAAACACACACTTCCCTGTTCTGTTCTGACAGGAGTGACAGATCATGTGTTCCTATTAGCTAGGAACCACGATTTGTCACTTCCTCTAGTCAGTTCCCTCCATCTTCAGTTAGAATCACCTCCCAGGTAACACAGTAAACCCCTAGATCGCCCCCTAGTGTTAACCCTTTCACTGCCAGTGACATTTTTACAGTAATCAATGCATTTTTATAGCATTGATCGCTGTATTAATGCCAATGGTCCCAAAAATGTGTCAGAATTGTACGACGTGTCCCCCATAATGTCGCAGTCAGGATAAAAATCGCAGATTGCTGCCATTACTAGTAAAAGAAAAATAATAATAAATACATAATAAAAATGCTATAAATCTATCCCTTATTTTGTAGACGCTATAACTTTTAAGCAAACCAATCAATGTACGCTTATTGCGATTTTTTTTCCAAAAATATGTAGAAGAATACATATATCGGCCTAAACTGAGAAAAAAATTGCTTTTTTAAAAAAAAATAGGGATATTTATTATAGCACAAGTACAAAATATTGTTTGGTTTTTTTTCAAAATTGTTGCTCTTTTTTTGTTTAATGCGCAAAAAATAAAAACCGCAGAGGCGATCAAATACCACCAAAAGAAAGCTCTATTTGTGAGGAAAAAAGGACGTCAATTTTGTTTGGGTGCAACATCACACGGCCGCGCAATTGTCAGTTAAGCGATGCAGTGCCGAATCGCAAAAAGCTCTGGTCAGGAAGGGGGTAAATTCTTCTGGGGCTGTGGTTAAAGTAGACCTTGCATCAGGTGTATATGTTTTTCCAAGTGCATGCATTCTAATGTGTTAGTGTAACACTTGCATGTATTTTTTTTACCTTTCATGAAGATCACAATACACCCCTGACTATGCCTTACTGCATTTTTTTCATCAGAAGGACAGACCCGTCTTTGTTCTGGTATTATTCAGGATAACTTCCTATGTTGAGATCATGGCTCAGAGATAACAGAACCATGTGAACCCTGATGCCTGTGCCACCATTATTATGTTCTTGCCTGTGTGTACACAAGTCTCTAGAAAGAGCTGTTTTAGCCTACAACATTGTGCTTCATCATGTTCTGTAATATGCCATAGTAGCAAAAATGCCATTAACCAGTTGAACTCCAGAAATGCTTTACTGTGGCTAAATGGGCTTCAATGTTCAGCCTCTTCAATCTTTTTATCTAATAATAAAGATATTCCATAGAAAATGTGTTAATTGTTGTCTCATGTGCTCACTCCCCCTCCTATCTCTCACCTTATGATTTGCAACAAAGTTACAATTTACAGTTCAAGGGAAAGGTAGCTAGGGACTGGAGACTGAGAAAACACTTTCTTCTGCCTGTAGCAGAATGATGACATCATTCTTTCCGATTCCTCTTCTCAAGCTAGACATAGTCACTTAACTAATGCATAAAGACTTGTTTTCAATGATAAAAAGAGTATTTTTAAAAAAACAATTATATTGTATAATGTGATATGTAAGGAATTTATGGAGACCTTTAATGCTGAGCTAAAGTCTACTGTACTTACTTCCTCCTTATGGATGCCAAACTCCACTGCTTACATTCTTGCCTGCTCTTCTTCTGAGTTTGGCATCTTGGGCCATTTTAAATAGCTGGTAAGGATAATAAATAACTGGTGATGTAACTCCCACGCATGTGCAAAGCAAGTAATTGATCCCAGCACCAAGGCATGTGACTGGTGTACACTAAGTTGCTCATAAGCAGCTCAGTGTATGTTTTGGAGAAGAAGAGCTGGCAGGCAGAAGATGATCTTTTATTGAAAAAGAGACATACAGAGCTAACATAAAGGAGAAGAGTTCATTCAGTTTTCAAGGGGAAGCTATGCTGATGTCAATAATTCAATCATGTCCTTGCATGTTATTGGGTAATCTTTGCAAATAGAATTTTCACCACATTCACTGACGTAAGTGAAAATTCCCTCGCAACAGTAAAATACATTTTCCAAAGTGAACATACTTTATGTCCTTTAATAAATAAGCCACATAATGTTCCCTCTACAATCAAAGTCTACCTGCCAGCAAAATCTTTACAGTACAGGGGGTCCCCGGGTTACAAACAAGATAGGGACTTTAGGTTTGTTCTTAAGTTGAATCTGTTTGTAAGTCGGAACAGGTAAATTTTTTAAGTGTAGCTCCAGCCAAAAAATCTATTTTTAAGTTTTGTAGATAGCATAGGGAAGGGTTATCACCCCTGTAACATTTGTTTTGCTGTCTGTGCCCCTGTTCAGAAGATTTCACCTCACTTTCTGTCCCAATGACAATTGGATTTTGAAAATTTGGGGTTATTAGGGAAATAAGGATAGGTGATAAAGCATCAGTGGAGACACCTTTTTCCCATATTAACTCTTACAGGAGTGAATTTCCCTCCCTAGGGGTAGATTTCCTCTCACTTCCTGTTGTCTCCCTCCGTTTGTAAGTAGGAATCGTTTGTAAGTCGGGTGTTTGTAAGTAGGGGACCCCCTGTACAGTTATATTTACATCTTTAAGTGTTACTAAACCCACAACAGTAAAATTAGTCTGTATATGCAGTAAAGCATGGTCCCCCAAACTTTCTGAACAAAGGGCCAGTTTACTGTCCTTCGGACCTTGAGGGGGCCGGACTATGGTCAGTGGGTGTAGAAAAATCCCTTGGCGTCAATGAGAGAAAAAAATGCCCCATCATTGGTGTCAGTGGAAGAAATAGCACGCCATCATTGGAGTCAATGGGAAGAATAGTGCCCCATTGTTGGGGTCAGTGGTAGGAAAATTATACTATTGTTGGTATCAGTGACAGGAATTATGCTCCATTGCTGGTGTAGAAAGAATAGCTTCTTGTATCAGTGGGAGAAATAGTGTCCCAAGGGCCTGATAAAGGCAAGAAAAGGGCCACATCTGGCCCCCAGGTTGCAGGTTGGAGATCACTGCAGTAAAGCATGCTTGTTATACTCATTGTGGAACATAAGGGGATAATCCTTCGCATTGTATAAAAAGGCTGTTTGATCCTGTCTTCTCTGATTCTCCCATTCTTCTATTGTCTTTAGTCCATTGCTTTTGGAGTCACTCTGCACATGCTCAGTTTGGTGTGTATTGCTAGAGAGTCTTTATTTTCTTGGGAGGGTGCATGTGATCAGCACAGGACCAATAAGCATTGACCATACAGAGGGTCAGGGGTCCTGCAGCCCCATAGGACAGTCAGTGGAGACTGAAAACTCTTCCTACAAGCTTTAACCAGACACTGATAGAAGTCACATGAATGCTATATACTGCTGATGAGAAAAGGTATGTAGCAGTTTATATTTACTAAAATGATTGCATTTCCATGTTCTGTGTACTGTGGGAGGCCAGATATAGTGAATGCAGGGTCCTGGGTTTAGTAACACTTTAAGTAACATATTGGTTTACTAGAGTTAGCGTCTTCAGTTACATAGTTAGTAAGGTTGAATAAAGACACCAGTCCAACCTGAGTGAGTGTGCGTGTCTACAATTATCCCTATCCCTGTTGCATCTCATTAAGATGCTCATCTATTATATTATTATATATTGTACCCATATAGCGCCATCAATTTACACATACATTGCACACTCACATTGGTCCCTACCCTCAAGGAGCCCACAATCCAAGGTCCCCAACTCACATTCATATACTAGGGCCAATTTTGGACAGAAGCCAATTAACCTACCAGCATGTCTTTGGAGTGTGGGAGGAAACCAGAGGAAACCCACGCAGGCACAGGGAGAACATGCAAACTCCAGGCAGGTAGTGTCATGGTTGGGATTCAAACCAATGACCATTTTTACTGCTAGGTGAGAGTGCTACCCACTACACCACTGTGCCGCCCCAATCCATATGAAAAAAGTTAATCCGTATGAAAAAAGCCTCTCCAAAAGAAAATCAAGTTTTGGGTATATGACAGAGAATTTTCTATCAACTGGTGTTTTAAAGGCTATCTCCAGGAAAATATTAAACCCTTTCCCATCCGTGCTAACCCATCCTGCATTTTTTTTTTTAATGAGGGGGATTGGGAGGTAGGGGGGCCTGCACAATAGCTTTAAAGCATCACGTGCCTTTTCCAAACACTGCCTGTGGGAGCCATGCTTTTAACTGTCAGCCTTGCAATGCCTCATGGGACTTGTCGTTTGAGACCCCTGCTCTAGATAATATTTTTTTAATTTTTGTTCCTAGTA
The DNA here is from genome assembly GCF_042186555.1 of Aquarana catesbeiana. NCBI lineage: Eukaryota > Metazoa > Chordata > Amphibia > Anura > Ranidae > Aquarana > Aquarana catesbeiana. Next base: position 243,208,273 of record NC_133325.1, on the reverse strand, counting down.
GGGATAAATAGCTCAGATCTGGTCCTGATCAGCATAATGCTCCTTGGAACTGATCAATGGAGCTATACTTTCTAAAAACATAAAACAAGTCTCTCTAAAAGAAAAACAATCTTCTAATTGCCAACTTATGAAATATGGACAATTTACTCAATCATGCAATATTAAATTTGTCATATTAAACCTTACTTTAAATGGAACAATAGTATATAAACACTATCTGGCCTGTACATGCCAGGAACAAAAGCCATTTTTGAGCAACCAGTAGCGAATATCAAATGAAAATTGCTCATAAAAATGCACAATGAAAAGATGTGTTCCATATGTGTCTTCAAGCTGTTCTTACAAATACCATCAGACCCATTTGGGAAATAACAGAAATGTTCATACTATATGCTCAATATGTGTTTCCTCTTGATAATGTAGCAGAGTATATTTATGTCAAAATGAACATAACTGTCACCGCTTTGCTTCCAATGTATCCACCAGCAGAGCACAGTGAATTAAGATGTTATTATTTGAGCTCACAAGCAGCTGAAATTTTGGATGTTTTGTGATTTCATGTTGTTACAACGTACATTAACATAAAGCAAACTGCTGCTCTGGTGGTTTCCGAAGTAGGGAGTAACAGGTGATGGGAACACCCAGAGGAACTTTTCCGGCATGGTTTCTTGTGCTTATATTTTTATCACTTTTCACACCCTTGAGTTATCTAAACTGCTTGTTTCCTCTATGTTTTTAAAGGAAGTCAATCTTAGATACTGTTTATTCCTGCCCCACGGCACATAATGCATTTATCTGGAGAGAAAACGTATTAGGTTTCTTCCCATGCCTGTTTTTTTAAAAAGCCAATGCCTTTCATGGCGTTTACATGGTAGTTAACACCTACACATAAAACAAAACATAACCATTAAGTTAAAGCACAAGCAAAAGAGCAAATATAACAGTAATGTGCAGCAATACATTGCCACATCATGTTCTTATATGAGTTACTGTACTTTACAATATAATTGTATACAACAATTATCAAACAAATCAACTTAAATGAAAAATGTACCAGTGGGATTCAGGACTGGGATAAGGGATGAGAGGAGGCAGCTGCCTTGAGTGCAGTGATTTAATGTTGGGGGAGAGCGCAGTCTGCCAGGTACTGCTGTGACCAACGCAGATTTTGCCGCAGGATGTATCACAACAGACTGCCCGTGGCTTTGGTCCTGCATGTAGGGCAGATCGTAGCACTACAGGAAGTAGGAGATGGAAAGCCGGCAACTCACTCATCCAAAATGATGATAATCTAAATGCAGGTAGAGTGCAATAAATACAAGGACTTACACTTTTTGGCCTGTAGCTTTAATCATAGCCAGATCCTAGCATTACATCTGCTCCCCTGCATGCACAGCGCACTGTACTATTTCCTCAGTACAGAATGGAGCAGGTGGGTCACATGAGGTTCGGAAGGCATCGGTTGTCAAAGCTTTTTTTGTCAATGCTTTTTTAGACCCTCCCACTCCTATGCTTGCCTACACAGTGGCTTCTGCAACCTCCCCCCTTCATTTCCTTCACTCCTACTCTCTTATTCACATTGTCCCTGAAGTCTCATACACATGGGGCACATTTTTTCAGCCCCCTAGTCTCCTGTTTCTTTTTGACTCCCTCCTCTGGACAATTCCTTCTCTGAATAGTGACTCCTCCCCCTGTGTCCTTTCCCTCGAGTCCCCTCCTCTCTTGCCTTACTGACAAATTGAGTGGCGCTCTCTCCTCTGTCTCTTTGGATTAATTAAAGACAGTCCATTTCTTGATTTCCATGAAATATCTTTAAATATTCCATGAATGCATTTCAGCACTGAGCACCATGCCCCAAGCTATACAATAGACTCCCCTACCCCATCAATTCCCTTCCCATTTTTCCCCCATCATTTATTATTATTTTTGACTATTTTTATTACACAGGATTTATAGTGCCAACAGCTTGCGCAGCATTTTACATCATGAGGGCAGACAGAACAGTTACAATACAATTTAATACAGAAAGAATAAAAGGGTCCTGTTCATTAGAGCCTACAATCTAGGAGGGAGGGTTAAATGATACAAAAGGTATAACTGTGGGGGAGGAGTTGATGAAGAAAAAATAAGTACAGTTATTAGATGGAGGCTACTCTAAAGAGAAGGGTTTTCAGGAATTGCCTAAAAGTGGACACAGTAAGAGATAGTCCAACATATTGGGGTAGGGATTTCCAGAGGATGGGAGAGGCTCTGGAATTGAGCATGATAGTAAGTGACAAGAAAGCTACAGAGTAGGAGGTCTTGGGAGGACCAAAGAGAACAATTTGATTGGCATTTTTAGACTACAGTAGATCAGTGATGTACCTGGGGGCAGAATTGTGGATGTTTTTTTAAGTCGTCGTTAGTATTTTGAATTTAATTTGTTGGGTGAGCTGAAGCCAGTAGAAGGATTGATAGAGAGGGGTGGCAGACATTGAACCATTGGTAAGGTGCATGAGTCGGGCAGCAGCATCCATGATAGACTGAAGGGGGATAGCCTATGTAAAGGTAATCTAATGAGGAGGGAGTTGCAGTAGTCAAGGCGAGAGATAACCAGGGAGTGAATTAGAAGCTTTGCTGTGTCATTGGTTAGGAAGGGGTGTATTTTAGAGATGTTGTGGCGGTTGAGGTGACCAGATTTGGACAGTGATTGAATGCAATGCCTAGAAGAGAGTTCAAGATTACACCTAGCACATTGGCATGTGGAGACTGGGTGATAGTTGTACCATTGATCATGACAGAGAACTCAGAGGAAGGGGCACGTTGGAGAGGAAATATTATGTGCTTGATTTTTGCTCAATAGATTAAGTTTGAGGAAGTGGTGTTACATATAGACTGATATGTCTGTTAGTAAATTGGAAATACTAATAACCCAATATCATCGCACTGAAGCTTACACTTCTGTTAGTAGTTATACATAGGATACGAATATTAAATCCCTGTATGTCAGTGATATATTGATATCTGTGATTTGTGAAAATTATGCATGGCTATGTCTTCATAAATAAAATCAATAACTAAACAACAATCAATTATACATTCAAAATATGTGCTGCCAGAATATGGTGTCATTGACACTGTCCGTAAAAATTGTACTGCGTCATAAGAATCTCTCAAACATGTAATTTAGTGGATTGGTGTTTTTTCTATGTCACCTTAAAGTTGCATTGAAAGGACCTCCTACCCAATTTTTATTTCTTTTTTTTTTTTTGGCTTTGCAAAATGTCCCCCAAACAGTGCTTAGATCCATGCAAATTTTTTTACAATAACTTGCCTATTAGCATTGTAAATGAACAGAATTTAGTATCAAGATTAGTAATCATAGACTTCAATGGGATTTACTGCTAAGCTTGAGCTTCAAAAATTTCAAACAGGCTTCAACGGACTCAATCAAACTCTGGCAGATTTGTCCATTCATTCTTTTTTATTTTTTAAAGATACGTTTGTTGAGTTTAAAAAGACAAACATACAGAAAAAACAATACACCCAACACAATGTACAGAGAAAAACTGTGTACATAAAAAACAATAAACAATACCTATATAATTGTCACAAAGTCTCTTGTGAGCATTAAACATGCAACTTATAAGGAATTACACAGACAGCATAACTCAAACGAACATAACACTTGTCAGAGCGGGGTAGATGGCCAGTACGAATGTATAGGGACATGGCTAATCACACGATACAGGGGTTAGAGTTAACGGATTGGCCACCCATCTACCCCAGAATTTATGAAATGTTTTAACTCTTTTCTGAATCTCAAAGGTGAGCTTATACAGATGCAGGGAGTCATTGACTAGTTTCAGCCAGAGGGATCTTGTTGGGGATAGCGATCCCTCATGACAATAGAAGGGACTTCTTTGCATAAAAATAGAGGATGCAAAGCAGTCTCTTGGCATGGGAAGAGATGGGCAGGTCACCAAAGATACCCAGAAGACAATTTTTGGGATTTACAATATTCAACAGACCCAATGCAGAGGAAATAAAGGAGCCTATATCCACCCAAAAGTCCCAAACTATGGGTCATGTCCAGAAACAATGGAAAAAGTCAGCAGTTTGGCCACAACCTCTAAGGCACTCACATTTTATATAATCTAGAAGGAGTAAGGTAAGAGCCGTGGAAGATCTTGAGCTGTATAACAAGGTCTCTAGTGGAAATGACAGAGGTCTTATATGTGTCACCAAACTCTGACCACTCTGCCTCCATGAAAGGTATATACCCAGAAGCCCACCTCACCTGAGAAGCCTGGAATCTAGGGTTAGAGTCTGCTATAAGGGCAGCATAATAAGTGGAGGTAATTCTAGTGGGGTCTGGGTGTCTTACCAATTTCTCCAGAAGTGGCACCTGAATAGGGTTATCTAAAGAGCCAAATTGTGCACATACAGCATGCTGAAGTTGATAATAGTAAAATAAGTAGGTGCGTGGCAAATTAAAGTCCATGCACAACTGGTAAAAGAGCCTAAAACCTTGTGTGGTATAGATGGTGATATAAATATTTAACCCCTTTAGAAGACCACCGCTGTTGATCAGGTAGGGAATATAATTCTTGAAGGCTAGGGTTTAACCACAAGAGGTTATTGTGGGATGTCGACCATGAGTCTTTGGAAATTTTTGCAACTATGGATTGAGACAGAGAGAGAGAGGTACGTAGAATCAACGTGCCTGGACATGTGCCTGAACACAACTCCTATAAACAATATTGTGGAAGGTTTCTAAAGAGGAGGCAATAGCCCTTTCTGTAGAGGTACAAGCATTGAGAAACTGGATGCAGCCAATCGTGAATGTGAACCAATTGTGATGCCAAATAGTACAAATAGAAGTTAGGGAACGCCTGTCCTGCCAAATGGGTCGGAAGTTGCAATGTTTCAAGTGCTACTCTAGGGGGATTGGTGTCCCATAAGAACACCGTACATATTGTATCAACACGTTTAAAAATTGATTTGGGAATTTTGTAAGTGGAATTGGCCATAACATTGAGCAGTTTGGGGAGATAGATCATTTTAATGACATTGGCCCTCCCAATGAGGTCTAGGGGTAAATCCATCCATTGTTTGGTCCGTAGTTGCAACTGAGAAAGCAAGGGACACAAATTATTATTAATATACCAAGATCGAGGTAATTGAACTACAATACCCAAATATCTAAATGAAGGAACAACCTGTAGTCTGGAATCCGAGTGAATCATAGATATAGCATCTTGGTGTAAAGGAAAAAAGTTGACTTGTCCCAGTTCACCCGGAAGCCAGAGTAATCTCCAAAGATATTACATAGTTACATAGTTACATAGTAGGTGAGGTTGAAAAAATTACACAAGTCCATCAAGTCCAACCTATGTGTGTGTTTTCTATGTCAGTATTACATTGCATATCCCTGTATGTTGTGGTCGTTCAGGTGCTTATCTAATAGTTTTTTCAAATTATCGATGCTCCCCACTAAAACCACTGCCTGTGGAAGAGAATTCCACATCCTAACCGCTCTTACAGTAAAGAACCCTCTACGCAGTTTAAGGTTAAACTGCCTTTCTTCTAATTTTAGTGAATAGCCACGTGTCTTATTAAATTCCCTTACGCGGAAAAGTTTTATATCTATTGTGGGGTCACCAGTATGGTATTTGTACATTAAAATCATATCCCCTCTCAAGCGTCTCTTCTCCAAAGAGAACAAGTTCAGTGCTCGTAACCTTTCCTCATAACTAATGTCCTCCAGATCCTTTATTAATTTTGTTGCCCTTCTCTGGACTCTCTCCAGTTCCAGCACATCCTTCCTGAGGACTGGTGCCCAGAACTGGACAGCATACTTCAGGTGCGGCCGGACCAGAGTCTTGTAGAGTGAGAGAATTATCGTTTTATCTCTGGAGTTAATCTCCTTTTTGATGCATATCAATATTCTGTTTTCTTTGCTTGCCATTGCATTCCATCCTAGATTCCTGTCATCTACTAGGACCCCCAGGTCCTTTTCCATCCTAGATTCCCCCAGAGGTTCTCCCTCCAGTGAGTAGATTGCATTCATATTTTTGCCTCCTAAATGCATTATTTTAGATTTTTCTACATTAAACCTAATTTGCCATGTAGCTGCCCACCCCAATAATTTGTTCAGATCTTCTTGCAAGAGTTCCAAATCCTGCAGAGAAGTTATTGCCCTGCTTAGCTTAGTATCATCCACAAATACAGAGATTGAACTGTTTATCCCATCCTTCAGGTCGTTTATGAATAAATTAAATAGGATTGGTCCCAGGACAGAACACTGGGAGACCCCACTTTCCACCCCTGCCCATTCCAAGTACTCCCCATTTATCACTACCCTCTGAACTCGCCCCTGTAGCCAGTTTTCAATCCATGTATTCACCCTATGGTCCATGCCAACGGACTTTACTTTACTTTGTACAGTAAATGTTTATGGGGAACTTTATCAAATGCTTTTGCAAAATCCAGATACACCATGTCTTTGGGCCTTCCTTTATCTAGATGGCAGCTCACCTCCTCATGGAATGTTAATAGATCGGTTTGGCAAAAGCGATTCTTCCTGAATCCATGCTGATTACTGCTAATGATACATTTGTCATTGCTAAAATCTTGTAAATAGTCCCTTATCATCCCCTCCAAGAGCTTGCATACAATTGATGTTAGGCTAACTGGTCTGTAATTCCCAGGGATGTATCTTGGACCTTTTTTAAATATTGGTGCAACATTGGCTTTTCTCCAATCAGCTGGTACCATTCCAGTCATTAGAAATTAGGAACAATGGTCTGGCAATTACTTGACTGAGTTCCTTAAGTACCCTCAGGTGCAAGCCATCTGGTCCCGGTGACTTATTAATGTTACGTTGTTCAAGTCTATTTCTAATTCTTTCCTCTGTTAGCCATGAGGGTGCTTCTGTGACCTGTCATGAGGATAAACATTGCAGTTTTGGTTACTGAAGCCCCGTGATTCCCTCATGAAGACCGAGGAGAAGAATAAATTCAATACCTTCGCCATCTCTCCATCCTTAGTAACCAGATTTACTTCATCATTCCTTATGAAACCATTATGATCTGACCTCCTTTTCTTACTATTTATGTACTTAAAGAATTTTTTGGGATTTTCCTTACTCTCCTCTTCTATGTGCCTTTCGTGTTCTATATTAGCCACCCTGATTGCACCCTTACATTTTTTGTTGCATTCTTTGTAAATTTGGAATGCTGATGATGATCCCTTAGACTTTTTTGAAGGCCTTCTCCTTTGCTTTTATATGCATATATTTTATCCCCCATTATGATGACACTTCCCATCCTTGCCGCTAATCCAAACTGTGATAGGAGGTCCGCCTCCACCTCCACCTCCTCCCTGTCTCTGGTTTAGGGAATCATGAGGGTCAGCCAAATATACTAAAGTGTCATCTGTGTAAAGAGAAATAAACTCCTCTGTAGTGCCAATAGGGACACCTCTAATTAAAGGGGAGCTACAGACATGTATGGCAAGGGGTTCCATAGCTAAGGTGAATAGGAGGGGTGACAAAGGAAACCCCTGCCTAGTGCCCCTAGTTATTAGAAAGGCATTAGTAACATGAGAGTTAACCCATATACTGGCCATCGGTGAGGTATAATAAAGTCATATCCATGCTATAATATGGGGGCCAAAGCTGTAGAGCTGCAGCACGTAAAATAAACAGGGCCATTCCAAACTGTCAAAGGCTTTACATGTATCTAAAGATACGATAGCATGAGTGGGGGGACAGTCATGGGGGTACTGTAAGTTGCGGAATAATCTACGAATAGTCATCCTAGTAGAGCGACCAGGTACAAAGCCTCCCTGATCACTCCTAACCAATTTCGCAACCACTGTGTTTAGGCGGTTGGCCAACACTTTAGCTAGGATCTTTACATCAACATTGATAAGGGAGATCAGGTGATAAAAATCACATTTAAGAGTATCTTTATGAGGTTTTAATAGCAGGATAATCAATGCCTAATGCATGGGGGGGGGGGAATCCCGTCCTCCAGAGCCTTGTTGTAGATATGAAGAAGAAATGGACACAATAGGTGGCAAAAGTGGGAATACCATTCAGCTGGAAATCCATGTAGGCCTGGTGTCTTATGTGCTGGTAGTTGTGAAATGGCTAGGGTGAGTTCCTCAACAGAGAGAGGTGCATCCAGTTCCTTACATGCACGATCTGACAGGGAAGGAAGCGATAACTGTGCCAGGTATTCACCTAGCTGACCTGCAGAATATTGAGCTCTAGTAGCATAAAGATCTTTGAAAAAAGATAGAAAAGCCTCCACAATATCCTGAGGGGTGTCACCAAGCTGACCCTGGGGAGTCAAGATCCGAGGGATAGATATAGGAGTGTGGTCAGGTCAAATAAGCAAGTAAATGACCAGCCGTGTTTCCATGCTCAAATGTTTTTGGGGTAATATAAAGCATGCGTTTTTTGATGAGGTCTAACAAGTGGAGCTCATATTCTCTACGTTTGTGCAACCAAGAGTCTTGTGTAACTAAGTCAGAGTTATTAACATGGCACTTTGCAATTCTTCAGTACACCGTTGGGTATTTTTACATAATGCACCTGCAACCAACATAAAAGTGCCCTGCAGCTTAGTCTTAAAAGCCTCCCATTCTGTAAAGGGGTCAGTAGTACACAAATTTGTATTCCAATAAGTCCCAATACCCTATCTACATTCTCCCTGCACCACCTCATCCTCCAGCCACTGGGAATTTAAATGCCATATAACGGGACTCGAACTCAGGAGGAAGAGAAGGTCCACAGAAAGAGAAGCGTGATCAGATACACCCTTGGCAAGTAGGACACTTTAGATACAATGGAAATTGTAACATCAAAGGCAAATGCCATATCTATGCGAGACATGGTGTGGAAAGAATCGGAGTGACAGGAATACTGGCAGACATCTGGATGTTTCCACTGCCATAACTCACCTGTACTCAATCAGTGAATGAGGAATAAGATCTACCACTACCCCCAAGCAATCCACAGCAGGGTCTAGGACAGCATTAAAGTCCCCTATGTAAAGCAGAGGACCAGGGTGCTTAGATAAAAGGGACAATTTAGAGATTAAATCTGGGGAGAATGAGAGGATGCATGTAAACGTTTACCAGTGTAAATATCACAGAGATAATCCGTAGAGTGAGTATAACAAATCTCCCTTCCGGTTCAGTCTTGACTTACAAAACCTCCACCAAAAGGGACTTAGCTAATAAAATAGAGACCCCCTGGGAGTAAGTAGTATGGGTGTCATGAAACGAGTTAGCCAGCCAAGGACGTTTAAGGGCCAATCATTTTGTGTCAATGAGATGCGGTTCCTGAAGACAGATTATATGGGGCTTATATGTCTTCAAGAAGGAAAAGACCAAGGACCGCTTCTGGGGTGAGCCTAAACCTGTAGTGTTCCAAGAAATTATTTTCAACGACTTAGACATAGTGAACCAGTCAATGCATAATAGGCACAGTAAGGATTTTAAATATAAGCAAAACATTGCAAGCCATACCACTCATGACATACACAAGCGAGGAAGGGTGAGACTAAAAATAGGAGCAAGTAAACGGGAAAAATAATATATAAAAAAAAAAAAAAAATCAAGCGAGAAGGGCCAGAAAAAAATCCTACCCAACCCACCCCGCTGGGCCATTCCAAACTCAGCGAGCCTTGGAACCCATAACAAAGAACACTCAACTGAGGTTATAAATGACCCATGGCCTCTCCACAAACTGGTGTGGGGGTGTGCTAAATCCAGAGAGGCTCATGGTAATGCGTATATTGTTCTTGCAAAGAGGAGAAGTTCATCTTCAGAGTAAGGCACAAAGAATTACGCAGTTACATGAGGGGATGCAGGGAAAATAGTATATAGAGCAGGTCGGAGACCATGTCTAGGCTCAGGGCAGTCATAGCCCAAAACTGTAGGCATGTAGAAAGATGAAAAATACCTTCCATGGGGTACATAAAGTAGCCAGAACATAATTAATGTCCACAGTCATGCCAGCTTCCTCATACGGATGTAGGAACCTGTAGGCGCCTGTATAGGAGCAAAAAAAAAAATTTTTTACAACATTGCAGTGACAGCCAAGATTAGTTGCGCATGTGTCTAGGTGCTGCTCCAAAACGGTCATCTAGCCAGGCCATAGCTTCCTTCAGGGTAGTGTAAAAGCAAACTTTACCATCATGGATAATTGTCAGCTTAAAAGGGAAAAGCATAGCATACTGCAGGCCTTCAGTGCGTAGGTGGTCTTTCACAGCCACAAAGTCAGGGTCACTGGAGATAGTATTGCCATTATATTTCAGCGTCCCTTTTTACCTAGCAAGGCGTAGAATAGTGACTTTGTCTTAAAAATTAGGGATCCTTGCGATTAGGGATTGTGGGGGGGCCCCTGAGGTGGGAGGACGTGGAGGAGTGCGGTGTGCACGCTCTATAACAAAAGTATGAAAAAATAGGTTTAGCCTCTATAGCAATAAATGTAGTGACAAGGAAATAACAAATTGTACCATCATCCAGAGATTAGAGATATTGGGATCGGGAGGATGGTCCCCAACCAAACCTTTCAGGAGAGCAGGGGCAATTGGACTATCATGGTACTAATTAAGCTAAGATAAATTCAAATTATATACACAGAGGTATGAAAAATATATATAAAATTTTATTAATACAGAATTAATAAAAAAGCCACATATAATCAAATACGAATTAAAAAGTATGGTATCAAGCCATGTATATCACCAATATAATGGTCCCCAGAGGGGGAGGATCACAGTGGCACAGTTGATCATATCTCAACTAGTTTTGCGGTCTAATGCCGCTTTGTCAGGGAAATATCTGCAATTTCATTGACAAGTAATCAATAACAATACATTTTGACAAGAAAACAATTTATAGCAATATATACATAGGGCGAAGAAAGAGCATTGCCGCTTACCCGTAGCTCAGGCCAACACAGGCCAATGGGCACCAACAGGGGCTCCCCCGCGGCGACTAGGGGGGATGCAAATCAATGGACTGGTATCTAAATAGATAGGGATAGAATAGGGGTAGAATAGTTTAAGTAGAAGAACTTCTAGTCCATCTACTTAAACTATTCAACCCCTATCTATTTAGATACCAGTCCATTGAGATGGATCAGAGACATGGCCATTATCTAAACAGAAAAAAGACAGCAGGGATAGAATCACTCACCCATGGAGTAGAGAAGGCTCCAACATGGCTTCAGGCATGTCTGAGGGATCGATGTCATCTTGTCTATGGAACCGAGCCAGCTTTTCCACTGTGGATAGGGGCGCGAGCGGCACGAATTTCACCATCATGCCAATGCTGGAGGGTGCCCACAGACTTGGGGAAGGACACAGTACCTTTTGGTAGGAGATAGGACACAGGATGCCTGCAGGATCGTTGGTTAGAGTTGGAGCTGTGGGTCCAAGCAGCCACTCGCTCTACCATCAAGCCACGCCCCCTGTCCATTCACACTTAAGAAAAGTTTGTATGAGTACTCTAACCATGAATCAACCAAGTTTTTTTTAAGTTTTTTTAGTCTTTTGTATTTTCTACAAAAAAATGAAAGGCACCCAATCAGGTTTCTGTTTACAAACTAATATATTATTGTTTCTGTTTATCCACTTGACCTCCAGAAGAATTACCCCCCTTCATGACTGGGCGTTATTTTAACTGACAACTGCGCTGTCATGCAACGCTGTACCCAAATAAAATTAAAGTCATTTTTCCCCACAAATAGAGCTTTCCTTTGGTGGTATTTGATCACCACTGCAGTTTTTTTGTGCTATAAACAAAAAAAGACAGACAATTTTGAAAAAAAAAAAATTTTACTTATTCTATAATACACATCCTTTAAAAATTGTAAAAAATCTAATTTCTTCATACATTTAGGACAATATGTATTCTGCTACATATTGTTGGTAAAAAAAATCCCAATAAGTGTATATTGATTGGTTTGCACAAAAGTTATAGCGTCTACAAACTATGGGAAATATACTGGATTTTTTTTATTTATTTATTTTTTTACTAGTAATGGTGGCAATCAGCAACTTATAGCAGAATTGCAATATTGTGGTAGACATTTGGACACTAACTGACACTTTTGACAGTTTGTGGGAACCAGCGACACTAATACAGGTACTCCCAGTCCTCACTTAACAACAAGGTTCTGTTCCAACGACCAGGTCGTTAGATGAATTGGTTGTTAAACAAGGAGTCACAAGTAATCAATATTTTAAGCATTCTTAACTACTGTACTGTGTAAAAATATTTGATCAATAACACGCTGTCAGTGAAATACAAAACAGCTGCCAGCACCACAAATGACAATTGTAAATAGCAGAAAATATATAAAAAGATGCAGCGCTAAATCCAAACTGGTGTTAAACCATATAGAAATGTCTAATAATTAGACATTGTGCGCAAAATATGTTTAGATGTATAAAAACATATACAGTATTTCACAAAAGTGAGTACACCCCTCACATTTTTGTCAATATATTATTATATCTTTTCATGTGACAACACTGAAGAAATGACACTTTTCTACAATGTAAAGTAGTGAGTGTACAGCTTGTATAACAGTGTAAATTTGCTGTCCTCTCAAAATAGCTCAACACACAGCCATTAATGTCTAAACTGCTGGCAACAAAAGCGAGTACACCCCTAAGTGAAAATGTCCAAATTGGCCCCAAGGTCTCAGGTGTGAATGGGGAGCAGGTGTGTTAAATTTGGTGTCATCGCTCTCACTCTCTCATACTGGTCACTGGAAATTCAACATGGCACCTCATGACAAAGAACTCTTTGAGGATCTGAAAAAAAGAAAAGAATTGTTGCTCTACATAAAGATGACCTGGCTTTAGGAAGGTTGCCAAGACCCTGAAACTGAGATGCAGCACGGTGGCTAAGACCATACAGTGGTTTAACAGGACAGATTCCCCTCAGAACAGGCCTCGCCATGGTCGACCAAAGAAGTTGATTGCACGTGCTCAGTGTCATATCCAGAGGTTGTCTTTGGGAAATAGACGTGAGTGCTGCCAGCATTGCTGCAGAAGTTGAAGGGGTTGGGGGGTCAACCTGTCAGTGCTCAGACCATATGCCACACACTGCATCAAATTGGTCTGCATCCCAGAAGGAAGCCTCTTCTAAAGATAATTCACAAGAAAGCCTGCAAACAGTTTACTGATGACAAGCAGACTAAGGACATGGATTACTGGAACCATTTCCTGTGGTCTGATGACCAGGATAAACTTATTTGGTTCAGATGGTGTCAAGCGCGTGTGGAGGCAACCAGGTGAGCAGTACAAAGACAAGTGTGTCTTGCCTACAGTCAAGCATGGTGGTCGGAGTGTCATGGTCTGGGGCTGCATTAGTGCTGCCAGCATTGGGGAGCTACAGTTCATTGAGAGAACCATGAATGCCAACATGTACTGTGACATACTGAAGCAGAGCATAATCCCCTCCCTTCGGAGGCTGGGCTGCAGGGCAGTATTCCTACATTATAATGACCCCAAACACACCTCCACTGCATTGCTAAAGAAGCTGAGGATAAAGGTGATGGACTGGCCAAGCATGTCTCAAGACCCAAACCCTATTGAGCATCTGTGGGTCATCCTCAAATGGAAGGTGGAGGAGAACAAGGTCTCTAACATCCATCAGCTCCGTGATGTCATCATGGAGGAGTGGAAGAGGACGCCAGTGGCAACCTGTGAAGCTCTGGTGAACTCCATGCCCAAGAGGGTTAAGGTAGTGCTGGAAAATAATGGTGGCCTCACAAAATATTGACACTTTGGGCCTAATTTGGACATTTTCACTTAGGGGTGTACTCACTTTTGTTGCCAGCGGTTTAGAAATTAATGGCTGGGTGTTGAGTTATTTTGAGGGGACAGCAAATTTACACTGTTATACAAGCTGTACACTCACTACTTTACAGTGTAGCAAAGTGTCATTTGTTGTCACATGAAAAGATATAATAAAATATTGCCAAAAATGTGAGGGGTGTATTCACTTTTGTGAGATACTGTATACATATAAAGTGCCAAGTTATCAACATTAAAAGTCCACACTGAGAAAAGTGATTAAAAACATTAAAATATAGTCCAAAACCATAAGTGAAAAAAAGATTTGTGAAAAAATATGTTTTATGAAAAAATAAATATATATATATTATTGAAGTTTTGATCACGATGAATATATATCAACCTCCAGATGTAAACATAATAGTGCATGAAAAATGATGAGAGAAACCACCACCGATAAAACTGAGGCTTACCGGAACATATGGACTCAATAAGGCATATGCCAAATGAGTCTTCAAAGCCTTTTGGTGACAATGCACCAATAATTGGAAACGTCAGTGTTTGATGATGCTTAGACACCGGAAGTTAGTGATCCCACTTTCCTCCAGGGAACACAGATCACAAGAGCAGAGCTTCAGAAATAGGGTCCATAGCATGGATTCACAGATGCATGGCCATAAATGAATTAAAAATCCCACATAGTGTGAATCTGTTTAACACAGGGGTCTTCAAACTACAGCCCTCCAGTTGTTCAGGAAATACAATTCCCATCATGCCTAGTCATGTCTGTGAATGTCAGAGTTTTACAATGCCTCATGGGATATGTAGTTCTGCAGCAACTGGAGGGCCGTAGTTTGAGGATCCCTGGTTTAACAGGAAATGTATTAAAATAGTATATAGAAACACTCACATTTGAGTAGAATAACAAGCGCTTGTATATCAGGATTAGTAACACAATGGAAACAGTATTCTTAATCTGATGCGTTTCATCTAAGACATCATCTGGGGTGTCGCCCTACCAAAACCATTGCGTTTACATATACAAAAGACCCCCAATAATTAGGAAACAATTAGGAGCCACATCATCTTCGGGAGGTACCTCTTCCCTGTCGGGCCTTTTGCTATTCATAGCGAGGCTTGAAGGGCACGCACCGCACCATGTTTTGGGAACTTATTACACCATTATTTCAGCTTATTTCCAGCAGGTTTGTTAACTAATTATTGGTCTTTTGTATATATAAACACAATGGTTTCAGTAGGGCGGCACCCCAGATGATGTCTTTTCAGATGAAACACGTCGGGTCGAGCCTACTGTTTTTTTGTATTGCTTTACTAATCCTGATATACAAGCGCTTGTTGTTCTACTCAAATTTGAGTCTTTCTATTTACTATTTTAATAAATTTCCTGTTAAACGGATTCACACTATGTGGGATTTTTATTTCATTTATGGCCATGCATCTGTGAATCCATGCTACGGACCCTATTTCTGAAGCTCTGCTCTTGTGATCTGTGACCCCTGGAGGAAAGTGGGATCACTGACTTCCGGTGTCTAAGCATCATCAAACACTGATGTTTCCAATTATTGGTACATTGTCACCACAGAGTCCATATGTTCCGGTAAGGCTTATTTTTTCGGTGGTGGTTTCACGCTGTATTATGTTTACATCTGGAGGTTGATATCTATTCATCGTGATCAACACTTCAATTATATATATATATATATATATATATATATATATATATATATATATATATATATATTTATTTTTTCACAAACTTATATTTTTATCTTTTTTCACTTATAGTTTTGGACTATATTTTAATGTTTTTCATCACTTTTCTCAGTGTGGACTTTTAATGTTGATAACTTGGCACTTTATATGTATATATGTTTTTATACATCTCAACATATTTTGCACACCATGTCTAATTATTAGACATTTCTATATGGTTTAACACCAGTTTGCATTTAGCGCTGCACCTTTTTATATATATATTTAACTACTGTACTGTACTGTAGTACACACAACTCCAGCTCAATAACGTTGTTTTAATCTGCATAAGTACAGAACACAAACAAAAATTCTGTACTGTACTGTACAATACAATGATGTATAGCGTGTTGTTTCGGTGTGGAGAACTGGTCGTAAGTCCGAGTGGTCGTTAAACAGGTAAGTCGTTAAACGAGGAGTATTTGTACAATGATTAGTGCTAAAAATATGCACTGTCACCGTACTAATGACACTGGCTGGCAAGGGCTTAAACATCTAGGGTGATCAAAGGGCTAAATGTGTGCCTAGCCAGTGTTTGTGTACACAGTGTGAGGTGCTTTCACTAAGGGAAGTAATGGATTTTATTTCCTGCTTTGCGGGGAAAGAAAATCCATTACTTTCCCGCTAACAGGACAGGGTTCTGCCTTGTTTACATAGGCAGAGCCCTGTCCTGGGTGTCTTCCCTACGATTGGCGGGTGTTTAATCACAGTACAGCTGGGTCACCCATGGCACACGCGCCCCCTACCCGGAAGTGCTGCATTAAGATCTAGTTTGTAATCTGGCACAGGAGAACTGCCTTACTATCGTATATGTAAGTTATATGGTCTGCAAGCAGTTAAATAACATGTAAGTCCACTTCAAGAACATAAGGATTTAGTTTAAGGCAGGGGAAGCTGGGAAGGAAATATTTTTATGCAGGGAATCTGACCTCTGGGGTTCATGCAAGGATTTTTTTCGTAGCCTCCCTGGCGGTTTTCCCGAGTGTGGCTCGGGGTTAAAATTCAGTACCATTAGCGGTAACCCCGAGCCACACTCGGGATCGCATTGCAGGATCCTGGGGCGGCGTTACTTACCTTGTCCCTGGGATCCTGCGATGTCACCCGCAGCGTCCGAGGGCTCCGTCCTCCTCCGAAGCCTCTCCGTGCCAGGCTCCGTTCCCTGCGAGTGGCGCGACGCACGGGGGCGGAGCCTGGCGGCAAATTAAAAAAAAAGTAAAAATCATAACACATACAGTACTGTAATCTTACAGATTACAGTACTGTATGAAATTATTTCACATCCCTTTTGTCCCCAGTGCTTTGGCCCATGCCCTGCATGCAGTTTTACATGATATACACTGTTCTTTCTGCCTGGAAACTGGAGATTGTCCATAGCAACCAAAAAGTGTCCCTTTACGTCAAAAGTGGCTTTAGACCAGCTAGAAAACAGCGATAGTAAATTAGAACACTTGCAGAATTGTGCGATAGTGAATTGTGGGGAAATTTATTTTATTACTATTTTTTTTATTTTTTTTTATTATTTATTTTTATTTATTATATTATAATTTATGTTTTTGTGTTTCAAACTTTATCATACCCGGGATATCTACTAGACTCTTGTTTGGACAGATTTAAGTGTGTTATTGTTAAGATTTACAGACCTACAATATAAAACGCCAAATTTCCATGCAAAATAATGGTACCGCTTTCAGCACCTAAAATCCGAAATAATCATACCGCCAGGGAGGTTAAAGTGTTACTAAATCTAAAAACTTTTTTACCCTAATGCAGTGCTTGCATTAAGGTAAAAAACGTTTTCAGTGTCCCTGTGCCCCCCTTCCCTGAGTGAAGTGGAAGATAGGGGAGAAGAGATCAGCGTTGTGCAGGGCTGCCTCTTTTCTCCCCTTACTTCCTCTTTACACTGCATTCAAGCATTGCTGCTTTCAGACAGAGGAAGTAGGGGCTCCGTAGACACACAGCTCAGGAGCGCAGGGACTACCTTTCCCCATAGCCAGCAGCTGGCTATGGAAGTCCCACAGAAGGAGAGGAGGAGCCAAGATCGCCACCGGGGACCCCAGAAGAGGAGGATCGGGGCCGCTCTGAGCAATACCACTGCACAGAGCAGGTGAGTATAACATGTTTGTTATTTTAATAAAAAAATAAAAAATGAGCTTAGTAACACTTTGATGTGCGCCAAATTTAGCAACAGTTGAAAAGTTGCTTTCCCCTGGTCCAAAACTGTAGGAATCAAGAGGTTAAACTCAAAGGACTTGCTTTTTTTTTTTTTTCTTTTTGAATATGTAGCTATATTATACAAATAGTGAGCTCTGAACTTCTCACCTTGTTCCATAAAATAAATCATCAGCCTAGCACTTCTATTTTCCATCACTCACTACAGAGACATAGAACTGTTATTGTTCACACTATGCAACTAGAAAACTGCAAATATGCACCTAAAATTGTTCATTGTCACTTCCTTTACACTCTATGCACAGAGAGAAGTATTCAATTTACAGTACATTTCCAGGAATCATGTTATTCAGTTCATTATACATTCAGGAAGAAGTCACGTTTTCCATTCCAAACATGGAACAATTTTTTTGCCAGTTAGCTGCTGATTTTACTATCTTGGCCTTGATACCAGCATTTATTATTGAAAACAGATTAAAGATATATTTCATCTGTATTCCAGGAACCAGAAGCTGCATGACAAACAAGAATAGGAAAATGCTTTGTGTGACAGACCTACAGGTGGCCATGACTATAGGAAAACTGGAATCATACATGCTCAAATATAAAGATACAGCTTTTGTCCAAAACTGGAATGCAGGGGTCACACGAGTGCTTCCATTTAACCGATGGAGCAACAGGTGCATGTTGAGGATTCCCAAAACAATTTTCTTGAATAAAAAAAAAGCAGCAGTGAGGCAAATTTTGGACTGGTCTAGACGGTCTCATCATCTTATCTATAACAGGAGCCTCAAAGACATTAGATTGTCATCCATTCCAGCTGCATGTATAGTGTTCAATGTATATGTGCACCTTTAGGGTAGAAAAAATGATGGATATTGTCCTGGGAACAAAAACACAGTGTTTTTCAGCCTTGACACCTGCTGCTATGCTTCAGAACCACAGGGAGGAAGATGCCCTTAGCACATTATTAATGCACAAAGCAAACATGCATATCCAGGATACCATACAGGAGTTAGGCAGTCTGTGACTGTACCGCTATTATCTTTCTGTGTGCATCCTACACTTCTGCCACTTGTGTGATGATATCACCCGACTCCGCCCTACGCATTGCGTCACTTGACTTCCTCAGGGCTCCTCTAAGCGAATAGTGAGCAGTGAATAAAACATAGACTGAAATAGACATGTGCATACTGAAATATTTTGTTTCAGAATTTCGTTTTCGTCCGCAAAAATAAATTTATTTAGTTATTCACGAAATTCGTTTTTATTTATTTTGTTTCATTAAAAAAATTAATTCGTCCGAAAATCTGATATAATTAAGGTCGAATCTGTCATTGAAGGCTTATGGTGTCTGTCGAATGTTTTAAGAAGATTCGACGGAGCAGCTAAACTGTACGACGCCGCAATTGTACATTTCCGGTCGAATGTTCCACCTACAAGCTATAGTAGAATTCTAATGTTGTATGACACTAGTAATAATTATATTTATTAATTATTATTACTAGTCAACCAACATTAGAATTCTTCTATAGCCTATGGGCGGAGCATTTGACCATAAATGTCCACTCACGGCGACTGCTTCGTCAAATCTTTATGTCAAATCTTTTCTCTCTATGTCGAATAATCTTGGACTAATTGAGTTAGGTTAGGCACTTTCAACCTTTTTTGCTATTGTCTCTATAATGTCGAATCTTTTCTCTCTATGTAGAATAATCTTGGACTAATAGAGCTAAGGTTAGGCACATTCGACTACAGGTTCGATGGACACAGATCGCTATTGTCAGCGTCATGTCGAATCTCCTATCTATATCGAACTGTTGTCGCAACGAAAATGAAAACAAAGCATTTGTTTAAGTCGAATCTTTCGGTTTTCGGATTCTGCACGTTCGTTTTCGTTTGTTAAAACGATAATGAAAATACCCGAAATTCGGACGAAAATGCATTCGGACGAAAATGCATTCGGACGAAAACGAATGCACATGTCTAGACTGAATTATGTACAGATATATTGGAGTTTAATGGCACATAAAATATGAAGGACTCACTAAGACATGCATGATTCATTTTTGTCTTTGTAAATTAAGAAGCACGGTGGATTGCAAATAATTATTGCTTTTTAAATGCTTATATCAGAAAGTAATTGTGTGTACAGAATGTAATAGTTATACGTAATGCTGTATATTTTTTGGAGGTTTGGGAATCACAAACAGCATAGGCGTGCGCACAGGGTGTGCCAGGTATGCCTAAGCACACCCTAATCACCCTGTGTGATGCAGATACCCCCTGTTTAAACCCCTAATATTTCACCAAAGCCCCCTATGGGGCTCTTAAAAAATTAGTAAAAATAAAAAATAAAAAAATTGCAAAAAAATAATAAGAAATAAAATAATACAAATAAAAACTACTGACACCAATCATCAGTATATATACACACGCACACACACATATGTGTTTGAGCTTTGAGGTGCACACTCTAATAGGCTGCACACACCTATGACAAACAGCTAGCTGGCTGCAACAATATAAAGTGCCCTACTAACAGTGCAGGGGAATCATTTGACATTGAATCAATACTGAGGTTATAAAAAGATTTTCTTAACATTAATCATAATTATTTAGTAACTCAATTTATTCATAAGGAAAATAATTAAATAAAAATTGGTATACTTTTAAATTTTGATTTATGACATAAGATCAAGGCTGCTATATATATATCAATGGATTTTCTTTCTCCCTTTTGTAGCCACCCTGTTACTGAATAGCATCATCTCGTCAACATCTTTGTGATATAACAGTTTAAATCCTTGCTTATTAGGTTTTTGCACTGGAACACATGTAAATATGGGTAAACGCACTGCAACACAATGGTAAGCATCATGATTATGATTTTTCAAGAAAAAAAAAAAAGGAAAAAAAATGCAATAGAACACACAAAAAATGCATGTAAATGGGCATGTGGAAACATAAAATGAATGTGAAAGTGCTGCGTAAACTGTCGGCGCTATATAAATCCTGTATAATATAATAATGCAGGAATTATGGTGTGAGCTGTCCCCTAACATTTCACAGATGAGGAAAAAAAAACATGTTTTGGCAGAATTACTGTTATTGTTTATGGTCATAACTGTGGCATTTATGAATATAGTTTTACTTGCATTTACAGCTAACACTTGGGACACTAATAATTGTTATGCTGATCTGTGCAATTACTTACTTACTTACGTTGAGTGGTATACCTATTATCATATGCATCCCCATGGTAGGTTCAGTGTAATCACATTTGAAATTTGTAAATGTATGCACTGTGGCAATAACGGATGTAATTACAGTATCAACATTATTTATCTGATGCATCTAAGTATTGTAATTCATAGTAGACGTGTGCTAATTAAGGTAAAAATATGCCTCTTCTCTAATCATGAATCTACACATTTACCAGTACCCTAATCCCACCTCAGTTGCTGGCATTTTTTTTTATTTCAATTCTTGAGCACACTAAAGCCTCATACACACTAGTCTCCGCTGCTGTTCTATTGTATTCTGACAGGGGGACCGCCCCACCTCAAGAACACTCCAGTCAGTGAGCCATTGACTGAGAGTGCTGATTGGGAGAAGATCGGCAGACCTTTTTCTGTCATGCCCCTTCAACAGAAGCCAGCCGAACGGCCGGCTTCTGTCCAACCGTTTCCAGTATACACGGGCCAAATGACGGCCAGTTTCTATTGAACCAGCAGATGCCGCCTGACATTCAGCCCATGTGTACTAGGCTTGAAATTGAATCAATGGGGTTGATTAATAAGGCAAATAGGTTGTGTACTTGGCAAGTGCAGTTGCTCCAGAGCTTAGTAAATGAGGGGAAGCTCTGCTGACTTTCACCATCCAATGACGTGTAGGCAAAATTGCAGTTTTTTTTATTTTCCTTGCATGTGAATGCGTATTCTTTGCAATGTGGGACGTCACCTCCTTCACTGGAGCAACTGCACTTGCAATTATACCATCTATTTGCCTTTAGTAAATCAACCCCAATGAGTTGCAAAGTTCAGACAAATCTAAAGTTTGCTGCCACCAGGAAAAGCATTCCCATCTATAAAACACCATTCTTCAGGATCCCCAGCCTTGCCAAAGCCACAATACAAGCACAAAAAGTGCTAAATTGGAAATGTAAGGGAGAGCCCCTTACCCCTGGGCGGTGACCCTCCTGCAGCTTGGAAGACTAGCATCTCAATAACAAGTTTGGATCCTTGATCTATGACAAGCAAAAAAATGTATTGGGCTTCAGTCATTTTAGTCTATTTACCTTTTATTGCTGAACTGGAAACTAGAAGAGAGTGTTTAGGGGTTCAGCACACCCAAAAGAGCACAAAGGAGTACAGGTCCTCTTAAAGGAGAAGTATAGCCAAAGCTATTGTGGCTATATGTCTCCTATGGATCGCAGGAGTGCAGTTCATTCTGCACTCCTGTGACCCATTTTCAGCCGACAGTGGGCTAATATCTGTTGTTAGTTGATGTCAGTCAGCTGGTCCATATTCATTAAAGATCTTACCTTGTTCTGGAGCAACTGCACTCCCAAAATGCATAGTCTTTTTGCCTTTAGTAAATCAACCCCACAGTCTTTCTTAAGTTGCAGTGAATCTCTCTCTTGAAGTAGTTGTAAACACTTACTGTACATAAACTCATTGAAGGGTATACTTAGGTAATGCACAGAGATGAAACAAATCCTCCTCCGTAAGTTGTACCTGTTTATCTGCGGCTATTTCTTCTTTAGTTTATTCTAAAAACACACAGTTCAAAGGATTGTTTCTCAGCTCTAGCACCAGGGGGTGGGAATCTGATGTCACACACATTGAAGAGCTAGAGCACAGAGTTCCCTGATCTCTGATAGCTGATTGGAGGGATTTGACAAATCACCCTATACACAGACTTACAGGCTCATAGAAAAATACACAGATCTATAGCTATGAGTCAACTGCTGTGTGCAGCTAAAGCAGAAAAGTTTGGATCAGCTGCATCACCTACCCAAAGATGATGATTCGATTCCTTTATTGAAAAATCATAAAAGCACTAGGATGAGTACAGACAGGGGAAGAGGAAAGGCAAGGTTGACGCATTTCATACAATTTACGTGCTTTGTCAAAACCACACAGGTACAAGCACAATACACTCTATTATAAAATTCAGATCACATGGCAATTTAGGTGTATTCAATTAAGTGATTGCACAAACCATTCTAAAAAAGCTTTCCTGTTATAAAAATGAAAAATGGAAAACATACAGTGTACCTCAAAACTACAAAAATTATTAAAAAAAAAGGTTCTATAATATATAGCATCTATTCGGATATGGGAAAAACATTTATTCCAATAGGGGAAGAGATAAATGCACACCATAAGTGGTCACCACAAATAGCCCATGGATGGGGAAAAACCCATAAGATTTGGATAGTCATCTATTATTGTATGGTCCTTATAAATGTCCAAAGTGCCAATAGGATTGTTTCTCAGCTCTAGCAGCAGGGGGTGGGGATCTGATGTCACACATATTGCAGAGCTAGAGCACAGAGTTCCCTGATCTCTGATAGCTGATTGGAGGGAATTGACACATCACCCTATACACAGACTTACAGGCTCATAGAAAAATACACAGAGCTATAGCTACGAGTCAACTGCTGTGTGCAGCTATAGCTATGGGCAGGGGCGTTGCTAGGGGGTGGCTTTTGGGGCTATAGCCCCGAATCTGAGGCCAATAGCCCAGAGTCTCTGCAGGGGTCCCCAAGGGGAGGGGAGGCTATCTGGGGACCCTTATGTAAGTGGGGGGGGCTCTCTGGGGACCCTGATGTAAGGGAGAGGCTCTCTGGGGACCCTGATTTTAAGGCCTAGGCTCTCTAGGGACCCAGATTTAAGGGGGAGGCTCTCTGGGGACCCTAATGTAAGGGGGCCTCTCTGGGAACCCTGATGTAAGTGGGGGGGCCCTCTGGGTACCCTGATGGAAGGGGGAGGCTCTCTGAGGACTCTGATGTAAGGAGGAGGCTCTCTGGGGACCCTGATGTAAGGTGATGTAAGGGGGGGCTTTCTGGGGACCCTGATGTAAGCGGGGGGCTCTCTGGGGATACATATACACCCACAGGTATATTACTGTATATACCTGTGTATGCCCGCCCAAGCGTATGACTTTCTTTGCTACGCTGCTATGGGCTCTAGCCCCAGATCTTTTGTAGACCTAGCAACGCCCCTGGCTATGGGTAACCTACTATGTGCTAGAAGCAGGTGAGTTGTGTCCCGAGAGGCTGTTGTGTTGGGAAAAATTGTCAGAAGTAGCTCAAGCATATAGTAAAGAGATCAGAGAAGAACCACACTCAGTGCTTGGAATTCATGCTAGTACACATTAGCATGAATCCAACGCAATGCATTCATTTCTCAATTATGGGGTTTACAACCACTTTAATTCATTTTTCCTACATTGTCCAAATGACAACTTCTACCAAGCTCCTATGCAACAATCTTTAGGAAAATATTATTTTTCAGCCCAGCTTCCTCCAGATATCCACCCCAGAAGCTAGCTAAAGTCCTTGGGCCCTGGCACATTCACTAGGCTGAGGTCAGGTTCAAGTGTAGAGACATTCCAAATACACATCCTTTCCAGGTAAATACCAGGAGAAAAACACTCTGGGAATGCGCCCCTAAATATTTATCATCTCCCAAACCACACCTCTGACCAAGGACCCCAATGATTGGTTTGATCAGATAAATATTCATAACTCTGGAATTTACATTCCCACACTGCTTTCTGGAACCTCCTCTGTAGTAAAGGAGCATAACCAAACAACCCAGTGAGCTTAAGGAAGTCCTGCAGATCCAAAAAAGGTAAACACCAGCCTATGCTGTTTATAGTCCATTGGCAACACTTCAAATTAAGTTAGCAAGGGTCTTCTACAGCAGTGTTTCTCAACTCCAGTCCTCAAGATGCCCCAACAGGTCATGTTTTCAGGATTTCCCTCAGATGAAACGGCTGTGGTAATTACTAAGGCAGTGAAACTGATCAAATATCCTGTGCAAAATAATGGAAAGCCTGAAAACATGACCTGCTGGTGCGCCTTGAGGTCTGGAGTTGAAAAACACTATTCTACAACATGAAGGAAGAGGACATACTTTTCTACTTAGAATGTGGCTGTTTTCTAAAGAAAACTAACTGCACTACTGTGTACAGTTTTTGTTTTAATGCATGACAAATGTTTTTAGCTGATTTAAACAGAAAATTTAATTGGGCTGTAAAAATTATTTTTGAAATTATGTTAAAATTGTTAAAGCTTCTATATGATTTTACCTATCCGGATTACACATATTTTTTTAGGTCCGATTTGCAATAATAGTGTTTCCTGCGCTGACATTTTAGAAAAGCACAGACAAGAATATTTATAGTCCAGTTTTTCTGGACTCCATCACAGTCTATTTCCCAATGAATGAAAATGGTGTCCATTTGCTGCATTTAGTGGTTTTAAAATCTGCTCATTTTAAAACTGTATTCCACATTTTCACAACACAATGAGTAGTTTAAAATTTGCAACTGGAGCATTCACAAGTCAGTTGCTCACCACATCTTGTCCCTTTGACGCTCTTTATTCACAGAAAAAGAAAGTTTAACACAAATATATCACTGTGGAGAATCATCACAATGTTCCTTTGGTTGTTAAAAGACACATGCAGATATCAATCTACACCCCAGGGGCTGTATATCCTCACCAACATTCCTTTCTGTGTCTTCTAAGACACAGCACTGCACTACAATAGTCTTATTCAGCTCCATTTAACAGGCAGTCTATATGGCCCACAAGGCAGAATGCCACCAACATATTCTGGGCACAAGACAAGAAAATACATTATAAAATGTGTTGAAATAATGTTATTAATCACTGTGCAATTCAGCTAAAAACATTTAATGTTTGTCAACTCTGCCTTTAATAACATTCTAAAGTGTACTACTATATCAAATAGCATACAATCTGCTGTGTCAGCCTGCAGTCTCTATAACTGTTAAAATATATGTGACATGTTTGCTTCCTATAGGCCATTCCTTATTACCCTTAGCTGGAACAACATCACTTACACATTCTGACGAGGTGTATTTTGAATAAATAAGGCTCTTTTGGTAATAATGATATGCACCTTGAAACTTCAAAAATGCATTTTAAATTTGTGAGCCCAAAATATTTATATCAGGATTAAAGGCCTACAATTGCAAAACAAATATTGTATTCTGGTAATCATATAGGGTTAACCCTTGAACTAATAGACATTAGTATATAAACTTCTTTTTTCACCAGCCTTTATTTATATTTTTCTCAATTTTTCAATGCAAACCAAGTGTCCAACAAAAGTGACAGTTACAGGGGTTGGGACAACCAAAATAACTTTGCCAGTGATGCTTAAAACAGTCAGTTTTTATTTAAGTGGTTTCAATTATTTTTTTTCAAATGAAAGAAAAAAATAGTTTTTCTGCACATGATGAGTTGGGCTTTAATTTGTCTTTCACTTGCTTAAAGCAAAGCTCCACCCCCCCCCCCCAAAAAAAAAATGACTAGCTGCTGACTTATTATTACAGCACTTACTAGTCCAGGGATCCTGCGGTGTCCTCACCTAAGCCGATTCTTAAATCGGCTCTCGGATGCTGGCACCGCTGCCTTGGGTAAGGAAAAACAGCCGGTTTTCTACTGCATATTTGCGAATCGCGCTGCACTTTCTCAAGGGGCTGGCTGTAGGGAACTCAGTAGGAAGTAGGAGTGGGTGCCTGTCAAAACCGGGTAACTGCTCCCTCCCCAAATGTGGCACCAGAGGGGGGGAGGAGGCAGACAGGCAGAGCTTCCCCTTTAAAGCTGAACTTCACTCCATAAAATACTCACCTCCATTTCACCAACATGACTGGATCCCTCTGATATCTACTCTAGGGCTTTTTCTGGGTGTCGGGTTTTTGGCCTCTTGATTGGCTGGTGGGGATGACATGACTCCTACATAGGCCGAAATGTGCATGCATGGCTCAGTGCACATTTGGCCTAGGTTCACACTTTTGCAACCTGCGTTTTGCGGGTAGGCAACCCATTAACTTCAGTGGGCTGCAAAACTCGCAGAAACGCAGGGAAAACAGTCTCTTTTTTCAAATCACGCCACACTGAGTCACATGGTGCCACAGTATCATACAATTTGTCCCATGAATCTTGCATAAAAATTAATGGCATCCCTGCCTGTCTGCTAAAGAGACGCACATCGTGCCTGCGGGCCGAGAAAATGCATGATTTTTGCAAGCATTACGGATCCGCGTGAATGTGAAACTAGCCGTAACAGAAGACTGTGATCAGGTGGGTATGTTTGTTTTATTGCAGAACAGACAGAGCATGTTTCTTCTGCAATAGAAAGCAGATTGCTCCCATTTTTTTTTTTTATTCTACAGAAGGTTTGTTGCACTTTAAAGCCAATCGGAAGCTACATGTCCACTTAAGACTACCCTGTCCACGGGGTGACAATACTGCTTTGTGGTTTCATTGCAGAATAAACAGTGTTGTCAACCAGTAAATTAAAAACATCAGATCTTCTAGGTAATAAAGCTACAGCAAGATCAAAAGGTAATAAAACTATGTTATATGAGGACTCATAAGAACAAAAACCGCTGTGATATTGCTTGTGACAGCATCATATATGTCACTTTTATTTTTCCCATAGCACCACTTTAAAATTTAAAAGAATACATTTTTAAACCACCACATCATTTATAATGTACTGTATATGAAAGTGAACTTGATATAACATTGTACCGCAGGCAGCAACACTGCAGTATTTGCTTTTAATTTTTAAATACACGCCCTTTCATAAAGTAAGGCTTCCTTCACACTAGTGTGATTTTAGATGCGACTTAACTACCAGTAGAAAATCTGTGGGTTTTGTATTATAAATTTTCAAACATTTCAACCTATTTCCCCTCACTGATCCATTTCCCTAACAGGCTTTTCTCGTATGTTAGGGAGATGGAATTAGAGCCCTTCTGCTCTATATCTATACATTATTCAACATGGCCCAGTTTGGACCCAGTCTGAACTTATTATTACATTGTTGCCTTGATTCAGACACTCTGTAAATAAACTATTTTTTTTTCTTTCAAACACGTAAAAGGAAACCTTAAACTAACTTTTAGATGTTGTTTGTAAACTGTTGACGCTCTGTAGTATTTTATGAACACTCATGTCTGATGTTATGACATACATGTGAAAGGTTATTCAGTTCAAGAGATAAAGTGCACATTTCCCATCAAATATTTACAAACCAAAACAAAGGTTTCTAAACTGAGATTTTTAGGAGCCAGGTTTGTCTGCAGTGATAGCCCAGTTTGTGATCTGTTGCAGTGATGCTGTCCAGACAGCCAGCAAGGGACAGGGATAGGGGAGAAAAAGGTTGCTGCTTTGTAGGAGGGAGCAGGCGGGGTCTGCCAATGACCGATGTACAAGTATTTGACTAGTGGATTTCAGACACATGCACATACCAAAGAAAGGTCTGATATGTTCACTGATGTCCACTGAGATGTTACAGGAGACTCTGTGCACAGGACAACTCACAAACTGCAATTTATGAACCTTAAAATTCCCTACTTTTCCTCATTCCTTACTAGTAGCAAGACAAATAATAAGGTAAATAACAACTAATTGTATTCACTTTTATAAATATGCTAAAATAGGTTTGTTTTAAATGTGCATTTTACTTAATTTAGCTTTCAGCATTTTTTTACCTGACAATACTTTTTTAAAGTAAATTAGAGAGTAATATATACAGTAAATGGTTACCTGTAAATGATTTAATATGCATAAATCAATAGCAATATTACTTATACATACATACTGTATAGCTAACTATTCAAGGCAATAATGTATCACGCATTATTATAATTATATCATAATTTGTATGTCTATTTGTTAAAACGTGTTTTGTTTTTAACACGAATTAAATAAAACAATATTTTGTGTTTTGAGAACTTTAGATATTAATTAAATCATTACATTGCTCTTGTTTAAATTCTGCTTTTTTTGTTTCTGCTACATTTTAAGTGATAGTCTGCTAAGACTGGCCTTGTTTTGTACATTAACAGAATTAATAGAATTATTATGCTATAGATTAAATCACAAAGTAGCAAAATCAAAAATGTCATGCATGTCCTTTCCTGGGAGCATCATTTATGAACAAAGACCAAATCATATTTATATGACATTTTGGGATTTTAAATCTGCCACCAGTAAGCAAAGACCATGTTGCATGTACCCAAAATAAAGATTTTTTTTAAATAAAAATGTGATATTTTTATTATACAAAGATATGTAAAAAAAACTTTATTTTGGGTATGTGTAACGTTGAACTTTGCTTTCCTAGTGGCACACTTAAAATCCTTAATTGTCATATAAATAATTTGGAATTATTATGCTATCATTTAGTTTAAAGTAATAAAATAAAAGTATAAAAACAAGATTAGGTTATAATACATTTATATTTTTGTCATTTTGCTCAGGTCCTGCCTGGATATATTGATTGATTATCCTTTTTTTTACACCTGCTTTGATTAAATAAAATAGCATTTTTTAACCTAAAGCACCATGCAGATCACAGAGCAGTCTGCAGGTTTGATGTTACTGCTGTTGTCTGCAGTTGCAGTTTTTGGAGAAGAGAATGGTCCATCCCTTCAGCCATTACCTAATGAAGGACTTTCATATTTGGGAAGCGTGCCCACGACAGCAAAGGCAGCTGATTTCAGAACTTTGAATACTAAGATGTTTAACCACACTGCATTTACAAACAAAGCTTTTGCTGGTGAAAGAAAATCGACCCCAATGTGTGATAGACAAGCTAGGATTCAGGACACATTCAAATATATTACCACAGTGGTGTCATGCCTGATATTCATAGTGGGCATCATTGGTAATACAACACTTTTAAGGATCATCTTTAAAGATAAAAGTATGAGAAATGGTACCAATTTACTGATTGCCAGTTTAGCTTTGGGAGATGTCATTCACATCATCATCGATGTGCCAATCAATACATTTAAGGTAAGAAAGGTTCAATTTCCCTCTGTGACTTCTAAGATTGTGGTAAATTAGTGAAATGTATGCTTTTATCATATACATGTATAAATATATATGTATGTATCTAATAGTCATTGAGGCACTAATAACAACTTGGATAGTACATCTGGAATATATAAGAGATTTAAATTAAATGTGTTTGCTCTTTTTCATTTATTAATTGGTTCTGGTTCTGGTAAATTATTGAAATGTATGCTTTTATCATATAAATATATATGTATCTAATAGTCGTTGTGGCTCTACCAACAGCTTGGATAGTACTTAATTTATAATTTATAAGAGATTTAAATTAAATGTGATTGCTCTTTTTCATTTATTAATTGGTTACTTTGGGAGTATATTACACCCAACCATTGATTGTCATAACAGAACAGAAATACTTGAATAACCCAGAAAAAATCAAGGGATACCATAGACACGATTTAATTTTACTATTTCACATGATCCATTTCATTATCCTGTTTACCTATTTTAGGTTTTATTTTGGTTTTATGCAGTTGGATCTTACAGGTAGCACTTTGCAGTTTTTTTTATTGTCAATGAATAAGTACTAACTGAATAGATCCCAGCATATATTTTTTTGGTTTTATTAATGTGTGATGTGTTTATAAACTGGGGTGAAATTATTATTAATGGATGTTTATATGATTCACAGTTTTTTTTTTTTTTCTCCAAATGCTAGAATGCATCGATAATGATTTTAACCAACTTGCATAACAAAATCAAGGGAGTAAAAATGTAACCATGGGTTTCAAAAAAAGGCTCTTATTTCGTTTGTATTGTTTTAGAAAATAGTAGGCTCATTCATTAAGTAAACCTCTGGGATTATCATGCTTTGTATGAGGTGTACACTCCCTCTAGGAATAAATCCAGTAAGTAATTTTAATGTATTGAAATAACGTCAGGAATGGTGTGCTGTGATCTAAGAGGAAGGAGAAGGGCAAGTACTGTAAATATACAAAACTTGACATAGAGGTTAAAGCAAAGAGGAAGCCATTTATAATCCTAGACAAGTCATGTAGTCACTGCTGAACTGGGATCAGATATTACATAAGAGGATTAGCACTGTAAACTATGTATCACAATGCTGCCATACAATGCTATAGGAGATTAGCTATGTTGCTGAAATGGAAACATAGCTTGCCTCCTTTGACTTGTATGTAATATATACAAAATAGAGTGGAAAACAAATGTATATATGATATAAAAACTTCTTTATTGAGATGTACTGTAAATATCTATACTATCAGTCACATTGCCCCTTGAGCTTAGACTTATTCTAAAAGAAATAGACATTCTTTGTATGAAACCTACTTAATCTGCTGGTCAGGCTTCCACAAACTGTTCATGCCTAGCAATTTTATTACTTGGAGCATTTCCATGCTAAGTTACCTTACAGTAATAGTTTACAGGCAGGGAATCTTGCACATGTAAAGCAATTCTTTAAGGTTGCAGATTGTAGTAATGTAGAAATTACTTAATTTTTAAATTGGCTTTTGCATTGCCAAATAATCAACAGTGGAAAATATGTGTTTTTTTTAAGTGCCTTCTTTTTAAACAGAAGCAGGAACTGTTGACATAGGTCTGTGCACGGACAATACAGATAAGTTATTCATAACGTCCACGCTGATGTTGAATATAACATTACTTTGTATTGTTAATCTAGGCACTGACAGATTCAGTGGAAACAGGTTACTTTACTCACTAGTAAAAGACTGCAAATGCCATCCCCAGGGACAAAGTGCTTTCAGCATGTTGCTTTGTAGAATTTTATCTATGTTTCTTTGAACAATATGTGTTAGATAACCACGGGAACTGCAACTCTAAAACCAATTTAACAATAATATATTTTATTTCACCAAGTCCATCTATGTCATTATAGCCATTCTGTTATCTAGATACGCTGAATCAATAATATAATTTAGTAAAGATACCATATGTAATGATTTCTAACAAGCTATGTGGCTCATGAGAAAACTATAATTAGAAGGAAAATATAGTAAACCTGTTACACTTTTCAGGCAATCGTGGTACTGTACAGACTGAAAATCTTCAAAAACTGCTTCTTTCGTTTCTTTACTTTATGCTGCCATAGACGCGTAATAAGCTGTAGCATATCAGTAATTTAACTCATTTAATTCATGTAATACACAGTTCTGGAGCTTTTGAGGAAAGCAGCAATAGGGATTACTATAGGGTGAACAAATTATGCAATGCTTTACATAATGTACATTCATATCAGTCCCTGCCCTCAATGACCTCTCAAAAATCTCATCTAAAATCCCTCTATCACACATGCAAAGATACATGCACATGCTAAGTCCAATTTAGATTGGAGTGTGGGAGGAAACCACCCATGGCCTTTGTAGACTTTTGCAAGCACAGGTAGAACATCCAGTCTTCATTGAGAGTACTGGCTGGGATTTGAATCAAAGACTTCAGTGCTGCATGGCAGAAGTGCTTACCACTAAGCCACTGTGTTGTGTTATTCAACATGGTTGTCCACAAGGCAAAACCAGCTACTTGCAAACCCCCCCCCCCCCCAAGAAAAAATAAAACTGAATGATCTAATGTAAGCATAAAGAGGGGAGGGCAGCCTGTTAGTCTGTCACAGCGTTTTATAAGGGTGAGGGTGAAAGAGAGGGGGTGAGAGAGAGAGGGGTTGAGAGACGGGGTGAGGAGGGAGATGACAGAAAGATCCCTAGCCCTGTCCCTGTCTGCAGTCTCTCCTCTGCCCCCTGGCCCAGTCTTTGCCTGCAGGTAGGTGTATATGATGCCCAGTACCTTCCATGCCAGCAATAGGACGTTTATGATGGCCAGCAGTGTGCAGGGCCCATTCTCCTTCTTGATCCAGGGGTTCTCTACACCTTTCAGCTGATCCCTGGCTGTCTGTGCCTCCCGCCCAGCCTCATCCTCTGGGCTCCCAGTCAGCCTGACCTCGGGGCCACTGACACTGTTGATGTTGAAGCAGAGAGGAGGTTGGAGAAGGAATCCAGGCTCTGGGAGGCGCTTCCATGCAGCAGATGCTGCACCCGCTGCTGCTTGCCTTTTTGGGTGTCAGGGAGACAGTGGAGCTCTTCTCCCTCCTGGGCTCTCAGGCCTAGCTGCCCTAGCTGTTCGCCTTCCCTGTGGTCTCTGTCTTCAGGACCACCTGCTTACCATGTGGAGAAAGATGCCCGCACCCCGAGGACCCCACTGTTTGCTTCCCCTCTCCCGCCGCCACCGAACTGGGACATGACAACCAGTGGCTGTGGCTGCGCCCTAGGTGGCAGTGCATCCTAGGCAGCTGATTGGTTTGCCTAGTGGTAGCACCGGCCCTGGCTGTCCATAGTAAGTTTTCCATTACAGTATAATATTAATGTAAAAAGAAATTGACATGTGAAGCTTCATGTAACTTCTGAACTTTCAGAACTCTTTTCATGTTGATGTTTTCCCTATAAAAATAATAATGACCTGCTGAAGAACTTCTTAACTATCTCAAGTCCACTTTCATCTCCTTCCTGTCCAGGCCATTTTTCAGTTTTTAGAGCTGTCACACTTTGAAGAACAATTACTTAGTCATGCAACACTGTACCCAAATTATATTTTTATAATTTTTTTGAGATAGACGTTTTCTTAGGTGGTATTTAACCACTTGTGGACCAGCCGCCGCAGTTTTACTGTGGCAGGCTGGCTCTGCTGCGCAAAATCACGTAACTGTACGTGATCTCATGAGGTCCGGATAGCGGGCGCCTGCGCCCGCCGTAAGTTCCGTGAGTCTGACCGCGGGTCCCGCAGACTCGATGTCCGCGGGGATACCTGTGCTCGTCTCACAGAGCTGATGTAAACAAGCATTTCCCCATTCTGCCTAGTGACAGGACACTAATCACCGCTCCCAGTAATCGGGAGCGGTGATCAGTGTCATGTCACACATAGCCCATCCCCCCCACAGTTAGAGTCACTCCCTAGGACACACTTAACCCCTGCAGTGCCCCCTCCTGGTTAACCCCTTCACTGCCAGTCACATTTACACAGTAATCAGTGCATTTTTAATCGCACTGATCGCTGTATAAATGTGAATGGTCCCAAAATAGCACCAAAAGTGTCTGATCTGTCCACCATAATGTCGCAGTCATGATAAAATTCGCTGATCGCGGCCATTACTAGTAAAAAAAAAATATTAATAAAAATGCCATGAAACTATCCCTTATTGTGGAGACACTATAACGTTTGAGCAAACCAATCAATAAGCGCTTATTGAGATTTTTTTTACCAAAAATATGTAGAAGAATACGTATCGGCCTAAACTGAGGAAAAAAAAGTTTTTTTATATATTTTCTGGGGATATTTACTATAGCAAAAAGTAAAAAATATTGCTTTTTTTTCAAAATTGTTGCTCTTTTTTTGTTTATAGTGCAAAAAATAAAGACCGCAGAGGTGATCAAATACCACCAAAAGAAAGCTCTATTTGTGGGGAAAAAAGAACGTCAATTTTGTTTCGGAGCCACGTCGCATGACCGCGCAATTGTCAGTTAGAACCGTCATTTTAGCAGTGCCGAATCGGTGCCGAATCGCAAAAAGTGCTCTGGTCAGGAAGGGGGCAAATCCTTCCGGGGCTGAAGTGGTTAATCACCACTAGGTTTTTTTTTTTTGCTAAACAAAAAAATACAAAAAATGTAAGAAAAACAAGTTTTTATTTTACAAATAAATAATCTTACTTCATAAATTTAGGTCAAAATTTATTCCGCTACATTTCTATTGTAAAATTAACCCAAATAAGTGTATATTATTTAGGCTGTAGGATTGATTTACTAAAACTGGAGAGTGCAAAATCAGGTGCAGATCTGCATAGAAACCAGTTTTTTTTGTCAAAGCTTAATTGAACAAGCTGAAGTTAGAAGTTGATTGGTTACCATGCAAGACTGCACCAGATTTTGCACTCTCCAGTTTTAGTAAATGAACCCCGGTGTGAAAGCTATAGACTCTACAAACTATGGTTTATATATTTGAAAATTGATCAGTCCTAATGTACTGTGTTGAAAGGGGAATCAAGCTATTTTCTTTCTTTCCACCCATGGTGGAAGGAAAGAAAATCAATTTATCTATGGCTTGCATTACTTAAAGGAGCAATCAGTCCAGCCAAAACAGAGATTTTTGGCACATGCTTGAGAGGTTAGCCACTGAAGGGTGTTTTTATCTCTCAGGATCTGTACTTGAGTTCCAAATCTGCACATGAGTCATTTACAAAGAGGTCTTACTGCAACTGCTATTTGTTATAATATATTATATTATATTATATTATATATTATATTATATTACTGTATTATAGTTTGCAGGTTATAATCATAAAACTATCTTTACTAAACACAGTAGGCTCAATTTAAAATGTTAAACTACCAGGATAAGGATCTTTATTTTCACAAAAGTTGTTTTTTTAACAGTTATGGTATTTTTAGTTGAATCCAAGTAGATTTGAAAACTATATGTACATACCTAAAAGTAAAACTCATCATTCGTGTGTAAAGCATGCATAATTAAAGTGCATCTATAGCCAAAACAATTATTTTTTTGTTTGTTTGTTTGTGTAGAGATTCCCTCACTCCCCCACCTGTCTGGTAAAAAGGTTGTCCCCAGGACATCAAGTGAGGGGGAAATCTCTTAAACAGCAACAAGGACAGAAGTAAAAATGTTTAAAGGGTTTGTAAACCCAACATTTCATATGCTATATGCCTGATGTAGCATGTTCTTGTATGAGAAAGATTCCTGTTCTCTTTGTATTTCTTCCTTTGTGTGAAATCCCTGGTGTTCCTGACAGTCTCTGACCATTCTAAGCAGGAGAACACATGAAGGTTCATTTTCTAGCTATGCTGGGAACTTAGCCTGTCCTCCTCCAATTAGCAGATTTGTCCTTTTGTTTCGTTTATTAATTTTCTAACGAATTCCACATTTTTAGAATGATTCAAATTCGGATCAGTTGAAAAATGATCGACCGATTCGAATTCTGTGTGAAGAATAGCTGGTTGTTAAGCAGCAGGCTGGAAAGCCGGCCACTGCGTTCATCAGCTGTCAGCCCCCCTGCCCCAAAGCACCCCCCCATGTTAAGAGCCTGGTATGGCTCAGGAGGAAGGGTTCTCACTCAGCCCCCCCTTTCCTGGCCTGCTGGGCTGCATGCTCAGATAAGGGTCTGGTATGGATTGTAGCGGGGGGGGGGGGTTCACGCTGTTTTTTTTTCTATTGCCGGCATTGTTTTGCCTACATTTCAGCTGTCAGTGGGGAAGCCAGCTGACAGCTGATGACTCATTGGTTGTTAAGGACACAGCGGCCAGCTTCCCAGCCTGCTGCCTAACAACTAGCTATTCTTCACACAGAATTTGAATCATTTGTTTATTTTTTGATCGATCCAAATTCTAATCGTTCTTAAAATTTAGAATTCGTTAGAAAATGAATAAACTAAATTAATTTTAACGAATTTCAATGAAATTAGTTACTATTCATTACTATTTCATTTAGCGATTCGGATACACCAAAAATTTGTCTGAATTTGTACTCAGACCCAAACGAATTACACGTGCCTATTAAAGACACCTAATACAGCCATATCCATACACAACCTGAGATGAAGGTATATACAAGACCAATATATAAAACAGATGCAATATTATTAACCAGCGACATTATAATGTTACACCATTATTTCCCTTTGGTTGATAGCTTCACACAGTTTATCAAGGGGTATAACATTTTAATATACCTAGTATGAATTGTAAAGAATTTGAATTACAGATGTTTTCTATGGATTGTAGAATATGATTCACAGTATTTACCAATTAAAGATGTATATTTATGACCAGTGAAAAACCAAAAGTATTCTATAAAACATCAACAATGGGGAAGAGAGTTTTTTTTTTCATTAAAGAAAGGAAGGGTAAGACCCTCAGATAAATTATTATTAATGGCTGTGTCCCTTTTGAGAAATATTAACCCCTCTATTTTAGTTGGTGACCATTGGCACAGGAACAGAAAGTAAGGGCTTGTTCACATGTGAAGAATGAAGCAACGCTCCTTAATGCACCTATAGCATTTATGACACGCTTTTGATGCATTTTTATTGTGTTTTTGAAGCATTGCAAAAACATCAGGAATGCTTGTTAAATGCCCATAAAAGTGTTGTTTTTCTAGGGGGAAGTGATGTAGAGGAAATGCTTTGGGGTATGAATAGGTTGTGATGTGATAGCTGACATTTTTGTGACTTTTCTGAAAGATAGATTTGTATAGTTTGATCTCTTTGACACTTGCCATGGCCCAGCTGAAGATGATCATGGAAAGAATGGCCTAGCGGAAAAGGAGGAGAGTTTTGCATTGGTATTGGGCGCATGCCATAGTCTAGCAGAAGATTTCCAAAGGGCATTTCCATACTCTTTACCACGAATTGCGGGCATACGCTCAAAAGTTCTTAATATATCTGCATGAAGGTGTTCACGTTTGATGCCTTTCTTGAGATTGTTAAACTTTAATTATTACTTATTTATTCACACTATTTATTTTTCTCTATTATTTCTCAGTACATTCTGGGATACAGGAACCTCCCACTGCTTTCCCTCCAGCTAACAATTTATAAAGGTTTTACTAACATACCATAACTGCTGTAGGCATTTTTAAAGTGTGGTTACAGCATGCTACTGTTGAAATTAATGGAGGCAGCTGATAAGCAGTGATGCCTCATAAAAGTGGCATGCTGTTTAATTTTTAACAAAACACATTGCTACAGTTCCTAAGCGTACTGCACTGTGTGGTGCACACTGTAATATTCATGGCAGTCATTGAGGGGCGATTATGAGGTTTTTTTAAAAAGCTGATTAAATGCTGCTTAAAATCTTGCAGACCACCCGCCTGCATTGTACTGTGGACGGGCAGCCCGCACAGGCACAGCTAAGTACTTGTCAGTGGCAGTTAGTCAGTAATCCCCCCCCCCCGCATCAGTTTGTGTCAAAAAAATTCAAATGTATGTACCACAGTTTGTAAACACAATAACTTTCACGCAAACCAATCAATATGCACTTATTGTTTTTTTTTTTGTTTTTTTTTTACCAAACACATGTAACAGAATACATTTTGGCCAACATTTATGAAGAAATTTAAATGTTAATTTTTTTTTTTTTATTGGATATGTTTTATAGCAAAAAGTTACAAATATTGTTTTTTTTTTTTTTTTTTTTTTCAAAATGTGCGATCTTTTTTTATTAATATCCCAGAAAAATAAAAAACCCAGTGGTAATCAAATACCACCAAAAGAAAGCTCTATTTTTGTGAAAATAATGATACAAGTTTCCTTTAGGTACTGCATTGCATGACCGCGCAATTACCAGTTAAATAGCACAGCGCTAAATAGTAAAAATTGGCTTGGTCATGGAGGGGGTAAAACCTTTCCGAAGCTCAAATGATTATTAATGCACGTGTGAACAAGCCTTAGTTTCAAAGTTTTAACACTCTCACCAGAGGTGAGGGCTCGTTTTCCAGTGGGAACATCTATTCTACTGGCAGTTATCTTAAAAAGAAATTTCTCTTATTTTGTGAGGTTCTTATTAACTTCCTGTTGTGTCTCCAGGTCAGGAAGTTAAGGGAAAATTTCCAATCTGTATTTAGACACCCTGACAAGGGTTTTTTCTTTTTTTACTTACTGTCAAAGCTAATAAAAAAAGCTTTGGCTTGACATAGACTTTGATTAAAGCCTATTTTCTATTTTTCCACTATAGATTTTAACTGGTAAGTGGTCATTTGGACAGACATAACAGCAGCAGCATGTTATTAATGAATGAACAGACAATAGCTCATTTTCAGTTATAGTGATCTCAGGTTTAACATATCCCATAAAATCATTTTCATTTGCAACCCACAAATTTTAGAAGTCAGTTTTTACATTTATGATGTACTTAAGTATATCTATTTTTTCTTTGAACACTCTACCCCCAACAGAATAATGCACCGCTTATTTGTTATAAATGGAGCCCCTGTCATTCATTATTATATTTAATATGAATTATTGTAACAGAAAAATTTCCTTCACTGTTTGATAAATTACCCCAAAAACTATGATGTTTTAAAACCAGCATATTATAACTGCTAAACATGTGTGAGATTAATTTTCATGACTCCCTGCGCTAATGTATAGTTGGAAACATGTTGTTTAACCCATGAAATGTCTCTGACATAATACATGTGGTGTTAAAGTTAAACTACAGGAATTACATTTTTTGCTTACCTACATTGGGCTAGCTTGGCTTGATGTGCTGTATGTATAAAACAGATATCTGGAGGGCTACTGGGGAAGCTGTAAATCAAGTAGTAGTCTACTCTACATGTAAGGAGAGCTATGATCTTCAGGACTTGCTCAGCACCTTCACCACTCACAGAATGTCTCGACATTCAATGGTTATGAGGCATTCTTTAACTGAGCATTGTGGAGATTGTGATATCACCACCCCTCCTCTCCACCTCATCTAGAGAACACCTTGTATTCATTGAAAAAAAATGCAAGGCATTCTGTGAATTGCAGAGGTGCCAAGCAAGCGACCCTCTGTGGTTAGTGTGCAGCAGGGAAGCTGTTTACCTGGATGATCACAGCTCTCACTGTAAATAGTGAGGACTACTACAGTGATTTACAGTATCTCCACTAGCCTTCTGGATATCATATATGCAAAGTTACATTGAGCCAAGATGGCTCAATGTAAGTTAGCAGAAAATATAACTCCTTAGAAAATAAATTCTTTGATGTCAGCTTTAATGTAAAATACAATTTTATCATGACAGACTTTTCTACTAAACTTAGAGGGACAATCGTTTAAACTCCTTAATATTGCTGTAGCTCCCTCATAATTTGGTGCCCTTTATTGTGGTCAACTGGCACTTTAACACGTTTACTAGGTGCATTCTTTGAGCAATTGCAGATTACTGCAGACAGACTTAAGCTGGGCATCCATGGGTCTTTCTTTTCAATCAGCCTGTAGCCACACAAGCAAGGTGGCTAGAGGAATTCCACCCACTGAGCTATTGTATACTGTCAGTGGGGATGCCTCTGATGATTGGCTGTTGTACTTATTGAACAAATTAAACAAATATGCTACAACCAGCCTACTTGTGAGAAGTTGATCATTAAATCAACTTCCCATAAATGGGAATGACCATAGATTTAATTTAAATTTGGCTGGTCCCTACTAAATCATCTATCACCAGCCTAATGCTCGTGTAGGGGATCATATAGTCATGCAAAGTATCTAGCACACACAGAAAGCTGTAGCATGAATAGGGATAAGCATTGCTTCCACCTACCGGATAGAAAGATTTAATGAGTTTGTATTGTTAAGGGTAACTGAAGGCAAAACTTTTTTTTCATTTTGGATAGTGTAAGAGAGGGTTATAACCCCTGCCAGTACCCTAACTTCTTGCCCCAAGGCCACAACAGGAAACATGAAGTGAGTGGAAATCCCTGCAAAGTGAGGGAATTCTGGTGTGTCAACAGTGTCACCATAACTATTGTCCCCAAATAGGAAGATTTCCCCTCTATTGGTGTTCTGATGTCAACTGAAAATCCCAAAAATCCCACTTTCAATGATAACAGTAAACAGGGCAAATAGAAAAAGAAAACTTCCATATTGTGGGCACAGACAACAATAAATACTGAAAGGTGTTCTAATCCCTTTCCAAAAAAAAAAAAAGATTTCCCTTTAGTTACATTTTAAGGGTACAGAAAGCTAACTCAAGACTTTCAAAAACAGAGCAGGACACTTTCAGAAATAAAATATACTTTGTGGCCCAACTATTGGATGTGTAAACAAATAAAATGTAAAATATTATTAAATACCAGAATCAAAATCACTCCTAAATTTGACATCAAGTGAAATCATAATAACTTTTTACATACAGTATGTACGTGGACAGCATAGGAGTTGAGAAGTGTTCATGTTTGACAGACAAATACAAATTCCATTGTATTGTATCCCGAGCTGAAGCAATGCTTCATATTTTCCTTTCATTTCAGTGTACTGATGTGATCCAAGGTGGGACAGAACCTTTGTTTTACTTACACAACTGAACTGGAAATTACCAAATCCAGAAAATATTACATATTTATATGAACATAGCTCTAATAACATCAGTAATGTGCAGGCCTGTACTTCACTGCCAAGATCCAGCTTTCTTTTAAGGGATGGTCAGCTAACAAGGCTCTCAGTGCTTACATTACTGTACCCTCTTCCCCCACCATCAGCACCACCCTGTTTTCACAACACAAAGAAAAATACATTTAAAAAGAAAAAAATCAGTAAACATATCTTAAATATGAAATTAAATCATATGTTAAATATGAAACGATATATGCATGAAGTGGAGAGTGGAAAGAAAACACTGGACTAGAAAAAATGAGCGTATTTAAGCTATGGAATCATCACTACATTCAATGTTATAATATGAAAAAATCAAGTAATACTGAATGACATTGTTATTATCCCTCCTCACCCTTACCCAGACAAATAAATGTACCAATCCTAGCTTAAGTGCATAACATGCCTTTTAAGCCAGGGATGAGATAGGACCAACCCTTAAGTTGGCCATACATGGACTGAAATTCGCCCGGTGCAGCAGGGACCAGTCAAATTTCCATCCATGTATGGCCACTGTGGTTGTACAGAAGTCTATGTATCTATTGACTTTTGTTCAACCACCCTGTCGGATTTTCCTTACTCAATTGGCGCTGCAGGTTATAGTCTGCAACGCTGATCAGTCTATTCTGACCGCAGTGACGTTTTCCCACTGTCAGTATGAAAAGGCTCAGCAGGGTCAATTCCCCTATCCATCTTAAGTGTATGGATGAGAGAATTGAGTCTATTTTTTTATCATAGACAGAACTGGATGAATTTCAATCCATGTATGGACAGGCTGATTGTACTAAAGTTGATCTATAGATCTACTTCAGTACAACCAGCCTATCATTTTTTTTTTTTTTTTTTTCGATCACTGCTGGAGACTATAGCCACAAGCACTGATCACTGGATTCTGATGGAGTGGAAAACCCTTGCTGACAGGACACAATAAGGCAGCGGGAGTGATTCTTCCATCAACACTGACTGTGTTGATGGGGGAATCAAGCAATTTTCTTTCCTTTAACCCATTTTTTCACCTAAATAGGGCCTTCAAGACTGCAGGCAGGCATATGCAGACATTTGATACCAAAGAAAAAAGAATAAGCTATTGTGCTGACTGGAACCCAACCGTCATTGAACAGGCCACACAAAAGGGCCAGGAGAGTGGTAGGGAACACCAGGTAAAATGGATGCATCTCCTCTCAAATTAGGTCTTCAGATCATAATGCACATATAAAAAACAAACACAGGCAGTGCCTCCATCTAGGTGTAACGATTTATTAAAAATGCATAAAAGACAATTAAAATGCACTCACTAGATAAAAGCAGATCAAGGCTTGTCATAAACCCATACAGACCTTCATAGAATCACCGTGAAGCTACAGAGCTCTGCAGGCATGTGGCTGGTTGAAGCAGAGTTCTTGAAGGAAATAGAACTGTCAGACTTCAGGCTGGAACATAAGCATCAGCAGCTTCCAGAAGTGGCAAGATGGCTGCAGCTCCAAAACAGCACCTCTCTCAACTGGGTGAAGACAGAAAGTAGAGGGGATGTGGCTACATGTTTCAAGGCAGAAAGGAGGGCCCTTTATCAAACCATAGGGGGGCAGGCATTTACTATTTGTAGAAAGCAACATTCATGAGCCATCTTTTTCACTTTCATCTGCCCAAGACTATTTTATGTAATGTAGCTCATACAGAAATGAAATAATCTTAACAACTGCATTTCCATAACTGGTAATTTTTTACTGGATGGTAGGATGCCTGGTTCCTCTCAGAACAGGCTTAGATTTGTAGGTTTTCTTACAAAAGTGGCAAACATATCTTTAATTGTGGAAGGAAAGTATACAGTATCTCACAAAAGTGAGTACACCCCTCACATTTTTGTAAGTATTTTTATATCTTTTTATGTGACAACATTGAAGAAATGACACTTTGCTACAATGTAAGGTAGTGAGTGTACAGCTTGTATAACAGTGTAAATTTGCTGTCTCCTCAAAATAACTCAACACACAGCCATTAATGTCTAAACCGCTGGCAACAAAAGTGAGTACACCCCCAAGTGAAAATGTCCAAATTGGGCCCAATTAGCCATTTTCTCTCCCCGGTGTCATGTGACTCGTTAGTGTTACAAGGTCTCAGGTGTGAATGGGGAGCAGGTGTGTTAAATTTGGTGTTATCGCTCTCACTCTCTCATACCCGTCACTGGAAATTCAACATAGCACCTCATGGCAAAGAACTCTCTGAGGATCTGAAAAAAAGAATTGTTGCTCTGCATAAAAATGGCCTAGGCTATAAGACGATTGCCAAGACCCTGAAACTGAACTGAAGCACGGTGGCCAAGACCATACAGCAGTTTAACAGGACAGTTTCCACTTTGAACAGGCCTCACCATTGTTGACCAAAGAAGCTGAGTGCACATGCTCAGAATCATATACAAAGGATGTCTTTGGGAAATAGACGTATGAGGGCTGCCAGCATTGCTGCAGAGGTTGAAGGGGTGGGGGGGGGGTCAGCCTGTTAGTGCTCAGACCATACGCAGCACACTGCATCAAATTTGTCTGCATGGCTGTCGTCTCAGAAGGAAGTCTCTTCTAAAGATGATGCACAAGAAAACCTGCAAACACAAGCAGACTAAGGACATTGATTACTGGAACCATATCCTGTGGTCTGATGAGACCAAGATAAACTTATTTGGTTCAGATGGTGTCAAGTGTGTGTGGGGGCAACCAGGTGAGGAGTACAAAGACAAGTGTGTCTTGCCTACAGTCAAGCATGGTGGTGGGAGTGTCATGGTCTGGGGCTGCATGAGCGCTGCCGGCACTGGGGAGCTACAGTTCATTGAAGGAACCATGAATGCCAACATGTATTGTGACATACTGAAGCAGAGCATGATCCCCTCCCTTCAGAGACTGGGCCGCAGGGCAGTATTCCAACATGATAACGACCCCAAACACACCTCCAAGATAACCACTGCCTTGCTAAAGAAGGTGAGGGTAAAGGTGAT
The DNA here is from genome assembly GCF_042186555.1 of Aquarana catesbeiana. Taxonomy (NCBI): domain Eukaryota; kingdom Metazoa; phylum Chordata; class Amphibia; order Anura; family Ranidae; genus Aquarana; species Aquarana catesbeiana. The sequence continues at coordinate 243,164,290 of NC_133325.1, read as the reverse complement.
GGACTGGCCAAGAATGTCTCCAGACCTAAACCCTATTGAACATCTGTGGGGCATCCTCAAATAAAATGTGGAGGAGCGCAAGGTCTCTTACATCCACCAGCTTTGTGATATCGCCATGGAGGAGTGGAAGAGGACTCCAGTGGCAACCTGTGAACCTCTGGTGAACTCCATGCCCAAGAGGGTTAAGGCTGTGCTGGAAAATAATGGTGGCCACACAAAATATTGACACTTTGGGCCCAATTTGGACACTTTCACTTAGGGGTGTACTCACTTTTGTTGCCAGTGGTTTAGACATTAATGGCTGTGTGTTGAGTTATTTTGAGGGGACAGCAAATTTACACTGTTATACAAGCTGTACACTCACTACTTTACATTGTAGCAAAGTGTAATTTCTTCAGTTTTGTCACATCAAAAGATATGATAAAATATTTACAAAAATGTGAGGGGTGTACTGACTTTTGTGAGATACTGTACATAGAAAGGTGTTTATGATAAGGCACAACAGACTTGTACCTAGATGCATCACTACATGAGAGGTATTACATAGTTACATAGGCAAGGTTGAAAAAAGACACAGGTCCATCAAGTCCAACATACAGTATGTGTGTGATTTTATGTCAGTATTACATTGTATATCCCTGTATGTTGTGGTCGTTAAGGTGCATATCTAATTGTTTTTTTTAAATTATCGATGCTCCTCGCTGAAACGACTGCCTGTGGAAGAGAATTCCACATCCTAACCGCTCTTACAGTAAAGAACCCTCTACGCAGTTTAAGATGAAACCTTTTCTTCTAGTTTTAGTGAATGGCCGTGTGTCTTATTACATTTTCATTCGCTGAAAAGTTTTATCCCTATTGTGGGGTCACCAGTATGGTATTTGTACATTGAAACCATATCCCCTCTCAAGTGTCTCTTCTCCAAAAAGAACAAGTTTAGTGCTCGTAACCTATCCTTATAACTAATGTCCTCCAGTCCCTTTATTAGTTTTGTTGCCCTTCTCTGGACTCTCTCCAGTTCCAGCACATCCTTCATGAGAACTGGTGCCCAGAACTGGACAGCATACTCCAGGTGCGGCCTGACCAGAGTCTTGTAGAGTAGGAGAATTATTGTTTTATCTCTGGAGTTAATCTCCTTTTTAATCCATGCCAATATTCTGTTTGCTTTGCTTGCAGCAGCTTGGTATTGCATGCCATTGCTGAGCCTGTCATCTACTAAGACCCCCAGGTTCTTTTTCATTCTAGATTCCCCCAGAGGTTCTCCCCTAGTAAGTAAATTGCATTCCTATTTTGCTACCCAAATTCTGATTCTCTCGTGAAGACTAGGGAGAAGAATAAATTCAATACCTTCGCCATCTCTCCATCCTTAGTAACCAGATTCCCTTCATCATTATTTATGTGATCAATATGATCTGACCTCCCTTTCTTACTATTCATGTACTTAAAGAATTTCTTGGGATTTTTTTTTACTCTCCTCTGCTATGTGCCTTTCGTGTTCTATCTTAGCCGCCCTGATTGCACCCTTACATGTCTTGTTGTGTTCTTTGTAAAGTTGGAATGCTGATCATGATCCCTCAGCCTTGTATTTTTTGAAGGCCTTCTCCTTTGCGTTTATATGCATTTTTACGTTGGAGATAGGCCACCCAAGACTTTTATTAGCTCTTTTAAATTGATTTCCCATTGGGATGCACTGGCTAATGCCCTTATTTAATATGCTCTTAAAGCACACCCATTTTTCCTCCATGTTCTTTGTTCCTAAGATTTTATCCCAATTATTATCTTCTAGCAAGGATTGTAGTTTAGGGAAGTTGGCTCTTTTGAAATTCAGTGTCTTTCTATTCCCCTTATGTTTCCTATTTGTGTGATTTATACTAAAACTAATTAACCTGTGATCGCTGTTTCCTAAAATGCCCCATATTTCCACATACATGATCAGGTCTGTATTGTTGGTAATCAGTAGGTATAGTAACGCTTTGTTTCTAATTGGTGCATTTACCATCTGATCCATGAAATTGTCCTGCAAGACATTTAGGAACTGACGAGCCTTACAATAGATGAATGTGCGGTTCCTTCCACCCAGTCTATGTCTGGATAAATAAAATCCCCCATTATAATGACACTTCCCATTCTTGACGCTAATCCAAATTGTGATAGGAGGTCCGCTTCCTCCCTGGTTAGGGGGCCTATAGCATACTCCCAGTATTACTTTCCCCTTAGTTTCCTCCCTTTGTAGCTCTACCCATATACCACCTCCTCCCTTGCTCCCTTAGTGATGTCACCTCTCACATTCACTTATACATCATTTTTGATATACAGGCATACCCCTCATCATTTTTTATCCTCTCTATCCCTGCGATATAGGGAATATCCTTGAATGGTTGCCAGGCAATCATGACAGCTGTTGAACAAAGTCTCTGTAATTCCTACAAAATCAAAATCCTCCTCGTAAAACAGTAGTTCTCCCATCTTGTCTGCCAGACTCCTGGCATTGGTCAACATGCTATGTAGTTTAGACCGGTCACATACTATCTCCTTATTGGGTGCTCTGGCGTTGCAAATACAACTTGTTACTATACTTACCTCGGGTTTAGGTGCTTTAGTCAACCTACCACTAATGCCCTCAATACTACCCTCTGGAATATGTTCCACGCTGACTATCTCTACCTTTGGACCCTCCCCCCGTCACCTAGTTTAAAAGCCCCTCTAACTTTTCGGCCATCTTCACTCCCAGCAGATCTGCGGCCTCCTCCTATTTTTAGCGGCGTTTTACCGTTGGATTTGCGGCACATTTCGGCCACTAGCGGGGCGCTTTTACTCCCCGCTAGTGGCCGAGAAAGGGTTAAAACCGCCCGCAATTCTCCGAAATAGCGGCGTTTTGCCGACGGTATCCCAGCGCTGCCCCATTGATTTCAATGGGGAGCAGCGGTGGAGGAGTGGTAAACACACCGCTCTTTCACTGCTCCAAAGAAGCTGCTGGCAGGACTTTTCCTGACATCCTGAAACAATGGAGCAGCTGTTTGAGGGCGGATTGCAGGCGCTATTTTTATCGCTATAGCGCCTGCAAAACGCCCTCGGTGTGAAAGGGGTCTTAGATGTAATTGTAAAACTGAGTATTTACCAACAAAGTTAATTAAACCTAAGACTACTGGAATTTGGAATGCTGCAAAACTAAGCAAGATGAAATACACTGTCCAAACTATTCTGTAACTGTTTTCTTAGCCCTTTGTCCTACTGTCAATAACTATAATCCTACTAGAAAGGAACTGATTTGATGTGTACATTCGACTATATGAAATGAGCACAGAGCAGAGTGGAAGTTAAATACCTAGAAAGTTGCTGCAGTTACACTATATACAGTGTATATATATGGTGTATATATGGTATATATATATATATATATATATATATATATATATATATATATATATACGGTATATAGTACATTTTTTGGGTTCCAAACTTAAAGCGGTAATAAACCCCAAAACAAAAATGTAATAACACACTTCCTGTCACAAAAAAAGTCCATCCAGTTCAACCAATAGAAGGGGAAAATATATATATATATATATATATATATATATATATCTATATATCTATAGAGATATATCTCTATAGATATATAGATATATATCTATAGAGATATATATCTATTTATCTATATAGAGATATATATCTATATATACACATATATATATAGATATATATCTATATATATATTTACAGTCCTATATACACAATCCTATACCCACAGATGATCCAATGGAAGGCAAAAAAAAATCCCCAATAAAGCATGCTCCAAGGCAATCAGATATTCCCTGAATCAACTTTACCTATACAGGCTCTCCTCACTTAACGACCAGGTTCCATTCCAATGACCAGGTTGTTAAACGAGGTGCCACAAGTAATCAATATTTTAAGCATTCTTAACTACTGTACTGTGAAAAAAGGTCTAAACACAAAACTCAATAACGTTGTTTTAATTTGCATAAGTAGAGTATACAAACGAAAATCCTGTACTGTACTGTACAATACAATGATGTATAGCGGGTCGTTAGGGTGGGGAGAGCTGGTCGTAAGTCTGAGAGGTCATTAAACAGGTAAGTCGTTAAACGAGGAGTATCTGTAAATATTAGTGTCCAGTTATAATTTGTGTATGTAGGAAAGAAAAAGGGCATTTTTAAAAACAATCTACTGAGCTGGACATAACCAGCTCTTGAGGGGGTCTATTCCACATTTTCACAGCACTTACTGTGAAGAAGCCTTCCATATTTGGAGATGAAATCTCTTTTCCTCCAGATGTAAAGAGTGCCCCCTTGTCCTTTGTGATGACCTTAAAGTGAAAAACTCAACATCAAGTTACCACTTGGACCACTTATGTATTTATACATGTTGATCATATCCCGCTTAATCTCTTCTCAAGAGAGAGTAAATTCAGTTCCTCTAATCTTTCCTCATAGCTGAGCTCCTCCATGCCTCTTATCAGTTTAGTTACATTTCTCTGCACTTTCTCCAGTACCCGAACCGGTGCCCAAAACTGAACTGCATATTACAGATGAGGCCTTACTAATGATTTGTACAGGGGAAACATTATGTCTCTCTCTCTCTCTGCAGTCTATACCTCTTTCAATACAAGAAATGACTTTGATCACTTTGGAAACGGCAGCATGCCATTATTAAGCTTATGATCTACCAAAACACCCAGATCCTTCTCCACCATTGATTCCCCCAGCTGTTCTTCTCCTAGTATGTATGTTGCATGCATGTTTTTAGCCCCCAAATGCATCATTTTACATTTATCAAAATTAAAATTCAATTGTCACATAGTTGCCCAATTAAACAGTGCACTGAGGTAAGTTGGAGACATCTTAAATGGACATAATTCCATTGCATAGCTTGGGGTCATCTGCAAATACTGAAATAGCATTTTTAATCCCAGACCCTTTATCATTTATAAATATGTTAAAAAGTAAGGGTCCCTACACTGAACCCTGGGGTACACCAATGATAACCTTAGACCATTCAGCATATGAATCATTAACCAACACTTTATGAATACAATCCTTTAGCCAGTTTTCTATCCATTTACAAACATATTTTTCCAAGCCTTTACCTTACTCATGTAGACTTTACCTTACCAATTAGCCAGGTGTGGGGAATTGTGTCAATCTCTTCTGTAAAATCTAGTATACTATGTCCACAGCCACTCCTTTGTCTAAGGTTCGGCTTACCTCCTCACAAAAAGCAATCGGATTTGTTTGACAGCTTTTTTCTTTCATAAATCCATGCTGTCTGATTTTTAAAACATTTTTTTTCTAGCCGAGACTCATCTATGTGGTCTTTTATTAAAATCTCAGGTATCTTCCTTGTCTTATGGTGTCTCCACTGGATTGAGGAGCAAAGGAGACACCTTTGGACAGCAGCACTGTCACTGACATATTACTGTAAAACTTTTTTTTTTTTTTTTACCATGTTTTTATTGAAAATGTTTAAAAAAATGAAAAATACAAGCAAACGAATAGAAAAATTTTAGTTTTCTGTCAATAGTAAGATAAGTACAGAAAAAACAAAACTTGGTCCATTTAATGCAAACAATGTAAAAAAAATTATAATATAATCGAACAAACACTGTGTATTAATAAATACTGTAGCAGTTTTAGATAGACTTGACTAAAGAATTAACGGAAGACTCCTGATAACACTTTTAAGCCATTATTAAGCTTGGCCTGTTAGAGGAAGTTAAACATTAACAGACTTTCTAGATCAACACGTGAAAATAAAGATAAAATAAAATAGAAGACACCAATGCAACCACCACATTTAAGAATTAGTAAGCTGCAATATAGTTTTTCTTTGTGTTTGGGGTTAATACCTATGCCATGCACAGATGGCCAGTGTCTTTAGGAATCATGAATAATGTAAACAGTTCAATCAGACAAGAAGGATTGTAAAGAACAATCTGAGACACAGCGCACAAAAATCAGGCGCTGTAATAGTTATGACGCTTGTTAAAAATAGAACATAGCATAATGCTTAATACCAAAATGTTTATTTGTATGTAGTCTGAAGACCTGATGACCTAATAGACTAAAGCAGACCATACATGGATCGAAATTTGGCCGGTTCAGCAGGGACCAGCCGGATTTCCATCCATGTATGGACAACATAACTGTACAGAACTCATTCTACTGGTTGACTTCTGTACAACCGTTAATCAGATTTTCCCCACTTGACCAGCATTGCAGGCTAAAGTCTCCCCTCTGTCAGAATACAATGACACAGTGGACAGAATTCCCTGACTTGCCTTAAATGTGGGTGTCAGGAACATCCCACACTCCGCTTGAGTGCTTCCGTCATATACCGCTTCCTAAGTTCTGGAACACGAGTCCAATGGATCTGGCTATAGGAACCCCAAGAACTAGACAACACCAGTCTTGGAGTACATCAGAACTAACTTTTTATTTGAGATCTCACAGACATTTATACAGCAGGGATGACTCAAAGCTAACCTAATTAACATGAGCTAATTTACTACAAAATGTACCCAGACCAGATGACAGACTTGTGGGCACCGAGCTTCACACATTAATATAAACACAATAGCTGGAGCTAATTACAATTAAGAATACAAACAACAATCTACCCCCTCCTCAGCCTAGACCATTCGTCTCCTAGCCAGTGCTGGTGGCTAATGTGATCAGCTCTCTCAATTAACATAAACACAGGTTGATGACACCAGCATCTCCTCACAGGATGTGTCCCAACAGAATGAATCAGTCTTATCAGCAGGGGGCTGCTGGAGGAATCCCCCCTCCCTCTTCAGGGACACAAATCTACAGTAAGGAGTCCCCATGCAATATATACATATATACACGACTGAGTCCGATTAGTACAGTTCAGACTGGATTTCTCATTCACCTCACAAAGAGTATTGTTCCATTGAAAATCCAGGGCCCATAATCAAAAGGCAACAGGCTTGCATTCAGTCCTCTTCAACAGCCTCTGTCCCGGCTAGGTCTGTGACAGTGGGGATAGGTGAATGGGGTTTGATTTTTCTGTTCAATCTACTGGTTGAATGAAAAAACTGACTAATGTATGGGCTGCCTAAGCTTGCAATGGGAAAGGGCTCAAAAGACTTTACAACATCAGTTTTCTAGTCATTGAGTGCACGTCTCCATAAACTCCAGTCCAAAATTCCAGTAGTAGATGGCTGCTTTAAAATACTACCTAATGAAGGTATATTTTTTGTTAGAGAAACAAATTATTGTTTTAAATGAAAAATCTAATAATGTTTAATTTTAGGCATGTCCAGGTGAGTAATGTTGTCTTTATCTACACTATTTCCTTTTATAGCTCATAGTGACTTTGGGACACCATCTTTATAATTATAGTACCATAATAGTAAACAATTGAATATACCCACTTTAACATGGACAGTGAAATATATAAATATCTCAGAGACTAAAACTCCATTCATGACAAGGCAAATTAGCATCACACACAGCCCACTATCTGGATGTTTTTCACCTAATTCAATGTAAAAGGGATGTATTGTCTTGTCAAACAGTATTCTTCTGAAAACCAAGTGACCCATGTCAACAATTCCCTGTTGTTGATGTGACAACACAGAAACATTGAGAAATATAGTACCACCCACAGGCTGCACAGTCTGTAGTGAACAAGTACATTCCCATACTTAATAGTATTCACCTATCGTCAATTGCCAATCAAGGCCAAATTTCCCACATTTTGTCCTTCTAACTCCCAAATCAAAACGGTAGTATTGAATTTCGGTAATTATGAATGAATAATTAGATGCATTAAGGATAATTGAATTGACAACCTGATTTTCGTTTTGTGTGTGTACTACAATTATTTAATAAATGAGTCCTGAAATATATTTTTTTTCTATCTTTTGCAAATAATTTATAAAAGCTTCATTGTAATTTTTTTTTCAAAATCAATTCAATATTATTTTAATCTGTTGTCATGGGGCCCTTAAATGGAATGAGGCATACAAGCCAGAGCCTACTCTGCCTATTTGGTAATCCAGCACAGCATTGGGGAGACTTCATCTCACCATCTGTTTTCTCATAATAAACACACATAATCTCAAGATGTATGCTGTATGCAATGCAGCTTTCATATGGACTAGGCACCTATCCATTTGAAAGTCACAAAAAACTATCCCACCGCAATGCTGAAATTTATTTCAGCGTTTCAATGTTTTTTCTCACAAAGATCTAAGAGTCAAATTATGATAAATAAAACAGTAAAAAGTACATATATAGTATATATGTATATATATATATATATATATATATATATATATATATACATAGGGGCGGCACAGTGGTGTAGTGGGTAGCACTTTCACCTAGCAGTACCTACTTGCCTGGAGTTTGCATGTTCTCCCTGTGCCTGCGTGGGTTTCCTCTGGGCACTCCGGTTTCTCCCACACTCCAAAGACTTGCTGGTAGGTTAATTGGCTTCTGTCTAAATTGGCCCTGGTATATGAATATGAGTTAGGGACCTTAGATTGTAAGCTCCTTGATGGGAGGGACCGATGTGAATGTACAATGTATATGTAAAGCGCTGCGTAATTTGTCGGAGCTATATAAGAACCTTAAATAATTATATATATATAGGTATATATATATATATATATATATATATATATATATATATATATATATATATATATATACCTATATATATATATAAAACTTTTATAGACTATATTGCTTTCAATGGGACTGCCTCCTGCAGCTAATCCCGCTGGGACTCCCACATGTAATTGCACAACGCTCCATTCACAAATGAATGAATGGAGCCTAAAAGCTTTGTTGATAAAGCCCATAATTTGCTGATAAAGCCACATAACTACAGACAGACAGATTGTATCACACAAAGGACAGACCTTGAATCTAACCTAACTTTAACCCTAATGCCTGGTACACACAATGATATTGTTTTTTTGCATGCTAATCTCAGATCGAACTCGAAGAGTTTACTAAAGTCATGAAAATTCTTGTACGACAGAATAAAAATTTGGAAGTGTTGTAATGTGTTGTAGTGTATTTGTATTGCATTTTCGAACCACAACTGTACTGATTAAACGAAAATCGTACGATCTGGCATTGTACGAAAAAAAAATTCTGTGCATGCCCTATTACTTATATGCGACACACATGTTGGTGGCCAATCCCGAGACCCTTAATCAAGATGGCAGACAACAGTGCATGCATGGAACAGCATGTGGTGATGAAGTTTCTTGTGAACGAAGGTGTAAAACCCTCAGATATCTACAGAAGACTTCAAGCACAGTATGGAGATGAGATGCCCAGCTGCATTAAAACATTTTAATGTTGTAAACATTTCAAAGAGGGCTCTATGTCCATCAGTGATGATCCCGGATGTGGTGGTTCCCAGCCCACAGCAGTCATTCCTGTAAAACATTTAGCACATGGAATGCCTGATCCTAGATAATTGATGCATAACCTGTCATGAAATTGCACAAGAGATTAATCTTTCTGTGGGAACGGTGAACACTATCAACAGTGTTCTGAGTGATGTGCATATGCATCTGCGGAAAAAAATAGCCTGGTTTGATCAATAAGGGTGTCCTGTTTCTCCAGGACAATGCACAAGCTCATACTGCTCACCACACTATGTGCACATTACAAGGTAAAGATAGTTAAAAAACGCGTTCTGAGCTACCCATATGGTGTGTTTGCTACTCAAATCAAATAAGTTAATAACATAAAAAAATTATAAAAAATATTATATAAAAAATGTGCCACTAAACATATATGTGCTTGCAACAAATAATATGAATGTGCCAATCCTATCACCTTTTAACATAGATACTATAAATAATGTACATTGTTTTAAAAAAAAAGCAGGAAAGTCCGAAGTGAATGCAGGCAAAGACATAATACTTCAACACCAAAGTGAATGATTGTGCACCGTGTATATACACCGACATGTGTATATACAGCTCACTCACCAGAGCCTCTTGACCCCCATTACAGCAAGTCAAAAACAGCGTTTGGTAATCTCTAGTTGGCAAGTTCTAGGTTCAGAATTCTTCACTTCTATCCACTCGCATCTGGCCAGATATTCAATTGTACAGAAGGGCATCCAGAACCAAACTCTGGCACTCCTGAGCTTTTAAACACACAACATATAGCTTACATAAAGAGAAGGAGAGAAGAGGGACCTCTCATAGTGTAGCATGTATAACATTTATTAAGAACAAAGTAAAATTGCACTTACACTAAGGTATAGCAGTTTCAGCATTAAAATGAGAGTGGAAATGCCGGTTTGCTGTCCTCCTGCGTTCCAAATGGTGGAAGTGATGTGTCTTGGAAGTCCCACCCAAAGCGTTTCATCAGCGTGCCTCTGACGTCATCAGGGGACATTTTAGACCTATTATTTACCTATATGTGCGCATTACAGCAATTGGGCTGGGAGGTATTGCCACATCCCCCGTGTGAAAAGCAGAAGTAGGTATGGTGCTGCCCTTATGGCCCTTATAGTTCTGACTTCACTCCGAGTGATTTCCATCTGTTTGTACCCCTAAAAGAGTTCCTTGGAGGTCAGCATTTCAGCACTGATGACCTTTCTATGCTGAAGTTTTATGCATTAGTTGAATGCTGGGATAAGTGTATAAATGTAGCAAGGGGCATATGTCAAAAAATAAATGCAGTTTCCACTCCTTGAAATTTGTACTTTTATTATATAAACTGAAAATTCCCAGCTTGATTTGAACTCCCCTTGTATAAATAATGTCACCTGGTTGGCTATGGAAGAGACCAAACACATGGGAAGAAGGGATGGGCATGCAAAGCAACATAGGGGAACTCACCATTTTCACAAGGAACTAAAAATAGTGCTAATGCTTTAACATTAGATAAATATTTGTAGATGTGTCTACTGTATATTGGGTGTATTAATGCAATATGGTTCCAGTCCTGGTCCACAAAAAATCTACTTATCTCAAGATCAAGAATCAGGAGAGGCCAATGGTGGACAGGTTACAATAAAAAAAGCCCCCATCATGTATTTATATATTCAGAATGTGTATACATTCACAAGCCAAAGGGGTTAATACTTAAAATGTATGTATATGCCTGTAATTCAATCAGTACTTATGACTAACTCCTATTTAAATTACCTTCTGTTTAAAGCTTGTTACTCAGACTTGGCCATTCGGTGCTGAAATCTGCAAACTAGTCCCATTTCTGCAGAAGTCTTCAGTGGGAATCACAGTCCTTAGCTTGTGTGCACTCATTATTGATAGGTAAATTTCTTTTTATCATACATTGTTTACTATTTGAATTAAGATGACTTTTTTGTTCTGTTTTAAGCTGTCCTTACATGAGCTGATTTTCACTGGAGATGATGTAATTTTTATTTATTTTATTTTATTTATTTCAGGTACTTATATAGCGCTGTCAATTTACGCAGTGCTTTACATATACATTTTACATTCACATCAGTCCCTACCCTCAAGGAGCTTACAATCTAAGGTCCCTAACTCACATTCATACATACTAGGGACAATTTAGACAGGATCCAATTAACCTACCAGCATGTCTTTGGAGTGTGGGAGGAAACCGGAGTACCCGGAGGAAACCCATGCAGGCACAGGGAGAACATGCAAACTCCAGGCAGGTAGTGTCGTGGTTGGGATTCAAACCAGCGACCCTTCTTACTGCTAGGCGAGAGTGCTACCACTACACCACTGTGCCGCCCAATTTTAGATCTAATGTTCTACTACTATAAACTGATCTGTATACAGTAAGTTACAAATGACACCTAAAGCCCAACAATATCAGCTATGCCTGCACAATAAGTCCATATAGGCTTCAATGAGGTTGTATATAGAGGATCTCATTTCATTGTATAGCCTCATTTAAGTAAATGCACAAGCATGGCTTGTGTTAAAAAGAATTTCTGCAGAAAGTATGGAAACACTGGAGCAGGCCACTATTGTGACATGAAGGTACGAAAGCAGCTGGGTTAGGTGAGTTAATGTAGATTAGGAGGATGCGAAAGTGTAGGCTGGTTTTAGTTCATAGAAAGGTACAGTTGCATTGATTTTTAAATGTAGCAATCAATAAAAAACGGAATCAAACTCCATTCAATAACAAGTCAGGCTAGAGTGTGGTTGCTAAGGGTTGTGTCAATTAAGATATATATTGGAGCATTATGTGGTTTCTAAAGATATAGAAAAGCAAAAGCTGGTCATACACAGCCCAATATTTGCAAGGATATGGCCAGTTTTTGCATTGCTTGCAATAGATGGGTGATATCAGGTCAAACAGGGTTTCTCTAATGCAGTGTTTCTCAACTCCAGTCCTCAAGGCGCACCAACAGGTCATATTTTCAGGATTTCCCTCAGTTGAAACGGCTGTGGTTATTACTAAGGCAGTGAAAACTGATCAAATCACCTGTGCAAAATAGTGGAAATCCTGAAAACATGACCTGTTGGTGCGCCTTGAGGACTGGAGTTGAGAAACACTGCTCTAATGGTTCAAAATATGTGAATCTCACTATCAAAAGGGCTTAGTATAGCATGCAAAGATTTTAAATCCCTATGCGCTGCATTCATCCACTGGTCTAGAAAGTCCCAGTCATATACAGTATGACCTGCCTGTTGTTATCAGTGAGATATTTAGCTATGACCAGCTCCACATCCAGTGCAGCCATTTTCTTTATAACATGTACTGCAATTTTGTGAACAAAGAAAAACATGGGTAGAACCATAGAAAATCACATGTCTCACAAAGTTTTAGAGACCGTAAGATGTTTGCATATCCTGGAAACCCCTGAAACCTTCTGCATTGGCTGACAGCAAAAGAGACACAGGGGTTGATTTACTAAAGGCAAATAAGCTATTAATTTTGCAAGGGAAATTCCACTAGAGCTTGGTGAATGTGGTGAAATTTCACTTTGCAAAAGATACCCAATCATGAGCAAGGAATTTTGTTTTTAAAACAGCAGAGCTTCACCTCATTTGCTAAGCTCTAAGGAAACTTCCCTAGCTGAGTTAACAATCTATTTGCCTTTACTAAATCAACACCACAGTTAACTAATGAGATGAGGACTTTATAAACTTTTTTAAAAGTTTATAATTCATGTGTAGAATTATTGGCACTTAAAATATTTTAAGTGCGCATTATTGCCTCTAAATCTGACCACATATGTTACAATAAGTTGCAATCTCCTTTAGATTTAGCAGCAGCTTGCAATATAAATGTGTAATCTATAGTCATTGTACTTTACAGTAGATCTGCCAAAACTATGTAGCAGAATCTCTGGCTAAGCAATCCCCCCAATTTGTTGTCAGGTAGGCTCTTCAGCTAAACAAGATTGATCAATCAGATTGTGAGATGCATGGCCAAGATAAATGAGATTATACAAACAATTTTCAATCATACTACAATGTATATGGCCAGTTTTAGTATAGTCCTGACCTGATACTTGTCCAAGTGCTGGCAAAAGTATGGTTACTATAAAGTGATTGTAAAGATGAATTTTAATTAAAATAATAAACATGTTATACTTACCTATAATACCATTGCACAGAATGGCACCGAAGCTCCTCTTCTTGGGTCCTCTGCCAGCATTCTCCCAGCTCCTCCTCTTCTTGGTGCGCCACCATAGGAAGCTGCTTACTATTGGGGTGCACCTTTGGGTTTGCTCCTGAGGCGGCTGTGTGTATCTATTAACACAAAGCCCAGCTCAGCCCTGCGCTCTGCTCACAGGATTTGAATGACAGCAGTAGGGTACAATGGCTCCTGCTGCTACCTCTGTGAGCACAGAGAGAGGAGAGAGCTGCTGCAGATGGGCACAGTGCTGGATTCAGAATAGGTCTCAGGAAAGTATACAGGGGGTAGGGGAGACATAAATACAGGGATATTTTTACCTTAATACAGGGAATGCATTAAGGTAAAAATGTCCAGCCTTTAGAACCAAATTAAGAGATAAAAGTGAATGAAAATAATCTGTGGGGATGTGATATATATCTATATATAGTGTATTGGTTTTCTCACTGCTCAATATTTTCTGTCCATGTAGATATAGAGCTGCAGTATCAAGTAATTGTATTGGTGGAAGTAGAACATCCAAATTGACTCTGCTAGAAATTGCATTTATCTGGGTTTTATCAGTTGTGCTGGCTGTGCCTGAGGCCATAGGCTTTGATATTATCAAATTCAACTACAAAGGACATAGCATAGAAACGTGTATGCTCCTTCCAGAACAAAAATCATCCTTTATGCAGGTAAGCTGTGTTTTATTACATCTTGCACCCATTCATATATTATAAAGGATATCAACAAGAATTGATGTTCTAATACACATAGATCTCTGCATTAGGGTGGATATTAAAGAATATTTTGACATGGTTCTATCAAAAGGTTTGCTTACATAAGCAATGTTGTTAGTAGCACACATATATCCCAGTTTACTGAAAGATGCCTTTCCCATTTTAGTTCTACAAGACCTACAAAGACCCATGGCTTTTCAGCTTCTATTTTTGCCTTCCTTTGCTTGTGACAGCAGTCTTTTATACTTTGATGAGTTATCAGTTATTATGGAAGAAACGTGGACTGGGGATTTCAATGAATGACCACTTTAAACAGGTAAGTAATAAAATAAATTAAATATTTTTTTGTTGTTGTTTTATTTTGGATAATGTGGGGAAGAGTTAAGCCGCATACACTGAAAGCTCAGGTCGGAGCGGCTGTACTAATAATCCGATGTTAGTACAGAGATCTCCCCTGCTGTGCTATTGTGTTCTGACAGGGGGATGCCCCCTGATCGGGAGCTGGTCAGCAGACCTTTTTCGCTCATGACCCTTTGACGGACGTTTCTATTGAACCAGCCAATGCCACCCGACATTCTGCCTGTGTGTACTAGGCTTTGGGCTAGGTTCCCACTTGAGCTTGATCTTCATTAAGCGTGTTTGGAGCATTTTCTTTTGTACATCTGTGCATTTTTCAGAGGTTTCAGGCTTAAGTGCTTTTGTTTTAGCAAAAGGAAAGCTAGTTACTAATAGAAGGAGAATCAAGAAATCACGCATAAAATGTGTGTTAACTGCATTTTTTAATATGTTCCTATTGAAGTCTATAGGGACAATAAACATGCAACTATGCCCCAGTGAAGCTCCTCTAGTTATTCCAGTTTCAAGCAACAAGCTTCAAGTGACACAACACTCAAGTGTAAATGAGCACCATACAATATAATACCAATCCTGTTGTTCTTCTAGAAATGTATTTTTAATCACTAGGTGTGTACTAAGCTTAAGGGCCTCTGGTTTTTCTTTTTTACTATTGTCTGTGTCCTTGTTGTGAAAATCAGATCCTTTTTTTCTTTTCCTGGTGGCAGTTGTCACCAGACAGAAAGTGACGAGAAATCCCACCAATATGGGGACACCTGTACCAGTGACAGCTTTGAAGGTGTGATTTCCCTTTATTTTAGGAAGACTTCCTACTCCCACTTCTTTCTCTGTCTTACAACAAGAACAAAGTGCAATTCTCCTCAAAGATGTTACATCAGATGATAAAAACAAGGGGTTATAGGCCTTGCTCGTTCTATTTTTAATTTGCAAATTTTCGGGCTGGCATTCTGCTTTAATAGCTGTACCATAAATACAAATATCTAAAAAAAATGTTAGATTATTGGTTTTTCATAGCCCATGTCTTAAAGCCTTCTTCTATTTGTGGTGATCATTATTTTCACATAGAGCCTGTTTAATTTAGCTGTTAGAATTGCAAGTATAAATGAGCCTGTGGAGGTGATCACCAATAAAAAAACAGAGACATTGTCAAAGGCTTAAATCACAGTGGCTAACCCGTAAACTCTGGAATGACCCATGAATATTTGGATAGGTGTTAACTACTCTGTATGTCATGCTGCACATTCCCCATTCCAGACTGCCTCATATTTCCATGCTGTTCACTTCAAATTCTGGCTACCTCATTCTGTTTTTGTTACTCTACATTTCATATTTTGGCTGCCATATTCTGTATTTGTTTTGCTGTAGATTTCATCTTCGTTCTCACTTCATTTCATACAGCATGCTGTACATTCCCTATTTCAGACCACCAATATATATATATATATATATATATATATATATATATATATATATAATTATTATTATTAATAGTATTATTATTATTATTATTATGCAGGATTTATATAGCGCCAACAGTTTACACAGCGCTTTACAACATTAGGGCAGACAGTACAAATACAATACAATTCAATACAGGAGGAATCAGAGGGCCCTGCTCGTTAGAGCTTACAATCTAGGAGGGAGGATCAAGTTATACAAAAGGGTAATAGCTGTGGGGGATGAGCTAATGGAGAACATAGTGCAGTTGTTAGATGGAGGCAGGATAGGCTTCTCTGAAGAGGAAAGTTTTCAGGGATCGCCTAAAAGTGGATAAATTTGGAGACAGTCTGAAAGATTGGGGTAGGGAATTCCAGAGGATAGGCGAGGCTCGGGAGAAGTCCTGGAGGCTGATATGGGAGGAGGTGATGAGGGAGCTAGAGAGCAGGAGGTCTTGGGAGGAACGGAGATGGCGATTAGGTTGGTATTTTGAGACTATGTTAGTGATGTAGCTGGGGGCAGAGTTGTGGATGGCTTTGTAACTTTTGTTAGTATTTTGAATTTAATTCATTGGGTGAGTGGTAGCCAATGGAGAGATTGGCAGAGAGGGGTAGCAGACACTGAGCGGTTTGTGGATGAGTCTGGCAGCAGCATTCATGATGGACTGAAGGGGGGATAGTCTATTTAAAGGTAAGCCAATGAGGAGTGAGTTGCAGTAGTCAAGGCGAGAGATAACCAGGGAGTGAATCAGGAGCTTTGTGGTTTCACTGGTTAGAAAGGGATGTAGTTTAGAGATGTTGCGGAGGTTGAGGTGGCAAGCTTTGGAAAGTGATTGGATGTGGGGCCGAAAGGAGAGTTCAGAATCCAGGATAACACCTAGCACCCTGACATGTGGGGATGGGTGGATGGTTATGCCATTGCTCTTGACAGAGAAGTCAGGGGAAGAGGCACGTGGGGGAGGAAATATTATAAGCTCGGTTTTGGACAAGTTGAGTTTGAGGAAGTGGTGTGACATCCATACAGATATGTCGGTTAGTAAGTTAGTGATGCGTGAAGAGACTGATGGAGTGAGTTGAGGGGTGGAGAGATAGATTTGTGTGTCATCAGCATAGAAATGATATTGAAAGCCGTGAGAGGCTATCAGCTGACCCAGGGAAGAGGTGTAGATTGAAAATAAAAGAGGTCCAAGAACAGAACCTGGGGGGGCCCCCGACAGAGAAGGGAAGAGGAGTGGAGGAATATATATATACGTATATATAAGTTATCCTGTACATATCTCATTCCGGACCACCTCATTCCATATGTCATGTTGTACTTTACTTATTCCAGTCCACCAATGTGTATTTCTGCCTCCGGATGCATTTCTGAGAACTTCTGATTGGGTTCAGCTGGCACAGTTCATTAACCCATTATTGATGTGCACTGGTAGGAGTAGTGATTGTTTGGCTGACACCTGTGTCATTTGCTCTTTTAATTACTTAATGGGAACATAATTTGCTGTGGGATAGTTAGTCAAGTCAAGATTTCTATATTTATTTATTTTTTTAAAAGAGTTTTTTGTTAAAATTAGGTATATTATTTTCCTTGACTGTATCTGCTCTTTTTGCTGTTATACTGTATTATGGTTTGGGTTTTTCTGTATACATTTAACCAGGCAGATATTACCCATGACATACTTAGGGTACATGCATACTGTAATGAAAAAAAGGCCAGTTCTTTTGGCAGAAACAAACGCCCATTTAGAGCAATTTTGTGCAGGCATTTAGGAGCACTTAGTGCCTCTAACCATCCTACTGTGCATGGATGCATAGGATAACATTAGTTGCTTCTACAGGCAAAACGCTTAACTCCTCAAAAAACAGAATTTGTTTAAAGCCAATGTGCATGGACCCGTAAAGATTTCTTTTATGCTGTTTTCTCACATGCCATGGTTATAGTGTGAACTGTTAGTGCTCTGTGACTTGAACATGGGATTAGGCAGAGAGATGCGAATTTCAACTGACAATTTGCTGCCTTGTCAGTTGCTCTAGTGGTAACTTTATTGAATATCATTAGGCTGTAAAAAACACAGAAATCAATGCAGTTTAGTAATTGCTTTAAATTTTGTATTTATCTTTTAGAGGTGGGATGTGGCTAAAACTGTGTTTTTCTTAGTTCTTGTCTTCGCCATATGCTGGCTACCCCTGCACCTCAGTCATATGATCAAGTTTATATTTTATGATTCTGAAGATGTCAAGAGATGTGATCTTCTCAGGTAAAACCAAATATTCTTAATGTGTTTATTTTTTAAAGCAGATGTATTACTGTCAGGAACAGAACTTAAAATGGGATTCCAGCAGAGGATGCATACAGTATAACATAACCTGTTAAGGGGTTTACCATGGTGCAGAGTATGCACTGATTAGTACCCATGGTTTGTATTGTGCTGCTTATGACAGTGTTATTATATGTACCTCTTATGAACAGCAAATATTAAAAAATAGTCTCCAGATGGCAGCCATGGAATCTTAAAGTGACTGTAAATGCTCACCTATTTTCTCTTAAAATTCTAAACATGTTATACTTACCTGACCAAAACCTATGCACAGAGCGGTCCTAAACCTCTACTTCTGTGGTGCCCTGCCAGCACTCTTAGCTACTCCACTTCTGGGTCTGCCCCCATAGCAAGCACTTGCTATGGGTGCAGAACTATGGGCTTGGTCCTGAGCTGAGCTTAATGTGTCCATAGTGCGACTTGACCCTGGTCTGCTCTTCCCTCACATGATTTGATTGTCAGCAGCAGGAGCCAATAGCACCTGCTGCTGCCTCTGTGCCTGTGAGGAGAGAGAGACTGCAGAGATGTTGTTCTCGGGCACAGCACTGGATCAAACGAGGAGCCATGTAAGTATTTGGAAGAGCTGATACTGGAAGTTTTTTTTACCTTATTACATAGAATGCATTAAGGTAAAAAAAAAACAACCTTATGCCTTTAGAACCACTTTAAGGTGTCTTCCAGATCTACACTTGCATCACCGCTCAGTCTTGCCTAGGTGGCTTTCATGCACATGAAAACTTAAAGTGGAATTTAGCTTAGTGAATGTGGTGAAAATTCACTTTGCAAAAAATACCCAATCACATGTAAGGAAAGTAAAAAAAAAAAACTGTATTTTTGCTTGCATGTGATTGAATGATGCAGGTTAGCAGTAAAGTTGTTCACTGAGTGAACAGGCTATTTACCTTTGGTAAATCAACCCTTGTATGTAGTTAAAGGCCTTTTAAAATAAGTACTTTTGGAGTTGTGCATGCTTCAATAGGTACTGAGCTCCCAGCAACTGTCCCTGTAAGAATTTCATATGCCTGGCGATGATATCACATTTAAAAATAAAAGTTTCTTACTATAGAAACAAGGTAAAATAAAACATGTATGTTCAGAAATTCTCTAGATGGGAAGGGAGATTTGAGTTAAAATTGGTAAGGGCCTTTAAAATGTAGTTAGTACTTTTATATTCATATTCTGCAAGGGTGGCAAAATAAATTAGGTAGGATTGCTAAATGCTGAGCATTAGTATTTTTAACGATAGTGGGCATTAGTACTACGCTTTATACAAAAATACAGGATATTATTGCCGAGTTACTACTGCTGAGCATCATTGTTTATGGCAAACATGCATTTTTTAGTGATGCCTTTTCAATTAACTTAAATAGCACTAGTAATGCAACTTTTCAAAAATGTAGCATGCAAGACTTTTTCACCACTTTTTTTGGTGGGGACAGATTTTATAAAACAGTATTTTTTTTTTGTACATTCATACATTGTGTCTTCCATGAACCAAGCCTAAATGCCCTATCTTGTAATTGGTCTAATCTCAAAGATTATTCACCAAGCAAGCTGGCTAAAATGATCTGACACACATGGAGAGTGAATTAATGGGAGAATCGACAAATCTATACAGTATCAAATACCTTCTTAAAATATACAGTACCATAAAAGTAATTCATTAGTTACATCAAAAATACTGTAACATTCATGTATTACTTTGTAGTAAAAATTAAAAATTTTTACTACAAGCTTGTAACTGTATCTTGTCTTCTTGGATTATACTAAAAATACTACATTAATTAAAAAAGTTTAATATGTGACTTTGACTATAGTGTCTGTCTGCTATATAAAAATGACAACAAACTACTTTTTTTTTTTCAATTGCAGCTTTCTGCTCCCGTTGAACTATGTTGGTATAAACATGGCCGACTTAAATTCATGCATTAATCCTATTGTGCTTTACTTAGTAAGCACAAAATATAAAAATAGTTTTAAGGTAAGATTTTACAAAATAATTATTACTTCTAACATACATATATAGTATTGTTTACATCCCAGGTGAATTCTTGCACTTTCTTTATAGCCCTGTGTCCCCAAAATGTTATGGTTTGAAACTGATTTATGATTGGAAATTTATAAAAATTCCTCTTTTTTCACCCTGCAGTGCTCTAGGCTGGCAGAGCTGAGTAAAAGCCTCACCTCTCAGGACAAGTCTTCTTATACTGATTGTATTACAGAGTAGGGGTGGGAGTGTGTCTGACCAGTTCTGTTACATTCTAGATTTTACTAAGTCTAACTCTGGAACCTATTACAGTCACATTTAAACTCACTGCACAGCTTCTGTTACAGGAAAGTTAGACTACCAAAATGTAGGTTGTTAGTACAAAGTATCTGACTGCATGTGCATATCTATTTGTGTCACCTCAGTTGGGTTCTATACTCAATAAAAAAAAGCTGTGTGTATAAAAGGTAACATATGTTTATGATCTTCAAAAGTTTTTAATTTCAAATTTAGAAATATGCAAGTGCAAATTTTGCTTACTGCATCCTATTGCAGCTGTGCCTAAAGCAGAACTTCACTCAAAAAGGGATTTTCCTCTCTTCCTCCATATTTGAATTTTTTTTTTAAGGGGGGGGGGGGTGAGTCCCTGGTTTTGGCAGGTACCTGCTCCCACTTCCGTTGTAATTACCTAGGCAATCTAAGCAGACGTTCAGTCCCCCTCCCTGCCCGTAACCTTATGGGACATGTTACAGGTCCCAGGAGGCTGCGGGACCACTCGCAATGCACAGCACGGCTTTTCTAATTGCTGAGGGTACACTGCTGAATAGGATTGCTTTGTATGTAATGACTGTCTGTAATCTAATGTTGTTGGTGACAGGCCTTATTCCTTGCTACAGGACCAAAAATGTATGGATCATATTTTTTTTTCCAAACTGTGCGTCATACAACAAAAATAAGACATGCTGTAAATAATGCATGTTATATAATTTTTACTGAATTTAATTTACCAAAAGTTTATAAAAATATAAAAAAAATAGTTCCATTAAATTGTAATTTGGAAGTCCAGTACAGGATGTAGTTCATGAGATTCGACTTAAAATAATATCACGCATGATTTCTGCAACCATTTTTCACTACTACTTGGCAATTAAGTGATCTTATCTAAAGCCTACCATACATGTTACAATTTACCTGTACAGTTTACGTACAGTCTTCCTCAGGTTTACACTAACTATATAATATGATGACCTAACTAAACTATCCAGTCAATCTGTATCCAGTCAGACAGGCCCTTGCAACTAAAGAATTGTTGGTAGATCTAAAAAAATTGCAGTCAGACTATAATGTTTGTGAGCTTAATGTTTGCTCGTGGATCTACGTACATAACAACTACTGCTCTAACTAAGTTCTAGGTGAATAATGAGAAGGCATTTTAGTAAAAATAAATAACCCCTTGTCTTGACAAGATGCTACAAGGCAAAGAGGGCATCTAATATATCCAATTTGTATTCTAAGATGGTGGTCCAAAAATTGATGCATAAATATTATTGTTACTTCATTAAAGTGTATAAAAAGTCAGAAATGTTTTTTTGTTTCATGTAAAATTTAGAAGGTTTAGAACCTTTGTCAGGTTTTAAATACTGTATCCCTGTGGGGAAATTTGTTCTCATGTGTGACTCTGGTGACCATTGGGATCGGAACAGAAAATGATGGGAAATCCAAGTTTTTGGAGATTTCACGGGAACAGGTGGTGAGGGAAATCTTCCAAAACTCTAAATAACTGTCTAAGAGGGGTATATTCTCACTTTAAAAGAGATCTCTGCTGACTTCCTGCTGTATGTCTGGGAGAATATATGAAGGGAAATCTTCCTGATAGGACAGAGACATTAAAAAAAACCTGGTTGTGGTCTTAACCATTCCCTTCCTGATCTAAAACAAGACAACATGTATTGGTTTATATACACATTACAGTACTCCTGAGGGTATTATTATTTACACTCTATTGCCTAATACACACAATAAGAAAATTACACTGACAGAATGAAAGATTTTCACGTAATTAGTATAGTATTTGTATGAAAAAAATCATGTGTCTAAGACTTTGCATGCTCGAAGATGAAAGAATATACTACAATACAATACATCACATTACACATACAGTTGTATTCTGTCTTAAGAGAATTTTTGTAATTTTATTAACCTATTGGTTTTCAATATGAGACTAGCATGCAAAAAAATGGACTATCATTTGTCCGATATTCTTATCGTGTGTGCTAGGCATTAAATATCAGTGGCTTTCAGTTGCTTCCCTATACTTTTATTACATATCATGCTTTGCTGTACTAACCAAAAGTATATGTTTCTGAACTCTAAAATGAATATTTGAATATTTTGATTTTCTGTTCTAAAATATTCTTGCATCTAACAGCCAATTACATAAAAGTATCAACAATGAATATAATATTACAATGTTTTTATTCATTATTTTCCTTTCAGTCATGCTTGCGCTGTGGTTGTCAACCCAACGAATCAACAAATATTGAAAATAGGCAATCCTGTATAAAATTTAAAGGCTGTGATCATGCCTATGAGACTTTTTCTCCAACAACTAAATCCATTCTTGTTGAAACAGAAGATGTGTCCATATGAATATTTGTATTCAAGATCAAAAGGAAATTCAGAAAGGACTGGGAATTCTGAAGATTGGCAATGTGAGAACTTGGAACCCTTTAGAATAGGCAAAAAAACACTTCAGTAGGTCTGCACCTAAATGGCACATTTATGACTACAAGTTGCATCTGGTATTTGTAAATGGCAAAGATAATGCTGCATTTTTTAGGTATAATAATACAGCCAATGAATAGGCATGCAATCAACTGCCAACACCTTGGCTCGTGCAAGCCCAATAGAAGAAGAAAATAGATATCTGAATTAAGGTCTGCTGTCAATTATTAGTATGGTGACCTGCTGGTGGTAGAGTTCATGGCAGGTTAACAGAAGCTAAGAGAACTACACTAGGTGAAAATGTAAGCAATTTGGGCCAAGCAGGTCTTTGGCGCAAGCTATCCTTATGATGTCCCTTTGCTCTTTAATGCTGAAAGACAGGCAGATATAACAGACACAAATTAATGCAGTCCTGTATTTATCACTACATCAATACATCTGATTAAAGCTTACAACTAATATGCTTATATTCTGCCTTTTCTGGTCCTACCCCACCATGACCATTCTTAAGAGATTTTTATAGAAATATTTTTTCTTTTTAATTATATACTTTATTTTAGACCCAGCAGTGTCATTTCTGAGCCTCTCCACTTCTTTATGTAATACAAGAAGATCATGGCTGTTGGGAAGGACTGGCAGTGTAATGTACATAGGTTCCTGAAAACATCACAGCACCCTGGCCCAGTACACCTCTCAAGACCCCTAAGGGTACCCTGCTCCATTATACCTCTCAAGACCCCTTTAAGCATCCTGCCCCCAGTACATCATTTAAAACCCCTAAGTCCTGATTAAAGCAGTGGGCAGGCTCTTGGGTGGAATTGTGTAAATATTATAACGCATTAAAGACTGGATGCCAGTCTGGAGGAGAGGATGTTACTAGGAAGACTTCATTTTTATGTAGACCACCCTAAGTAATGACCAAATGTAAAGTCCATGACTGAAAGAACCAATACACAACAAATATAAATGGTGGGCAAGAGACAATAAGGCTGAGGAGGAAATGGCTGTACGTTGCTCTTCCAGTCAGGAATTGAAGCAGGCTTTATCTGACTTAATTAAACTTGTAATGCACACTATAAGAAGCTTACAGTTTGTTGTGAAATCAAAGTAAGCAAATTCAGAACCGGAAAGGAGCCTGTACAACTATGAAATACTGAAGGTAAGGCTGGAGTTTAATACAGAACAGAGCTCCGAGATCTCTCTGAGCTGAGAGAAAGTATCAATACAATGAGCCAATCAGTTATACTACTGTGCTCAGGTACCAACAAAAAACCTGCTGATAGGAGGTGTGCTGTTCTATTTTCACTGTCCAGTCACAGCCTAGGTGTGCAGGGGGGACATGACTTGTATATGTTAACCAATCACAGCAGAGAAAATTCAGATCTTTCATTCTGCTAGACAGGGCCATATTTTGAGGCAGAGATGTGTAAATCTAAGGATTCGATGGATAGAAATACAAATGCTTTGACAGGTAACATTGTTTTTATATATGTATATCAAATGTTTATGTAGCTGTTTGTCTGGAGTTAAGCTTTAAAATATGATTCTTTTTTATCTATTTCGGTAATTAAAATACAGTGAAATAAGCTTTAGGACTGGTTCACACTGGAACACGGTGCTGGAAAGGTGCATACCATGCATGTTTCCCACACTGCATGTGAATGCAATGCCCCTGCGGTACATGAAAGGATACCATTACTTGGTAAATTGCTGTACCATGTGGTTGGGTACAGCATGCCATGAAAAAGCAGTGCTTGTACTACTTTTTTTCATTGTCCATTGATATGAATAGGCTGTCAAAACAGAATATGCAGGGCCACAACAGGAAAGCACATGTTCTAGTTTTGAACCAGCACCTAACCTTAAAAACAAGCCCCTTGTACTGTACTTTTTGAAAAATATTAAAATCAATAAAGTATTTACAGAAAATTATATTTTTGTTAGTTTTGGATAGAGAATGGTAGGAAGAGAACTGTTTCTTATCTTACTTTGAGAGGTACAGTATGCTCTCACTTACTTGAAGGAAAAATCTTCATCAGCAACACAGACAGTTTAAGTAGCGTACGGGAATACTACCACACCTGTCAGCTTTTTATTGGTGTGTGCCCTCACTTCCTATCTGGTAACAAATTCCCACTGGGACAATAAGTGGGGTAAATCTCTCCAACAGAACCCTAGATAACAATGGAATCCCAAAGGGAGTTCTAATCATTTTCTAATCAATCAAAACCATTTTGGCTGGATGTACCATTTATTTGTTGTGTACATAGCTTGTGAAGAATGAAACAATATGATATAAAATGTGCGTTCAATTGCTTTTCATTTTGTCATGTGTTACAAAACAATTGAAAGGCAGATTTTACAAGTACTTGGAACTTAGTGGCTATTTCTCCTGCAATCAGGCTCTGAGGAAGAAGGTATCCCTTCGAAACATGTCAGTCAGCAGTGGTTCTTAAGTCCTCTCCTTCACCATCTGGAGACTGTTGTACCTAGATTGACTGCTACCATTTGGAGGCTTTTTTCAAAATGAACTTCACATATTTGTGAGTAGTTTTTAATGTTTTTACAAATAAATGTACTAAAGGATAATGCACAAGGCTGGTGCACCCTCTTTTCTTTATTCCCTCCCTTGATTGCTAGGATACACCTATCCTGGAGGGCACCAAGGCCTGAGGAATTATCCTTTGAACATTAGATCACCCAGATATCCAACTTATGCACAAGAGTATTTGTTTGCTACATTTTTAGATTTCCATTGGTCATGGGGATGTGTTCAATGTCTGCGTCTGCTTTAACATTTTTTTTAAACATTTTTTTAAAAGCCAGGGTATATTTTAAAAAGTAATACGTCACATCCTCCCCATCAACAATATAGCAGATATCCATTTACAGTATTTAATGCCTGTTCACACAATAGTGTGGTGACTGCCATTTTTCAGCACTAGAAGAACACCAATCACCACTAGAACACATAGAATACAATTGTTTCCTATATGCCCTGTTTATACTACAATGCAGCCCGCACGTGTGGTGCACAGTGGAAGGGACCACATGTCACCGCACAGCAGTGTAAAGCACCATGCTGCTGTGCAGTGACATAAATGAAGCTAACACAACAAAAGGGAACTGTGTGATGCGCTGAAACAAACTTTATGCCACCTCCTTATGCTGGCTCACTGCCATCAAAATAGACCACTGCCCACATGCTAAACTGATTCAGTTTAGAGTACGGGCAGTGTGACAAGGCCCTTAGTGTCCTGGATATTTCCTTCAAGGATTTTTGATAATTTGCAACAAATACTGATTCCATAGCGCCTGCATATTTTTTATGTATCTGTGAAGTACATAACATATTTAAATGTCAACTATGTTTAAATTGATGGGAGGTACTGTGATACAAATAGTTAGAACAGGTGGTTGGAGAAGAATGTGATCCACAGGATTTGCATTTCTGACTTTGGGCTGCCACATTGGTGGCTCAATCATGGAGCTGCATGTTGCAATGAAGATTTAGAATGTATAATGAAGAAAAAATGGGGCACAGCTACAAGTGCAATGCTATATAGGAGTGTATGCCCATCTACATGCCTGGGTATAAGTCCAAAATCACCACAACACTTACAAATGATCGTAACTAGTCTGAATCATTAATCTTCAAAAATAGAAAAAGCATCCGTGCTTGAGCAAAATGGATAGTTAGCCAATAGATGTTAATGGTCAGGGTCCACAACACATACAGATCATTGTCAAACAACCTGCATTAGAGTCAAATGATCTCAACTTTTGAATTCAGCTTGCTATGTGATCTGTAAAATGTTTTATCTGCAATGATGTGCTAACTAACCATACACCTACCTGTAATCAAATGATATTACGTATTTAAATCTAAATAGTAAAATGTAAAAAATGTATTTTTGGATAATTGATAGATTAGCATTCAGTAACCAACCTATCAGAGTTGACAAGACATGCTAAGCAAGTGGATATTTTTTACTGATTTTGTACCTGGACAGGTTTATGCTACAGTAAAAACGGGTAAAAGCAAAATTATTTAACAGACAATGTTAATTTTCATAACAATTTTCCTCATGTATTTTTATTTTATTCTATTAAAAAATCTATTTAGAAAAAAAAAATCATATATGTGTCTTTATAGAAATTTTATAACATTGTATATGCAAAATACATGTCAATAAAACTATTTTAGTTACATTTTGTGGTTGTCTTGCTTTCGTAAAGCCGGTAAAGCTAAAAGTGAGATGATAATATCATGGGACAGCAATTCATAAGACTTCAAATTCATGCTTTAAAGAGTAAATAGCAAGTAGGACTATGATGTTTTTCTTTTAACATTACAGGTACTTACATCCATTATGCTGTAGCGTACTGCTGTCCAGAATGTACAACGTACATTTCCTCAAATTGTTGTTCTTCCACACAGGAAGTAAAGTGTAGGAAAAGAATCCAGCTAGATCTGCATGTATAGTTTACCACCTGGTATCCATGTCAGGGATGAGATGTACACAAGCAAACACAACTCATTCCTTGGCTGTCCACAGAGATCTGTGCTCCAGCACACACATGGGCCATTCCATGGCAGTAGTGATATTTGCACCCAAAGCTCACTACACAATATCCATTCCACAGGGGAGACCCCACACAAGCACATACAGGGAGTTATTTACGAAAGGCAAATTCACTTTGCACTACAAGTGCAAAGTGCACTTGAAATTGCACTGAAAGTGCACTTGGAAGTACAGTTGCTGTAAATCTGAGGGGTAGATCTGAAATGAGGGGAAGCTCTGCTGATTTTATCATCCAATCATGTGCAAGCTAAAATGCAGTTTTTTTATTTTCCTTGCATGTCCCCCTCGGATCTACAGCGACCAAGTGCACTTTTAGTGCTATTTCAAGTGCACTTTGCACTTGTAGTGCAAAGTGGATTTGCCTTTCGTAAATAACCCCCACAGTTTCCTTCCTGGTATCCATAACATGTATGAGATCCTTGGAACCTTAGATGAGCCTTGTGATAACATAAGGATTTAGGAGATATTACAGTAGGTTCAACTGACAAAGCTTTAGTACAAGAATATGTATCTATATTTTAGACAGATGACTGCAATTTCCAAATACCATAACAAAAATGTATTAACCATTAAGCCAATCATATTTTGTTTTACAATAGTCAGTGAGTGTAGGCAATGAGTAAGGGATGGTCCACCCTGGTTCCTGTACAGAGCCTATTTCAATTTACCATAGCAAATTAGATATTTTACATAGTAAGTTCCCAGTAATGACATTAAACTTTGTACAGTCTACTTTTTTTTTTAAGATTTTTTCTTTTGCACAGTCAGGTTGTAATGTGTATGACCATATTTTTCACATGTTCAGTGTACCCATATTTCTATTAAGTTTAAGTTGAATACCAAGGAAGAAAACACACAGAAAGCATTAGATGCTGCTAATAACAACGCAAAAAACATAATTTAGCATAATTTGTGCCTGACTTTATACTGGAATTCAATACATTCTTGAGGCTTTCTCTAGTCTATTACATTAACAGAGTAACCAAAAGACCGGTAGGCAAATACTACACTATCTCCTACCAGGGGCGTACCTACAGGGATCAAAGGGGTTGCAATTGCGATCTGGCCCCATGCTGTAGGGGTAGGTACACCTGGATAGGAGGAGCAATGGGGGAAGTTGCATATGGGGAACCAATCTCTCCATTTTCCTCCTGCAGCTGCTGAATGCCCGTGGGAGGGAGAGGAGGAGAAGCGGGCATTCATCAGCTGAAGGAGGAAAATCAAGAGATCGGTTCTTCTATATGCAGCCACCCCCACTGCTTGTCCTATCCAGCTTCTTTATGCTGCCCACTGTGTGCATTCTAGCTCCTCTGTGTTTTTTACTGCCCTCACCCCTCATACCTGTCATGGATGGAGAGTGGGGAAAGGGGCCAGTAAATGTGTAATTTACCATATCCTTCCTTTTCTGAATAGAGAATCAGTAATACGTAGCGATAACTGACTCTGTCCATTTATAACTAAAACATAGTAATCTGTTTTACATTGCTTCAGTTTATGAATGAACAGGAAGCTCTGTACAGAGCTATTCCTGTCCATTTACTCTGTGTAGCTGAGGTTGCAGAGATGGAGGTTGAGGGCTGTGTCCTCAATTTCCTTTCTCTTTCTCAAAGGTGGAACATCAGAGATCTGTTTAGACCCCTGATATGTCACCAACCCCCCCCCCCACCAGAGGGGGCATTCATTGTTTCTTGCACAGGGGCCCTGAAGATTCTAGTTATGCCACTGTCTCCTGCAAATCAAATTTGATATTATACTTTCAGGTCTATTCTATAAACAGAAGAAATAGTGACAGGATGTTCAGGGGGCTGTAACCCATAGCACGCAATCAGGTCAAGCTTACTGGAACAGGCCAACACGTGATTTTTGGTTTCAGTGGGTTATTGCTTTTTTGCTCTGTGCTACCTTTCTGTTTCTCTCCTCTTTAACAAGAAGTACAACATAGATGTCATGAAATAATTCTAGTACTGTGCACAATGGCAGTATAGTATTTCCATCACTGGAGCCTGTAGGCACATCACCTTTGGTGTCCAAAGAATTGCCCCTCTGCTAAAATCACCTCTACATAGTATTTTTGTTTGTATGTTTTACTGGTTGTAATCTAACTTACTATATTGTGACAGCATGTAAATTAGCTTACAAAAATCACTGTATTTTGATTGATGATGTAAAAAAATGTGTGGCTGATGGCATTACAGGGAAAAGATGCCTCTTTGCCTTTGACACATAAGCATAGGCCTACTGTACTTAATGGTATGTCCAGCCCTGCCACACACTACTCCCAATTGCCAACCAAATGTACACATATTGGCTAGTCAAATAAAACCCAATAGTTGTCTCTTAGTTTGACAGATTAAATGGAAAATCAAAAAGAAATGCTCTATGGTGCTAAGCTTAATTTTCACATTGTCTCATCCCACCTTATCGTTCATCCACCGTTAACATCACGTAATATAATATTATCTTCAGTAGTTCAATACCTCAAATAGTTATACCGTAGGATCAATAGAATGTTTGTAAATAGAATTCCTCACCACATTTGTTTAAACCACTTATATTCATGTAAATGTCTATTTATCTATTTCTTTTTCTCATAAAACTTTTATTATACATTATGCCGCATACACACGACCGGACTTTATGGCATACTTGGTTCGGCAGACCGGAGTCCATCGGACAATTCGTTCATGTGTGGGCTCCAGCTGACTTTTTTTCCCCATGTTTCAAATCTTTTCGACGGGCTCGAGTCCGGTCGAAAAGTCTGTATGCTAGTCCGACGGACAAAAATCGACGCTAGGGCAGCTATTGGCTACTAGCTATGAACTTCCTTGTTTTAGTCCAGTCGTACGTCACCACATACGAATCCGTCGGACTTTGATTGATCGTTTGTAGGCAAGTCCGTTCATTCGCAAAGTCCGTCGAAAAGTCTGCAGGATAAGACTTGCCAGCCTTTTCAACATGTGATAATTAACACAATGCATTTATTTTTGTCCTGTTTGTACTGCATGTAATGTATGTAACAGTATATGGAGCAAGACACGATGTGAGTTTATAAAAGGCAATCTTTATGGAATTGTATTTAAGAAAAAATGAGAAGTACAGATTGATTTACAACAGCTGTAGTAAAGTAGACCAGAGCAAAACTGGAATTGCAACCACATTGTTTGTTGCAGCTGAAAGATTGATTGGCTGCAATGGGCAACAGTCACTTACAGTATGTTCTTTTTTTGGTAAATCGGGCCCATGATCCATTACAATACAATTGTTTCCAGGCCATGGACATATATACAGGGGAGGGCTGGCAGCCTGGGGGGCAAGTTCAGTCAAGTGGCCCACTGAACCACCGAATAAGCTCACCATCACCAGTGCCCATCAGCGCAACTTCATCAGTGCCCATCAACGCAGCCTCACCAGTGTCCATCAGCACAGCCTCACCAGTGCCCATCAGCACAGCCTCACCAGTGCCCATCAGTGCCCATCAGTGCAGTCTGATCAGTGCCTATCAATGCATCCTCACCAGTGTCCATCAATGCGGCCTCACCAGTGCCCATCAGCTCAGCCTCACCAGTGCCCATCAATGCAGTCTGTTCAGTGCATGGGGATTAGGGAGGAGAGCAGCCGGATTACATAGAGCGGAGATCTCCCGCCTTACCCAGCGTGGTCACTGTCATACGAAGTCCCGCCTCCTGGACTGGCTCCTATGATGGACATCATCAGTGTGCTGTCTATCATAGGAGCCAGTCCAGGAGGCAGGACTTTCGTATGACAGTGGCCGCCAGGTAAGCACCCCAATAGGCACAGACCCTGGGTGCCCTCCCACTGCCCTAGCTCTCGGTCCACCCGCCCCCGATCGGCCCTGGTCCAGGGACAGTATCTTCAGCCCGGGGACTGTCCCTGGAAACTGGGGACGTCTGGTCCCCCTAGGCTAGTGGTCAGCAGGACCCACAGGTCAGTGGCCAGCAGGACACACAGGTCCGTGGCCAGCTCTCAGCAGGACCCACACGCTGTGGGGTGGGGGTGTGAAGTGATGCTCCTGTCCTGGGGTCAAGTAAACTTGCAGCCTGTGCCAGTCACGTGGGTCCCAACCCCCTGGCATGCCTTGCTGCTCAGGGGTGGACTGACAACACCCAGGGCCCCCAGACCAAATAAAGCAAGGGCCCCCTGTCAGGCCCTGCCCATGACCCATACCTGGCCCTACCATGACCCACCCCTGGCCCCGCCCCTTGATTTTGCACAAAGTACAACCTTTTTTAAAAAAACACTGTTTAACAACAGAGTCTAAGGGGACCTGGAGGGGGGTCTAATAGTGTCCATTAGAAAGTCTCTGTTAGAGAGAGACTCCCCCCCTCCAGGACCCATTGGAGACTTCAAAGGAGTCTAATGGGACCTGGAGGGGGGTCTCTATAACAAAGGCCAATTCAATCAGTGTCCATTATAGAATCTGTTAGAGTCCCCTCCAGGTCCCATTAGAGACGGAAAATGAGTATAATGGGACCTGGAGGGGGGCCTCTTTCTAACAGAGTGTACAGTGAACGTCTTCATTCACTCTGGTCCTCATGGGACCCCCTCCTTGAGCCATGACTCTCACCCCTGCCCCAACCTCTCACAAAGTAAAAATAAAATTGGCACTGTGTAGCACTCCTCTTACCTTAACTATGGGTGCTGTAGCTGTGGCTGGCTCCCGCATCCTCTGTGGCTGGCTTGCTCAAATGTCCACTGTGGCTGGCTCCTGTGGGTGGCTGGCTGGCAAAGGGGTGGTGGGCTGACAGAGGAGAGGTGGCCTGACACAGAGGTGTGCTGACAAAGGAGGGTGGGCTGACAGAGGGGGCAGGCTGACAGAGAGGGGTGGGCTGACAGAGGGGGGGTGGGCTGATGGGGGGGTGGGGGTGGGCTGAAAAATGGGGGGTGGACTGACAGAGGAGAGGTGGGCTGACAGAGGGGGGGTGGGATGACAGAGGGAGGCTGACAGAGAGGAGGGTGGGCTGACAGAGAGGGGTGGGCTGACAGGGGGGGCTGACACATAGGGGGCTGATAGAGAGGGGAGCTGACAGATAGGGGCTGGGCTGACAGAGGGGGGCTGACAGAGTGGGGGGTGACAGAGAGGGGGCTGACAGAGAGTGGGGCTGACAGAGAGGTGGGCTGACAGAGAGGGGGGCTGACAGAGGAGGGTGGGCTGACAGAGAGGGGTGAGGGGGTAGATGAGAGAGACCTCAGAAATACACAGCGCCCCAGGCAGAGAGGCAGGACTCCAGCAGCAGGTGGTCGCGACCGGCCCTGCCTGGCCGCATCCACACGTGAGCAGCTCCGCCGAGTTATTTGCAGGGCGCTCGCATGGACTACAAGTCCCAGAATGCCACAGCATGCGACCGTGCTCTTGGCCGACTTCCTCAGAGAAAAAGAAAATGGGCAGCGGGCGACAGCCAGCCGTTTTGCATATAAGTCGGGGCGGCCTGGGGGGAAATCGCCACCCTGCCCCCCGGTCCAGCCCGTCTCTGCGTTATATAGATATATATATAGATATATATATATATCTATATAAAAATTCAGAAAATGGGATTGCTGCACCAACACTTCTTTATTTAGAAAAAGTTCATCAAAAAGACATCAACATGACATTGATGTCTTTTTGATGAACTTTTTTCTAAATAAATAAGTGTTGGTGCAGCTATCCTATTTTCTGAATTTTTTCTATATCGAAGCCTGTGGAAAGGCTTGATTGCTAAGCACAACCAACTGTGACTGATGTGCACCTCACCCCTTGGATTGGATCGTTTATATATATATATATATATATATATATATATATATATATATATATATATACACGCACACACACTGTATATTTACATATTCTAATCCATCAATAAAATAATCCTTCACTGACCTCTTAAGTGTAGAAATGTAGAAATTCATCCTTCAATTTAAGAGCTAAGCCCTTGCCTAAGCCAGCTTCGCTCTGTTTGCCCCCCCATTAGCAGTGGCTTGGTAGCCTATGAGCCCTCTATTCTCTAACATTAACCCAGATAATATATACAGTATAATATGTAGACGGTAGAAGGCCCTGTTAGATATATATGCTGCTGGACTGAATATTGAGTTCCAAAATTTACGTTTGATGTCCAAAATAAATTTAGTAGATGATATACAAGTGTTTTTCTCATTTTAAAACCTGGTTTTATTTAAAGGATTACTGGAGGCAATTCACATCGTCAATTTAGGAAAGATGGTGCCAAATCTCTATGAAAACCAGAAAACATGGCAGTTTAAAAAAAACGTAAATATAAACCAGTAGTAACCTAGGCTCCATTTCACCCTTGAGAAAGTCTCATGGCAAGTGATGAAGCACGTAGGGCGGAGCCTATGACATCAGCCCGCATACCTGTAAGTGGGCGAATAGCTGTAATCTTTGAGTTGCCAATCTGAAATCCTCTTAAGGGCAATGCAACATTATACTGCAGGGAGACCAGTTCATTGTGCATAATACAAAGTGAGCGTATTTTCGGTATCTATTAATAAAAAGTGATTTTAACAAATGGAAAGCATGACAATGGTTCTATTCTTTTAAATCACATACTGAAGAGATTTCTGCTGGGATAAGGTTGATTGCTATAATTGACCTAAGGAACTATAGATTACGTTAGTGATCCAGAAATGTCTGGGAGGTGTTTAAGGCCCAGTATGACCTATCATTTCATATAGGTTAATATTTTCAGGTGAGAGCATAAGGTGACAGGTGGTGAAGCATGTGGGATTGACAGTATTGGATTCATTTACTGGCACTTCTGATGAACTTACACGTTGGACTTTGTACATCTTTGCTGAGCCAATCTATATAATATTTTGATTATAGTATATGGTGTGACTGTTGTAAATAAGCGTTTTTTCCATTACTATATACTATATATATAAATTATATGACATTATTTCCAGCACGCAGATTATTTTGTATTTTTATCTTCTGGTGTGCAAAATAATTTCATGTAGCTGTGCGACACTATATAAGTATTAACACAGAAAAATAGATTTTTCTAAAGGATTTAGGCTCGGTTCACACGAGAACTGGCTGCGGAACACACAGGAACGCTGTGCGTCCCCATTCTCCGGTTCAGGGATGAATCAGGGCTGAATCTTTGCCTGAATTTGGCCCTGAAATGGAGCTAACCGCTTGCTGACTGCCGCATGTACTTATACGTTGGCAGAATGGCACGGCTGGGCAAATGGGCATACCTGTACGTCCCTTTGAATTTGCCGCCATGCCATCATGTGCATGCGCTCCCGCCGCGAGCTCCGTGAGTAGGATCGCGGGTCCTGCGGACTCTATGTCCGCGGAGATATGTAAACAAGCATCTCCCCGTTCTGCCTAGTGACACTGTCACTGATCATAGCTCCCTGTGATCGGGAGCTATGATCAGTGATGTGTCTCACACACAGCCCCTCCCCCCCACAGTTAGAATCACTCCCTAGGACACACTTAACCCCTCCCTAGCCCCCTAGTGGTTAACCCCTTCACTACCAGTGTCTTTTTTACAGTAATCAATGCAATTTTATAGCACTGATCGCTGTAAAAATGACAATGGTCCCAAAAATGTGTCAAAATTGTCCAAAAAAAATCTCAGATCACCGTCATTACTAGTAAAAAAAAAATTATTAATAAAAATGCCATAAAACTATCTCCTATTTTGTAGACGCTATAACTTTTTGTGCAAACCAACCAATAAACGCTTATTGCGATTTTTTTTACCAAAAATATGTAGAAGAATACATATCAGCCTAAACTGAGGAAAAAAAATGTTTTTTGATATATTTATCATAGCAAAAAGTAAAAAATAACGCGTTTTTTTCAAAATTGTCGCTCTATTTTTGTTTATAGCGCAAAAAATAAAAACAGCAGAGGTGATCAAATACTACCAAAAGAAAGCTCTATTTGTGGGAAAAAAAGACGTCAATTTTGTTTGGGAGCCACGTCGCATGACCGCGCAATTGTCAGTTAAAGCAACGCAGTGCTGAATCGCAAAACTCTGGTCTTTGGGCAGCAAAATGGTCCGGGGCTGAAGTGGTTAAAGACGCACAGCGTTTCTGTGCAGTGCACTCCGCAGCTGCCCCCGCATCCAATTGGCATAGGTGTGAACCCAGCCTGAATATTTTCACACAATAAATTATATGAATATTCACTCCAGTTTTCCAATCATGTGAAAAGCAAATTCCTGTTCACTTCTTTCACCTGCTCGTGATTAGATAATTAAAGTGAATATTTACACAAATTATTCCACTTCTTTAGTAAATCATCCCAAACGCATATGTTTAGGAAGCGGGATCATTGGGAGCTGAGCTGTCTGAAAGTACCACCTGAAATCTTTCAGTGCTTTTCTTGTGAACATTGATGCAGTGTACACACGAGCGGACTTTTCGACCGGACTGGTCCGACGGACCAAGTCCGGAAGACAATCCAATCCTGTGTGGGCTTCAGTGGACTTTTCCAGTCGAAAATCTGACAGACTTTAGATTTGAATCATGCTTCAAATCTTTCCGACGGACTCGAGTCCAGTCGAAAAATCATCTCGTCTATATGCTAGTCTGACGGACGAGAACCCACGCTAGGGCAGCTATTGGCTACTGGCTATCAACTTCCTTATTTTAGTTCGGTCGTACGTCATCACGTACGAATCCGTCGGACTTTGGTGTGATCGTGCATAGGCAATTCCGTTCATTCAAAAGTCCGTCAGAAGTCCGTCAAAAGTCCGTCGGAAAGTCCGTCGGACCAGCCCAGTCGAAAAGTCCGCTGTGTGTACACGGCCTAGGGATAAATAGCCCTACAGCACCTGTGTGCTAGTGGCGGTGCTTGTTTAAAGCTTGTTTACTGTTTGTTTAAAATATGTGACTACCTAAATGTTTATAGGCTGGCCACAGACTTTAAATTTCTCTGTATTAAGGAATGATACAAAACAACATACATATGGACATTTGACAGCACCTCCTCTACCATATAAAAAAGTCATGCCACTTTCTTCAAACTTTTTTGGAAAATATAAACATGAAATATTACAAAGTTTATAAAACTCATCTGCTGAGGTTTCATCATTAACTCAACAAATGACATGGTACGTACATTCTAAAGCTGTGATGGTTCAATTTTCAACACTACTTGGATCAAGCAAGGAAGCCAGATGTTTATTTCATTGCACCAGCCTTGCAAGCAGGCCAGAGGATCAAGGTGAAATCTACACAATGACAAAAGCAAGTAGACTGTAAAGTAAACACATTGTACACATTACACGCCACTGTCCACATAGCACAAGTCTAAGACCCCATACACACTATAAAAACTTGTGTTGTCTAATTTCCTTTAGATTTACCAAAACCATGTAGTGCAAGGCCCTGCCTGGTTGCATACAAATTGAAAAAGGAAAAAATCCACAGAAAATTGTATACTGTGTATCCAGCTTAAATGACTCTATAATTAAATTAGACAAAAGTCACTTCCCCAAATTTTAGTGGTGGACTTCAAAGAAAGGAAACATCAATGAGGCTCCATGCACAATGGGCTTAAAAAACGTACTTGCAGAAAAAAAAGTTCATATAGAACATATTTGTAGGCGCGTTTAGCAGGAGTTTAGCATTTTTTTTTTCTCCCAGAAAGCTCCAATCACGCAAACCAGAAGGGTTTTTTTTCCTGCCTCTAAACTTTGAGCTCAAAATATGCTTGTAATCGTCCTAATGTGCATGGACACATAGGATAACATTGAGCTGCTTCGATAGGCAAAACACAAAATCCTGTAGAAGCAAAATTTTTTAATCCTGTGTTTCTAGCTGTGATTGGTCACAGTGAACACATGGTACAGACAGCCCAATCACAGCCCATCTGTTCCATATTATTAGCTTTGATCAACCACAGCTAATTACAACAAAAGACACTGAATGAAATTGTTTCATTCAGTAAAAATGGTTGCTTATACCAATTAAAGTGGTGTTCCACCCCAAAAAACAAAAATTCATAAATGTGCATGAAATCAAGTCAAAAAAATAAATTGGAGAAGTTTTTTTTTTTTTTACTTACCTTTTTTTAACTTGTTGCTATGTGGTCCCTTGAAATCTGCCTCCTCCAGTACCTGGGCTCCTGACGTCACTTCCCACGGCGCTCGTGCTCCTGGGAGATGTGTGTCATCATTTGCCAGGAGGCAGTGGGCAGCTCCGAGGGCTAGAATCGCGGTACTTCAAAACTGGAAGTGACACGATTCTAGGGGGATTTTGGCGCCATTTCTGATATGGGAATCCCTTTGTTTACATTCTGTAATAGCAGAGACAGAGCGACCAGCATAGGAGAAGGACGTGCGGCGAGAGGCTCGAGCATTGCTTACTTCTATTGATTGTTCATCAGCAGCAATTTTGCACAAACAAAAGGTAAGTGATGACTTATTTTATTTTTGGTGTATTTATGTATTAATTTTTTTTTTTTTAACATTTAATTTTTTTTTTTTGTTTATTTTTTTTTTAAGTTCGCAATATTGTTTATTTATTTATTTATTTTAAATATTTATTTTCGATTTATAAATTGACTTTCTTTTCCCATATCAATTTTTTTGTATTGTTATTATTTGTATATTAATTTTTAATTTTATATTTCAGATTTATTTTGTTTCGTATCCTCTGAACGATTGTTTTTTTTTTGTAAAATAACTATTCTCGTCAATTGGCAGGTATTGATATTTAAAAATATATTTATTTTTTTGTTACAGTATATATTTTAGATCTTCTCTTCTCTATTCCACCATTTCTCATTCCCTCTCACCTCCCTGCTCACTCCCTCCAACCTCCCTGTTCAATCCCTCACACCTCCCTGCTCACTCCCTCCCACCAGCCTGCTCAGTCCCTCCCACCTCCCCTCTAACTCCCTCTCACTAGCCTGCTCACTCCCTCCCACCAGCCTGCTCACTCCCTCTCACTAGCCTGCTTACTACCTCCCACCAGCCTGCTCACTCCCTCCCACCTCCCTGCTCACTCCCTCTCACTAGCCTGCTTACTACCTCCCACCAGCCTGCTCACTCCCTCCCACCTCCTTGCTCACTACCGACCACCTCCCTGCTCACTCCCTCTCACTAGCCTGCTCACTCCCTCTCATTAGCATGCTCACTCCATCCCACCTCCCTGCCCACTACCACCCACCTCCCTGCTCACTCCCTCTCACTAGCCTGCTCACTAACTCCCACCTCCCTGCTCACTCCCTCCAACCAGCCTGCCTACTCCCTCCAACCAGCCTGATCACTAACTCCCACCTCCCTGCTCACTACCACCCACCTCCCTGCTCACTCCCTCTCACTAGCCTGCTCACTCCCTCTCACTAGCATGCTCACTCCCTCCCACCTCCCTGCCCACTACCACCCACCTCCCTGCTCACTACCACCCACCTCCCTGTTCACTCCCTCTCACTAGCCTGCTCACTAACTCCCACCTCCCTGCTCACTCCCTCCAACCAGCCTGCCTACTCCCTCCAACCAGCCTGATCACTAACTCCCACCTCCCTGCTCACTACTACCCACCTCCCTGCTCACTCCCTCTCACTAGCCTGCTCACTCCCTCTCACTAGCATGCTCACTCCCTCCCACCTCCCTGCCCACTACCACCCACCTCCCTGCTCACTCCCTCTCACAACCATGCTCACTCCCTCCCACCTCCCTGCTAACTCCCTCCCACCAGCCTGCTCACTCCCTCAAACCAGCCTGCCTACTGCCTCCAACCAGTATGCTCACTACCACCCACCTCCCTGCTCACTACCACACATCTCCCTGCTCACTACCAACCACCTCCCTGCTCACTACCACCCAACTCCCTGCTCACTACCACCCACCTCCCTGCTCACTCCCTCTCACTAGCCTGCTCACTCTCTCTCACTAGCATGCTGACTCCCTCCCACCTCCCTGCTCACTCCCTCCA
The DNA here is from genome assembly GCF_042186555.1 of Aquarana catesbeiana. NCBI lineage: Eukaryota > Metazoa > Chordata > Amphibia > Anura > Ranidae > Aquarana > Aquarana catesbeiana. The sequence continues at coordinate 243,124,631 of NC_133325.1, read as the reverse complement.
ACCAGCCTGCTCCCTACCACCCACCAGCCTGCTCACTACCACCCACCTCCTGGCTCACTACCACCCACCTCCTGGCTCACTACCACCCACCAGCCTGCTCACTACCACCCACCTCCTGGCTCACTACCACCCACCTCCTGGCTCACTACCACCCACCTCCCTGCTCACTACCACCCACCTCCCTGCTCACTACCACCCACCTCCTGGCTCACTACCACCCACCTCCCTGCTCACTACCACCCACCTCCTGGCTCACTACCACCCACATCACTCCCTCCCACCTTCCTGCTCACTACCTCCCACAAGCCTGCTCTCTCACCTCCATGCTCACTCTTTCCTCCCTCCCTACCACGTCTCTCATCCATACTACTTCTCTTCATCCTCCAAAGTACATATCCGTCCTCCCTAGCATGGTTCTCATCCTTCAACTGGAAATGTTGATATTGTTTTAATTATTATGCCAATTGATTATTTTATTTTTTTAGGTAATACAGATCCAAAGCAACTGTAATTATCCTTCATTGATTACATTTCTTCACTTTATATTACAGGTAGGCATTATATTCATAGCTCTATATCATAGCCTGCTTACTACCTCCCACCAGCCTGCTCACTCCCTCCCACCTCCCTGCTCACTCCCTCTCACTAGCCTGCTTACTACCTCCCACCAGCCTGCTCACTCCCTCCCACCTCCTTGCTCACTACCGACCACCTCCCTGCTCACTCCCTCTCACTAGCCTGCTCACTCCCTCTCATTAGCATGCTCACTCCATCCCACCTCCCTGCCCACTACCACCCACCTCCCTGCTCACTCCCTCTCACTAGCCTGCTCACTAACCCCCACCTCCCTGCTCACTCCCTCCAACCAGCCTGCCTACTCCCTCCAACCAGCCTGATCACTAACTCCCACCTCCCTGCTCACTACCACCCACCTCCCTGCTCACTCCCTCTCACTAGCCTGCTCACTCCCTCTCACTAGCATGCTCACTCCCTCCCACCTCCCTGCCCACTACCACCCACCTCCCTGCTCACTACCACCCACCTCCCTGTTCACTCCCTCTCACTAGCCTGCTCACTAACTCCCACCTCCCTGCTCACTCCCTCCAACCAGCCTGCCTACTCCCTCCAACCAGCCTGATCACTAACTCCCACCTCCCTGCTCACTACCACCCACCTCCCTGCTCACTCCCTCTCACTAGCCTGCTCACTCCCTCTCACTAGCATGCTCACTCCCTCCCACCTCCCTGCCCACTACCACCCACCTCCCTGCTCACTCCCTCTCACAACCATGCTCACTCCCTCCCACCTCCCTGCTAACTCCCTCCCACCAGCCTGCTCACTCCCTCAAACCAGCCTGCCTACTGCCTCCAACCAGCCTGCTCACTACCACCCACCTCCCTGCTCACTACCACTCATCTCCCTGCTCACTACCAACCACCTCCCTGCTCACTACCACCCAACTCCCTGCTCACTACCACCCACCTCCCTGCTCACTCCCTCTCACTAGCCTGCTCACTCTCTCTCACTAGCATGCTGACTCCCTCCCACCTCCCTGCTCACTCCCTCCAACCAGCCTGCTCCCTACCATCCACCAGCCTGCTCACTACCACCCACCTCCTGGCTCACTACCACCCACCTCCTGGCTCACTACCACCCACCAGCCTGCTCACTACCACCCACCTCCTGGCTCACTACCACCCACCTCCTGGCTCACTACCACCCACCTCCCTGCTCACTACCACCCACCTCCCTGCTCACTACCACCCACCTCCTGGCTCACTACCACCCACCTCCCTGCTCACTACCACCCACCTCCTGGCTCACTACCACCCACCTCACTCCCTCCCACCTTCCTGCTCACTACCTCCCACAAGCCTGCTCTCTCACCTCCATGCTCACTCTTTCCTCCCTCCCTACCACGTCTCTCATCCATACTACTTCTCTTCATCCTCCAAAGTACATATCCGTCCTCCCTAGCATGGTTCTCATCCTTCAACTGGAAATGTTGATATTGTTTTAATTATTATGCCAATTGATTATTTTATTATTTTTTTAGGTAATACAGATCCAAAGCAACTGTAATTATCCTTCATTGATTACATTTCTTCACTTTATATTACAGGTAGGCATTATATTCATAGCTCTATATCTATATGGATATTTTTTATATTGTTTGATAATATATATTTATGATTATTAAATTATTCATTTTTTTCCTATTATCTAGAATGAAAAGACAATTGGATTTGATTACTTTCAAAACCAAGCTAATCAGAATTGTACATTAGATATTTTGTTGAATATACTTGCAATATGTAATGTTTTGTTTTATGTTTTACCCATATTTTTTATTCTTGATCGTTTCTCTCTCCATCCCTCTTCTCTCTTTCTTCCTCTTGTTTGCTCTTCTATCTTTATTTTGCTTTATCTGTCTTCTCTCACTCGCTCTTCTCTCCTTTGCTGGTTTATTTTTTCATCTCGCTAGCTTTTCTCTCTCTTGCTTTTTTTTTTCTCTTTTTTTCTATCACTCGCTCTTTACTCTTTCTCTTTTTTTATCTCGCTCGCTCTTCTCTCTTTCTCATTTTTTCTATTGGTTGCTCTCCTACATTTTTTTTTAAGCGCTCGCTTTTCTCTCTCTATTTTTTCTTTTTTTTTTATCACTCGCTCTTTTCTCTTTCTCTCGCTCACTCTTCTCTCTTTCTCTTTCTTTCTCTTGCTCGCTCTTCTCACTTGCCATTTTTTTCTATTGCTCGCTCATTTCTCTTTCTCTCGCTCGCTCTTCTATATTTATCTATCTTTCTCTTGCTCTCTTTTCTCACATGGTCTTTTTTTATCAGTTGCTCTTTTCTCTTCCTCTCGCTCGCTCTTCTCTTTCTCTTTCTTTCTCTCACTCGCTCTTCTCACTTGCTCTTTTTTTCTATCGTTCGCTCTTTTCTGTTTCTCTCGCTCGATCTTCTCCATTTCTCTTTTTTTCTATTACTTGCTCTTTTCTCTTTCGCTTTCTTTCGCTCGCTCTTCTCTGGCTTGCTCTTCTCTCTTTTTTTCTTTCTTTCTCTCACTCTCTATTCTCTCTTTCATTCTATTTCTCTCGCTCGGTTTTCTCACTTGCTATTATTTTATATTGCTCGCTCTTTTCTCTTTCTCTTGCTCACTCTTATCTATTTATCTTTCTTTCTCTCGCTCGCTCTTCTCACTTGCTCTCTTTTTCTATCGCTCGCTCTTTTCTCTGTCTCTCGCTCACTCTTTCTCTATTTCTCTATCTTTCTCCAGCTTGCTCTTCTCCCTTTTTTTTCTAGCCCCCTCTTCTCTCTTTCTTTCTCTCGCTCGCTCTTCTCTCTTTATTTCTCTCTCTTGCTCTATTTCTCTTTCTTTCTTTCTCTTTTTCTCTGTCTTCTCTCTTTCTCTGTCTCTCTCTTTATCTTTCTTCTCTCTTTATCTTTCTTCTCTCTTTCTCTGTCTTTTCTTTTTCTCTGTTTTCTCTAGCTCACTCTTCTTTTTTTATGTTTGTATATTTTTAAAGCTCACTCACTCTGACACTCACTCACTCTATATTTTTTAATTTTTATTTTCTTTATCTTGCCTTTCTCTCTCTTTCTTTATCAAGCTATCTCTTCTCTGGCTCGCTCAGCTATCGCTCGCTATTCTTTCTCTCTTAATTTCTCGAGCTGTCTCTTCTCTCTTGCTTTATTTCACTCACTCTTCTATCGCCTGTTCTTCTCTCTTTCTATTTATTTATCTCATTCACTTTTCTGATGCTCGCTCTTCTGTTATTCTTATTCTCTCTCTCGACAAATGTTTTTTTTTAATATTATAAAGCACAATTATTTTCATAAATAATATTGTTTTCGTATTTTGTTTAAATTTATTATGTATTTTATTCTCTCTCTCTCTCTCTCTCTCTCTCTCTCTCTCTCTCTCTCTCTCACATTACATTTTTTGTTATAAAATTTTAATTTATAAATATTGTTAATGTCTTCTTAAATTGTAAATTAAAAATTGTATACATTGTATTTAGTAAACTATCAATTTTTAAAAAAAAAGTAATAAAAAATAATATATTAATTTTACAAATGTTGTCTTTGTTTGTATTTTTATATGTCTATTTATGTTTATATTTAACTTTAAAATTTTAGACTTTTTTTTTAAGTTAGCTGTTACCTCATGGTGTCATTATAAAGTGTTTTATTAGAAGACCAAGCAATTTATATTTTTGATTAGATCTTTAAATACATCACAAATATAAGTGCATACATATACACATTAATTTTACTTTATACACATTATAATTTTTGGCAAATAGTTTAGATAAAATCATAATTTTTATATTAGAAAAATAAAAAAAATAAAAATATAACTATAATAATCAAAATTTCTTTATAAAATAAATCAACTCTGTCATGTTAATATTAAATTTAACAGCGATTGTAATTCCTTTTATATTTATTCTAATTTCTACATCAAAAGGTAATATAAATAGTTTTTTTTATGTGTTTGTTTTTGTATGTTTGTCGGTGTGTGTGTGTGTATATATATATATATATATATATATATATATATATATATTTAGATAGATAGATAGATAGATAGATCTATACATAGATCTATAGATAGATCTATATCTATCTTTCTATCTATCTATCTATCTATCTATCTATCTATCTATCTATCTATCTATCTATCTATCTATCGATATAGATATATAGATATATATCAATATATATATAGATATATATCTATATATATATAGATATATAGATATATATCTACATATATATAGATATATATCTATAGAGATATATCTATAGATATATATAGATATATCTCTATAGATATATATCTATATATATATATATATATATATATATATATATATATATAGATAGATAGATAGATAGATAGATAGATAGATAGATAGATAGATAGATAGATATATAGATATAGATATAGATATATAGATATCTATATATAGATATAGATATCTATATATATATATATATATATATATATATATATTTTTTTTTTTTTTTTTTTTAATATGATTTATAAAATATAATATGTATAAATATATTTTAAATCTTGAAACTTTTGTTTCCTAGAAATGCCGAGTTGCTTTATACAAAATTGCAGCCACATGAGTGGGAAAATATCTACTCCAGTAAACATAACATTATATTGTTTCCCAAAGGATTCTGATCAAATCAAAATTTGGTTGGAACACGCAGGCATGGAGCATTCTATGATTGATAAATTCACAGCGCTGATAATGGCAGACAAAAGAGGACATTCTTTTTGCATATGTTCTAAACATTTCTCTTCTGATTGTTTTATTTTTGACGGTACAAGAAGAAAATTAAAAACCGGATCGATACCTACAATTTTTACATCATTTATCAAAAATAGCTCATAAAGAGTTCATGATGTCTGCCAGTTCACAGCAGCTTCAATTTCAAACATAGGCTGCAACTGTGACTGTCATACAAAAAAAGAAGAAAAAACTGTGACAAACATTGATGTTGGTATGCAAACAGGCATGTTTGATTTTCCATCTTTTGAGTCAGAGGAAACCTACTGTAAACTAGCAGACAAACTATTTGTTAATTTAGATCATTCATATTTTGATAATGATTTAATGAGACCACTTGATGCCTCAACACCGGACATTCAATCCAAAATTAGAAATGACAAATCTTCAGAAATTGCTGCGATTTCTAATACCAAAGAGGTGGAGCCATTGCTCCTACATTCACCTCCAGTATGTGATTTTCCATCACACCCTGGAAATAAAGATAAGACAATCGTTGATAAAGATATAGAGAGTACAATCATTGTCAAAAAAAAAAAACTGGCATATGATGAAGACCCGAGTTGTCACAAATCTGATTTTGACACCCCTCAAAAAAGTGATTACACCTTAAGTGAAAGTGTAAATGAGACAAACTGGTGAAAGAATTAATTATCCACTTAATTTGGAAACCGAAAAAATTTTTATCGTATTTGAAAGTAGTCTAGATACACTGCTTTTTCAAATGCGATGTCCCGATCAGACACGTATTTCCAAAAAAAAAACAATTGAAAAGAAAATTGTAGGTAAAATGCTGTCAGTGTATTCTACCTGTAATGCAATGCATCGCATCAAACTTTGGGAAAGCCAGCCGAAGATAAAAAATTACGCAGCAGGGAATATCTTACTTGCTGGCGCTATTTGTCAGGTGTAAGCTTTCAAAAGGTAAAAGAAATGTTTGATATATGCGGAATTTTGATGTTTGGAAAATCGTCATATAACAGAGCAAAAAATTTTCCTTCAATTGATTATAGTTGGAATGAAAATTGTAAAAAGGTAAAAGAGGAATCGACAGGAACTCTGTTATTCCTCATAGGGGACAGACAATGTGACAGCCCTGGGTTTTGTGCGAAATATACTACTTATACTTTTATGGATATATATTCCAAAAAAAAGGTGGATTTTGAATTGGTGCAGGTGTCCCAAACAACATCCTCTGTTGCCATGGAAAAATTGGGCTTTACCAAAACTCTAGACAGAATAATGGAAAATGAATTTGATGTTCAATTCGTAGGCACTGATAGGCACACGGGAATTCGTAAACTATTGACTACACCTAAATATGAAAAAGCTTTTCGTCCAATTTTACTGTGGATTGGACCCATATTGACCCATTTCTATTGGTGTAGCATAAATTGTGATGGAAAAGAGGAGGTTTTCAAAAGACTATGGGAATCTCTGCTACATCATGTAGTGAATGAACACACGTGGAAAGTTGGACTTCACATGGCTTCATATGCCCACAGGCAAGATGAAAACGTTATTGATGAAAAGTTATACATTTATTTTTTAGAAGAAAGCGGACATCACGATTCTTGGTAAACGGAAAACGTGAGTTATACATTGTTAATTCATCATCTTTGTCAGTTAGCCAAAAAAGTTTTATACAGTGGAACATCGCTTAAATTCATTGGTATATGCATATCATAATGTGTAAGAAAAAAAAATCCTGATCACTTTCCCAAGTAACACTATATTGCTCTGGTCCCAGTGAAAAAAAATTGTAAAAAAAAAGGAAAAAAAAACAACTTTTAAAAAAATTATTCATTTTTTTTTCTACATACTCTCACGAGTCAGTGTCCTTGAACACCACCACACCAGTTATATGTACTGCACTGGTAACAGCATGTAAAAAAAAAATTTTGAACATTTTTATCCAAGCAGAAGACAACATCTGTTATCTTCTGCTGGGATAGGCTAACCACAGCTTGTGTTTTATCGGCCATTCATAAAATGTGTGTTGTAGTGTGTGGCCTGCATTACCCCACAGTAAAGAGGGCTCAATGATTGAGGGAAAGTTGGTCATATGACTTTTACAGGACACATAGACAAGGTTCCTCTCAGCTTTTTTGTTTGTCCCTTTCCCCTATTCACTGTTGTTGTGGTCTGCTGGCTTTGGACTTGCAAAGTGTTCTAGTAATGATGGTTCATTTCTGGTGACAGAGGTAGAAGAAGAATTGGCTCAGTTAAAGCAGTCTGGCTCATTATTTATTCCAATCATCGCAGGGGATTCGCCCTTGGGTTGATCGAGGGGATGGAGCGGATGTGTCTGCTGTAGCCAGAGTGCTGGATCCTGACCGCGGTGGTCAGTGCCTGGATCCAGTGTAGGCATTGTGATGAACTGCTTACTTGGTTTGCATCCAGCCAGCCAGCAGGATCCGCAATACTATCAAGTGGACCTGCGTTCAGGACTCTGCACATTGCAGCCGTGGACATCCTGGAAAGCCGGAGCGGGAATGGAGTCATCCCAGAAAGGTGGGGTCGAGTCTGAGCCTGGTGACTCCCCTGTGAAGAAAAGCGACATTGGAGGAGAGGCCTCTGTTATGTATTGCAGCCTGGTCGGGGACATGGAGACTGTAAGTACTGCCGTGCAGAAGCCAGATGTCCCTGAAATGCCTTCTGCATTTATGCCCCTTGCTATCTCTGATGGGAAGGAGCCAGCATTGGAGGGGAGTCTGCCCTCAGGTGAGCTGGAAGGGGAGTGCAGGGGTAAAGCCATAGATTAGACATTTCCCAGACTGACAGCGGAGTTCGGGTCCCTAGAGAAGCTTGATCGTCTCCTGAAAGTTGCTCAGAGGAGGAATGGGAGACAGGAGGTTCCAGGTTCTGGATGTGAATCTGAGGGAGGAGAGGAGACAGATTTTGCTGGGGAACCTGGAGGAGCTACAGGAACCCCTATCTGCAGCAGACAACTATTTGTCCAAAGAACTTCCACCACCCAAACCAGAGCGCCCACTTAAAGGCAGTGGGTGAAGAAGTCCCCTGACGCCTGTGTCCTGCCCGGGAAGGGAAAACCTAGAGCTGCCCAGGTTTACCTGGTTTCAACAGGAAGTTCAAAGGAGGGTTGCTTTGGAGTGGGGTCTGGGCATCCCCTATTTCCCTCCGGAAGTCATGGACATTGTTGAGAACTCCCGGGGAGAGTGAAAGGATGACCTGATTTGGGAGTTCTTACACGTCCCTAAGCCACTGCGGGTGCCAGAGTGTGAGGAAACCTGGGCCCATTTTGTGGACATTCAAAAGGAATGGCGGATGGGGAGGTCTATTTACAGAGACAGAGTGTCACTCTGTCTCCATCAGGGGGGAAGTGGGTGGGAGACAGAGGTTGCCTGACCTGCACTTTTATGCGTAAGGAGGACTGTTGGAGTACAGTTGCTACAAAGTGCCATTGGACTGCCGATGGCACTTTGTAGCAAATGTGTCCTTCTTTTTCCCTGACTTTGCAGGAACAGACCAGCCTGCCACCCTGGGTGCCCAATGGATGAGACGTTTCCTGTTGCAAGGACACTAATGCCGCATACACACGATCGGACTTTCTGGCATACTTGGTCCGGCAGACTTTCCGACGGACTTTGTCCGCCAGGTGCGCCGGACTTTAAAACGGACAGACTTGCCCACACACGACCGGACTTTCTGGCGGGCTAGGTCCACCCGTCTTTCCGACGGACTTTCGCCGCAGTTACGGTGGACTATCTGAGTGAACGGACTTGCCCACACATGGACAAGTCCGTTCATTTTGAATGTGACTCAGGTACGACGGGACTAGAAAAGGAAGTCAATCTTGCCGCTTTTATCGGCGAGTTTGACACCTTGCGAGCCCTGTCGTGGGTCATACCAGGCCCTTAGGTCTGGTATGGGTTATAAAGGGAAGCCCCTACGCCGAAAAAATGGCGTGGGGTCCCCCCTAAAATCCATAACAGACCCCGATCCGAGCACGCAGCCCGGCCGGTCAGGAAAGGGGGTGGGGGTGAGCGCCCCCCCCCTCCTGAACCGTACCAGGCCGCATGCCTTCAACATGGGGGGTGGGTGCTTTGGGGGAGGCCGCAGACCCCAACAACCAATGGCCAGGGTTGTCGGGAAGAGGCCCTTGTCCTCATCAACATGGGGACAAGGTGCTTTGGGGGAGGGGGGCCCCGCAGGGCGCCCCCCTCCCCCAAAGCACCCACCCCCCATGTTGAGGGCATGCGGCCTTGTACGATTCAGGAGGGGGGGCGCTCGCTCGTCCTCACACCCTTTCCTGACCGGCCGGGCTGCATGCTCAGATCGGGGACTGGTATGGATTTTAGGGGGGACCCCATGCTGTTTTTTCGGCGTAGGGGCTTCCTTTTAAAATCCATACCAGACCTAAGGGCCTGGTATGCCCCGCGCTCGCCGCAATAGGAACATTTGTTTTTCCTATTGCAGCGAGCGCAAAATGCAATACCCTGCCCTTGTGTCATATCTGGTCCGTTGGCAGCATACAGACGAGCAGGCTTTCCGTCGGACCAGCACACAGACGAGCGGACTTTCCGTCAGAAACTGAATCCGATGGAAAGATTTAAAACATGTTTCAAATCTAGGTCCGGCGGACTTTTGGGAACTTTTGGTTTTCTTTCTGGGCTGGGAGTGGCCTAGGGCAGGGCTGGATGACTCACAGGTAGCATCACTGTCGCCTCCCTCTTCTTTCTAGAAGATGTTGGAATGAAGGGAGGAGGGGAGAGGTGGGGCTGCCTGGGGTACCTTGAGGAGCCTTGACCAATCTCCAACTTGGATTGGCAGGGGGCAGGCCTCCTCAAATAACTGGGGTCAGCCTAGCTATGGGAAGTTGTCAGGTGGAAGAGCTGGAGTGAGAGAGTGTGGAGGCTGTCGGGGCCCACGGGGAGCTCCCCAGTCTGGGGGGTGACCCTGGGCTGGGGCTCGGGTGCATCCAGGAGGAGTGGAGAGATCTTGGAGAGGAGAGGCATATGAGAGAGCAAGGAGAGGACAGCAGGAGAGAACACTGCTAAGAGACTCCAGGGAGGACAACTGGTTGCAGCTGGGAGGGCTGGTGAATGAGCACAGTCAGGAGGACTGGGGACGCACACCCGAGAGAACTGAAATATTGCAATTTGAGATAGGTGCAGAACCAGAAAAGAGGACAGTGGGAAGGGCAATGGAAAGAGGTCTGTGCAGCCAGGTTGGTTGGCAGGGCCTAAAGAGAGCTATCTGGGAGTGGTAGCTGAATAGAGGATAGTTAACACCTGAACTACTTCTACACCACAGGGGCCCGAGGTCCCTGCCCGCAAAAGGCAGTTCATTGAGGCCTGGCACAAGTAGTGCCAGGCCTAACCATGCGGTGCTAGCTAGTCTGGAGGAGTAATGGTGTGCAGCAAGTGAAGTGCTGGAGAGAAGACTGGAGTGTATATAGAAAGTCTCGAGCAAATTGCACTGAATATTCCTGGGCATCCCATAATTCCCCATTACCATCCAAGTTCAATCCCCTCAATAAAAGAAAACAAAAACAAAGCTTATGGACTGTCTCTGAGTGACTGATAGATGGATGTCTGGCTGGGCAGGGTAACAGGTGAACCACTACATTCAGCAACCCCTACGAGTCATGGCTAAAAATATAGAAGATGAATCAATTTCATACAAACAATAGTACTGTAAAATAAAAATATTGGAATATAGTCAAATAATGTGTGGTGCCGCAATAAATATAAGGTAAATCAATTTCATGCAAACAATATATATCAGATAATATTGACTGGTAAAATATATATATATACACATGGTAGCCAATTGCTATATTTAAATAAAGTGCAAGGTATATATTAAAAGTGATAAATAGTCCAATATTTTGTGATCAGGTGTGTCAATTGATTAAGTTATCTCTGGAATAAGGTGTATCCCTTCACCATAAAGAAGGATGAAGGAGAGCTTGTGTCTTCTTTTTTCTCTGCTGTGACACCACTGTGTACTCTAGCCTCTCACCTTAGAGATGCTTTAGTTAAAGCATGTAGATGTCATATCTGTTGGTGGTCCTGCCATGCGCGTCCACCTCTAGGGGTCCTCTGATGATCCTTCCCACCTAGTGGTACTCTATGGTGAATGGGGCCTCCTCTATGGTAAACCTAGGTCTCTGCTTACAGGTGCATCCCAGGTTATTTAAGTGTGTGTAGCTCTACCCCCGCAGGAGTTGCTTGAATTTTTGTGCCCGGGTCTCCCACTGATTAATCCACAGCCAGTCACAGGGTATTTTCACATAGCCAAGTGCACACACTCTTCCGCTCATTGTCTCCAATAACCAGTCTAGGGGATGTGTTCTATATTGACCACAATATGTTGGACTATTTATCACTTTTAATATATACCTTGCACTTTATTCAAATATAACAATTGGCTACCATGTGTATGTATACAGTCAACATTATCTGATATATATTGTTTGTATGAAATCGATTCACCCTATATTTATTGTGGCGCCACACATTATTTGTATATATTCCAATATTTTTAATTTACCTTTGTTTGTATGAAATTCATTCATCCTATATATTTATTGTGGCGCTGCACAATATTTATGTGCTCATCATCAACACAATGTATATAGTACACCTGGATTAACATAACTCTTAGCAAATTTTGTGTATATTGTAGCAACGCAGCACCACTCACCATTTCATCTATGTATCAGGATAGCTTTGGGTTAAGCTATTAGGTGCTTGCAGCAGCAGATTCCTCTGTTTAATTTCATACCTTTCACTTTCTAATTATTTTTACCTACCTCATTAGTAGTGATAGCAGGGGAGTACCCGCTACACATTGACCACTTGTCCACCTACCTTTCATTTATCAGGTGTGGCTTCTCTGAGCTGCTGAGTGAGGCTGGGTCCACACATATGCGATTTGGATAAAGTTTACACCACATCCAATTTGCAGAACAATTGAAAATATGTGCGTTGCAGTCCGCATTGCACAAAAAACGTGTGCGTTTTCTAGGCAGTGTGGTGCGAATTGCAGGCACATAATCCTCAATGGGAACACATCTGATTTGCAGATGTGTTCCATTCTGAAAACAAATTCTCTCCCCCTCCTCACTACACCTCTCATCTCTCCCTGGTCAGCTGAACCACAGCTACAACTGAGAGGAACTTCTGAATGAATCATTTTTATCTTCGCAGGGAAACCGGAGCTGTAATTCACACCGAACATGTGTGAACCCAGCCTCAAGGAAGCATAAAAATGTATCTCCCCTAGGTAAGTCCAGGAATCCAGGGAGTTGTAAGAAAAGGAGTTAAAGGGATCTGCACTTGCATCTGAGCATGGTAAGTAAATGGGCCTCCACAAAGTATAATGAGACAAAGTTGGGAGATGTAGTGAGTGTGGGTGGTAGTATGAGGGGTGATGAGATGGAAGTAAGGAGGATAAAAGAAGAGAAAAAAGATTGGAGAGGATGGAGTGAAGGGCCTTCACTTTTGAAAAAAAATTCCAATGGGGATACTAGTTCTGGTGACCTGGGGGACCCCAAGGAATTCTCTTAATTTACAGGGATTTCCTCTCCCTTCCTGTTTTGGCAATGGGACAGGAAGTGAAGGTAAATCTCCTCAATAAGACACAGATGGCAAAAAACACTGACAGGGGTTCTAACCCTCCATTACTCTATCCAAAATGAAACAATAAAAAGTTTTGCCTTTTAATTACACTTTCAAGCATCCTTTGTCAACCTTTGCAACACAGAGGAACCCTTGAAATGACTTTCCAGCCTCAGGAAACCCTTGCTAGAAATTACTATACGTACAACTCATGATACTTTAGTGTGATGGTCAGTGGGAAGAATGCTCCTTACACTTGTGGTCACTGGGAAGAATTACCTCCTTATAGATAGCTAAAAAGATCAATGGTGTTAGTGGGTACTTGTCAGTGGGAAGATATCTCTGTAAAAAACATGACATATGTGTGTACATTGTATTATGTTTGGAGTGATTTAGAGTTTTTTTTTTGCAGCAAATGATGTATATGCTTGTATATTCACAAAAAAGTTTAAAAAACTATGGTGAAATAGATTTTACTACATGTAATGGGGTGGATTTACTAAGGCTGGGTTCACACGTGTCCGGCTGCGGTTTGCAGTCCGGAGTCCGGTGTGTTCTGTTCACCTGTTCAGGTGCGATTCAGGTGTGAATTTTTACCTGAACTCACACCTGAACCAGTCCCATAAATTCACAGGACCCTTTTTCAAACCACACCGCAGCCGCCCGGTTCTATTGAAAGCTGTTCACATTCACATGTTATGCTAATTGGATGCGGTTAAAAACGCATCCAATTCGCATATATGTAAACACAGCCTTAAGGCACATAGAGTGACCACTCTGCTGACTTCCATCATCCAGTCATATGCAAGCAAAAATGCTGTTTTTTTTTTCCTTGCATGTGATTGGGTAGATGCTCTTATAAAGCTTTTTACATAGATAAACTCTGAAAACACATTAGAGATCATGAAGGATATCTCTAATGCCCGATGGCTTGCAACTTTGCCAATTGACATGGAAATAGCAGGGTTGTGTTTCACAGCTTTGATCAGGATACACCTGTATACTGTATTTAGACCACACCGTCTATTTTCATTTTTAGATAGATTATTATATAACACATTTGAGAAAAACAGGTATTTGACTCTTTTCCACAGTCAGTTATTTTTACTAAATAAGGTGACTAGTAGACCCCAACCTGAAATCCTATTTGCTAGGCTCACTAACCAGATGAATATGATTATAACCCTTCCATAATTATACTGTAATAACTTCCATGTAGACTCAACCTCTTCCAGATTCTTTTATCCCATAATGTGTGTAGCAAGTCATCTTGATTACAGAAAGATCAGACTAGTGATGCATGCAGTAAGCACACATGAAAATTGTTACCAGCATTTTCATCTCAAGGAAATCCTTATTTTAGGGTAATGGGATGAAGAGTTTGTTTAGGCCTAGTGTTACAAAAGCAAAACAACAGGAACAGATGCCGTTAATGTGAATGGAATACAAATTAGCTACAATAATGTTAAAAAAATAACTCTAAAATTAAAAAAAAAATGTAAATGGACAGCGACCAAAGCCTAAAAACTTAATAGGCATGCAAATTGTCCTCTATGAGGTCCCGGTTATTACCACTTATTATCATTATTATGCACATGGGTGGCCTGGAAACATAAGGAAGTACTGTCAAAATACAGTCGGTGGTGATATTCATAGTCTCTTTCAGAAAGTAAGTAACCTTTAACAAAATGGACTATGTGGATATAGAAATGGTAACAATAATACATTAGGATTGGAGCATTAGCCCTACCTAATTTTTAATGTGAGTGTTCAATTTGCTTCCATATAAATACACTTACAATACCAAATGTTACCCCACATTTTTTTAAAGGCCATATTGAAAAGACAGCACAAGAATATCACATGACTGATCTTGGTGCATGAAAGTCAGTTTACATAGTAGCAAAAAGAAGTTCATTTAAATAAAAATATATAATCTACAATTATGGGATTGCAACTGGCTGTTTTAAGAAAATATATATATATATATATTTTTTTTAACATATATACATGTGTCCTATGTGATTGGAAGTAGAATACTACCAACATCAGCCGTCACAATACAGTGCTCTGAATGTAATACTCTTTTTGTATTTACTTATATTTACAGATTACAGTATGGTAAATGTACTTGCTTATTATACAGTTGATAGAGGGTCTGTTGATAGAGAAGTAAATGAAAATTTGATTAAGGCCCCACACCAGCCTTCCACCCTCCACCCCCACCTTCTAACTATTTGCTGGCAAAAACATACCTAAATGCCTCTTTTATTCCTCTAAATTAATTGTAACATAACATTCTGGTCCAGAGTCTTCTTCCTTCTTCTGTGTACAGGAGGTGGGATCCTTTTTCAGGTATACACATCATTATCTGCATGATATGGTCACTTCCTATTGGTTTTCTAGCAGCAGAGTAATCTCAAGATCCAGAAAAGGAGTCTCAGCAGTGATGTCAGCAAAAGGGGACCATTGAGTATTGGCCAGTTTAGGCACCTCTGCATCACTGGATTATCAGTGTAAGGTCTCTGCTCCCTGAGCGTGGCCACCAGGCTCCAGGTTGTGGAGGAACTGCACCAATCAGAGCCCATATGTTTCCTTAAAGGGCTAGCACATGTAATGCTCTGCATCAGCACACTAGCTGCCAAGCCACCTGTATTTCCAGAGATTATCTCTTGTTTCTGTGAATGTCGAGGTATCCCTGTGGCTTCAGCATTCCTGCCTTTCTTCTGGAAAGTTTTGAGCATCCCTACACTTGTTTAGTACTTCCAGTGAACTCCCAACATTTCTGCACTCTGTGCTCTCAGTACCCCAGTGCATCCAGTGACTGTCCAGTCTTCATATGTTCCTAGTACTCCCACTAACTTTTCTGTGTTCCTGTAATCACAGTATCCCTGTACTCCCAGAGACTTTACTATGTTCCTATGATCCCAGCACTCCAGTGATTTCAGAGACTCTCCTGTGCTTATGTGATCCCAGCAATTTGGTGCTCCCAGATATTTTGCTCTGTTTCTGTGATTCCAGAACCCAGTGTTTCCGGTGTCTTTTTTGTGGTCCCAGAACATCAGTGCTCCAAGAGCACCCGTTCCTGTGTTCCCAGCATCCTGGTGCTTCCAGAGATTCATCTGTATTCATGTGATCCCAGCATCCAGACTCTCCCAAAGACCTTCACTTGTATTCCTGTAACACAGCACCCTTGTGCTCCTAGAGACTCTCTCCTGTGTACCCATGCTTTCTGCTATGTAGTTGCCTGTTTGGGCTGGTAGGGAGTGGCAACCTGAAAGCTGTCTTGCAGCAAAGCCTATCACTCTTTCTGGAGTGCTCTTGCAAAAAACAAGTCAGTTCTTTAGACTCTGCAGGACTCTTGAGAAACTGATTCCCCTCACTGTCTCCTCTGAGGCCTGCACCTCCTTGCGGCCTCAGTTACAACTACCTTACTGGTGTGACCTATTTCTATTAGATAAAGACTCCTCTCTACAACACAGTTCCCTAGCACTTGAGAAAGCAATGGGTGTCAAAAGGGATGGCAGGGAGGGATTTGGAGGGTTAAGATATGCCTGGATAAAAATGTATTTGTTTTATCTGATGTTTCACTGCATTCCATTACCGCCTTAATTTCATAGCCACCCTAATGGGTTTTTCCTATCTATGAAAAGATTAAAGTGATTGTAAACCTTCATTTTTTATTGTTTTTAAATAACAAATATATCATACTTACCTCCACTGTGCAGTTCGTTTTGCACAGTGTGGCCCCGAACCTCGTCTTCTGGGATCCCCCGGCGGTGCTCGTGGGTCCTCCTTGCATCGGTAAACCCCCTGGGAGAAGCGCTCTCCCTGGGGATTACCTTACGGACGCGCTCCCAAGTACAGCATTTGCGTGCATAGACACAGAATGCCGGACTCGGCCCCGCCCCCCTGGCGCCTGCTTCATTGGATTTGACAGCAGTGGGAGCCAATGGCTGCGCTGCTATCAATCTATCAAAATAAGAGTCGAGAACCCTGGGCAGAGAGGAAGAGCGCGTCTCAGTCGAGGGAGTGAACGGGCTCAGGTGAGTAAAACGGGGGGGGGGGGGGGAGTTTTTTCACCTTAATGCATAGGATGTATTAAGGTGAAAAAACATGAGGGTTTACAACCCCTTTAAGTACTTTTCACCATCAACATTTACACATTGTTTCAATCCAATATTTTTAATGGTATGTAGCTAAGGAAGTTGCTTCTAAGCAGTATAGTGGCCCTTGAAAATGTTACTTTTTTTTCTCCCTAGTTTATGCTAGCTTAGTATGGTGAAAAGAGATCAAATATTAAAGGAAAAAGACAGATTTTACCACCTGCTTTTAAATAACCATATGGAATCTATTTGTAAAAATGGAGAAAAGAAAATTTTAAACTGCAGTAGCTGCATATGGACAAGGTATGTGCTTTGTTACTGTTTTTCTATTTAACATCAAATGTTTTAAAGTTAACACCAGGTAAAGAATATTTGCATAAACAATTTTACCTGTCAAAAAATGTGTAATTCTGTTCAGCCATAGTGGTAATTCAAGTACTTCTGTGAGAGAGCACAGCAAACTCTAAGACCCCTTTCACACTGCGGCCATGGGCGCATTCGCGGTACAGCACTGCTCGTTTTACTGGCGCTTTAGCGATGTTTAAGCAGCGCTTTTCGGCCGCTAGCGGGGCGCTTTTAACCCCAAAGAAGGGGTTAAAAACACCTGTTTTTTTATTCCAATGGGCAGGGCATTTTGGGAGCTCTAAATACAGTGTTCCCAACCCGCCCGGAGATGCTGCTTGCAGGACTCTTCAGAACGTCCGAGTGTGAAAAGTCACCCTTGAATGAATGGGAGCCGGTTTTCAGGCACAGCTGTATGAATCTTCCACTGTAGCTATTGTATTTTACAACTGGTCCCACCAACTGTCAAAATTCCTGAAAAGTTCTGGCATCTGATTGGATGCAGATGCAGTTCAGCCAACAATTTTTCAATCCACGGATGTTGGGCGGAAGGGGGCAGGCAGGGACACCTACTGAGCAAATTCACTTTGTGTATGGCCAGCTTTAGGTAATCCCTGTGCAAAGCAATATAATCCTAATATATTTAAAATATGTTTCAATTTCAAAAATACATATCTGCATTAAACTGTGTTTTTACATCTGCCTGGAGAGTAGCTTGCCTTTAACCACTTCAATACAGGGCACTTATACACCTTCCTGCCCAGACCAATTTTCAGCTTTCAGTGCTGTCGCACTTTGAATGACAATTACGCGCTCATGCTACACTGTACCCAAACTAAATTTTTATCATTTTGTTCCCACAAATAGAGCTTTCTTTTGGTGGTATTTGATCACCTCTCGGATTTTTGTTTTCTGCTAAACAAATAAAAAAAGACAGAAAATTAAAAAAAAAAATGTTTTTTTGTTTCAGTTACAAATCTTTGTAAATAAGTACGTTTTCTCCTTCACTGATGGGCACTGACTGAGATGGCAGCACTGATGGGCACCGATGAGGTGGCACCAATGAGGTGGCACTGATGAGATGGCATTGATGGGCATTGATGATGGGCACTAATATGCAGCACTGAAGGGGCACTGATAGGCGGCACTGATGGGCACTGATAGGTGGCACTGATATGCGGCACGGATGGGCACGGATAGGCGGCACAGATGGGCATGGATAGGCGGCATGGATGGGCACGGATAGGAGGTACGGATGGGCACTGATAGGCGGCATGGAAAGGGCACTGATAGGTGGCACGGATGGGCATGGATGGGCACTGATAGGTGGCACTGATGTACTGTTATGTATGGTACTGATGGATGACTGATTGGCAGCCATTGTGGGCACCGATTGGCATCCATTGTGGGCACTGATTGGCATCCCTGGTGGTCTAGGGTGGCATACCTTGTGGTTACATCCCTGGCGGTCCTAGTGGCATCCCTGGTGGTCCAGTGTGGGCATCCTCGGGGGGGCTGTGCTGATAATCGATCAGCACAGATCCCCCTGTCAGAGGAGCAGCTGATCGGCTCTCCTCTACTTGCGTCTGACAGACGCGAGTGAGGAAAAGCTGATCACCGGCTCTTCCTGCTTACATTGCGATCAGCCATGATTGGACACCACTGATCACGTAATAAAGAGTCTCCGTCAGAGACTCTTTACCAAGATCATAGTTGCAGTGTGTCAGACTGACACACCGCAACAACGATCGCCGTGAGGGGGCGCGCAGCGGTTTAATATCCTGAAGACGCCATATGATGCCCAGTCAGGTTATTGAAACCACTTTGCCACCGTCATTTTGCTATATGGCGGGCAGCAAGTGGTTAAACTATAAAAAACAATGGCAATGTATTGTATTGATGGTAATTAAATGTACAGTAAAACCTTGGATTGCAGGCATAATTTGTTCCAGAAACACGCTTGTATTCCAAAGCACTTGTATATCAAAGGGAATTTCCCCATGAGAAATAATGGAAACTCAAATGATTCGTTCCACAACCATTTATTCATAAGTCCTGCAGTTTATAGTCCATATAAAAAGATTATAGCATTGTGATTGGTTGTGTAACCAAAAAATGTCCATCCACAAACGGAAGCCTCCACAAGGGGATTAGAAGCAAAATCCAGCAGGAGCTACAGACTATAAAAAAGAAGAGAGGTGCCTCTAAGTGTAGTAATACGGTTTCATTTATTGAAGGTGCAACATTTATCAACTCACATGGTTGATGATTAAAACAGGCACATTTAAGTAAGCAGGCATCCGGGGTAAAGCTGTCCCCATAGACCATCCCCCGCACCACCGGCTCTTACTGCTGTCAGTCTGCAATCGTGACCGGGAAGACTACCCTGCAGTAGAGCGGTCTGAAAGCGAGGTTTGAACCGCTCATGGAGCGCAGCGTGGAAGGGATGACTTTGATGCCGGCTGAGGAAGATGGTCTATGTGGACAGCTTTACCCCGGATGCCTGCATACTAAGATGTGCCTGTTTTAATCATCAACCATGTGAGTTGCTAAATGTTGTACCTTCATTAAATGTAACCATATTGCTACACTTAGAGGCACCTCTCTTCTCTTTTATACTCAGTTGTGACATTATGATACTTGTATATCAAGACATCGCTTGTATATCAAGTCTAAATTTATTAAGAAAATTATCTTGTCTTGCAAAATGCTTTCAAACCAAGTTACTCTCAAACCAAGGTTTTACTGTATTTGAAGTTCTCCTACTTTTTAAAAAAATATATGCAACCTAACTTACAGATGGGGATGTAATAAGACTGCTTTCCAGTCTCCAGTCTGCTTCTGCTAATAAATTCCATATGATGATTATAGCAGCAGTGACAAAAAACAGATCTCTTGATCTTTAGGGTGCTTTTAGCCTCTGTCTAGCCAAACACAACATGTAGTGTAAAACACAGCAAGACAGTAAAGCCAGATTAACCTGAGATTGACTTGTGTTAGCTATTCTAGCTGACTGAATATCATCATCCAGAGAGGCAGCACAATAAACCCAAAAACATATGACAGGGTAACTTAATGGGAATGGCTAGTCTTTTCTATATTTTTTAAGATAAACATTTAATAAAGCTTTAAGTAAATAATCTTAATAAAAGGGTTAATGTTTAAAACATTTGTGTGTTTAATTTGTAATTTTGTATGTGTAACCAGGTGCTGGACTACAGAAACATGAAGGAGACATTTCCTCCATACAATCAGTTTATTTTCACTTTCTACTGTTATACTGATGTTATAATGCACTATTCTCGTCTGGGAGTCAAAGTTTGGAGTGGCAGCCATATAGACTCTTTGGAATACACACCTATATCGCAACTGCATCTTCACAGAATGCTGGTTTACTAAAACTGTCATTAAGTGCGCCACTGCTTCTTAAAGGGCCCCAACAATAGCCGGCAGAAGAGCAGCATAAAGGACTGTCCTCCAGCAAAACCATCCTGCAAGTCCATGTTGGCCCCTTCTCCGCCTTTCTTTGATTTTTTATGGACAGTGAAAATCCAGTTGGTCTAGACCTAGTATAGTCACTGTACTATACTGCATTTTGGCAGTATAGTCGTCTTTATTCTGTAAATTAAGCTTTGGTTAATCCAGCTATGTGCACAAGAGCAGAGGCTCTCTCTCTCCTTATTGGTTCAGACACAGCAGTGGGAGCCATTGGCTCTTGCTACTGTCAATTACAGCCAGTGTGAAGGGAGTGGGGGCGGGGCTGAGGCACACTCAGCGTGTCTTATGGCTTTGGAGCGAGCATGCACAAGTGTCCCCATAGCAAGCAGCTTGCTATGGGGACACTTGGCAGGATGGAGAGAACCAGAAGCGCCCGCAAGAGGAGGATTGGGGCTGCTCTGTTGAAAACATTGCACAGAGCAGGTACGTATAACATGCTTGTTATCTTTTAAACATAAAAATTGAGCCTTAAGAATAACTGGGTTTTTTATTTTTTGCACTATAAATAAAAAAAGACTGACAATTTTGTAAAAAAATGAATTTTGTATGTATTTGTTATAAAAATTTGCAATTTGGTAATTTATCTTCATAATTTTTTTCAAAGTTATACTTCTACAAATCTTTAGTAAAAATAACCCAAATTAGTGTATATTATTTTGTGTTTGAGAACGTTATAGGCCAGGTTCACACTGCTCTGACATGGAAGTCGGACGACTTCCGATTTGACTTTGCCCTACGACTTTATGTCTGATTTTGATGCGCCTTCCATGAACGGGTTCTCACTTTGATCTGACAATACTAGGCCCTTTGAGTCTGGTATGAATCTTGAGGGTATGAATCTTGAGGGGGGGAACCCCACATCAAAATTTGAAAAAAAAAAAAAAGGTGAGAGGTCCCCCCCCAAGACCATACCATACCCTTCGATCTGGTATTGATTTTGAGGGGAAACCCCATGCAAAAAGAATGGCGTGGGGTCCCCCCAAAATCCATACCAGACCTTTATTCGAGCGTGCAGCCCAGCAGGCCAGGCCACATGCCCTCAACATGAGGGGATGGGTGCTTTGTTGATAGGGACAAGGTCTTCCCAACAACCATTGGCAGTGGTTGTGGGGGTTTGCAGGCAGGGGTATATCGGAATCTGGAATCCCCAATTAACCTCTACTCATTCACCCAAAAAAGTGTCAAAAATAAACACCAGTACACAGGTTTCTGACAAAGTACTTTATTAAAGTAGCTCTAACGTGTCTTCTCCCTCCGGTTCTTCTCTCTCCAGGGATGTCTTCTTCCTCGGGTTCTTCTCCTTCCAGTTCTTCTCCCTCCTCTGTCTTCATTCTCTGGTTATTCTCCCTCCTCTGTCTTCTGCCTCTGGTTCTTCTCCCTCTGCTGTTTCCTTCCTCTGGTTCTTCTGCCAGTTCTTCTCCCAACGTTAGCTCCCGCTGTTGTGTTAGCTCCGGCGTGTGCCATTACTTATATAGACATGGGGTGCTACCATCTGGTGACATCATCTGGAGACCACGCCCCCTTGTGACATCACAGCCCCATCGTGCCCCGGGTGATGATGTCAAAATGGGGGGCCTCTGGATAATATCACCGCATGGCCACGGCCATGGCTATATCAGTAATGGCACACATGACACAACAGTGGGAGCTAGCGTCGGGAGAAGACATCAAGAAGGAGAAGAACCAGAGGAAGAAAACAGCAGAGGGAGAAGAACCAGAGGCAGAAGAACCAGAGAAAGATGACATCAGTGGAGAGAGAAGAACCGAAGGAAGAAGACATCACCTGAGAGAGAAGAACCAGAGGGAGAAGACACGTTGGAGCTACTTTAATAAAGGACTTTGTCAAAAATTTGTGTACTGGTTTTATTTATTTTTGACACTTTTTTGGGTGAATGAGTACGGGAGCAATGTAGTGTAGGGTGGGGGTTCGGAATCTGGGATCTCCCGTGTTATCTTGTTCCAGATAGCGAATATAACAGATGAATTCAACATGATTCGGTAATTCGATAAAGATCTAATGAAACAAAAGGTCAACTCTTACAGTCCAATCAGCTGATTAATTTTGTGCTGGAGGTTGAATTACTGGCAAAGTGCATTCCTGAGAACTGAGTGAGAAGGGTGTTGTATTGTATTTCAGCAGAGGAGAAGAGATATTGTCATTGTGTTTGTTAATAGATTCAATAAACAAATGACTTTCCAAACTACGAATCGTATATATATATATTAGTGATAATGATAAATACATACATAAATAAATATTGAATTTCAACGAATACGAAAGAAATTATAGCGAATATAATGAATTAATTCGACATGATTCGAGATTCAGTATAACGAATATCGTCACTCTACAGAAATAACAAATTATCCGAAAACGTAACATAACAAATATAACAGAACGAAATTATGTATTTTACAAATGACAACGAACCAAAACTAAACAAAATTTTCCGTTGTGCACAAATCTATTGGGTATCAATTTACTCAGCGTAACATATTTCATAGTATAAAAAAGAATTGGGCTAACTTTACCGTTGTCTTATTTTTTAATAAAAAAAGTGATTTTTTTTCAAAAAAAGTGTACTTGTAAGACCTTTGCGCAAATACAGTGTGACAAAAAGTATTGCAACGACTGCCATTTTATTCTCTAGGGTGTTAGAAAAAAGACCGATGTGTCACGGAGCTCAGTGTTAAATGTTCGGCCACACTATGACATAAGTCCCGCCCTCCTCCTAGACCAGCTCGTGTGATAGATGCAGTGTTCTCTCTATCACACAAGCTGGTATAGGAGGAGGGCAGGACTTTAGTCACAGCTCGTCAGAGCATTTAACACTGAGCTCCGTGACACAGCAGGAGCAGGAGATGCCCGCTGTGCGTAATGCACACACTGACTGGTGAGGCTACATTGTTTGGCACAGTGAGGCGGCAATGATGGTGAGGGAGGCTGAAATGAGGGCACAGTAAGGCGGCAATGATGGTGAGGGAGGCTGCATTGAGGGCACAGTAAGGCGGCAATGATGGTGAGGGAGGCTGCAATGAGGGAACAGTAAGGCGGCAATGATGGTGAGGGAGGCTGCATTGAGGGCACAGTAAGGCGGCAATGATGGTGAGGCTGCAATGAGTGCATGGTAAGGCTGCAATGAGGGCACGGTAAGGCTGCAATGATGGGCACGGTGAGGCGGCAATGATGGGCACGGTGAGGTGGCAATGATGAGCACGGTGAGTCTGCAATGATGGGCACGGTGAGTCTGCAATGATGGGCACGGTGAGGCTACAATGATGGGCATGGTGAGGCTGCAATGATGGGCATGGTGAGGCTGCAATGATGGGCATGGTGAGGCTGCAATGATGGGCACAGTGAGGCGGCAATGATGGGCACAGTAAGGCAGCAATGATGGGCACAGTAAGGCTGCAATGATGGTGAAGCTGCAATGAGGGCACAGTGAGGCTGCAATGAGGGCAAGGTAAGGCAGCAATGATGGGCACAGTAAGGCGGCAATAATGGGCACGATGAGGCAGTAATGATGGGCACGGTGAGGCTGCAATGATGGGCACGGTGAGGCTGCAATGATGGGCATGTGAGGCTGCAATGATGGGTGCGGTGAGGCGGCAATGATGGGCACAGTGAGGCTGCATGTATGGGCACAGTGAAGCTGCATGGATGGGCACAATGAGGCTGCATTTGATGGGCACTGGTGAGGCTACATTGATCTCTTGTGTCATGTCCGCAGTCTCTGACCATCTCTTGTATCATGTCCGCAGTCTCTGACCATCTCCTAAATCATGTCTACATTCTCTTAACATCTTTAGTATCATGTCCTCAGTCTCTGACCATCTCCTGTACCATGCCTGCAGCCTCTGACATCTCCTGTACCATGCCCGCAGCCTCTGACATCTTGACATCACCTGTACTATGCCCACAGCCTCTGACCTTCTCCTGTAATATGCCCTCAGCCTCTAACCATCTCTTGTATAATGTCCACAACCTCTAACCATCTCTTGTCTTATATCATGTCTGCAGTCTCTGAGGGAGTCTGGAGAGGAGTTAAGAATGGGAGCACCGCCGGGAAGGGGGTCATGGGAAAAGTCAGACATATGTGGACTGTGGAGAGGAGACTATAGGAAAACCAGAACCACCAAGCTGGAGCCATCTCGAGCCAGAACGATTTAAGGGACTTAGGAGCTAAATTGAGGAAAAGGACCTCCAAGGTAGTATTCCCAGGAATACTACCGGTACATCGAGCCACACCAGAAAGGCAGAGGGAGATTAGGGAAGTAAACAAGTGGCTGAAGAGCTGGTGTAGTAAGGAGGGGTTTGGGTTCCTGGAAGACTGGGCCGACTTCTCAGTCGATAACCGGTACTATAGAAGGGACAGACTGCACCTAAATGAGGAGGGTGCAGATCTGCTGGGAATGAAGATGGCCAAAAAGTTAGAGGGGTTTTTAAACTAGGCGATGGGGGGGAGGGTCCAAGAGAAGGCCTTCAAAAAATACAAGGTTGAGGGATCATCCTCAGCATTCAGACTTGATAAAGAATGCAACAAGAAATGTAAGGGTGCAATTAGGATGGCTAAGATAGAACATGAAAGACACATAGCGGAGGAGAGCAAAAAAAATCCCAAGAAATTCTTTAAGTATGTAAACAGTAAAAAAGGGAGGACAGACCATTTTGGCCCCTTAAAGAATGAGCAAGGACATCTGGTTACAAAGGATGGGGAGATGGCGAAGGTATTGAATTTATTCTTCTCCTCAGTCTTCACGAGTGAATCGGGGGGCTTCAGTAACCAAAACTGCAGTGTTTATCCTCATGACACAACACAGGAAGCACCTCCATGGTTAACAGAGGACAGAATTAAAATTAGACTTGAGAAACTTAACATTAATAAATCACCGGGACCAGATGGCTTGCATCCGAGGGTACTTAGGGAACTCAGTCAAGTGATTGCCAGACCATTGTTCCTAATTTTTACAGACAGTCTACTGACTGGAATGGTACCAGATGATTGGAAAAAAAGCCAATGTAGCACCAATATTTAAAAAGGGCCCAAATTACATCCCTGGGAATTACAGACGTTAGCCTAACATCAATATTATGTAAACTCTTGGAGGGGATGATAAGGAACTATATACAAGATTTTAGTAATAAGAACGGTATCATTAGCAGTAATCAGCATGGATTCATGAAGAATCGTTCTTGCCAAACCAATCTACTAACCTTCTATGTGGAGGTGAGTTGCCATCTAGATAAAGGAAGGCCCGTAGACGTGGTGTATCTGGATTTTGCAAAAGCATTTGACACAGTTCCCCATAAACGTTTACTGTACAAAATAAGGTCCGTTGGCATGGACCATAGGGTGAGTACATGGATTGAAAACTGGCTACAAGGGCGAGTTCAGAGGGTGGTTATAAATGGGGAGTACTCGGAATGGTCAGGGGTGGGTAGTGGGGTTCCCCAGGGTTCTGTGCTGGGACCAATCCTATTTAATTTGTTCATAAACGACCTGGAGGATGGGATAAACAGTTCAATCTCTGTATTTGCAGACGATACTAAGCTAAGCAGGTCAATAACTTCTCCGCAGGATGAGGAAACCTTGCAAAAAGATCTGAACAAATTAATGGGGTGGGCAACTACATGGTAAATGAGATTTAATGTAGAAAAGTGTAAAATAATGCATTTGGGTGGCAAAAATATGAATGCAATCTATACCCTGGGGGGAGAACCTCTGGGGGAATCTAGGATGGAAAAGGACCCGGGGGTCCTAGTAGATGATAGGCTCAGCAATGGCATGCAATGCCAAGCTGCTGCTAACAAAGCAAACAGAATATTGGCATGCTTTAAAAAGGGGATCAACTCCAGAGATAAAATGATAATTGTCCAACTTCCATGTCGGAGCAATGTGAACCCAGCCAGAGTCTACAAGCTTTGGTGCCAATCATTGAAAATGGATCACACCTGATGTACTGATGGCCTATCTCATTTCTTGAGACACTGACAAGCCAGGACAGTACAAATACCCCCCAAATGACCCCTTTTTGGAAAGTAGACATTCCAAGGTATTTAGTAAGAGGCATGGTTAGTTTTTTTAAGTTGTAATTTTTTCCCTCAATTCTTTGCAAAATAAAGATTTTTATTTTCATTTATTTTACAAAATTGTCATATTAACAGGTTATTTCTCTCACAAGGCATGTGCATACTTGCAACTACACCTCAAATCACATTGTGCTACTCCTGGTTATGACGATACTACATGTGTGAGACTTTTACACAGCTTGACCACATAGAGAGGCCCAACACGCAGGGAGCACTGTCAGGTGTTCTAGGGACATAAAATACACATACAATACAATATACATACAATAATCTAATTTCTTGACTACTTATTACACTTTTGAGGGCCCTGGAGTACCATGACCCAATTTTGAAAGCAAACACCCCAATGTATATTCTATGAGGCATAATGAGTTTTTTGAATATGTAATTTTATCCGCAAGTTTTTGGAAAATGTGGAAAGAAAATGAAAACAAATTGAGCACTGTAGAGCCACTGATGAGCACTAATAGGGCACTGTAGTGGCACTGATGAGCAATTTAATGGCACTGATGAGCACTCACGGATGGCACTATAGGGCACTGATGTGCACTGTAGGGCACTGATGGCACTGATAAGCACTCACTGATGGCACTGATGTGCACTGCAGGGCACTGATGTGCACTGATGAAACTCATTGATGGGCAATGTAGTGGCACTGATGAGCACTGTAGTGGCACTGATGAGCACTGTAGTGGCACCGATGAGCACAGTAGTGGCACGATGAGCAGTGTAGTGGCACCAATGAGCACTGTAGTGGCACCGTAGGGCATTGATGAGGTCTGTAGTGATTCCGTAGGGCACTGATGAGCACTATAATGGCACTGATGATCACTGTAGTGGCACCGTAGGGCACTGACAAGCACTGTATTGGCACTGATGGGCACTGTAGTGGCACTGAAGGACACTGATGAGCACTGTAGTGGCACTGATGGCACTGTAGTGGCACTGAAGGGTGCACAGGATCATGCCAACTGCTGCAGTATTTCTCTCTCCTCTCCTCACACCGATACAGCGTGTGAGTAGAGGAGAAACACTGCAGCAGCATTAGCTAAACCAGGCATGATCCCGGTTTGTTGACAAAGTGATCACTCCCTCATTGGACGGAGCGATCACGTGATAAAGGGCCGCTGTGATTGGCACTTTACCCCGATCCATGATGCGATTGGTCCTTTGGACCCAACAATCACGGGCACTTCTGGATGCACGTCCCAGCAAGAAACACAAGCATGGGACACCACCATATGATGGTGTCTCAGAACTAGCCGGACACTTGGTAGCCATCATTCGGCTATAGCGCGGTTGGCAAGTGGTCAAAGCACTGGCATACAATTCTTCTGCATTGTGCTTACTAAGGAAGTAACATGATGTCATATGTGACATCACAGCACTTCCTGTCAGTGCAGAAGTTAGGGCAAAGCTGATCCAGATGTGTCTTGTCACTCTCTGCAGCAACAAAACACTGTAATGGGTGGAAGGAGAAGCATAACATTTTGTGACCAGATACTTACAACCAACACTTGAATCTAGCCTAAATTGTGCTCAGAATAAGAATTGCCAGGATTGCAACCATTTCATTTGTAGTAAAATGACTACACCCTCTAATCTTAGCGCCTGCAATATCAAGAATGCTGGCACATAAATTAGAACAAAGTATATTGGGAAGTGGTAAGGATTGTTACAGATCAAATATACCCTCACTGGCAGATGTATGCATGTGAAAAACTGCTGCATGTTGAGTGGTTACCCTGTTTGCATACCTTTGCAAAACCTATTTTGTGAGATGACCGACATTGCAAGTGGGTTTAAAAGGGGCTTATGAGATTTGTTGCTTTATGTGACTGGGTCAAAACAGAAAAAGCACACACCTTTAAAAAAAGGCACTATATTTACCTTTTCCAGTGGCCCATACCTTGAAATGCCTCAATGCTGCTCCTTGGCCACTGCAAGTATTCAACAGGTCGAATGAGTCAAATATGTTTTCCCTGCCACGTGCAGTAATCCCCTTTGGCTGCTTGTATGTCCTGTAGTGATTACAAGCCAGTGTATGGAACCACTTTTTTTGTGACAGGAATAGCAGGTATTCACACACCCAGAAGTGTTGAATATTTTCAGTGAACAGGGAGCAGCATCATAGCTTTACGGGCCACTGTAAAGGTAAATATACCTCCTCTTATTTTTTTACAGGTATGTCATTTTACTGTTTTAATCCTGTCATGACAAGTTTACTTTATTTAGAGTCAATGTTATCTTCATTCTCTATGCGTAATCTATATGTAATCGGACTGGTAAGTTCCCTCATTGTGTGCTAGATTTCACAAGAGGTTCAAACTGTATTGCATGACCCCTAAATATAAACATAATTATATAGGTAGAAATTGGAGAAAAGGAGACCAGTCTCCAACAGGTCACTTATACACAGGAACTGTACCAGTTTGGACAAAATACACAAAGTGATTATAAAAAATTGGGGACTATTTAAGCAGGTAATCGCCTGCTGTCTAGTTGCAGTGGATCCCAATTCCAGGGGGGGACATAACAGACAGTGTCAGAGTCTGGTGAGTCTTGACGTTTCTTATACACCCCTGTAACAACTTGAGATGGATTTTTTGTCCTACGGCCCCTCTCCCTGTTTACACAGGCTTTGGGGTCAGGTATATGTCTATACATCTCTTATGATTCCCCCTTGCATTTCAGTCCGTGTGCTTCGGTTGGTGGCTTTTTTTGAAGTCCACAATTGTTCCGCTTGGTTGTGCATATTACAGGGATATACATGTAGATTTTCAATCCTGTTCCCCTTTCTTGCCTCGCCCGCCCTGGATCTATGCAAGTAATCTTGGCTATTTCAGGTTAGTTATTTAGGTACTTGAGTACATTCCCCCCTCCTTTTCCTTTCTTCCTTCTTTTTCTCCTTCCCCCCTCTTCCCTATCCCCATTTTTATTTCCCCTTTTTTCCACCACTTTCCTCTCCCCCTTCTCCCTTGTTCCCCCCCTTCTCCCTTCCCCCAACCTCCCCCCCCCCTTTTTTTTTTCCCTTCAACTCAGCCCCATACGCTGAAATTGTACTATCATATATGTTTTTTATACTTTTTACTATAGATACCTTTATATTCCACTTGTAACTGTTCCCTACATCCGCTGTAGTGGAATTTTGGTGGTGTTGCAACTACAGCTATATGTGGGGTCATTGGTAAGCAGCAGTTTTTGTTTTTCCCTTGTTTCCCCATTATAATGGTAATGATCACCATATATCTTTGTGTAACTGTTAAACTTTGATTACTATATGTATTCTATTAATCCAGTACAAATATTATTCTCCTGATGAAGCAGTAAAGTTCCGTGAAACATGTTGAGGAATACATTGACTTGTGAGGGCCCACTATACCTCTGTCCTTATGCTTGGAGTGCATCAAGTAATAGTGACACACATGTATTGTTTAGTTGTATTTCCATATTCTGCCATGTAATTGTCTAGTACACTGTGATACAATGGGATACCCAAATATTTTATATTTTAAATGTTGTAAAAATAAAAATCTTATTTTTTATAATCACTTTGTGTATTTTCTCCGAGCTGGTACCGACAGAGTCCATCCCTTCCTGTGTATATTTGACCTGTTGGGGACTGGTCTCCTTTTCTCCAATTTCTTCAATAATTCCTGGACGATGGTACCTTCTAATATATCTTCTATATAGTTTATTCGATGTGAGGCTATCATTTTGAGATAATTATATAGGTAGTCAGCTGTTACATTGTTACATTCCTAAAGGTAAATATGAACCTTTTGAATCAATCCAATAACATGCAGTAACTTAAATAACAATAATAACAATTTTTGCATTAAAAAAATAATAGAAAACGCGCTGGCAGGTGCAAAATCAAGCCACTAGCAAAAAGCAGTCAAACTGTGTAGCAAAGGGAGTAAATAACTTGCCGCTTTAACTGTGATAATGTGCAAACAAAATAATCACTCAAATAATGTTAAATCCGAAAAAAAAGGTCCCAACTGAATGCCAGGAAAGCACTGTGCTGTTAAAAATGTTGTGTTAAATCAAATCTTGTGATCACCACGTGGGCCATCACCCACCGTAAGAAATGGACTCTTACCGGAACAGATTGACCCTATTACAGAGTCAAATCAGCCTGTAAATTATAGTCTTATCATGAAGGGGTCGACCCAAGCTGAAGCTGTTGAAGGACACTTCTTCAGAGTCCAGGTCTGATGGAGGACGTTGCCATTTCCCTCATTAAGGATCTACCCGGGGAGACTGGGTGGCAGACAGCTCCTGGGACACTGTGTGTAAAGACCTTACTGGGGACTGATAGTTGTGTAGAAGTGAAAGAGAACCAACTGCTAATGACTACTTCATGGTCTACAGAAGTGGGGCCTCAGATATGCTGATTATTCCCAGCTACCTACTTTTGCAGTTGTTGCTGATAGTTTTGGAATATTCTGATACCCTAAACTCCTCTCCTGTTAAAGTTCAACAGCAATAAATACTAAAAAAAGGCATCCCATAGACTGAGTTTTAATTGTCGGTGTGCTCCCGTGACTGGTGGCCTCTATACTACGTACCTGTCTTTTTCCCTTTGGGATGAGCACTACACACAGTACTACAAAAATGGCTCTGAAAAAACTGCAAAAACAGCAGGAAAGGTAAGTTATTATATGGACTGCTTTTAGGCACTTCAAAACAAATACATCACAAAAGTGAACACACACATTGATACCAGCCAATAAAAAAGTATTTACAAGCAGAAAATATAAGCAAAATATATAAAATAATTAGATAAACAAGAAAAAAAAAGAAATTAAAACATGACTAGCCTCTTAGGTACATATAGCTGAAAGAATGTTTCTAAGTTGTGATAGCTTGGTCTGTATTCTCTTTTCACTACGTGTATTTATCTCTCCTGTCCAAAGAATGACCTGGTCTCTAGACTAGACCATTAAAATGAATTTACTAGCAGTAACAGAAAGCACAAGCAGAGATCAGAGAGATGAAAACGTCAGACACATGAGACCTTAACTCTCATGCCAATAAATAGACATTATTCATGATATTCCCATAAAAAATCTATCACCATGTGTAGTATAAGATTTAAATGTAAAGTCTAAATATTTTCCTTTATGATATACTGTAAGTATGCATAATTTCCTAATAATTTCAAGCCAGGCATTTAATATCATAGGCAGTGAGTGCTGTGTCAGACTTATAGCCACATGAGAGACCCAGATGGGACATAATTTGCATTAGGCATAAATACAACATTCTGCACACTCTATGAGGAAGTTTACACAAAAAGGGGTTTGATAGAGTTATCTATTTTAGGGTAGTCAAACAAAAAACATCTCTATAGGTAGTAATGTCAGGACCCAGCTAAGCATGGGAAAAAGAGCCTGGAGCTCCATCAGCTGGCTGGGAATGTAAATGTAGCACTGCCCCCTTAGGGACTGCTTGGATTTACCTGCTCATCTGCATCGCCGTGACCCTGTAAACATTCCAACCCAACTGACACTCTGGGTTCAGACATTATTGCAGTATCTTTCAGTAATAAGACAACACTCAATGAGTTTATTTATTTTATTTATTTATTTCAGGTACTTATATAGCGCCGTCAATTTACGCAGCGCTTTACATATATATTGTACATTCACATCAGTCCCTACCCTCAAGGATATTCTATTAACTCTTACTGGAATACTTCAGATAAGATATTGTTGTGCAAAGGAGGTAATGGTTGAACTGAGATTTAAATAACAGCACAAACTCAGCAGAATGATTCCTCTGGTATACCAGTTAAGACAGTAGGCAAACAAGAGGATACTATATGTACACATATGTACAATGGAATACCACTTGGACATAACCCAAAAGGATAAGCAAAGGTTAAGCATCAATTCTGACAATGCTTCTAGGAAGGGGAACCCAGGCTGGCCTGTTCAACCTTTTATGCTAATGAGAGATCTAGCTAAACAAGGATGGTATGAGGCCCTTTAAGCAGCAATGACAGAATGTCCCCGTTGCAGATCTGATGATCTTCACTGGCAGTCGGAGCTCATTAACTATATCCAATAAGGTGTAGTAACAGAGTGGTAGTATATCTTGTGCTGAATGCAGCTAAAGATGCCTATGTACAGTGTTTCAAATAAAAGTGCAGTGAAGTGATCCCAAAATAAAGCTGTCTGTACACAGTGTTCCAGTAAAACAACCAAAGAAAGACTTGCAAAGGTGGGCAATTGCTCTCTCACCAATAACCAGGCCGATCGACCGCTTTCCGGATAGCAACTCCTAAATAGATGGCTTGGCTGCGGACCCGCTTGTGATGATCACTCGAATGCGGAACGCGAAGCGTGGGTTACTGTATGGTCAAGTTGGTGCTGGTCCGATGTCCGATGAACAGCAGACATCGCTGAACCCCTTCTCGGTCCGGCAGGAATGTTGTACACCGCGTGGTAGGCCGTGACCTCACTCGCCCAGCACGGAGAGATCCATCACACATGAGGCCTAGGAAAAAGAGAGCCTGGGGCGGGTCTCTGGTTTCTTTTATAGCCCTTCCCAGTAATCTCCCCGATAGTGCAAAGATCCCTGTTATATGTAGTCCGGGCGCATAGTCATGCACGGGAATAGCTATCTAATAAAACTACCAATCCCACAATCCCTTTGGTTGGGCTCACAAATATGATGTCAGTTTAGTAACACCGGGCACTAGAGGGATAATATAATATACAGATATGGCAGGGAATAACTGTTTGTTGCAATTGTAGTCCATATTGCTACATCAATATAAAAGCTCAATATGCAACATTTCATATTTGATATGCTTAAAAATTAAGAAACAAAATAAAATATAGACAAAATCACAATACTTTCTTTTTAAGTCAGGGTGGAGGTTGTTGTTTGCTTTCACCTTTCTCTTGTATAAATATATATGTTCATGTTTGGGTAGGTTAATCCTACATAGCTACTGTGTTAAGTGATTGTTTAAAGTGTTGGAGTGTCCCTTCACTTCTAACTGCCAAGTCATGGTCAGCTTTACTTAGAGTTTTTCTCACTCTGTTCTTAAACTTCAGTAGTTAAAATATATAAACATAAATGTTATAGAGGATGTTCTGTTGTGATTCGCTCTGAAAAAGCTGTATTTTTTGGGTAGACTGCTTGAGTTTGGGACAACTAGACAGTTTTTGCTACTCTTCTCTCCAGGGATAACAGCTTAAAGCAGTGTTCCAGCCTGGGGAAAAAAAATAAAAGTCAGCAGCTACAAATACTGTAGCTGCTGACTTTTAATATAAGGACACTTACCTGTCCAGGGAGCCCACAATGTCAGCACCCCAGGCGATTTCAGATTGGATCTCGGGTGCTGCCACCGCCATCCATGGTAAGGGAAACTGTCAGTAAAGCCTTTCGGCTTCATAGCCGGTCCCCTACTGTGCATGCACACTGCGCTTTCTAACTGGCCCAGTGGCGGAATAAGGAGGAGGGGGGCCGAAACTTCCATGGGATTGCGCCACGGCGCAGTCATCCAAAAGTGGGGACGGGTACCTGTCAAAAACAGGTACTCGTTCACCCCTCACTCATGAAAGGTGCCAAATGTGGCACCAGAGGGGGGGAGGAAGCAGATCAGCAGAGCTTCCACTTTTGGGTAAAACTCCACTTTAAAGATGAATGCAAAGAGTTCTCTGAATAAAATGGAGAGGTGGAGCGGTGATGTAAAACTCTTCACCTGGGCTAAGAAGAGAATGCTTGGTATTCATTCAGAGAATACAAAGAGTTCTCAGAATGGTGCCCATGCTGACCGCCAACCTCCTGTATTCAGAATGCATCAGACCGGCTGCTAGACACAAGACCAAGCAAGTAGTGTGCCTACTTCAGTGATTTCCAGCTTCCAGGGGCATCAGCCAGAGTTATATTCATAAAGCATTAAATGTGACATTCACTAAATATTAACCACAGGTGTATCTTCCTGACACGTGTTTTAAATTACAATGAATAATTTACCTGCACTGAATGTTCGGTGAATGTCACGTGCACTGTTTTATAAATATGCAACCAAGTATAGACTGAATTATTCCAATAGTAAGATGGTCTCAAGCATATGACCCTCTGCTCTTAGAACATAATTCTATTAGATAAGCAAAAGGAAGAAAAATACATTGAGTATAAGTTCATAAGCAGTTTTAATAATTTTAGTAACCTTTGTGACACTCACTACTGAACTTAGAATGACTTTACACATTGAATTATTATTTATAAAGCAGATTGTTGAGGCATGTTGACCTTAACAGCTGACAGCTAGGGGCCCCACCATCATCCTAGTAACTATAAGAGACATTGAACTGTATAGACACTCCAGACACATGTCAGAAACACATAGTAAATGTTTATCATAACTAGAGGGATGTATGAGGCCAAAAGAGAAGGTTGAGCCACGTTTAACTGTCTGAAAAGTCTTAAACATTTGCACGTAATTCAGAGTCTGATTCAAAAAAATTAGAGCACAAGAAAAACTAGACTTTTGCCTAAAGCAATATGTCAGCTGTGAGCTCTTTATTTCCCTAAAGAGAAAAATTAAACATGAAAGCTAACTGGTTGCAAAAAGTACAATTCATTGCTGATGTTCATAAATCAGCTTTTATGTGTGCACAGCCCAAGTCCATATAGAACAAAAGCAGTAGACTGACCAGCCAAAGACATCCATAGATGCTATCCAGATTCTTCAGTTGCTAATTCAGTACAGAGAATGTCATAGTTTTCACCATTACAGTGCATACCCTATAAGGCTTGAAAGAGAAAAACAGATTCATATGAAACCTAGACGATTATGATATCAAAAGCACATTCATATAGAAATCATATAAAATTAACTTAACTACCAGCTTGTAAGTCATGGCATATAAACTTACCAGTCATGGCAAATTTTACTTACTATTAAAATACATGAAGAACGGTTTAAAATAAAAATGGGAAAGATGTGTTTCAGTGACCTGCACTGGAGTTTCCTTTTGGCTAGCTTGGCTAACTGCAAAACAATTACAGATCTGGTTAAGCAGAACCTGCATATTGTAAATAGAATTCACTCCAGCATATGATACACATTACAGGAGACTTGTTTTGCTATCACACACTTTGATCATGTTTAGCTCTTTAAAGTTCCCTTCATTCATGGAAAACATTTTTGTCCAGCTACAATTTGCCTTAGGCAGTTGCTATGCAACAGTGCATCACCCCATAATTCAAACGAGCGAGACAGTGTTTTAAACTTCAATCTGTGCTCTCTATAAACTATAAAGTATCATATCTGCTAAGTTCTGGAACCCTGGGAAATGGTTAAAAGTCATTTTTAATGAGGTTACATGGCAAAGAGGCTAAATGAGAGAAGTTTGAAAAAAACATTGTTGTCTGGTAGGCATTACATGCATCATTCTTTTTACCCCTTGTCAATTTTTATGTCAATGGCCACTCGGGAATTCACTTTTTCAAAGCATTTGTTTCTTAGAATTTATTTAATGAATGTTAAGCAATGCGTTATGTGCAGAAAGTAATCCATATCAGTTTTGAAATTATATTTCATTACCATGACAATGCTTTTTTGTAGAAAACATTTCATATTTTATTATTTATGTTTTTTGCATCACAAATTAATATCCCATGTCACTACTGTCCTGCATACTGTATCATGATTCAGACACACTGACAGGTAACCTTGGGCTGCCCACTGATCCTTACCTTCTTTGTCATATCCTGTGCGTAGTCTAGCCTTTTTAAGACCAAGCTTTTCCTGTCACTTTTTGTTTACAAGTTGAAATCAGTATTTTTTGCTAAAAAATGACTTTTAACCCCCAAACACTATACATTTTTTTTTTTTTAGCAGAGACCCTAGGGAATAAAATGGCGATCATTGCAATTTTTTATGTCACACGGTATTTGCGCAGTGGCTTTGCAAATGCAAATTTTTGGGGAAAATACACTTTAATGAATTAACAAAACAAACAAACACAATATATACCACAATTTTTTGTAGAATGTGAAAGATGATGTTACACAGAGTAAATAGATACCTAATATGTCATGCTTTAAAATTGCGCATGCTCGTGGAATAGCGACAAACTACAATAGTTAAAAATCTCCATAGGCGATGCTTTAAACACCTTTATTGCTCTCAAACGTTCATGGGGATACCTCACATGTGTGGTGCAAAGACAGCTTACATATGCATGAGAGACTTACTTATGCTTTCAATTCTGCGCATGAGCACAGAGAGATGGGGGTGCTTTAAAAAAAATCTTATTTATTTTACTTTTTATTTTTTATTTTTACACTGTCCCTTTAATTTTTTTATCACTTTTATTCCTATTCCTATTATTTCTATTCACTTTTATTCCTATTACAAGGAATTTAAACATCCCTTGTAATATAAATAAGGAGGACAGGGCCTCTCTATGGAGAGATCTGGGGTCAAAAAGATCCCAAAACGTTCCTTTAACTTTAAAATCAAAATATTAAACAAATAATAATTTTTGATCTTTTGCTTTACAAAAAAAATTGTTTACTTCCAGCCAGGACTGGGAGTGATGTGATGACGTCGCTCCAGTCCTCCAAGGCCAAAGATGCATTCAAAGAGGATCTACTCTTCGATCGCCTCTGGGACTAGCCGGCCGCACCATTGAATCATTTCTTTTGCTTTTAAAAAAAAATTGCTTACTTCCAGCCAGGACTTGGAGTGACGTGATGACGTCGCTCCGATCCTCCAAGGCCAAAGATGAATTCAAAGAGGATCTACTCCTTGATCGCCTTTGGGACTAACCTGGGACAGCACCATCGGATCATTTCTCCGGCGTGCTGAAGGAAACGGTAAGCCCAGAGGAACACTGCAAACGACGGGGGGGGTCTCTCCTACCGCTTCTGAAAGCGTTCCAATGGTTCATGAGCCACTCGGAACACTTTCAAGAGAAAGCCAGCTGCTGGCTGTAAAAAACGATACCTGGGTTATGGCTAAAGTCTTCAGCCATAATCCCGGTAAACCACTTCAAAGCCGTAATGTATATATACGTATTGCGGTCTTGAAGTGGCTATTTTTTTTAAGAGCTCATGGTCCGGTGCATCTACTCTGAAGCGTGATAGCCCTCACTCTCTTTTTTCACTTTAGTGTTAATAGGAGTATACACTGGCCATGCACTGTTTGTTATTTGGCCTGTTCAGCAGTGATTATTTGATTGACTTCTGTTGAAGAGGCATATAACTAAATATTCCTCGACTAGAGGCTTTAATCAGTCATCTTCAGCTGCTTATCACTGTATTTTGAATACAACACCCCAGTGAAGGGGATCCCCCCTCCCTCCTTGTTTGTGGATGGAAGAATCAGTTTTTCTTTTTTTGTTGTTCAGCCCCCTGACTGAATAAAAAAAAAAAAAAAACAATAAGTAGCAAGCTTTAGTCAGGAAATCAGAAAATTGTTACTTACCGTAATTTTTCTTTCCTAAATAATCCACGGCGGCAAACAAATGGGCAGTGTCTACCTGATTGTATGATGCCACAGAGTCAGTAAAACATTTTAATTAAGGTCAACTGCAAATAATAATAAGTACATCTTTGTAATAAAATTATTTTATTATGTTGTTTCTTATATCTAACACATTAAGTTTCAGCTGTCAGGCACAAAAGAAAATCACTATGTGCATAATTTTGCAAATTATATATTAGATCATAATCAAAAAATCACTTCCTGCCTTGATGACAAAGTCTCAGGAATTCTGCAGTTATGCCTAATTAAGACGTAAAAGGGCCACCTGGCTCTTTTTCTTTTCTAATGTCCCGTACACATGGTCGGACTTTGTTCGGACATTTCGACAACAAAATCCTAGGATTTTTTCCGACGGATGTTGGCTCAAACTTGTTTTGCGTACACACGGTCGCACAAAGTTGTCGGAATTTCCGATCGCCAACAACGCGGTGACGTCAAGCACGTACGACGAGACTAGAAAAGGCCAGTTCAGAACCAAGTGTGGCACCCTTTGGGCTCCTTTTGCTAATCTCATGTTAGTAAAAGTTTGGTGAGAGACGATTCGCGCTTTTTCAGACTCGTGGCTTTCAGATCGTTTTCTGCGGTTCAGTTTGTGCTTGTGGGTTTGTATCTGCTCTTCAGTGCGTGCAAGCAAGTTCCGCATGACTTTAAGTAGTCATTGTGTTCTTGTTCGTTAGTTACTGTTTTTCAGGTCGCTCTTCACAGGCCTTGCTGTTCCTCAGTGCGTTCTGTTACTTCGTTCTGAGCAGCCGACCGTTTTCTAGCCATGTTGCGTACTCCTCGTAGAGTTCGTGCTGTGCGGGGGCTTGGTGTTGGGGTCCTGACCTTGACACAAGTCCAGTCCATGAACAGGGTGGGGAGGAGTTCATGGACCAAGAATTGGTTGCTTCAGCGTGATCAGTTCTCTCATATGCCTTTGCTCCGTGAGATCCGTGAGAATAATCCTGATGATTTCAGGAACTTCCTCAGGATGACGGCCCCCGTGTTTCACCGTTTGTTGGTTTCGCTGACCCCTTATATTAGCAGGCAGGATACCTGCATGAGGCAAGCCATCACTCCGGAGCAGAGGCTGGTCGCTACCCTGCGGTACTTGGCGACAGGGAGAAGCCTGCAGGACCTCAAGTTCTCGACAGGCATCTCCCCCCAGGCTCTGGGGATCATTATCCCAGAGACCTGTTCTGCCATCATCCAGGTCCTGCAGAAGGAGTATATGAAGGTAAGATTTTTATCCTTTAATATCACATTTTATTGTATTTAATGTTTGCTAAGATATTGTATATCTTTCCTCATTCCCTAATTACCATGATTGTAATATGCTGTGAATGTCCCCTTTGTGCTCATTCATGCTGGATTTTTATGTAATTAATTTTTTAGGTCCTTCTTACAGATTGGCCTTCAATAACCTCCCCAGCATGCTCTCCTGCCCTATATTCACCTCATGTAGTCACTTAACAATGTATTTTGTCAGCTCCATAGTAGTGCTTTACCCCAAACACCCCTAAAATGTTTAGAAATGTGATTTGTGCTTTAAATTCAGGCTGAGTACCAGAGGCTTTTTTTTGTGGTGTCCCCAAATCATTTTTAGTAACCCTCCCTCCCCCCAACTGCTAAGTCAGCTGATCCCAATTCTCTATCTATCCTCAATCATCTATCTGCTGACTTTGCCAAACCCATACACACTATACCCATCTCTTTACTGGTCAGATTTATGGATGAATTTCCCAAAGCATGTAGTGCAAGGGCCTGCCTGTATACTTTCAAATGGTACTGTTTAAACTTTTTATATCCTATTATTATCTTGACAGGTAATAGCAGAATGTCCAAATGTCCTCAAATGTGTACAGTGTGTATTTAGATCTTTGTATTAGGAC
Source organism: Aquarana catesbeiana (assembly GCF_042186555.1). NCBI lineage: Eukaryota > Metazoa > Chordata > Amphibia > Anura > Ranidae > Aquarana > Aquarana catesbeiana. Next base: position 243,084,311 of record NC_133325.1, on the reverse strand, counting down.
ACTTCTTACCTGTCGAGTGGGCTGCCAATAGTGTAACTAAGGAGGGGCTGTTCCAAGTAATACCCTGTATTTAGGCATTCATCTCTCAATGAAGTGGAGAGGGTTACCTGTCCAAGATTTCCCCACCCCCCATAATGTTAGAAATGGCCCATGAGAGGGGGGGGGAGGGGGAATATGATAGGTGTACCTTATACTTTGGTGTTGTTAAATTCCCCTTAAGAAATGCTATCTGGAGGTTGGCCAAGAATGTTTGTGTCTAATCTGCTTGCCATGTTTATGTGCAAAAATATTAATTTATTTTTGTTTTCCTCAACAGTTTCCTTCCACGCCACAGGAATGGCAGACTGTGGCCTCTCACTTTGCCCAGCGGTGGGACTTTCCTAACTGCGGAGGGGCAATTGATGGGAAACACGTCCACATCGTCCCACCACCCAACTCGGGGTCGTACTATTTCAACTATAAGGGGTTCAATAGTATTGTGATGTTGGCGGTGGTGTCGGCTAATTACGACTTCTTGTATGTGGACGTGGGGAAGAATGGCCGGATGTCCGATGGTAGGGGGGCCATCAATATGCCAGCAAATTTGTGAAGCCTTTATCAAATAAAAAAGCAAAAAAAAGAAAATCTTTGTGGACATTTACTGCTTGTGTTTGTTTTAGCTGACCCTGACAGAAATGTGTTGAGTCCAGAAAATGGCATGATTGTGTAACCTTATACAAAGCACTGTTGGGTGTTATTTACTAAAGGCAAAGACACTTTGCACTACAAGTGCACTGAAACTGCACTTGTAGTGCAAAGAGGATTTGCCCTTAGGAAATAACCCCCAATTTTCACCGAAAACAGCAATTACATCACCAACAAAGTGTTTGAGCGTTGACACAATAATCCACACATTCTTGCTTAACAATCTCTTTAATACCTGCACAATCACATGTGCATTTAGAAAAGTTTTTTATAACAAAAAAACATGTTTGTGGTATAACAATTTTTGGGGTAGCATTATCAAACAGATAAATGTCCATTTAAGCTAAAACAGGCATGTGTAAAACCAACAAGAAAGACACAAATCTTGAACTTACAAAGTTCACATTTGGTAGAACTTGAAGGCAATATCAGACATGAGTATTTAGGAACTGTGTTTGATCTTGCGTTCAGATGGGGTGAAGTCACCCCAGGAAAAGCCAAATTTGGAAGATGCACACAACTTTCCCAATGTCATCATGTGCTAGCTGCCATCACGGGGGATCAAGGGACGTGTTTTGGGGGAGAAACCCCTTCCTCTCAGCTACTTTATTATTGAGGAAGGGGTTGCACCTCCAAAACACGTCTATTGATCTCCCGTGATGGCAGATAGCACATGTTGGCACACTGTGTGCATCCTCCAAATTAGGCTTTTCGACAAATCTTTCAAACATTTTGAACATTGTAGCACACAAAAAAACAAAGGGATTGGGAGGGGTTTTAAACTCGCCCCAAAACATCAATGATGTTTTTATATTTTTGAAGAACATCATTGATGTTTTTATTGAGGTTTTCCAATTCTAAATTACACCCCATGATCTCCCCGATCAGGATCTGGGCACTTTCTGATGTGAAAGGATCTGGATCCACAACATCACGATCACCTAAAAAGAGAGAAACCAAAAAAAAAAGGTATCAAAAATATGCCGGCATCCATCTCTTACCTGAGCCTGTGGTCGCAGACACTCACCTGTTGTGGTGACAATTTCCACCACATCTTCTTCTTCCTCCTGCTCTTCTTGGGTTGGGGGTATTTCCCCTTCTTCCAGAGGTGGGGGGTCTGTGTTCTCCTCGGATGAGGGGTGTCCTCCGAGTCTTTTCTCCCCTATGTCAAACAAAAATGCTATACTTAGCACACAGTGATTTGATGGCAGAACTATAATTAGAAAACATTGCTTGGAAGTGGGGTACAATTGTCTATTTTGGCAGAGTTCCAAAATGAGGCATTTTCATTGTCCTTTGTCAAGCTTCAATACTTTACCTGTTTGGTACAAGCTTCACAGATGGAGACCCCGCTATAGTATACACTGGAGCACCTGTGTGCCCCCCCTAATAAAAATGGTGTTCTTGTGTCCCACACTAGTGCTCCAGTGTCCAGATGTGAAAACAGCTGCTCAGTGTCCTCTCCTTACACAGAATCTAGTTTGCATTTCATTCTAGTAAAAAAGCCATCTACCCAACCAAAATAGTTTCTGACAAGTAGGGCGTAAAAATTGTGGCCCAATGCATATGGCCTAAACAATGGTGTTTTATAGGCCGAAAGAAAAATGTTTGATACGAACGAATAATGTACCCATGAACATGAAATTTGCCTTTTAAAAATGTAGAGTTGTAAGAAAAGCACATGGAGCAGCACGAACGTAAGAAACATAAAGAATAGGAACACAGGACAACTACTTACTTTTTTGCAGCACTCTCCGGTTCTTTCTGTACTGCTCATGTTCTCGTAATTTCAGGTCCGACCACCGCATCCTGAGCTGATCTTTCGATCATCGTACCCCGAATTTCCGGTGCAGACTCTTGACCACTTTCGCCATGATCTTGGCCCTTCTGACATTGGGGTTGGGGTAAGGTCCATACTTTCCATCATAGTCGGCCTTCTTCAGGATATCCACCATCTCCAACATCTCCCCAAAGGACATATTTGAGGCCTTAAATCTCCTTCTGGATCCAGACGTTTCAGGCTCTGGGCTTTCCTCCTCCTCCTTCTCGTTGCTATAATTAGCACGCACCTGCTGTGTCTCCGCCATGTGCTCTTCCCCCACTGCGCTGAACGAAAAGGGGCGGGGAATAGACTAGAAAGAACGTCAGGGGCGGGCGGAGTTACACGCATGTGCAGTGTGTATAAAGCGTAACACGCGTGCGTATTACGTACGATCTGTGAGCGGAGGAAGGAGCATCGAAAGCGCCGATCATGATAACGAAGGTAAGATCTAAACTTGGGCCTATACTGCTTCGAAATTGAAGCCTATATTGTAACAAGATTCGGAGAGTTTGGCCTGACCTTAGGGTTTGTCTTGTGTTGTGTCTTGCAGAGAAAATGGATGGGTTCAACGACCACAATTTCCTCCCCCTGTTCATAGACAAATACAGGGAGCTGCCCTGTCTGTGGCAGGTGAGACATCCCCATTATAACAATAAACAAAAGAGGCAGGCAGCGCTGGAGAAACTGCTGGAATTGGTGAAGCCGGTGGTCCCCACAGCAACCATCCCCTGTTTAAAAACCAAAATTGGTGGCCTGAGGAGCACTTATCTTACTAGGTACTAGGTACTATGAGAGACTGCGATTTCTGTCAGATCACACTGAAGTCAGGGAATCCCTCTCCACTCTTCCTTCCACTCTTCCTTCCACCCCAGCTGAGGCTTCCGATGTCCAACCTTGGCCTTCCAGCCAGGAAGAAGTGGAGGAGCCCAGCTGGAGTCAGGTATAGCATTGTTCTACAGATTTCTGGTCAATAAATAAATGATGTTTACTAGATGTTATTATTGATCACTAATTGCTGATTGAAAAAAGTGTTTTACATATCAATAGACAGTAGTGGGCAAAAATAATTGGGACAAGAATGAAAAATGCTGGGCTCAGAATGCTAGTCTGTTATATTTGATAACATTCAATTTGCAACAGTCAGGAGGTGAAAATTGTGTGTGATTGATGAATAAAAAATTCAAACTATGTCCCTTTTTCATACACAGGAAGACCTCAGCCAGGAGGAGGTTGTGGAATGTGGCAGTCAGGAGGAGGCTGGGATTAGTGGCAGCCAGGAGGAGGCGGGGCTAAGTGTCAGCCAAGAGAAGCCTGGGACCAGTCGCAGCCTGACTGAATCGCAGGTTCCTCCCCTCCGCCTTCCATATAAAAGAGCGAGGAAGGCGACTCCCATGCAGGATTCAGCGCTCAGCCTCATTCAGGAGGCTTCTGCGTCCCTCCGAGCCTTACCCACTCCTGAAGAGGCCTTTGCCTGCATGGCTGCCACCAAACTGCAGGGCATGCAGGAGGGTCAACGCCTCCTGTGTGAGCAACTTATTTATAAAGTCCTAACTAAGGGGGTGAGTGGGGAACTAACACCCAAGACCAACGTGATTGAGTTGGACCATCCTCCTCCTCCTGCTGCCACAACTCCACCACCAGAGCTACCGCGTGGAAGGAAGCGTGGAAGGAAGACAAGAGAGTGATGACCCTGGGTTCAGTCTGGTCTGACAAAAGCTGCAGTCTCTTGTATGACCACAGCCTGGGGACACAGATGTCATCTGCTGCTTTCCGGATCTCTGGGACTTCTGGACCAGACTGCACTCCCTTAGATAAGGACTCCTCAGGCCACCAATTTTGCTTGAAAATAGTTGAGGTCTGCCCTGGGGGTCCAAGGCTTCACCCATTTCTGCAGTTTCTCCAGCGTTGCCTCCCTCTTTGTTTAGTTGTGAGCCCTTAATAAAATTTATTTTTTGGAAAATTATACTCTCCTATGTGTGTTTTTATCCAAAAAGGACAGTTTGTTGTTGACGATTCAGGTACATTTCTAACATAAAATGTGAAATTAACAAGGGACAATAACACTAAACAATCTCCTACAGATTAAATAGAACAACATATCAACTTAACTTGACACAAAAATCACACACAAAAATTTTCAGGAGTACAAATAAAAATCCCAAAAACAAAAAATAAGCCTTGAAAAAAATACAAACCAAAAAAAAATAATCGGCCTTAAAAACCAAAAAAAAAAACCCACCAAAATAATGTTGTCAGATGTGACAAATCAAAATATATTGAGGGAACCCCGATAAATAGTAAAGAAATAAGTTTGTGAGAAGTGTGTGTGAATATGAGCAGCAAAACTACTTAATTCTTGTCACATTATGAAGAAGAAGAGAGTGCGCTGTATTAAACCATTTTTAACATTGCAGCGTGACGAAAGTGCTGTATCCATTGCGAACGCTAAGTTTACCAGACCGAGCTGTTCCGTGTCGGAATTTCTTCTGAGCATGCATGGCACTTTGTGCGTCGAAACAGGCCACACACGGTCGGAATTGACGCGATCGGACTTTGTTGTCAGAAAATTTTATATCCTGCCCTCAAACTTTGTGTGTTGGAAAATCCGATGGAAAATGTCCGATGGAGCCCACACACGGTCGGAATTTCCGACAACATGCTCCGATTGGACATACGGGGCATGAGTGTTTTATCAAAAAAGTCAGACTTGGTGATATATGTTTTGTTTCAAATGCTGCTCAATGCATTGACATACCTCCTTAGAGACAGTCTGTCTGGACATTATAGTCACCTGCTGACCTGGCACCATCCAGAGGCATCTAAACTCTTTCATAAGATACAGAAATTGAATCCAACACAATTGTTTTTAGATAATTGCAGTATAAAGGATGTTTTTCCAGTCTTTTGAAGACAACAACTGTCCTTATGCCCCGTACACACGATCAGAAATTCCGCCAGCAAAAGTCCAATGTGAGCTTTTGGTCGGAAATTCCGACCGTGTGTATGCTCCATCAGACTTTTTCCGCCAGCAATAGATTGAGAGCAAGGTTCTCTATTTTCCGATGGAAATTCCGATCGTCTGTAGCAATTCCGATGCACAAAATTCCTACGCATGCTCGGAAACAATACGACGCATGCTCGGAAGCACTGAACTTCATTTTCTCGGCTCATTGTAGTGTTGTCACCGTGTTCTTGACGGTCGAAAGTTCAGAGAACTTTTGTGTGACTGTGTGTATGCAAGGCAAGCTTGAGCGGAATTCCATTGGAAAAACCATCCAAGGTTTTTCCAATGGAAATTCTGATTGTGTGTACGCGGCATAAGCCTTGTATCTGTGACATACTAACACTGAATGAGGTAACATGGAAGAAATTGTGAAGGTCTAGCTAGGAATTAACTAAAAATCACATAGTAAGGAAGTTGTTAGACATGTGCAACTAGTTTCGTAACAAATCGAAATTCAGCTGAATTTAGCATCTTTCGGACATTCGGATGCATCCGAATGTGTGGGGAAAAAAATAATAAATTTCAACTAATACGACAGAAATTATAACTGAAATTATAACTGAAGGTCTAATGAAACAAAAGGTCAACTTGGAGTAAATCTTATGCCGCGTACACACGGTCGGACTTTTCGTCTACAAAAGTCCGACAGCCTGTCCGACAGACTTCCGACGTACCTTCGGCGGACTTGCGGCAGACTTTGTTACGAACGGACTTGCGCACACACGACCACACAAAAGTACGACAGCCTAGTACGCGGTGACGTACACCAAGTCCGACGAGACTATAAAACGGAAGTTCAATAGCCCGTACGACACCCTTTGGGCTCCTTCTGCTAATCTCGTGTTTATCTCGTGTTAGTAGAAGTTTGGTGAGAGACGATTCGCGCTTGTGAGACTCGTATTTTTCAGTTCGTTTTAACTGTTGTTCAGTCTGTGCTTGTGAGGTTTGTATCTGCTTTTCAGTGCGTTTGGTCAGTTGGCATTGAGAAATCTTTGTTTTATTGGCCGCTCGTTCCTGATTTTCAGGTCGTTCTTCACAGGCCTTGCTGTTCTTCAGTGCGTTCTGTTTAGTGCGTTCTGACCAGCCGACCGTTTTGAAGCCATGTTACCTGTACGTACTCGTCGTAGAGCTCGTGCATTGTATGTGCTTGGTGCTGTAGTTTATTCTTCAGCCCAAGACCAGTCCATGAACAGGGCGAGGAGGAGTTCATGGACCAAGAATTGGTTGCTTCAGCGTGACCAGTTCTGTCACATGCCTTTGCTCCGTGAGATCCGTGAGAATAATCCTGAGGATTTCAGGAACTTTCTCCGGATGACGGACCCCGTTTTTGACCGTTTGTTGGCTTTGCTGACCCCCTATATCAGCAGGCAGGATACCTGCATGAGGCAAGCCATCACTCCGGAGCAGAGGCTGGTCGCTACCTTGCGGTATTTGGCCACAGGGAGAAGCCTGCAGGACCTTAAGTTCTCGACAGGCATCTCCCCCCAGGCTCTGGGGATCATTATCCCAGAGACCTGTTCTGCCATCATACAGGTCCTGCAGAAGGACTATATTAAGGTAAGATATTTTTCTTTTATTAGCAGCACATGTTCTTTTATGTAATCTTTGATAATATAATGTATTTCTTGCTTCAAACACTACTTACCATCATTGCAATATAGTGTGAATGTCCCCTTTTTATCCTCACACATGCTGGATTTTTTTCCTGTTATTTTTTGTCATGCATGTATATTTTCCTTCAATAACCTTCCCAGCATGAAGTGATGGGAACATATCCACCTAGTCTACTCATTTGGAATGTATTTTGTTTGAGTGTATTTAGTTTGCTGCTAATGAGCAATTATCTAGATTTCACAACCCCCCCCCCCCCCACCTAAACTCACTCCAAATAGTTTGCTGCTAATGAGCAATTATCTAGATTGCACAACCCCCCCCCCCCCCACCTAAACTCACTCCAAATAGTTTGCTGCTAATGAGCAATTATCTAGATTTCACAACCCCCCCCCCCCCACCTAAACTCACTCCAAATAGTTTGCTGCTAATGAGCAATTATCTAGATTTCACAACCCCCCCCCCCCCCCCACCTAAACTCACTCCAAATAGTTTGCTGCTAATGAGCAATTATCTAGATTTCACAACCCCCCCCCCCCCCCACCTAAACTCACTCCAAATAGTTTGCTGCTAATGAGCAATTATCTAGATTTCACAACCCCCCCCCCCCCCCACCTAAACTCACTCCAAATAGTTTGCTGCTAATGAGCAATTATCTAGATTTCACAACCCCCCCCCCCCCCACCTAAACTCACTCCAAATAGTTTGCTGCTAATGAGCAATTATCTAGATTTCACAACCCCCCCCCCCCCCCCACCTAAACTCACTCCAAATAGTTTGCTGCTAATGAGCAATTATCTAGATTTCACAACCCCCCCCCCCCCCACCTAAACTCACTCCAAATAGTTTGCTGCTAATGAGCAATTATCTAGATTTCACAACCCCCCCCCCCCCCCACCTAAACTCACTCCAAATAGTTTGCTGCTAATGAGCAATTATCTAGATTTCACAACCCCCCCCCCCCACCTAAACTCACTCCAAATAGTTTGCTGCTAATGAGCAATTATCTAGATTTCACAACCCCCCCCCCCCCCCACCTAAACTCACTCCAAATAGTTTGCTGCTAATGAGCAATTATCTAGATTTCACAACCCCCCCACCCCCACCCTCGTTAAAATTTGCTGGAATGTTCTGTGGTGTTGATTTGTCTAAAGCAAATATATGTGGCACTTTGCAAAATGCATGTGCACTCTACAAGTGCATTTGTTCCAGTGCTTTAGTAAATGAGCAGAAGCTCTGCTGATTTCCATCATCAAATCATATGCAAGCCTCAAAGTGTTTTCATTAATTGCCCTTGCATGTGATTGTGTACTCCTTGCAACATGAATGCCTTTTTACATTACCTCATTTACTGTAAGCTGGTTAGCAACTGCACCTGCAGAGTGCGACAACTGCAGTCTTGTAGCCTTTTTAGTCCCTAAATTCCTGCGTGTCCTAAAAGTAATTTTTTTTAGGGATTTCACAACCCCCTAAAATGTAATCAATGTTCCATCAGAGGGGGTGAGCAATCTGATAAGTGTGCCTTTCCATATTAGTTATTCCAGAACAATTAAATTATTGAATGTTATACTGATGCTGGGGAATAATGTTTTTAATTGTCTAATTTTCTTGCAATGTTAGCTTACAAATTAATTGATTTTGGTTTTCTTTTTTGATTTCCCAGTTTCCTTCAACGCCACAGGAATGGCAGACTGTGGCATCCCATTTTGCCAGCCGTTGGGACTTTCCCAATTGTGGAGGGGCTATAGATGGGAAACATGTCCACATTGTGCCACCACCCCATTCGGGGTCATATTATTTTAATTATAAGGGGTTCCACAGTATTGTTTTAATGGCGGTGGTGTCGGCACACTATGATTTTTTATATGTGGACGTGGGGAAGAATGGCCGGATGTCGGATGGAGGAGTATTTGCCCAGACGGAGTTCTGCCAGCGTCTCCAGAGTGGTGGCCTGGGATTGCCACCTGATGAGGATAACGTGGAAGGACTCCCCTTTGTCTTCATTGCCGATGAAGCCTTCGCTCTCAGCAAGCACCTCATGAGGCCATTCCCCCAAAGAACACTCACCCCGGAGAGGAGGGTTTTTAATTACCGGCTGGCCAGAGCTAGAAGAGTGGTTGAGAATGCGTTTGGAATTCTGGCCAGCCGGTTCCGCCTGTTTCAAACAGCCATTAATTTGGCGGAATACAAACTTAATTTTATCATTTTATCGTGCTGCATTCTGCACAACTTTTTAAATAAGCATGCTCCAAATTATATAGGCACAGTTGGGCCTGAGGCCGGACAAATAGAAGCCAACCTTACAGGCCTGGATACTGTCCGTACTGGCTTGGCCCCCCAAAGTGCCCGTCAAGTTAGACAGCAATATGTT